>NC_134687.1:576671405-577323548 GCF_050947455.1 Rhinoderma darwinii | reverse complement strand
CGGAAAAAATGCTCAGAAATTGACCTGCCTTGCAACATTTTTTTCCGCAGCATGTCAATTGTATTTGCGTAAACGCTGCTTATTTCTTGTGGGTTTTCCCCATTGAATGCAATGGGGAGGTAAATCCCGCAACAAATAGCAGTTTTTTTGCGGCGAGTTCACAGCAATTCCGCCTCAAAAAACACAACTGAGGAAAAAAAAAAAAACCTCATACTTACCCAGAAGTCTGTGTTCCCTCCAGCGTGGCATACTGGGATGACGTTTCATCCCATTTGACTGCTGCAGCCAATTTCAGGCTGTAGTGGTGGTCACATGGGATGAAACATCATCCCAGGAGGCCGACCTGGATGATGTCAGAGGGCTGGCCTGCTGGGATGACGCTTCATCCCACGTGACCGCCGCTGCAGTCAATCAGAGGCTGCAGCAGTCTCCTGGGATAAAACGTTATCCCAGGAGGTCGTCCTGCTAGCAGGCCAGCTAAGTGCTGCAATTTTCCCCAGAGGACATTCCGTGCGAGAAACTGCACTACAGTTTGATGCGGTTTTTCGCCTAGAGTTCTCTGTGGTGCATAATACCTAATAGAATTGTTTAGAGTAGACTGCTTCAGATAGGTATGAGATGGAAGAGTCCCAAGGGCATTTTCCCCTTTCACCCATGCTAAAATACGGCCCTAGGTGTATATATGTGTGTATATATATATATATATATATATATATATATATATATATATATATATATATAGATAGATATATATATACAGTTAGGGTCCAGAAATATTTTGACAGTGACACAATCTTCATGATTTGGGATCTGCCTGCCACCACATTGGATTTGAAATGAAACAGCTGAGATGCAATTGAAGTGTAGACTTTCAGGTTTAGTTCAAGGGGTTGAACAAAAATATCCAGTGAAACGTTCAGGAATTGCAACCATTTTTCTACACCTCCTCATTTCAGGGGCTCAAAAGTAATTGGACAAATTAACATTACCATAGAAAAAAAAAATTGTTAATACTTTGTAGGGAATCATTTGCAGGCAATGACTGCCTGACGTCTGGAACCCATGGACATCACCAAACGCTGGGTTTCCTCCTTTGTGATGCTTTGACAGGTCTTTACTGCAGCGTCTTCAGTTGTTGCTTGTTTGTGGGTCTTTCTGCCTTAAGTTTTGTTTAACTGGTTAAGGACTAGGCTGTTTTACAGCTAAATGACCAGAGCAAATTTCACAATTTTGCTATGCGCTTCTTTAGATCACTATAACTCAGCAGGTGAATAAAGTTCATCTTTGAATTTTACACTCTTTTTAAAGGACAGATAGGGCTTTGTTTTAGTGGCATTTGTCAGTATATATCATTTTTATTTTTTTCTCTAAAGTGGGCAAAATTGGAAAAAAATGCAAGAATTTAGCAATTGCGCCAGTTTATGCTAGCATTTTTCACACACGGTATGGACCACGGACAAAATTAATCTCCTTTCACATTCTTCCACTTCTCCCGTGCATGGGGATACCAAATATGTGTGCCTTATTCACTGTGCGGGCATGTGCCAGGGCTTGGCATAAAAGGAGGCTTTTCGGTCCAGGAATTCTGCATTTGATTTTATAGCCGCATACTGTTTTCTGGGGGGCGTAATGCTGCTGAAACATTAGAATCACCCCATAAATGACTTCATTCGCACAAGTAGACCCCACAAGGTTTCCTTCAAGGGGTTATCATATTTTTAGCAAGTCCAGTTTTCTTCTGAAAGTTTCTTGAATAAGATGGAACAAAAAAAAAACAGCTATTTTTTAGCAAATGCGTCAGTTTAGGCTAGTATTTTTCACATACGGCATAGACCACGGACAAAATTAATCTCCTTTCACATTCTTCCACTTCTCCTGTGCATGGGGATACCAAATATGTGTGCCTTATTCACTGTGCGGGCATGTACCAGGGCTTGGAATAAAAGGAGGCTTTTCGGCCTTTTCGGTCCAGGAATTTTGCATTTGATTTTATAGCCGCATACTATATTCTGGGGGGTGTAATGCTGCTGAAACATTAGAATCACCCCATAAATGACTTCATTCGCACAAGTAGACCCCACAAGGTTTCCTTCAAGGGGTTTATCATATTTTTAGACAGTCCAGTTTTCTTCTGAAAGTTTCTTGAATAAGATGGAACAAAATAAAATTACCTTTTTTTTTAACAAATGCGTCAGTTTATGCTAGCTTTTTCACACACAAAATGGACCACGGACAAAATTCATCGCATTTCACATTCTTCCACTTCTCCTGTGCATGGGGATACCAAATATGTGTGCTTTATTCACGGGCATGTGCCAGGGCTTGGCATAAAAGGAGGCTTTTTGGCCTTTTCGGTCCAGGAATTCTGCACTTGATTTTATAGCAGCATACTGTTTTCTGGGGGGCCTAATGCTGCTGAAAGATTAGAATCACCCCATAAATTACTTCATTCACGCAAGTAGACCCCACAAGGTTTTCTTCAAGGGGTTTATCATATTTTTAGACAGTCCAGTTTTCTTCTGAAAGTTTCTTGAATAAGATGGATCAAAATAAAATTAGCAATTTTTTAGCAAATGCGTCAGTTTATACCAGCATTTTTCACACACAGTATAGACCACGGCCAAAATTAATCTCCTTTCACATTCTTCCACTTCTCCTGAGCATGGGGATACCAAATATGTGTGTCTTATTTATCACATAGAGAAGTAGGAGGGCGGACGATAGAAGAAGCTTATTTCACAAATCGCTTTTTTTTAAAGCTGGTTTTACAAAACTCAACAGAGTTTCTATAACACTTCCAAAATATCTGCTCTTGAAGCAGAAATCCCAAAATATTCATCTAGGGGTATAATGGGAATTTATTTTTTTGGGTTTCCTAAAATAAGAAATTGCAGGTTTATGCAAATGGAGCTCTCCAGCAGATGAACTTTAGAAAATATGCAAACATGACATCCACCCCCCACCCATTCCCTCCCTCACCCTTGGAGTAAAATCAGGGGAAAAATAAAAATGTAATGAAGGGCAAATATATTTTCAACTAATTAACCCCTTCGCGCTCAGGTCAGTAATAGTACGTCCTGCTAAGTAGAACGTTCGCGCTCAGGTCAGTACTATTACTGACCTGAGTAAACACGGCGCCATTTAATCCCGGCGCGTGCTTGAGCTGTGATACCTGCTGTTTCCGACAGCAGGCTATCACAGCTTAGTGTGCAGGGACCGATCGCGGTGGTCCCCGCCGATTAACCCCTTAGAAGCCGCGTTCAATAGCGATCGCGGCTTCTTAGGGGTTAAGCTGCAATCGCCGGCCTGCTACACGATAGCGGGCCGTGATGGCTACTATGGCAACCAGAATCCTAACAATGGACTCTGGCTACGCCATCGACGGAAGCCTAGTGGGTCCCGACAAAGTCAGGACCCACTATGCTTGCTGTCAGCGAACAGCTGACAGCTCTAATACACTGCACTACGTATGTAGTGCAGTGTATTAGAATAGCGATCAGAGCCTCCTGCCCTCATGTCCCCTAGTGGGACAAAGTAAAAAAAGTGTAAAAAAGTAAAAAAAAGTTGTGTAAAAATAAGAAAATAAAAGATTTAAAAGTAATAAAAGTAAAAGTCCCCCTTTTTCCCTTATCAGTTCTTTATTATTAATAAAAATATATAAATAAACAAATAAACTATACATAATTGGTATCGCCGCGTCCGTAACGACCTGAATTACAAAACGATGTCGTTATTTATCCCGCGCGGTGAACGCCGTAAGAGAAAATAATAATAAACCGTACCACAATCACAATTGTTTGGTCACTTCACCTCCCAAAAAATGGAATAAAAAGAGATCAAAAAGTCGCATGTCCCTAAAAATGGTACTGATGGAAACTACAGTTCGTTACGCAAAAAATAAGTCCTCGCACGACTTTCCTGATGGAAAAATAAAAACGTTATGGCTCTTAGAATAAGGTAACACAAAAAGTAAATGATTTTTTACAAAACGTATTTTATTGTGCAAACGCCATAAGACATAAAAAAAAACTATAAACATCTGGTATCGCCGTAATCGTATCGCCACGCAGAATAAAGTGAATATGTCATTTATAGCGCACGGTGAACGCTGTAAAAAAAATTGAATAAAAAACAATAGTAAAATTGCTGTTTTTTTAGTCCCCACGCCACCTAAAATTAGAATAAAAACTGATCAAAAAGTCGCATGCACCCCAAGAAAACTACAATGGATTCCTCAAGGTCTCTAGTTTTCAAAAAGGGGTCACTTTTGGGGGGTTTCCACTGTTTTAGCACCACAAGACCTCTTCAAACCGGACATGGTGCCTAATAAATTAAATTAAATTAATTAAATGTCACCTCTACTTTGCTCTAAATTCCTGTGAAACACCTAAAGGGTTAATAAACTTTTTAAATGCTGTTGTGAATACTTTGAGGGGTCTAGTTTCTGAAATGGGGTGTTTGATAAGGGTGTCTAATATATGGGCCCCTCAAAGCAACTTCAGAACTGAGCTGGAAACTAAAAAATAAAATAAAAATGAGGCAATACTTCGCTTCTTACATTATATTGATAATGAGCTGTGCCCACCCCGAGATGACCCCAGTTTTGACCGTTTGTATAAACGGAGACCCCTATTAGACCATTTCAGTGCCCGGTTTTCCCAGCATTCACCCCCGAGAAGTGTATTTCTATAGATGAATCCCTGGTACATTTGAAAGGGAGGCTTCAATTCCGCGAGTACCTGCCGGGTAAGAGGGCAAGGTATGGCGGGAAGATGTATGAGCTGTGCGAGAGTGCATCAGGGTATACCTACAAATTTAGGATATATAAAGGGAAGGACACCAGTACTCAGCCCCCAGAATGCCCCCCCTTACTGGGAGTTAATACAAAAATTGTGTGGGATTTGGTGCACCCACTGCTGGACCAGGGTTACCACCTCTACCTGGATAATTTTTATACCAGCGTCCCACTCTTCAACTGCCTCGCTTCCAGAAGTCCTGCGGCATGCGGCACTGCTAGAAGAAACCTGAGAGGCCTCCCTAAGACTCTGCTTGGGCAAACACTCAGAAGAGGTGAGAGCAGGGCACATTCTAGCAGCAACATATTGTGTGTCAAGTACAAGGACAAGAGAGATGCCACACCAGTACCCATGTAACAGTACGAGGTACCAGTACAGAGACCCCCAAACCAGACTGCATCCTGGACTACAATAGGTACATGGGAGGGGTGGACTTGTCAGATCAAGTCCTGAAGCCTTACAGTACTTCTGGAAGCGGGGCCACAGGCATCGTACCAGGGCAACACTTTTTAGGAGAAGTTCCCCAAACTGGCAAGAAGGGAAAAAGTCAAAAGAGGTGCAGAGTCTGCTATAAGAGGGCGATAAGGGATGACACAATATATCAATGTGACACGTGTCCCGAAAAACCAGAGCTCTGTATGAAAGAGTGTTTTAAAATTTATCATACATCCCTTTATTTTTAATTTACCCCAGTTTTACTCGCTCTGATCCACTTCGCACAGCTTACCCCTCCTCATCTTTCCCCTCTGAGCCCTGCTGTGTGCCCAGGCAGCTGATAACAGCCACATGTAGGGTATTGCCGTACCCGGGAGAGCCAACATTACAGTTTATGAGGTGTATATCTCCGGTGGCGCATGCTGGGCACAATATATCGGACACTGAATTGGCATATATGTATAGAAAATTGCAAATTTCACTCTGTACCAACTGCTGCACATTATCTTTTACACAATACCTGTGGGGTCAAAATGCTCACTACACCTCTAGATGAATGCCTTAAGGGGTGTAGATTTTAAAACAGGGTCACTTCTTGGGGGTTTCAACTGTACTGGTACCTTAGGGGCTTCTGCGTACAAGACTTAGCACCAGAAAAGCTCCAGTAGGCCAAATGGTGGTCCTTTCCTTCTGAGCCCTGCCGTGTGCCCAGGCAGCTAATAACAGCCACATGTAGGGTATTGCCGTACCCGGGAGAGCCCACATTACAGTTTATGGGGTGTATGTCTCCGGTGGCACATGCTGGGCACAATATATCGGACACTGACATGGCATATATATAGAAAATTGCAAATCTCACTCTGCACCATCTGCTGCGCATTATCTTTTACACAATACCTGTGGGGTCAAAATGCTCACTACACCTCTAGATGAATTCCTTAAGGGGTGTCGTTTTTAAAATGGGGTCACTTCTCGGGGGTTTCAACTGTACTGATACCTCAGGGGCTTCTGCACACTCGACTTAGCACCAGAAAATTTCCAGTAGGCCACATGGTGGTCCTTTCCTTCTGAGCCCTCCCATGGGCCCAAACGGCAGTTTATCACCACAAATAGGGTATTGCCACACTCAGGACAAATTGGGCAACAAAATGCGGTATTTTATTCCTTGTGAAAATAAGAAATTTTGAGCCAAAACTACCTCTTATTGGAAAAAATATTTTTTTTTTTAATTCACAGCCCAATTCAAATAAATTCTGTGAAAAAACTGTGGGGTCTAAATGGTCACAACACCCATAAATAAATTCTTTGAGGGGTGTAGTATCCAAAATGGGGTGACTTCTGGTGGGTTTCCATTGCTTTGATACCTTTGGGGCTCTGCAAATGCGACATGGCACCCGAAAACCAATCCAGCAAAATCTGGGCTCCAAAGAACACATAGCGCTCCTTTCCTTCTGAGGCCTCCCATGGGCCCAAACGGCAGTTTATCACTACAAATGGGCTATTGCCGCACTCAGGACAAATTGGGCAACAAATTGGGGTATTTTACTCCTTGTGAAAATAAGAAATTTTGAGCCAAAACTACCTCTTATTGGAAAAAATTTCATTTTTTTGAATTCACAGCCCAATTCAAATAAATTCTGTGAAAAAACTGTGGAGTCTAAATGGTCACAACACCCATAAATGAATTCCTTGAGGGGTGTAGTTTCCAAAATGGGGTCACTTCTGGTGGGTTTGCATTGCTTTGATACCTTTGGGGCTCTGCAAATGCGACATGGCACCCGAAAACCAATCCAGCAAAATCTGGGCTCCAAAGAACACATAGCGCTCCTTTCCTTCTAATACCTCCCATGGGCCCAAACGGCAGTTTATGGCCACAAATAGGCTATTGCCGCACTCAGGACAAATTTGGCAACAAAATGGGGTATTTTATTCGTTGTGAAAATAAGACATTTTGAGCCAAAACTACATCTTATTGGAAAAAAGTTTTTTTTTTAAATTCACAGCCCAATTCAAATAAGTTCTGTGAAAAAACTGTGGGGTCTAAATGGTCACAACACCCATAAATAAATTCCTTGAGGGGTTTTGTTTCCAAAATGGGGTCACTTTTGGTGGGTTTCCATTGCTTTGATACCTCTGAGGCTCTGCAAATGCGACATGGCACCCGAAAACCAATCCAGCAAAATCTGGACTCCTAAGAACACATAGCGCTCCTTTCCTTCTGAGGCCTCCCATGGGCCCAAACAGCAGTTTATCACCACAAATGAGGTATTGCCGCACTCAGGACAAATTGGGCAACAAAATGGGGCATTTTGTTCCCTGTGAAAATAAGAAATTCTGATCAAAAATGACATCTTATTGGAAAAATTGTCATTCTTTTAATTTCACAGCCCAATTCAAATACGCGCTGTGAAAAAACTACGGGGTCAAAATTGTAACAATAACCATAAATTAATTCCTTGAGGGGTGCAGTTTCCAAAATGGGGTCAGTTTTGGGGGATTCCTACTGTTTTGGCACCTCAACACCTCTTCAAACCTGGCATGCTGCCTAAAATATATGCTAATAAAAAAGCACCACCAAAATGCACTAGGTGCTTCTTTGCTTCTGGGGCTTGTGTTTTAGTCCACGAGCGCACTAGAGCCACATGTGGGACATTTCTAAAAACTGAAGAATCTGGACAATACATATTTAGTTGTGTTTCTCTGGTAAAACCTTCTTTGTTACAGAAAAAAAATAGAATAAAATTGAAATTCAGAAAGAAAAACGAAATTTGCAAATTTCACCTCCACTGTGCTTTAATTCCTGTGAAATGCCTGAAGGGTTAAAAAACTTTCTAAATGCTGTTTTGAATACTTTGAGGGGTCTAGTTTTTAAAATGGGGTGCTTTATGGGGGATTTCTAATACATAGGCCCCTCAAAGCCACTTCAGAACTGAACAGGTACCTTAAAAAAATGGCTTTTGAAATTTTCTTAAAAATATGAGAAATTGCTGTTTATGTTCTAAGCCTTGTAACGTCCAAGAAAAATAAAATAATGTTCAAAAAACGATGCCAATCTAAAGTAGACATATGGGAAATGTGAACTAGTAACTATTTTGGGTGGTATAACCGTCTGTTTTTCAAGCAGATGCATTTAAATTCTGAAAAATGCTATTTTTTCAAAATTTTCTCTAAATTTTGCAATTTTTCTCAAATAAAGACTGAATATATCGACCAAATTTTACCACGAACATGAAGCCCAAAGTGTCACGAGAAAACAATCTCGGAATCGCTTGGATAGGTTTAAGCATTCCGACGTTATTACCACATAAAGTGAAATATGTCAGATTTGAAAAATGGGCTCTGAGCCTTAAGGCCCAAACTAGGCTGCGTCCTTAAGGGGTTAACTAAAATCTAATAATTCAGAACAGTGTGGTATTTTTTAAAACATGGCTCAATGCACAGGCCTGGTTGTGAGGGACATGAGGGACAGAAATATCGGGAATCTTTGCGGTGCTCGTCTTTTCTGCAGACGCGGCACTTTTTCTGGGGGTTGCTTCTAGTTGGTGTTGGGGGAATCCGACTGATGAAGTGTCTTTCAGTCAGTCGCGTGACATCCTCAGACTGGGGGCACTCTCGGGTGTCCTGAACATCAAAAATGAGGCCTTCAAAAAAATTTTCCTGGAAATCCAGGTATGTGTCTCTGCCTCTGTTTTTTTTGTAGAGCACAAATGAATTGTGGGTTGCCACCTGTAACAGATAAATGGCCACTTTTTTGTACCAGGTTTTAGTTTTGCGTTTTACTAAATAGGGCTGTAAAACCTGGTCGCTTAAATCCACCCCCCCCATGTACTTGTTATATTCGGACACGCTCACTGGTTTGTGCTTGTCCGATCTTGCCCCCCTTTCCCTCACTGCCACTGTTCCTGCGGTATGAATCGTGCTTAGCACATACACATCTTTGCGATCCCTGAACTTGACCGCTAGCAATTCTTCAGATGCATAAGCACAGGAGTCCCCCTTTACCATGCGCTTCCCCACTAATTGCTGTGGAAAACCAATTCTGTTTTTGCGCATGGTACCACATGCCCCAGTCCTTGCAGCATGCAAATGCCTAAACAGGGGCACACTCGAATAAAAATTATGGCAGTACAGGTGGTACCCCTTGTGAAGCAGAGGCTGCATTATCTCCCACACGATCTTACTGCTGGTGGAAAGATCAGGGGGGCATCCAGGAACATTTATTGTGCGGTCCCGCCCTTCATAAATTCTGAAGGCGGTGGTATATCCTGACCCGCTTTCACACAATTTGTAGAGCTTAACGCCATATCTTGCTTTTTTTTAAGGTAGATATTGGCGAAAGCTAAGTCTGCCATGAAAGTTGAGGAGGGATTCGTCCACACTTACATTCTGCTCAGGGGTGTAGAGTTGCAGAAATAAATTATTTAGGGAATTTATTAGCGGTCTTATTTTGAACAACCGATCCCGGTTTGCATCGGTACTTGGGGGGGCCTGTGCGTTGTCATTGAAGTGGAGGAACCTCATTATTGTCTCATAACGAGACCTGGGCATTACTGCAGAATATACTGGGGTGGCTTGGGCGGGTCTTGTTGACCAGTAAGACCTAATGGAGGGCTTTTTGACAATACCCATATTTAGGGTGAGCCCCAAATTTTTTTTAAATTCCAGCAAATTGGTGGGCGTCCAATCTCTGGCATGGGTGGATGAAGGTTTCTGCCTTATATATTGAGTGGCATATAAATTTGTTTCGTGGACAATCTGATTTAGGATGTCGTCCGTTATAAATAAATGGAAGTAATCCATTTGGACAAAATTTGTATTGTCCACGGTTATGCCAGGAGTGGCAGTAAATCTGTGGATTCTAGGCCCAAAAGATGGGGCAGGTGCCCATACAAGAGCCTGGACTGAAGGGACCAGGCTGTCCCGTGCTACAGCGCTACTTGGCCCTGCGCTTTCAAGTTCTGCAGTTTCAACTGCATCAGGGACAACATCCCCTGAAGATGAACCTGAAGTGACGCTGTCATCGTCACTACCTAAAACAGGTTCCATCTCGGACGCCATCTCTGATGCGGTCTCCGACTCAGACCACAGCATGGCGTATGCCTCCTCGGCGCTAAACTTCCTCGCCATAACGTAACTAATACTAACACTAACTAAACAAATTGTTTTTTTTTTGTTTTTTTTTTAATATAAAACACACCAACTAACTGCTATATATATCTACACTACCGCTAACAAAAAAATAAACCGCTATTGCTATATATATTATATATATGTGGATATATATATAATTATATACTCCCTACCTGCCTATTCTAATAGAATAAAAGATAGAAAGGTAGATATATAGAAAAAAAGATAGATGGATAGATAGATTGTATAGATAGATAGAAATCTATCTATACAGAGAATGTTTTAGAGTGTAACTGTATTTTTTGTGTAACTGTAATCTTCTGGCAGCAATTCTCCCGAGTCTCTTCTTCTCCTCAAACTGAAACAATGTTTGAGGAGAAGAAAAGAGGCAGGAGATTTACTGCCAGAAAAGTCAAAATAAAACAAATGTGGTCGCTATGATAGGTTTTCACAGCGACCACATGTTCAGGGACCATCAGATTGGTCCCTGATACTCTGCCCAGTGCCCAGAGCTGTTGGTAACAGCGTGGGCACAGGGCTGTGTGCACGCGATCGCGTGCACACTGTTTTCTGTGCAGAAATGCATGTGATCGCTGTGATTGGTTGTCACAGCGATCACATGTTCAGGGGCCAAAAGATTGACCCCTGACATTCTGGCCAGTTCCCATGGCTGTTAGCAACAGCCAGGGCACAGAGCTGTGTGCACGCGATCGCGCGTGCACAGTCTCTGAAGTGCCGCCGTAAATAGTCTATACGGCGGACTTTAGAGACCCTGACCGCTGGCCGTATAAATACGGCCAGCGGTCGGGAACCTGTTAAGCAAGTGAAATGCAGCTCGATCGGGTTGTTATCTGGTGATTGACTTGGCCATTGCAGAATATTCCACTTCTTTGCCATTGAGGAATATTCCACTTCTTTGCCTTAAAAAAAACTCCTGGGCTGCTTTCTCAGTATGTTTTGGGTCATTGTTCATCTGTACTGTGAAGCGACGTTCAATCAACCTTGCTGCATTTGTCTGAATCTGAGCAGAAAGTAAATCCCTGAACACTTCAGAATTCATCCAACTGCTTCTGTCTTCAGTCACATCATCAATAAACACTAGTGACCCAGTGCCTTTGGCAGCCATGCATGCCTATGCCATCACACTGCCTCCACCATGTTTTACAGAGGATGTGGATCATGAGCCGTTCCAAGCCTTCTCCATACTTTCTTCCTCCCATCATTCTGGTACAGGTTGATCTTCGTTTCATGCTGCTCCAGAACTGGGCTGGCTTCTTTAGATGTTGTTTGGCGAAGTCTAATCTGGCCTTTCTATTTTTGAGGCTGATTAATGGTTTGCACCCTGTGGTGAACCCTCTGTATTTTCTCTCATGAAGTCTACTCTTTATGGCAGACTTAGATACTGATACACTGACTTCCAGGAGAGTGTTCTTCACTTGGGTAGATGTTGTGAAGGGGTTTTTCTTCACCATGGAAAGGATTCTGTGATCATCCACCACTGTTGTCTTTTGTGGACGTCCAGGCCTTTTGGAGTTCACGAGATCACCATCTTTTTTTTCAAGAATGTACCAAACTGTTGATTTGGCCACTCCTAACATTTGTGTTATCTCTCTGATGGATTTCTTCATTTTTTTCAGCCTAACGATGGTCTGTTTCACTTGCATTGAGAGCTCCTTTTACCTCATGTTGTGGATTCACAGCAACAGCTTCCAAATGCAAATGCCACATCTGGAATCAACTCCAACCCTTTTACCTGCTTAGTTGATGATGGATTAACGAGGGAATAGCCCATGAAGACCATTAAATAGCTTTTAAGATAATTTTCCAATTACTTTTGGTCCCTTGAAAAAGAGGCAGCTACTTATTAAGGAGCTGTAATTCCTAAATGCTTCCTCAAATTAGGATGTGAATACCCTCAAATTAAAGCTGAGGATCTGCACTTTAAGCCCTTACTGATTATATAACTGTATATTCAATATGTTTTGGTAAACAGCTAAAATGCCAAAACTTGTGTCACTGTCCAAATAATTCTGGACCCCACTGTATATATATATATATATATATATATATATATATATAGCAAACTTCAAAATACAAGGCAGCACCCCAAATTTTGAAGTTTGCCACGAATTTTGGGACATTGGTCACATGTCCAGACGAGGACTCTGCACCCTGTACGTCTGATACAGTGCTGCTTTTTTATTTCTTTTTATATATTATATATATATGTATATTTATTTATTTTTTGGAATTGTGGAAATCACAGGATCGATAGACATGTTAATAATATGCAAATGTTAAAAAAAGCTAAACATTCTAAACATTTATTAAACATTTATTCAGCGCCACGTCCAGAAATACACGCACTTACACGCCTTGCCATTCTATCAGTAAGGTTATTAATGATTGTCTGAGGAATGTTATGCCACACTGAATGCACTTGGGCATGCAAATCATCAAGATTGGCTGCTGGCAACCCCCTTTGCAATTGCTGATCAATAATGCCCCAGATGTGCTCGATGGGAGACAAGTCTGGAGATGGTGCAGGCCATGGTAGCACGTTTAGTCCACGCAGGCTGCTCACAGTAGCACGAGCAACATGCGGCCTTTGGAGAAATGGCCGTACCACTGGTTTCACATCCAAAATCAATGTAATGCCGAGCTGTTAGTGTACCTGAAATGAAGACTAGAGGGGTCCAGCTACCGTACATTATGCCACCCCAGACCATAATCCCGGGAGTAAGTAGGACCGTTGTAACCTTCTATTGTAAAGGCCTCTTCATGGCGATGCCCACATGGTCTCCAGACAAATCTCTGACTATCATTCCATCCGAGAGAAAAGTGGGACTCATCGCTGAAGTGGATAGACTTCCTTTCCCGCCTCCTTTGCCATCTTGCTGTGCACCATGATAGTCTTTGAGAGCGGTGGCGTGTGGTCAATAGAAAACCTGTAGCTGGACGTCTGGCTCGTAGCCCAGTGTCGTGCAAACGCCTACTGATGGTTTGTGTCGACACTGGGCTTGGGAAGTGACATCCAATTTCACTTGCAGTACAGAATGGATCTCTACGTGCCATTCTTCCAATCATACGATCCTTGCATGCAGAGGTTCGCCTACGCGTACCTCTTGCTGTCACTCCTGTTCGTTGTTGTTCTCCCAACCTCCGCAACACGCAACGTTGAACAGTGCTGACATCTTGGCCTAGGCGCGTAGCAATCTGCCGGAGTGATAAACCAACGTCTCTCAGTTCAAGGATTCTGTCCCACTCAGTTTGCGACAAGTGGCGATAACTGGCATGTCGACGAACAGGAGGCATCGCACAATCATCCCACACCACTTGATTCGATTTCTGAGGTTACATGTGACTAAAAAAAACTTTGCTTTCAATCTGGCTTTTATGTCTCTCACATGCCACAGATTGGAACTAGGTGCTTGAAAATGTGATTATTTGCAAATCTTAGTGACACCTGCTACTTCCTCGATTTGCATAAACTTACGGCCTGTCCTTCTTAGTGTTGCAATTTCAATGTTGAGGAGTGTATATATATATATAGGAAAATAGAAGATTAAGCAGCACTATTTTAAGTCTCTGACGTGGGTGCAAACCTCAAGACTCCATATCCTCCTGTTCCATAGATATCCAAAAACAGACAGCAATCCAACAGATTTTAGGGGAAAAACTGTACTTTATTGGCCCATATATATATATATATATATATATATATAGAAGACAACGTAGAAAGCAGTGACGGCACCAGGACTTCAAGGCAGATGCAAGCAAAGTGGATTTATTCACCTCAAAAAAGACACAGCAACGTTTCGGTTCAACAGGAACCTTTCTCAACCGAAATGTTGCTGTGTCTTTTTTGAGGTGAATAAATCCACTTTGCTTGCATCTGCCTTGAAGTCCTGGTGCCGTCACTGCTTTCTACGTTGTCTTCTATTTATAAAAAAAAGGGGAACTGATTCATCCCCTGGTGACGAGCACATGGCTTGATCTTCTGCTATTTTGGAGTGCTGTGTTTATCCATTGCTGGACTGTATATATATATATATATATATATATATATATATATATATATACGGCATATAATACTATACCAGATATACTAGGTGGGATTTCCCTACCCCCTTCCATAACTGAACATGAGTTCCTTAATTAAATCTTACATTTGATTTTCTTACCAATCCTATTTCTTCAGAGTCATGTTTTGAGAAGACTTTTGCTATTAATATTTTATTAGGATTTAGAAGACTTCTAATTATGTACACTTTCTTGATTAACATGTTTGAATTCCTGGTGACAGTAATTTTCAGGTTCTTCAATATCACTTACCCAAAATACTGAATCTTTAATTATTACCTTAATCTCACTTTTAATCATGTAATTTAGGTAGAAAACCTCAGTTCTTACAAGTTAACTGACTAAGACTCAGTTCTCAGTAGTATTCTGGAAATCTATTCTTCAAGTCACTAATATAAAGACCAGCAAAAATCTAATTATTGTTCAAAATACTGAACATGTGTACAGAGGAAATGGTGCCGGCATTAAAGCATAAGCAGAGAATGAACGGTGCAGGCATTGAGGAGGCTGTGGACCAATAGGATGCCTCAAACCTGGGACTTCTGATATATACCCGGGTTTGAGGCATCCTATTGGTCCACAGCCTCCTCAATCCTTGATTATGCTTCAATGCCCGCCCCATTTTATTCATGTTCCTTCATATAATTCAGTGTCAGGCACTGCCGGCCGCAAAAATTGTGTCTCCCTGGAAAACCCTTTTAATTATTTTCCTGTATATGGATTTAGCATAAATGGAAGTTAACCTATCATAAAGAAAAATGTGCATGTCTATGAAATAGAGCAGAGAGCAGCAAAGTAAGAATTGCTCCATCTCTGGTAGACCTGGCTTCTTTAACCTCTGATTGAGAGCTGATCTCCGGGGGTTAAAGAAGCCGGACCCAAAGGGATGAGCTGATCATCAGGCTGGCTCCTATTTAAAAATGGATTGTGTTCATGTGTCAACACCTTTAAATAAATATAACAATTTAAGTTTTGCCAGACATAACATTATCCCGCAATCTAAGAAATATAACTTTCCGTGCTCCATTCCAGAGATCCACTACTGGTACAGCTCCCCTTATTCACTGCTACAGCACATTTTCCATTGCTACCTTAGCAAACTTATTTTTATGTGAAAAATATTTGGTTGAACTTTTTGAATAAAATTGTACAAGCTATCTAATGATGTGTCTAGACTCAATATACTCAAGGAAATATCTTCAAATAGCAAACTTGAAACTTGGTGACCAATACAGTACATAGTTGGATTAAGTTATCAATTGGATAATATTGACTAAGGATCTAGTAATCTTCTACTAAGGTTCAGTTTTTATTGTGTATGTAAAACTAATAGTTGTGTTAAAAAGGAACTCCACCTGGTCAAATCATTATATGCCGAATTCACCTATAAACACTATTAAAACACTATTAAGTTTTTATGATCTAAATACCGATGTGTCATCCCTTACCTTTCCTCATATCTCAGCATATCCTGGGATGTGTGACGTGAGATGACCAGATTTTGCAATACTCTGTCACGAGATGCCTATGTTATATATGTCTATGTGTGGCCAGTCGTGATGTGAATTGCAACCTTGCTAGCATGTCACAATACTGTTTTGAATTTGTTTCATGAGAAATTTGAGTCCTTAACCAAATTCAACTAAAGCTAAGGGTGTACACATCTGTATGTCCAAAATCCTGTGTTGGTTAACGTATTAAAGGGATTTTCCAGCCAGTAAAAATGTATGGCCTATCCTCAGGATAGGCCATTAATATCTAATCAGCCAATCAGCTATTGGGGAGAAGGTGCAGCGCTCTTCCCTTTCATTTCTACTTGATCACTGCGGATACACATGTAGTGGTGATTCATAGGTATTGCAGCCTTTTCTCCCATTCACTTCAATGGGAGAAAAGGCTGTGATACCTGTGAACCGCCCCTTCTCCCCCTTCAAAACGGCGGATCGGTGGGGGTCCCAGGAGTCATACTCTGACCCATCAGCTATTGATGGCCTATCCTAGGCCATCACATTTTACTGACTGGAAAACCCCTTTAATATTTCTCTATACTGGTCAGTTCTTCATTTTTCTGATACTGATTTTGTCTGCCTGCTGCCCCCACTAGAGGTGGCTTAGGAGCTAACTGCATACTGTCTATACATTGAATAAATAATAAGACAGTATGCAGTATGCTCCTAAGCTCCCTCTAGTGGTGGCTGCAGGCAACCAAAACATTATCATTTAACTCTTTGATTATCCAGGAGATTTGAAGCTATGTATCAGATGTATCAGAAGTACTGAGCTTAGTTTACTATTTACTTTTATGAAATTCACTTGAAGGACTGACTGCTTGTTAAACTGCAGTCTGTGATAATTGGGATTTAAAAAAATGAAAGAATGCACCAGATGAAGAGAAGATAGTTAAGAGAACAGGAACATGTTTCAAAGGGAGACCAATGGGAAGTCATTCTCAGGGGTCACGTGAGAAGACCACTAACAGAATATGCTAAGTACTAGATAATATCAACCAATCTTTGGCTGTAGAAATAAAATGTTTGTTACAGATAGGGCCCTTTTACACAGGCCAATTATCGGGCAAATGAGCATTCACAGAACGCTCGTTCCCAATCAAGCGCCGTTCAACGAGCTGTCTCGTTGATCAACACTCATTGTTACGGCCAAAATTGGCCAGTGTAAAAGGACCCCTAAGGTACTTTTACACCAGCCAATTTTGGCCGATGCAATAAGCGCCGATCAACGAGACAGTTCATTGATTGACACTCATTTGCTCCTTCCTGGAAGATTTGCTGCTGACCATGATAATATTTTCTGCTGCAGAAACGATACGATCAATGAGCGTTTGCTCGTTCATTGGCTGTCTGTTGTCCTGTTTACACAGAGCAAATTCTTGGGAACGAGCGTTCTGTGAACAGCTCGTTGATGGGTGCTCGTTTGCTCCTTTCACAAGGAGCTAGTATGGTGACGAGTGCCCGTTACTACGATCGCTCGTCCCCATACATTTCTATAGTGTCGGCAGCACGTTTTCCTGTTTACACAGGGAGATGTGCTGCAAACAACGATAATATTTTGAGCATTTATAACGATATGATCAGCTGATGAACGACCTGAAGGGTCCTTTTGCACTGGCCCATTTTGGCCGTAACAATGAGTGCTGATCAATGAGCGCTCGTTTGTTCCTTTCAGGAAGATGTCCTGCTGACCATGATAATATTTTCTGCTGCAGAAACGCTATGATCAGCTGATGAACGAGTGTTTGCTCGTTCATCTACTGATCGCTGCCCTGTTTACACAGGGCAATGGTTGGAAACGAGCGTTCTGTGAACACTCGTTTGCCCGATAATTGGCCCATTTAAAAGGGCCTTTAGACCAGTGTCATGTTATCAATGAGAACAACTGATAAGATTAGATTACACTGAGCTATGATGATCACAACATATATGTAGTGAATACTTGGTCATTACCTCCTCATGCACTCATAGGCTGCTCTCTCTCATTGGTGTAGATTGAGGCGAGATCATATCTTTAAAAATATGAAGGATATATTGACAATATGGTACCTTCAAGAGTATGATACCTCTGCATAATGGAAATGAGATCAATGTCAGTCCCCAGGGTAACATGATGCCCCCTAGCTCTTTGTCAATACTTGTCCTGGCTCACGGTTTACATTTTCATGTCTTCATATTTCATAATTAAGCACATAATAAAATCTTATTACACATTAATTCTCTTTTTTACATCCATAGTTGAGTATTTTACTGCAACTCTGGTATCGCCAACTACCAGTTTATTTTCATTTTCTTTTATTATCATTTTACAAGTCATCTAATATCATGGCATATGTTGTTTTTCATATGTCAGGACTATTCTAAGAAATAGATAAGAATTATAACTTGGGATGAGGTGACGCTGATTATTACCATTTCCCATGTACTGTTTTTATTTACAGTATGCTACAACAAATTTTTAGGATACAATAAATAGCTGGGTAACAGGGGTGGACTGTGGACCATTAATGCTCAAATGGTCAGTCCACCTCTTCTGGGTGGATTGGTGCTGATGTGAACTATAGATCACTGGCGTAGCTATAGGGGTCGCAGCGGTCGCAATTGCGACCGGGCCCCGAAGCCAGGGGGGGCCCACAGCCCCCCGCACCACATCAATAAAAAGTTACTATAGTAACTCGGGCCGCGGGCCCCTGTTACTATAGTAACATACTTTACTTACCTTCCTGGTTCTGGACCGCAGCGGAGGTCCTGACGTCAAGCGCTGTGCGCAGCGCATGACGTCACAGCGCTATGCGCCGCGCACAGCATCGAGACGACAGAACTCCCGCCGCGGCCGAAGAGGAAGGTAAGGTTAGCCCTGACTGGTGGGGTCCGACTCCCGGGACCCGCCAATCAGCTGTTTTGAAGGGGCCGCAGCACTCGTACGAGAGCTGCACCCCTTCATTCCTGTCACTTCATTCCGGTCACACTGTGAATCCGTGTCGGCGATTCACAGTGTGAGCGAGTAGTGAAATGAAGTGGAAGCAGCTCTCGTGCGAGTGCTGTGGCCCCTTCAAAATAGCTGATTTGCGGGTCCCGAGAGACACATCAGCTATTGATGGCCCATCCTGAGGATAGGCCATCAATGTTTAGGGACTGTACAACCCCTAAGCCTACGATGTAGCAGGCTTAGGGGGCCCATGAGACAGGATCACTATATTAAGAGGATACCCTCCCTCAACTTCATATACACCCTGGACCTTATACCACTGGACTTCTTTTTAGAATTTAACAATTAAACTCGGAAAACCGTTTTCCATTTTAAACGCCTCAGCGCTGGATCCTACCTTCTTCCCCTGTTTTACACGTGTTACTAATCATTTTTAGTGTGTTTTCTTACAGGTTCGGTCGTTGGACTACGTCGGATTCCAGGACTACTTCGATGACAGCTTTTTTTTTATTATCAATAAAATGGTTAATGAGGGTTGTGTGGGTTTTTTTTTTTATTTCAATAAAATATTTTTTCTATGTCTTTGTGTTTTTTTTTAAACTATATTACTACCGCCTTAGTAATGGCCGCCGGCTGATTGACAGCGTCCATTGCTAAGGCGGGGCTTAGTGTTAGCCGGTGCGGAGGCTAACACTAACCCCCTTTATTACCCCGGTACCCACCGCCACCAGGGGTGCTGGGAAGAGCCTGGTACGATTCAGTACCTGACCATCTGTAGTGATGGTCGGCCACTGGGGTGGCCGCAGGCTGGTATTATCAGGAGGGGAAAGGCCAAAAACAGTAGCCCTTCCTACCCTGGTGATGCTAGGCTGCTGCTGCTTTATTGTATCTGGCTGGTTATGAAAAATGGGGGGAACCCCACGTCATTTCAAAAAAATAAATAATAATAATTGGAAAGAACGATGTGGGGTCCCCCCCAATTTTCATAACCAGCCAGATACAACACAGCAGCAGCAGGCAGCATTACAAGGGTGGGAAGGGCCACTGTTTTTGGCCTTCCCCAGCCTAATACTACCAGCCTGCGGCCACCCCGGTGCCTGCCCGTCACTACAGATGGTCGGGTACTGGTTCGTACCCGGCACTTCCCAGAACCCCTGGTGGCGGTGGGTTCCGGGGTAATAATGGGGGTTAGTGTAGCCTCTGCACCGGCTAACATTAAGCCTCGCCTTAGTAATGGAGGTTGTCAATCAGCCAGCGGCCATTACTAAGGCGGTGATAATAAATTTTAAAAAGATACAAGCACATAGAAAAAATATTTTATTGAAATAAAAAAACACAACCCTCATTAACCATTTTATTGAGAATAAAAAAAACGCCGTCATTGAAGTCCTCATATCCGAAGTCCAACAACCGAACCTGTAAAAAAAACACAAACACACAAAAATAATCAGTAACACATAAAGAAGCAAAATTATTATTCTTACCTTTCCTGGGTCCAGCGCTGGAGACGCAATGTCAGCAAGCTGAGCCCTGTATCTAATCCAATCATGTGTGATACTATCTGCTGAGCTGTGTATCTAATCCAATCATGTGTGATACTGTCTGCTGGGCCCTGTATCTAATCGTATCTTGTGTGATACTGTCTGCTGGGCCCTATATCTAATCCGATCATGTGTGATACTGTCTGCTGAGCCACTGTATCTAATCCTATCATGTGTGATACTGCCTTCTGAGCCACTGTATCTAATCCTATCATGTGTGGTATTGTCTGCTGAGCCACTGTATCTAATCCTATCATGTGTGGTACTGTCTGCTGAGCCACTGTATCTAATCCTATCATGTGTGATACTGTCTGCTGGGCCACTGTATCTAATCCTGTCATGTGTGATACTGTCTGCTGGGCCACTGTATCTAATCCTATCATGTGTGATACTGCCTTCTGAGCCACTGTATCTAATCCTATCATGTGTGATACTGTCTGCTGAGCCATTGTATCTAATCCTATCATGTGTGATACTGTCTGCTGAGCCACTGTATCTAATCCTATCATGTGTGATACTGTCTGCTGGGCCACTGTATCTAATCCTATCATGTGTGATACTGTCTGCTGGGCCACTGTATCTAATCCTATCATGTGTGATACTGTCTGCTGGGCCACTGTATCTAATCCTATTATGTGTGATACTGTCTACTGAGCCTCTGTATCTAAACTATCATGTGTGATACTGTCTGCTGAGCCTCTGTATCTAATCCTATCATGTGTGATACTGTCTGCTGAGCCACTGTATCTAATCTTATCATGTGTGATACTGTCTGCTGAGCCACTGTATCTAATCCTATCATGTGTGATACTGTCTGCTGAGCCACTGTATCTAATCCTATCATGTGTGATACTGCCTGCTGAGCCACTGTATCTAATCCTATCATGTGTGATACTATCTGCTGAGCTGTGTATCTAATCCAATCATGTGTGATACTGTCTGCTGGGCCCTGTATCTAATCGTATCTTGTGTAATACTGTCTGCTGGGCCCTATATCTAATCATATCATGTGTGATACTGTCTGCTGAGCCACTGTATCTAATCCTATCATGTGTGATACTGTCTGCTGGGCCACTGTATCTAATCCTATCATGTGTGATACTGCCTTATGAGCCACTGTATCTAATCCTATCATGTGTGGTACTGTCTGCTGAGCCACTGTATCTAATCCTATCATGTGTGGTACTGTCTGCTGAGCCACTGTATCTAATCCTATCATGTGTGATACTGTCTGCTGGGCCACTGTATCTAATCCTATCATGTGTGATACTGTCTGCTGAGCCACTGTATCTAATCCTATCATGTTTGATACTGCCTTCTGAGCCACTGTATCTAATCCTATCATGTGTGATACTGTCTGCTGAGCCACTGTATCTAATCCTATCCATAGTTTATAGGGTCTTAGTGCTATAGGTATGCTATGCTTTTTCAGGAGAAAACAGCACCGTAATTTCAGCCGTAACGGCATGTGCAGGCGTCTTTCGCTGCGTACATTACGGACGTAATTGGAGCTGTTTTTCTATGGAGTCCATGGAAAACGGCTCCATTTACGTCCGAAGAAGTGACAGGTCTTTTTTATGTCCGTAAATAGGGTGTGTGAACCCAGCCTTAGTGACGCCCTGGCTGCTAGTGCTGCATTGTTGGGTCACTTAGGAGACCCAGCGATGCAGCTGAAAGCTGCGGACCGTCGGCCATGAGAAGTTTGCGGGGGGGGGGGGGCCCAGTAAGAATTTTTGCATCGGGGCCCATGAGCCTTTAGCTACGCCCCTGCTATAGATACTGTAGCTCATGCTGTAGTTTGGGAAGATCAAGAAAAAAATGTATTATTACATTTCTATTGAAAACATCTGTAGGCCTTATATTACTGTTATTGCAGGGAAAAATAACTGTACAGCAGTATAACAACAAAGAGCAGAACAAAACAACAACAAAGATGGGGGACCTAATACATTTGGATCATTGCATTTGCTCTTCACGCCTTGCAAAACTTAACACCCACTTGACGGCTTCAAAAACCTTTTGGTTGGCTTGGTATTATTCAATATGAACTGAGAATCAGGAATAGTTTACTACATTTTACGTACCATCCATTTCAAACTGCTGATGTTAACAAGTTTCCTAAACTTTATGAATGACCCTGTTAAGGATTTGCCAGGCACAGCTTCTGTGTATACGCCCATAGGTAATCAGTCTGCACCTGCTTCTATGTCTGTGAGACTGACTCCATCTTCCACCACTCAGGATGGCAGGCTTAGGAGTGGGAGAGCCTATCACAGCCTGGCCAGACGGAGCTAGCTCCCGCCCTCTGTCTATTTATACCTGCCTTTCCTGTTCCTCTTTGCTTGTGATTCTTCTCGTGTGGTTTCCTGGCCCTGCTGCAGCTTCTGAACTATTTGACCCTGCTTCAATCTGACCCCGGCTTACTGACTACTCTCCTGCTCTGCGTTTGGTACCTCGTACACTCCTGGTTTGACTCAGCTTGTTCACAACTCTCCTGCTCAGCGTTTGGTACCTCGTACACTCCTGGTTTGACTCGGCTCGTTCACCACTCTTGTTGCTCACGGTGTTGCCGTGGGCAACTGCCCCATTTCCCTTAGTTTTGTGTACCCTTGTCTGTTTGTCTGTCGTGCACTTACTGAGCGTAGGGACCGTCGCCCAGTTGTACCCCGTCGCCTAGGGCGGGTCGTTGCAAGTAGGCAGGGACTGAGTGGCGGGTAGATTAGGGCTCACTTGTCTGTTTCCCTACCCCCATCATTACATAATCACAAGCCCATATACCTAGTCTACCCTGCTCCCTGACACTACTATGGACCCCCTTGAGACCCTGACCCAGCAAATGCAGGGTCTCTCCCTACAGGTCCAGGCCCTGGCTCAGAGGGTCAACCAGCCTGACGCTACCATGGTAGTGCCCCTCACCTCACCTCTTGAACCCCACCTCAAGTTGCCTGACCGGTTCTCAGGGGACCGGAGGACTTTTCTCTCCTTTCGGGAGAGTTGTAGGCTCTACTTTCGCTTAAAGCCTCACTCCTCAGGTTCTGAGAGCCAGCGGGTGGGTATAATTATGTCCCGGCTCCAGGAAGGGCCCCAAGAATGGGCCTTCTCCTTGGCTCCTGACGCCCCTGAACTTTCCTCCGTTGATGTTTTCTTTTCTGCTCTCTGACTTATTTATGACGAGACTGACAGGACTGCCTTTGCTGAGAGTCAGCTGGTGACCTAACGTCAGGGTAAGAGACCTGTTGAGGAGTATTGTTCTGACTTTTGGAAGTGGTGCGTAGCTTCTCGGTGGAATGACCCTGCCTTAAGGTGCCAGTTTAGGTTGGGTCTGTCGAACGCCCTGAAAGACCTGCTAGTTAGCTATCCCTCTTCTGACTCCCTAGACCAGGTTATGGCTTTAGCGGTACGACTTGACCGACGTCTCAGGGAACGACAACTTGAACGTTTTTATGTTTTCCCCTCCGACTCCCCCATGATGCCTCCCGAGGTCCCGTTGCTTCGCTCTTCCACGGAAGAATCGGAGGTACCTATGCAACTCGGGGCCTCCGTGTCCCCCCGACAACGTAGAGAGTTCCGCAGGAAGAATGGTCTCTGCTTCTATTGTGGGGATGACAAGCATCAAGTGAACACCTGTCCTAGGCGTAAGAATAAGCAGCCGGAAAACTTCCGCGCCTAAGTGATCATCGGGGAGGTCACTTGGGCGCACAGGTATTTCCCGTAAATATGAAACGTAAAAAAATCTTGCTTCCCTTTCAGGTCTCTTTTGGTGGTAGGTCTGCTACCGGCAGTGCCTTCGTGGATTCAGGGTCTTCTGCTAATATCATGTCTGTGGAATTTGCTATGTCTCTAGCTATGCCTTTGATTGATTTGCCTAAACCTGTCCCGGTAGTGGGTATCGACTCCACTCCTCTTGCTAATGGTTATTTTACACAGCATACCCCTGTTTTTGAACTCCTTGTTGGCTCCATGCATTTGGAGCAGTGCTCTGTACTGTTGATGCAGGGATTATCGTCCGATTTGGTTTTAGGCCTTCCCTGGTTGCAGTTGCATAATCCCACGTTTGACTGGAATACTGGGGAGCTTACCAAATGGGGTAATGAATGCTTGACGTCATGTTTTTCTGTTAATTCTATTTCTCCCCCTGAGAAGGTGAACACGCTACCTGAGTTTGTTCAGGACTTCGCTGATGTTTTCTCTAAGGAGGCCTCCAAATTGTTACCTCCTCATAGAGAATACGATTGCGCTATCGATTTGGTACCAGGAGCTAAGCTCCCTAAGGGTAGGATATTTAATCTCTCTTGTCCCGAACGTGAAGCCATGAGAGAGTATATCCAGGAATGCCTGGCCAAGGGTTACATTCGCCCCTCTACTTCTCCAGTAGGTGCTGGCTTCTTCTTCGTAGGGAAGAAGGATGGTGGTCTTAGGCCATGCATTGGCTACCGTAACTTGAATAAGGTCACTGTAAGGAACCAGTATCCCCTTCCTTTGATTCCTGATCTCTTTAATCAGGTTCAGGGGGCCCAATGGTTCTCTAAGTTTGATTTACGGGGGCGTATAACCTTATCCACATCAAAGTGGGGGATGAGTGGAAGACTGCGTTTAACACGCCCGAAGGTCATTTCGAATACCTCGTCATGCCCTTTGGGTTGTGTAATGCTCCCGCGGTCTTCCAGAATTTCATAAATGAGATTTTAAGAGATTACCTGGGGGTATTTCTTGTAGTGTACCTTGATGACATACTTGTGTTTTCCATGGACTGGTCCTCCCACATTGAGCATGTCAGGAAGGTGCTCCAGGTCCTTCGGGAAAACAAACTGTTTGCGAAGACCGAAAAATGTGTGTTTGGGGTGCAGGAGATACCATTTTTGGGTCAAATTCTCACTCCTCATGAATTCCGCATGGACCCCGCCAAGGCCCAGGCTGTGGCGGAATGGGTCCAACCTGCCTCCCTGAAGGTGTTACAGTGTTTCTTGGGGTTCGCTAATTATTACAGGAGATTTATTGATAACTTCTCGGTCATCGCTAAGCCTCTTACGGACCTCACTCGCAAAGGTGCTGATCTCCTCCACTGGCCTCCTGAGGCTGTCCAGGCTTTTGAGGTCCTTAAGAAGTGCTTTATCTCGGCCCCGGTGCTGGTTCAGCCCAACCAAATGGAGCCATTTATCGTGGAGGTTGACGCATCCGAGGTGGGAGTGGGGGCTGTCTTGTCCCAGGGTACCAGGTCCCTCACCCATCTCCGTCCCTGTGCCTACTTCTCCAGGAAGTTTTCGCCCACTGAGAGTAACTATGATATTGGCAACCGCGAACTCTTAGCCATTAAATGGGCATTTGAAGAGTGGAGCCACTTCCTGGAGGGGGCTAGGCACCAGGTAACGGTCCTTACCGACCACAAGAATCTGGTTTTCCTAGAATCTGCCCGGAGGCTAAACCCGAGACAAGCTCGTTGGGCGCTATTTTTTACCAGATTCAACTTTTTGGTTACCTATAGGGCTGGGTCTAAAAATATTAAGGCTGATGCACTGTCGCGTAGCTTCATGGCCAGCCCTCCTCCGGAGGAAGATCCTGCTTGTATTTTGCCTCCAGGTATAATAATTTCTTCTATTGATTCTGATTTAGTTTCTGAAATTGCGGCTGATCAAGGTTCAGCTCCTGGGAACCTTCCTGAGAACAAGCTGTTTGTTCCCCTGCAATTCCGGCTAAGGGTACTTAGGGAAAATCATGACTCCGCACTATCTGGTCATCCAGGCATCCTGGGTACCAAGCACCTCATTGCCAGAAACTATTGGTGGCCTGGGTTGCCTAAAGACGTTAAGGCCTACGTCACCGCTTGTGAGGTTTGTGCTAGGTCCAAGACTTCCAGGTCCCGACCAGCGGGCTTACTACGTTCTTTGCCCATTCCCCAGAGACCTTGGACCCATATCTCCATGGATTTTATCACCGATTTGCCTCCATCTCAAGGCAAGTCGGTGGTGTGGGTTGTAGTAGACCGCTTCAGTAAGATGTGCCACTTTGTGCCCCTCAAGAAACTACCCAATGCTAAGACGTTAGCTACCTTGTTTGTCAAACACATCCTGCGTCTCCATGGGGTCCCTGTCAATATTGTTTCGGACAGAGGGGTACAATTTGTTTCATTGTTTTGGAGAGCCTTCTGTAAAAAGTTGGAGATTGATCTGTCCTTCTCCTCTGCCTTCCATCCTGAAACTAATGGCCAAACCGAGAGGACTAATCAGTCTCTAGAACAATATTTAAGGTGTTTTATCTCTGACTGTCAATATGATTGGGTCTCATTCATTCCCCTCGCCGAATTTTCCCTTAATAACCGGGTCAGTAACTCGTCAGGGGTCTCCCCCTTTTTCTGTAATTTTGGGTTTAATCCACGGTTCTCCTCTGTTTTACCTGGTAGTTCCAACAATCCCGAGGTAGAGGTCGTTCATTGGGAACTGTGCACAGTCTGGGCCCAGGTTCAGAAGAACCTAGAGGCATCCCAGAGCATACAAAAAACTCAGGCAGATAGAAGACGTTCTGCTAACCCCTTGTTTATGGTCGGGGATCTGGTGTGGTTATCGTCTAAGAACTTGCGCCTTAAGGTCCCGTCCAAGAAGTTTGCTCCCCGGTTTATAGGGCCATATAAGGTAATTGAAGTCCTCAATCCTGTCTCCTTCCGACTTGAGTTGCCCCCATCTTTTCGAATACACGACGTGTTTCATGCCTCCCTCCTTAAACGCTGCTCCCCGTCCTTGGCTCCCTCGAGGAAACCTCCTGTCCCCGTTCTCACCCCTGAGGGGGTGGAATTTGAGGTGGCCAAGATTGTGGACAGCAAGATGGTCCAAGGCTCCCTCCAGTACCTGGTCCATTGGAGAGGATACGGGCCTGAGGAGAGGACTTGGGTACCCGCCCGGGATGTTCACGCTGGGGTATTGGTCAGGAAGTTCCACCTTCGTTTCCCCAATAAACCAGGTCCACCTAGAAAGGGTCCGGTGGCCCCTCATAAAAGGGGGGGTACTGTAAAGGATCTGCCAGGCACAGCTTCTGTGTATACGCCCATAGGTAATCAGTCTGCACCTGCTTCTATGTCTGTGAGAGTGACTCCATCTTCCACCACTCAGGATGGCAGGCTTAGGAGTGGGAGAGCCTATCACAGCCTGGCCAGACTGAGCTAGCTCCCGCCCTCTGTCTATTTATACCTGCCTTTCCTGTTCCTCCTTGCTTGTGATTCTTCTCGTGTGGTTTCCAGGTCCTGCTACAGCTTCTGAACTATTTGACCCTGCTTCATTCTGACCCTGGCTTACTGACTACTCTCCTGCTCTGCGTTTGGTACCTTGTACACTCATGGTTTGACTCGCCTTGTTCACTACTCTCCTGCTCAGCGTTTGGTACCTCGTACACTCCTGGTTTTACTCGGCTCGTTCACCACTCTTGTTGCTCACGGTGTTGCCGTGGGCAACTGCCCCATTTCCCTTAGCTTTGTGTACCCTTGTCTGTTTGTCTGTCGTGCACTTACTGAGCGTAGGGACCGTCGCCCAGTTGGACCCCATCGCCTAGGGCGGGTCGTTGCAAGTAGGCAGGGACTGAGTGGCGGGTAGATTAGGGCTCACTTGTCTGTTTCCCTACCCCCATCATTACAGACCCGTAGATTGTAAGTTTGTTACTACCTGGTGACCAGAAGCAGACGTGTAACTTTGACCCCAATGCAAATTCTGTTATAAGGATCCCCACCGACCTTGTCCATCTATAATACTGGTGTCCTCTTATGTGGCAGCGGAAGAACCCCCCCTCAGAAACCAGGGCCGGGGTGCTACTACCACCATTGCACCCGCTGTAGCTATGCCCTTGACCAAAAGTCTGAAATGATGCAGGAGGCAGTAGGACATATTTAATAATAATAATAATAATAATGAGCGGTCTACCAAATTTTCTAAATAGTACATGCTATGTTGGGGAGACAAATATGCCCCATTGAGTCTCCCAAAGAGTATAGCAAACATTTAAAGCGGTTTTCCAGCTTCTGACAACTGATGACCTATCCACTGGATAGGTCATCAGTAAATGATCGGTGCGTGTCCGACACCCGGACCCCGCACCGATCCGCCACTTCGGCTGCCTTCCGGATGATGTTGCCATAAGCAGATGGCTCCGGTCAAAGAATAGCAGCTGTTCTGCAGTAATGCAGCACTGCTCCTATTCAAGTGAAAAGGATCTGAGCTGCAGTTCTGCCGAACTACCGCTATGCAGTGGTCGGAGCCATCTGTTTCCGGCTCCAACTACTGCATCCCGTTCCAAACATCCAATGCACGAAGGCAGGTCATAAGTTTTCAGAAAGTGGATAACCCCTTTAACCCCTTAGTGACCACCAATACGCCTTTTTACGTCGGTCACTAATGGGCTTTAGGCTAGCCTGACACCTTTTCACGTCAGCCTAGTCTAAGTCCTGCACGGGTCTCCCGTGCAGGCAGGAGCCGGGGCTCTGCTGTCTGATGACAGCTGAGCTCCTGCTCCAACGCCCGCGATCGAAGTTTACTTAGATCGCGGCCGTTTAACCCGTTAAATGCCGCCGTCAATAGCGACCGCGGCATTTAACTTTGTTTACAGAGGGAGTGAGCTCCCTCTGTCACCCATCGGCGGCCCGCGAATGCAATCGCGGGTCTCCGATGGGGTGTCATGGCAGCCGGGGGCCTGATAAAAGCCCCCAGGTCTGCCCTGGACATATGCCTGTTAGGACGCGCCGGAGGCACGTCCTAACAGATTGCCTGTCAGATTTACACTGACAGGCAATAATGCTCTGGTATACGAAGTATACCAGAGCATTATATCAGCGATCTGAACATCGCACAGTAAAGTCCCCTAGTGGGACTAATAAAATAAGTCATCAAAGTGAAATAAAGATTATTACTAAAAAGTACAGTAAAAAAATAAATAAAACCATTTTTTTCCATAAAAAGTGGTTTTATTTAGTAAAAGTGTAAAAAAAAAAAAAAAAGTACACATATGTGGTATCGCCGCGACCGTAATGACTCCATTAATAAAGTTAATATGTAATTTAAACCGCAAAGTGAACACCGTAAAAAAAAACGCAAAAAACCATGGCGAAATTGCAATTTTTTTCCATTGCCCCCCAAAAAAGTCATAATAAAAATGAATCAATAAGTCCCATGCACCCCAAAACAGTACCATTCAAAAGTAAGTCTCGTCCCGCAAAAAAACAAGCCCAAAAAATCACTACATTGATAGAAAAATAAAAAAATTAGAGCTCTTGGAAAGCTACGATGCAAAAACAAATAATTTGAGTTCAAAAGTGTTTTTATTGTGCAAAAGTCGTAAAACTTAAAAAAAACCTCTACATATGTGGTATCGCCGTAATCGTACTGACCCATAGAATAAAGGTAACATGTTATTTACGTCGCATAGTGAACGGCGTCAATTTAAAAACGCATAGAACAATGGCGGAATTTCAGGTTTTTTTTATAATCCCCCCCAAAAAGGTTAATAAAAGTTAATATAAAAATTATATGTACCCAAAAATGGTGCTATTAAAAAGCACAACTAATCCCGCAAAAAACAAGTCCACATACAGCTATGTAGACGAAAAAATAAAAACGTTATAGCTCTTTGAATGCGACTATAGAAAAACGAATAAAATAGCTTGGTCATTAGGGCCTAAAATGGGCTGGTCACTAAGGGGTTAAAGATTGAGTAGAAGATAATACAACATTTACAAAATCGTTAGGACTGTTTGTTCACATTGAAACCCCTAGAGAAGCGTTACTGGTAATATGCACAACTCTTATTATTCCAGATGGCATCCGTACAGGACTCCAGATATGGACAGAAAGACACTTCCGATCAGAACTTTGACTATATGTTTAAATTGCTTATCATTGGAAACAGCAGCGTTGGCAAAACGTCCTTCTTGTTTCGCTATGCTGATGACTCGTTCACTTCAGCTTTTGTGAGCACGGTCGGGATTGATTTCAAGGTTAAAACGGTCTTCAAAAATGAAAAAAGAATCAAGCTCCAAATCTGGGTGAGTTTTATGCTTTTTCTTCGGTAAAAGTTTTTGCCATTTTATTTAAAGTCTGTGAGAATTAGATTTAAAAAATCCAACAAAGGAATCAAATCAACATGAATGTTCACTAGTAAACGAGGAAGTGATACACGTAGATTACATGCAATAACCCCATTTATAACATAGCAATAAATAATGCATGTGGCTGATTTTCATATTTCATCAGGTAATGCAGGTCTCGTAAAGCGAATGGCTGATAAGAATCACAAATACCATTGAGAACACTTAGACTGATATATTTTATGAAGCAGCAACATAAAGGCATTAAGGTTTTTCACTGTCTGCATAATAATTTCCTAGGCTCATTGTGGCTTTTTTTGTTTTGTTTCTATGTATACGTGCATATAGCTGCACAATAGGTTAATTATTAATGTTTAAAGAGGAAATATGCGCTCTGCTGTCAAGTCTGTTTTAGTAAATACTTACATTTCCAAAAAATAACAATTCCTGAGCATAAATACGTATTTTGTTCCTCTGTTGTTCCTCCTGGAAATGTAGGAATAAATCGACAACTGGGTGTTACTCTTCCCTTTTTCAATAGGATATGTCCCTACACAGTCTGACACCGTCATCACTGATTGTACAGTACCAAACTGCAGGGACACACTCTATTTACCAGGGGAATAATAATGACTAGTTTTCAATTTATTCAATCATTACCAGAAGGGATAACATAGGAACGGCACAATGCAGTGTTAGAAGAAACATTCTTACAAAATTGTTATTTAATGGGGAATACCAGTATTTAATAAAACAGAAATGTCATCATAGGTCTAGTTTTGGTGCTAATGTATTTGGTTAAAATACAGCAATTCCCTAATGTAATGTAAAATAATTTTTAATTTAGCTATGGGAGTGTTCTGAAACATTCCTGCTGGAAAATTTAACCCCCCCCCCCCCCATGGGTTTCCTGCCTCTGTAATGACACTCTATCCTATAGATATGGGCCATTGATTGATGTAATGATGTTTTACAAGATCTCTGGTAAGCTTAGTTCTGACCGATGGAAATTTGCTGCCATATTTTCTTGGTTGATAAACATTACAGTTAAGTTCAAAGTGTTTATAAAACAATCAGCTGGGGACTTATGTATGTAGGTCATTGCAAAGTATTGATTTTTGCACCAATTTTTAAATTTTGACTAAATTTATTTGATAAAAAGTTGTTTTCTTTAGTTAAAAAAAAAGGAAAGACATTTTTTAATTTAACTAAAAACATTAAAGAGTGGAACAAAATCACTATTAGAGTATGTCTTTAAAGATGATGCCTCATGTTTAATTTTAGCTTTGTTACTTAGATTTAGGTCTTTTTAGGTTTGCTCTTTTTTTTTATAAATGTTGGAGCTATCTTTTTTTTATTTATTTTTTTTAAAGGTCCCAGCGGCCATTTTGGAGATATGCACTTTCTCCCTCTAATGTTTGTATAGACAGTGCAGTAGGCAGTGTGTGCTTTATGGCAACTACAATGAATGGGGCTAATTGACAGAGAAATTTAATAGATGATTGCTGTCTTTATGAAGTGATAGAGTGGATGCATCTAGCCGTACAATACAGCTGACAAGTGGGTTGCAGGAAACAAGAAGTGTCTGCCTATTGTGACTGCTCTAGCAGCCAGTGTGAAAACTATATTTAAAGTTTTTTTTATGTAGATATTTACACAAAATAGCAGGCACCAGGTCTTTGTGGGTTTTAACATTACAAAGGACATACAATATTTGGGGTACTAGGTGCCCGTGGATACAGAAGCATACCCTACTTACACCTAAAATTGCAGGAGGATTAGGGAGTTGCAAGTTATGGAATTGCTCTGTAAGCTGGAGACTGTCTGGATAAAGCATGCAGGTAATCCGCTACCTCAAGTCCGTCACAACTCTGATCAGCAGAGTCTAAGGCTACTCTATGGTCTTCACCAGAGCCCACCGCAAAGCAGGTTGGATTTGGCTGCATAGAACCCAGGTTGCATTAACAGAATACACTGTTGGAAAGGAGGTGCAATGCAGACAATACCATAATGGAAACCAGACAGACAGAGGGTAAACAGCAAACAGAGTACACAATCAGGTGAGACTTTAAGTCCAAATCAGAAAGCAGAAGAGTACCAGGAGTTGCAGAGGTCAAAACCAGCAGAGAGCAGTGTCCAAATCAGTGAGCAAAATGGTTAATCTAAAGTCAAAGCCGAGGTCCAGTTCCAACAATCCAAATAGTCAGGTGATACAGGGTGTAGCCAGGAGCTTGATCAGGTACTTGCATACACAAAGAAATTCACAAGCAACAATGAGAGAACTCACCAGACATAAATACTCCACCCTAGAATCTGATAGGAAGAAGACAGAGAAATGGGATTGACTCTGCATCTAAAACCAAAGCCACCTAGAATCTAGGCTAGTAGTCATGACAATCTTAAAGAGACGGCCGTTTCCTAACAGTACCCCCCTTTCTACAAGGGGCCACCGGACCCTTAAACCTCAGCCTAGGTTTCAAAGGAAACATCAAATGAAAGACTTTAACTAAACGATTAGCATGGACTAAATAGGGAGAAACCCAAGTTCGTTCTTCTGGCCCATACACCTTCCAGTGCACAAAGTACTGGAGAGTACCCCTGGCCCTTCTTGAATCTACAATCCTTTGAACCTCAAATTCCATATCTCCTTCTACCTGAACAGGAGGAGGTGGTTTCTTGAGTGGATTAGATGGTGGTAAAAAAAATAATTAAGGAGAGATTTGTGGAAAACATCATGAATTTTAAAATACGGAGGAAGAGCCAGGCAAAAAGACACAGGGTTAATAACTTCAATAATTTCATATGGACCAATAAACCTAGGAGTAAACTTACGAAACAGTACATCGAGACGCAGATTCTTAGTAGAAAGCCACACCTTTTGACCCACACTAAACACAGGACCCACCGAACATCTTTTGTCAGCATTTTTCTTTTGAATAACTTAGGAGTTCTTCAGGTTTGATTGAACCTGAGCCCAAACTCTACACAGTTTATTTGATTCAACCTCCACCTCAGGGTTATCACTAGAAGAGGCAGAAAATGAACCAAAATGAGGATGAAAACCATAATTACAGAAGAACGACGAGGTATCAAGAGAAACATGGTGGCGATTATTCATAGCAAATTCCGCGAATGGAAGATACGAGACCCATTCAGCCTGGTTATCCGCAATATAGCACCTAAGATACTGTTCCAAGGTTTGATTAAAGCGCTCGGTTTGACAATTAGTCTCAGGGTGAAAAGCAGAAGAGAAAGATAACTGTACACTAAGTTTCTTACAGAAAGCTCTCCAGAAGTGAGCCACAAATTATACGCCTCTATGAGAGACAATATTTTCCGGAATACTTTACATATGAACCACCTGATCAATACATAATTTAAACAGAGTTTTGGAATCAGGGAGTTTAAGCAAAGGAATGAAATGACACATTTTACTGAAACAGTCCACCACAACCCAAATGACAGTCTTCCTTCAGTGGGAGGCAAATCAGTGATAAAATCCATAGACAGATGAGACCAAGGTTTCTGTAGAACAGACAATGGAAGCAGTTCCCCATAGGACGAATTCGAGGAGTCTTAGTGCAGACATCACAAGCAGATACATAGGAACAAACATCACGAGACAAAGACGGCCACCAGTAGAGCCGTGAGACAAATTTTTTAGTGCCAGTTATACCTGGATGACCACACAAAACAGAATCATGTAACTCATTAAGCAAGCGAAATCTGAACTGAGGAGGTACAAACAATTTTCCAGCAGGAATGGTTTGCAGAGCGAGTTGCTGACATTCTTTAATCTCAGTTGCAAGATCAGGCGATATTGCAGAAACCACTATCCCCTTAGATGAAATAGGTTCTGGGTGAATGTCTGGGACCTGTGAGGAACAGAAACTTCGAGATAATGCGTCGGCCCTGACATTTTTAGACCCGGGTCTGTAGGTTACAATGAAGTAAAATCTGGTAAATAACAGGGCCCACCTAGCCTGTATGGGATTGAGTCTTTTGCCTGATTCTAAAAATTTCAGGTTTTTATGGTCAGTCAGTACAGTGATATGATGTTTAGCTCCATCTAGAAAGTGGCACCACTCTTCAAGTACAGGCGCTTCCATAAAACACTGTTTCAAAGGCGGAAACCACACTAGGTTTCCAATTTACAAGGTTAGAACCCACTTTTGTAAGATCCGTCAAAGGTTTTGGCAATGGAAAAATTACGAATACATTTTTGGTAAATAATTAGCAAAACCCAAGAACCTCTGCAAAGCGTTTAGTGAAGTGGGTTGAACCCAATCAAGAATTGCCTGAACCTTACAAAAATCATGAGGAGACAGAACATACCCCAAAACAATTTACTTCCTGAACTTCAAAAAGACACTTTTTAAATTTCGCAGAAAGATAATTTTCCCTCAGTACTTGAAGGACGGATCTTAAATGTTGAACATGAGAGGGCCAATCAGAAGAAAACACAAGAATATCATCCAGATACAAAACGTCCCATAAAATTTCTGAAAATATAATTTAGCAGATTCCGAAAAACAGCTGGAGCATTACTTATACCAAAAGGCATGATCAAATACACATAATGACCATCTGGAGTATTAAATGCTGCTGTCTTCCACTCATCCCCTTTGCGGATACAAACCAAATTGTAGGCCCTGCATAAATCTAGTTTAGAGAACCACCAGGCCCCTGAGATCTGATTAAACAGGTCCGGGATGAGTGGAAGAGGATATTGATTCTTATATTACCTCAATATTACCTCAAAAGGCAAATTTTCTAGGATAAAGAACGAGATTAGTTCAGTATGTAAGGTACCCACTTCCAAAGTAACAGGCGGAGTGGAGAACTTGACCGACCCCTGAGATAGAGGGGTATTATCTATAGCAGACACTTTGACAGGGCTACTCAGTTGAACAAGAATAGCCAATTATTTAGCAACTTGAAAATCCAAAAAATTTGCCGCAAAACCACAATCTACAAAAGCCTGACCAGAAATACAAACATTATTAAACAATACATTAACAGGCAAAACGATTTTTTGAGAAAATGTGGGAAAAACCTGACTGCCCAGGTGGCATTCCCGGGGACCATCCAGGCTCTGAAATTTTCCGGAGCTGGACGTTTGGAACAGTTCTTGAGCATATGACCAGCGTCCCCGCAATAGTAACAAAGCCCTCTGCGATTCCGGAAATGTCTCCGTTCTTGAGACGACATCGTGGAGCCCAACTGCATGAGCTCCTGTGCATCAGATGAAGGGATCTCGGCGCAGGGAAGGGGAGAGACCATTGCTGATCCTTCTTTTTTGCGCTCTCACAGACGTTGGTCAAGAAGCACAACAAGAGTCATGGTATCCTCTAAAGTCAAGGGTGGAGGGTTATTTACTAGGAGATCTTTCAAGGTTTCAGAAAGGCCTCGGCGGAATTGACATCGGAGCGCTGCATCATTCCACTGTGAAGAGACGGACCACCGTTTAAATTCTGAACAGTAACCTTCGGCAGGACGCCGTCCCTCCTGGAGAGATAACAGATTGGCCTCAGCCTGTGCATGGGTTCCATAGTGGAAAGAGAAATGAGATTGGCTCTGCAACTCAAACCAGAAGCTAGGCTAGTAGTCATGACAATCTTAAAGAGATGGACGTTTTCTAACATAGGGGTTCCTGATATTAGACACTATTACCATGCAGCCAGATTGGCACAATTTTCTGCAATTTTTACAAGACCTTACTACCCACAATGGATACAGATAGAAATGACAGCATGCCCTCATATTCCATTGGAAACATTATTGTGGTTGAATCCCTCAGGCCGACCTTCAGTCCTCTCCCATGTGCTTTCTCAGATGCTACAATTGATACTTTTACAGGAAACTTTAGTGTTAAATCTCCCCACAATTCTATCATGACTATTACCTGTAATCCTGCTTCCCCCCCAGGATTACACAAACCAGAATTTCGGTGGTGGACTAACAAGGGGTTTTATAGGATAAAATAATTTCTTATAATGGGTGAACTTAGGACGTTAGACTTTTTCAGAGATTCACACTCTATTCCACCATCTGAACAATTTATATATCTTCAGATCCGCCACTACTTAAATGTTTGGAAATCTAAATCAGAAGATATCAGCACTATGACTATATTTGAACGATTATGCTGGCTCCCTAATTCCAGAAGTAAAATCTCTTCTATTTACTCTGACTTGGTTACCCACAAGACTAAGCTCCCCTACATGACCAGATGGGAAGGTGACTTGGGTTCCAAAATAGAATTGGCATAATGGAGAGAAATGGCGTATCTGACTTCGAAACGGTCTATTAATACTTCCTTGGTGGAGGCAGGGTACATTTGCGATGCGATGGTATATGGTTCCGACTCGTATATCTCAAATTTACTCAGAAGGAATGCTATTACACACTTTATGGGTATGCCCTATAGTGGATCACTTTTGGGGACACGTGTACCAGCTCATCCGAACTGTTACCCAAATAGAACCCCCTAGAGATATCCCCTCAGCACCATTATGTGGACCTATCCCACAGGCTAGATCACGCACCCGTAAACTTATGCAGTATATTTTTTTTGGGCTGCTGAAATTACCATTGCTAGAGAGTGGCGATCATCCACCCTATCCATGGAATGACTTCTTACCAAAGTCTCATAGATTATGGTCAATAATTGTCTCTCCCATGTTTTAGCTGGAACCCTACCAGGTTCGAAAAGATTTGGAGCCCTTGGAAGACTCATGCACCTTTGTCTGGTTATATGGAGAAGGTGACCCCCACCTTCCCATCTCTCCTCCCCAACTTTCCCCTTCTTTCATTGTACTTGTCCTGTTGGGGGGTTCCCCCCTCTTTTTATTTTCTATTTGTTTTTATGGTTATTTCATTGTGCCTTAGGTACTCTTGGTACCACCTTATAGATTGTGATGTCTTTCGAAGTTAACTATATATAACACTGATGCATTTTTGTTATGCACAATAGGAGACATCATTGCTTTTCTGTGACATGATTTTGCATACCAGGCCCATGTTGGCCATTCTGTCTTGTGATGTTTTTTTTTTCTTTAAATGTGGCCTCCCAGGCCCAACCACTGTTAATGTTTTACTAAAAAATGAAAACAACTGTTCAATAAAAATGTATTTAAAAAAAAAAAAAAGGACATACAAGATAATTGTCCTCGAATCGTCTTGTGTGTACTCAGCCCTACAGCATAGGGAATGAGGATGACTTGAATAAATGCATTACTTATTATTAGTTTTAAAATGTTAACATCTAGTATATTCTGATATACTTTATTTTACATGTGATTGTCTTGATTTAACCGCTTATAGTATCTTCAGTGAGGTCATACGTTTATGTCTGTCCAATTGTGGATATTCTAACCATTATAGATCTCCAGTATATTAGCATACATACACACATATGCTTCTGGACAGCCCATTGATTTCAATGGACACTATGTAATGCTTAATCTACCCTGTTGTGGCGCTGCAGAAAAATTATAGAGACTTGCTGTCAGGTTCCATCACAGATTATAGCTGATCTATGGGGGTTCCTGCAACAGGAAAACCTGTTATAGTTGCGGGATATTTCAAAGCCAACATACCAATTTTAAAGGGATGGAAAAGTCTTGGCAAAGATATTGTGTATCTTGAACAGTTTTGCTTCCTTTGCTCTTTACTTATTTATAAATCGTACAACTACTTCCGGAGACTCATTTGTGGTTTCCGTTAAATGAAATAGTCTTCTATTGTGCTATTTATTAATAAAATAAACTTTAACAGAAAAATCAATCAGATAATAAATCAACATGTTATATCTCCCTATTAATTTGAGCTGGGCAATATCTATACTGTTTAATTGCAATTGCCCTCTGCTATGATCCCATTTTCTATGTGATTCCAGCCTATGTCCTACAGTGCTACACAGAACCCTCCTCTTCCCCCGTCCTAAAACCATCCTGCTAAACTGGAGTGATTCTTCTATTTGACATAAAGGAGAAAACTGTTACAAATAACTAGAATTTCATATTAAAATGAGACAGTAATCAAAATGATTTAAATCAGAGGCAGAAATCCAATATTGGAAAAATATTGCATACAATAAATCATGGCATAATCAATTATGTATAGAGGATTCAATGTAACCCTAATGCACAGTCCCATATTTGTCACTGTCAACTTCCAGATACATTACATTCGGAAAGTATTCAGGCCCTTTCACTTTTTTCACATTTTGTTATGTTGAGGCCTTGTGCTAAAATAACAAATAATTAAAGTTTTTCCCCATTATTCTGCACTCAATACCCTATGATCTCTCTTTTTTACTTGTTTATATATATATTCTAAGATCATGTACCGATAACTTGTAATTTTATAGGACATGTCTGCTTTATAGGGTTATTTGGATTTTGGCTAAAAATATTCGTTGCTACAAGCGGATAATATTCTATTTAAACTATTTAAACTAATTCACCTTTTAAGATTGCCTTAGAGTCACCTTCTTTGTATATGTATATACAGGTGTATATATCTTTAAGTGATACATTTACACACTGTATCTAGACTCCCGTCTAGTGTTGTTTATATTAGTAATATGAACTCTGACCAATGAGCCTCCCTCTGAAGCTCTAGGCAGCTATAAAAGTAACGATGAGGACTGCTTTTAGCCATTGTGTTTTTTTAGCCTGAGGAAGAGTCCGGTCTTGAAACGCGTAGCTATACTATTTTAAAACACGTTAATAAACCTATTGAATTTTATACTACGGATTACCCTCTTTTCTTGATCACCCAATTTTACCAAATGGAAATGTAAAGAACATCCAAGGTAACCTACAAAGGAACGGCGCCACCAAAGGGGATTTCATTTTTTATTATTGCCTTTGATTATATTGCCAACGGAACCTTTGTGGATCTCTGAATGAACCCTGGGCTGCAATATTCCAACACCCTATAGGTGTATCAGGGCATTGTGCTCCGAGCACAATGTCTCCAGGTGAGCATAACTTTACCATCTCTACCATCACTTCTCAAATCCCCTGAGATGATGCACTATGTGCGCCGTGTATTTTTTGTTTTTTCCTAAACAATACCCTATAATGACATAGTGACAACAGAATGTTAATAATCTTTGCTAATTGATTGAAAAGGAAAAACTAAAATATTGCATTGACATAAGTATTCAGACCCTTTACTCAGTTGTTAGTTGAGGCACCTTTGGCAGCGATAACAGTATCCAGCCTTCTTGGGTATGATGCCACAAGATTTGGGGATTTTCTGCCATTCTTCTCTGCAGATCCTCTCAAGCTCTTTTAGGTTGGATAGGGTCCGTCGGTGGACAATCATTTTCAGGTCTCTCCAGAGATGCTCGATTGGGTTCAATTCAGGGCTCTGGCTGGACCACTCAAGGACAATAATAGTGTTGTCAATTAGCCACTCCTGTGTTGTCTTGGCTGTGTGCTTAAGGTCATTGTCTTGTTGGAAGGTGAACCTTTGGCCCAGTCTGAGGTCCAGAGCACTCTGGATCAGGTTTGCATTAAGAATATCTCTGTACTTTGCTCCATTAATCTTTCCCTCAACCCTGACCAGCCTCCCTGTCTCAGCCACTAAAAAACACCCCCACACCATGATGCTGCCACCACCATGCTTCACTGTAGGGATTGTATTGGGCAGGTGATGAGCAGTGCCTGGTTTCCTTCAGACATGACGCTTATAATTGAGGCTAAAAATTTCAATCTTGGTTTCATCAGAACACAGAATGTTGTTTCTCGCAGTCTGAGAGTCCTTAAGGCGCTTTTTTGCCAACTCCAGGCAGGCTTTCATGTGTCTTTTACTGAGGAGAGGCTTCTTTCTGGCCACTCTTCCATAAAGCCCAGATTGGTGGAGTGCTGCAGTGATGGTTGACCTTTGGGAACTTTCTCCCATCTGCACACAGGATCTTTGGAACTCAGCCAGAGTGACCATTGGGTTATTGGTCACCTCTCTTACCCAGGCTCTTCTCCCCCGATTTCTTAGTTTGGTGGGGCGGCCAGCTCTAGGAAAAGTCCTGGTTGTTCCAAAATTCTTCCATTTAAGAATTATGGAGGCCACTGTGCTTTTGGGAACTTTCAGTGCAGCAGAAATGTTTTTGTACCCTTCTCCAGATCTGTGCCTGCACACAATCCTGTCTCTGAGCTCTACAGGCAGTTATTTCCTCATCACGGCTTGGTTTATGTTATGATATGAATTGCCTATTGTGAGACCTTATATAGACAGGGTTGTGTCTTTCCAAATCATGTCCAATCAAATGAACACAGGTAGACTCCAAACAAGGTGTAGAAAGATTTCAAAGATGATCTAGATAAATGGGAGGCTCCCAGAGCTAAATTTCAAGTGTCATAGCAAAGGGTCTGAATACTTATGTCCATGCAAAATTTGAGTTTTTCAATTTTAATACATTTCAAGAATTCTTTGTTCACTGTCATTGTGGGGTATTGAGTGCACAATGATGGGGGAAAACTTGATTTTAATTTATTTTAGCACAAAGCCTCAACATAACAAAATGTGAAAAAAATGAAAGGGTCTGAAGACTTTCCAAATGCACTCTATACTTTCACACAATAGTCTCATGGACACAGCAGAGCCATGTGCATGGAGCCTGTATGAAAGCATGAAATATGTGTGCTATCTGTGCGGTTCCATGTTACAGAGGTATATAACCAATTGTACCCAAAGAGGGCTGAAAGAGATTGTCTCTATATGTGGTGATATAGTGTGTTACACCATGATATTTAGACAAACCCAATAATTATATATATCACTGAGAGACAACCACAATATGAAAACCAAGCATAACTTGGTGCATTGACCAAAGGCAAATGGAGAAACCTACAGACAGAAAAATATAAATTCTAGCACAAACGTAATGAGTATAAAAAATATTCATTTTTATTAAAGACAGATACAAAGCATTAAAAAAGATGAGTCACACAATGAGAAGAAGGCGTCCACCTGTGCAAGACCAGATGACAGGTAATAAGAGCATGAACATACATGCATGTGGAGATACAGGCATATGTATACATAAAAGACCAAGATCACTGGCTATGTCACGTATATATCAAAGTAATCGATATGTGTATCAGTGGCAATGTAATGTAAAGTGCTAAATGCATATAAAGAAACTTGTAACTATGAACCACAAAAATACACATAAGTAGAGGCATATATAAGGCCCAGACAACAAGCTAGAGGGCCAGAGTAACAGCAAGCCTATAGAGCATAAAACAGACACCCAGTGGCGTAACTACCGCGGTAGCAGCAGTAGCGGCTGCTACGGGGCCCGGGGCTTGAGGGGGCCCGGTGGCGCCGCTAGCAGCCGTTATGGCTACTACAGCGGTAGCGTCGCTACTGTGGGGCCCGCGACGCCGAGCCTTACACAGGCCATCTCATGCCTGTAGGTGTCGCTAGCACCGGAGGGGGCCCCAGTGCTAGCGGCAGCCAAATACATGAATGGCCGGGCATGTTCCGTGCCTGACCATCCAGTGCCTTACAATGACACTGATTGGCTAGCGGCGCGATGACATCATCGCGCCGCTTCCATGCTTGGAAGGTGCTGATTGGCGGGGCAAGTCATTCTGCCCCGCCAATCAGCGTCATTGGAGGACGCTCGTTCAACTCCTGCAGACATGCTCAGAAGAGAGCATGTCTGCATCGCCAGTGAACAGCGTGGGAACCGGAGAATGTGAGTATGTCAAGTTTTTGTTTTTTTTCCCCTCATAAAAATGTGAATGCCATTATCTATGGGGGGGGGGGGGGGTCATCTTTATGTGGGCTATTATATATAGGGGGTCTATATGTGGGGCAGTAGCTACAGGGGGGGTCTATATGTGGGGGTGTGGGCCATTATATACAGGGGGCTCTATATGTGGGCCATTATATACAGGGGGGTCTATATGTGGGGGTGTGGGCCACTATATACAGGGGGCTCTATATGTGGGCCATTATATACAGGGGGCTCTATATGTGGGCCACTATATACAGGGGGGGTCCATATGTGGGCCACTATATACAGGGGGGTCTATATGTGGGCCACTATATACAGGGGGGTCTATATGTGGGACACTATATACAGGGGTGGGTTACCTGTGGGGCACTAGCAACAGGGTGGCTATATGTAGTGCACAGTCTACAGGGGTGGGCTATATGTGGGACACTATATACAGGGGGAGCTATATGTGAGACACTATATACAGAGGTGGGCTATACGTGGAGCACTAACTATAGAGGAAGCTATATGTAGGGCAGCACGGTGGCTCAGTGGTTAGCACTATTGCCTTGCAGCTCTGGAGTCCATATGTGGGCACTATCTACAGGGGCTTCTATGTAGGTCACTATCTACAGGGGACATGTTGTGTGTTTGTGACAGTTATATTTAGATGTGTTGAGAATTTTAACTTCGTTTTATAGGTGCAGAAATGTTTTAAAAGTGAGAAGCTGAAGACATCTAAACGGAAAACTGCAGAAATGGGTCATGGCCGGGAGAAATCCATCATAGATGTCTGAACCGGAGGGAGAAGAAAAGAACTAGAATCTGAGACGTCACCGGTGAGTCACTTAATGTAAATGTTTATTCTGCCTCTAATCAGTATTGTTGTCACTGTATGATCTGCAGCGAGATGATGGTGATAGGATTTTTTTTGTGAAACCGCATCTCCCAGCATATCCTTACCATTGTTCCGGCCATGCTGGGAGCTGTAGTTTTACGCCGTACAAACTTATACGCAGTGGCGTAACTACCGCTATAGCAGCCGTAGTGACTTCTACAGGGCCTGCAGCATGAGGGGGCCCGTGCCACCCGCCGGCACGGCCCCCTCCCATGGCCGCAGGCTCCGCTAGCAGCCGCTATGGCTGCTACAGCGCGACGCCACTGAAGGGGTTGTTCCTACATAAGACATGTATCCCCTATCCACAGGATAGGGGATACATGTGTGATCGCTGGCAGCGATGAGGAGAACGGGGGACCGAAAGTCCCCCCTAAGTTCTCCATGACAAACCTCGGACTTCCGGGGTCTGTGTCGGCAGCTCCGTAGAAATGAATGGAGCGCCGGTCGCGCTTGTGCGCATGCGTGACCAGCGCTGCTTTCATTTTTATTGAACTGTGCAGACGCCGGAAGTCCGAGGTTAGTCATGGAGAACTTCGGGGGACTTTCGGTCCCCCGTTCTCCTTATCGCTGCCAGTGATCACACATGTATCCCCTATCCTGTGGATAGGGGATGCATGTCTTTTGTAGGACAAACTATAGGACGTTTTTTTTTGGGGGGGGGGGCTATATAGCGTTATCTACAGGGGGGGCTGTATGGCGTTATCTACAGGGGGGCTGTATGGCGTTATCTACAGGGGGGCTGTATGGCGTTATCTACAGAGGGAGTCTGTATGGCGTTATCTACAGGGGGGCTGTATGGCGTTATCTACAGAGGGAGTCTGTATGGCGTTATCTACAGGGGGGCTGTATGGCGTTATCTGCAGGGGCTGTGTATGGTGCTATCTATAGGGGGGCGCTGTGTGGTGGAATCTATAGGGAGGCACTATCTACAAGGGGGGGGGGGGGTTGTGTGATACCCAGCAGAGGGGGGGCCCCAGTCAAAAGTTTGCTATGGGGCCCAGTCTTTCCTAGTTACGCCCCTGCAGACACCTGTCCTAAGTAGTGTACGTACCCGAATTCATGGTCCTGCCTTCATGGTGGACGCCTTCTTCTCATTGTGTGACTCATCTTTTTTAATGCTTTGTATCTGTCTTCAATAAAAATTGATATTTTTTATACTCATTACGTTTGTGCTAGAATTGATATTTTTCTGTCTGTATGTTGCAGAGGTATTCTCCCATAGAAACATAGCTCCTTAACACAACATTGATGGAACATGGCACTGTTTTAGTTCTTTTCCAGATACATATGGAATCCGACCTTACAAAAAATCACTCTGTATGCATCCATATAGAATTGGATTCATTAGGGCACCAAAGACATGTGCCTTTTAAAGGACAGATCTATTGGGCCTCCTCAGGCTCCAGGTCAAGCACTGCAACTCCTGTGGTTATGCCCCTGAATTAATGCTATTAATAGTTGTCACCCATAATCTGTTTCTTATGTTAGAGATCAAAATAACAAAGAAAATGGATACTTAAAATATGGTAATAAATATCTTCCAATGTCTACACAGTCAAAGATCATAAAACAATTCTATCTATTTAGAGGTGAAACTTTTATAAACACATAGTAGAAAATATCGTCTGGACAAGAACGCTTAAAAATGTTTAAAAAAGCGTAATATTTTTTAAGCGTTCTTGTCCAGGCGATATTTTCTACTTTCAGTTATGTGAACGCAAAAAATTCAAAAATTATACCTCTTTATCTACTTCTTTTACAGACACATAAATCAAAAAAGTTTTGATACACAGGTGACGTCTTCTCTGATTTGAGTTGTTAGCTTTCCCTTTTCCCTATCCGGGTAGAACCGACATGAAGAGTCTTCCAGCCATAACTCATGCTGCAGAGTGTGCTGCCCAGACATCTTTGGTTTCTTGCTTTTCTGGCATCCTCCCCACCTATTCCCCATTCTCTAAATAAACACCCCATCATGATGCTACCCCAATGCTGTGCCTGTTGCTGGCCTATTTCTGCAATTACTCTTACCACTGTATTGCACATTGCCCACAAATACTGTACTTTAGCAAATTGGAACAAATTTAAAAATCCAGCATCAGAAATATTGCTATCATTACTGTAGTTACCCCAAAAATAATAGATAGTGCCATATATAGTGACTCACGAAGTAATAGTACCCCAAACATTAAAAGTGTCCTCTACAATAAAAGTCCATTTGTGCCCCATACAATAATATTGCCACCTTTAAGCCCAACACAGTAACAGTGCCATCTAATAATGCCTCACTTTGTGCTCCCTACACAGTAAAAATTTCCCACTTTGTACCTCTACACAGTAATAATGAGTACTTTGTGCCCCACATGGAGTTAATGGTCACCTTTGTACCCCCAAAAGAGCAATAACCCCCACTTTTGTGTACCAAAGCAGTAAAAGTGACAATGAAAATAATAAAATGAATACTCACTTAAACCTGTTCCCTCGTTGAGTGGAGCGCCTGAGGCCTCTTCCAGCCTGGGCTGTCAGCAGTCTGGCACAAGTGGTGCGATGATGTCACTATATCACTCCACCTACGTCAGGGTGCCGACATCCTGTGCTCTCAGAGGCCTGGTGCGGGCAGTTCAATGATGTCACTGCATTGCACTGCTTGCAACAGCCGGTAGCGGGCCCAGTGCAGATGCACTGTTTGCCCTGTGGTTAAAGCGGCAATTTATAGATAACTTATCATGGATTCTAACAACTGATTTTAATTGGAAAAAAGGGCCCCACTTTGTACTTAACCAAAAGTACAAAAAGGTATTTATTTCATCTGTATCCCGTATCCAGGCACACTCTCAACATAATAAAAGACATAGTCATATAGCTATGACTAAGAGTGCATGGAACTACATATGTCTTTTATTATGTTGGAAATGTGTTTGGGTAAAGAATACAGATGAAATAAATATTTTTTTTGTACTTTTGGCTAATCCACGGTGTGCAGACCTTTTTTTTAAATTTTTAAGTGTTTTGCCTGCACCAATGGAGGTGAGTCCCCACCTGAAGAAGTCCATCTACATATTAACCGGCACATTTTATACATTCCAAAATGAAAAAACATTGGCAGGAAATCCCCTTCTTTTGGCCTAACCTTGCCATCCTAATATCTCATTAATGAGTGAATACTTACAGAGAAATCCACAGTCACGTCCTGTATCCTAACCACCATCTTCCTCTATCTGGCAGCCAGGACCAGAAGTTCTGGCACCTCATATTATTCTGAAACACTAGATCTTCTACTTCATGATCACAATGTACAATGTGAAGACATTATGATGATATAGCCATGTGTCATCCACCAGCAGTGGCGTAACTACCGCCGTAGCAGCCGTAGGGACTGCTACGGGGTCCGCGGCATGAGGGGGCCCGTGTCGCCCGCCGGCACAGGCCCCCACCATGGCCGGAGGCTCCGCTAGCAGCCGCTATGGCTGCTACAGCGCGACGCCACTGAACACGACTACGGCAGAGCAGGGAGATATCTCCCCGCTCTGCCATTAAACAAAAGACATGTATCCCCTATCCACAGGATAGGGGATACATGTGTGATCGCTGGCAGCGATAGGGAGAACGGGGGACTGAAAGTCCCCTGAAGTTCTCCGTCACAAACCTCGGACTTCCGGGGTCTGTGTCGGCAGCTCCGTAGAAATGAATGGAGCGCCGGTCGCGCTTGTGCGCATGCGTGACCAGCGCTCCTTTCATTTTTATTGAGCTGCGCAGACACCGGAAGTCAGAGGTTAGTCATGGAGAACTTCGGGGGACTTTCGGTCCCCCATTCTCCCTATCAATGCTAGCGATCACACATGTATCCCCTAGGGGGGGGGCTGTATGGTCGTTCCCTACAGGGGGGGGGCTGTATGGCGTTCCCTACAGGGGGGGGCTGTAAGGCGTTCCCTACAGGGGGGGGCTGTATGGCGTTCCCTACAGGGGGGGGCTGTATGGCGTACCCTACAGGGGGGCTGTATAGCGTTCCCTACAGGGGAGGCTGTATGGCGTTCCCTACAGGGGGGGCTGTATGGCGTTCCCTACAGGGGGGCTGTATGGCGTTCCCTACAGAGGGGGCTGTATGCCGCTATCTACAGAGGGGGCTGTATGGCGTTATCTACAGGGGGGCTGTATGGCGTTCCCTACAGAGGGGGCTGTATGCCGTTATCTACAGAGGGGGCTGTATGGCGTTATCTACAGGGGGGCTGTATGGCGTTCTCTACAGGGGGGCTGTATGGCGTTCCCTATAGGGGGGGGCTGTATGGCGTTAGCGCCATACAGCCCCTTCTGTAGATAACGCCATACAGCCCCCCCTGTAGAGAACGCCATACAGCCCCCTCTGTAGATAACGCCATGCAGCCCCCTCTGTAGATAACGGCATACAGCCCCCTCTGTAGATAACATCATACAGCCCCCTCTGTAGATAACGCCATACAGCACCCCCTGTAGGGAACGCCATACAGCCCCCCTGTAGGGAACGCCATACAGCCCCCTCTGTAGATAACACCATACAGCCCCCTCTGTAGATAACGCCGTACAGACCCCTCTGTACAGAACGCCGTACAGCCCCCTCTGTAGAGAACGCCATACAGCCCCCTCTGTAGAGAAAGCCATACAGCCCCCTCTGTAGAGAACGCCATACAGCCCCCTCTGTAGAGAACGCCATACAGCCCCCTCTGTAGAGAACGCCATACAGCCCCCTCTGTAGAGAACGCCATACAGCCCCCTCTGTAGAGAATGCCATACAGGCCCCTCTGTAGAGAACGCCATACAGCCCCCTCTGTAGAGAACGCCATACAGCCCCCTGTAGAGAACGCCATACAGCCCCCTCTGTAGAGAACGCCATACAGCCCCCTCTGTAGAGAACGCCATACAGCCCCCTCTGTAGAGAACGCCATACAGCCCCCTCTGTAGATAACGCCATACAGCCCCCTCTGTAGATAACGCCATACAGCTCCCTCTGTAGATAATGCCATACAGCCCCCTCTGTAGATAACGCCATACAGCCCCCTCTGTAGATAACGCCATACAGCCCCCTCTGTAGATAACGCCATACAGCCCCCCTGTAGATAACGCCATACAGCCCCCTCTGTAGAGAACGCCATACAGCCCCCTCTGTAGAGAACGCCATACAGCCCCCTCTGTAGATAACGCCATACAGCTCCCTCTGTAGATAATGCCATACAGCCCCCTCTGTAGATAACGCCATACAGCCCCCTCTGTAGATAACGCCATACAGCCCCCTCTGTAGATAACGCCATACAGCCCCCTCTGTAGATAACGCCATACAGCCCCCTCTGTAGATAACGCCATACAGCCCCCCTGTAGATAACGCCATACAGCCCCCACTGTAGAGAACGCCATACAGAGACCCCCTGTAGATAATGCCATACAGCCCCCTTTTTAGATATCTACAGGGGGGCTGTTTGGCGTTATATACAGGGGGATGTATGGCGTTATCTACAGAGGGGGGATGTTTGGCGCTATCTGCAGAGGGGGGCTGTATGGCGTTATCTACAGGGGGGGCTGTAAAAAAGGCACTATCTACAAGAGGCCGTTGTGTGACACCCAGGGGAGGGGGGGCCCCAGTCAAAAGTTTGCTATGGGGCCCAGTCTTTCCTAGTTACGCCCCTGTCCACCATCTGTGGTACATGCAAAGCAGAGAATACTAGGGCCACTGGTTAGCAAACCAAAAGTCAGACAGACTCCAGAATGATTTTTTATTTTTTACTGGAATTTCCCTTTAATACATACTGGGAAAGCTTGAATACTTATGTTAATAACGTTGGGGAAGTTACTGATTTGCATTTCTTTTTTTGCTTCTCTCAGCAAATAATACTGTAATTACTGTAACAAAGTTAATTTATGCAAATAGTGTGAATGAAATTATAAAATCTTATTCAAGGTAATGATTACTTGGGTTAGATACAACATAAGTGTAAATTAATGACTGTGGCACTTGTTTCACCAATAATTGAAGGGGTTTTCCCATGAAAGAGATTTATGACATATCCACAGGATATGTCATAAATGTCAAATAGATGCGGCTCCCACCTATGGGACCCGCACCTATCTCTAGAACATGGCCCCCTAAACCCCAATCTAGCTTTTTGTTCTGACGCTGACTCCCTGCCACTTACTGATTACATGGTCGGGAGTTACGGAAACAGCGTATCTTGCTGAGCTACGCTGTTTCTGTAACTCCCATAGTAGTGAATGGCAGCTACGGAGCAGCGTAGCAGCGTAGCATGATCTGGAGTATGGGGACAAACAATCATTACGTTTGTCCCCATACATTTGCATCTTGTCAGCAACACATCCAGGGGCATAGCTGAAAGCTCATGGGCCCTGGTGCAAGAATTCAGCTTGGGCTCCCCTACCCCTCCACAACACCACCAGAGCCCTGCGGACGCCTATGCCCAGCTGCCTTGCCTGACAGACACACTGAATGGTCCCACAGTATAATGCCCCCCATAGCTGCCCCCACAGTATAATGCTCCCCATGCAGTATAATGCCCCCCACAGCTGACCACCATAGTATAATGCTCCCCATAGCTGCCCCCACACAGTATAATGCCCCCCATTGTTGCCTCCACACAGTATAATGCCCACATAGCTGACCACCACAGTATAATGCTCCCCATAGCTGCCCCCACACAGTATAATGCCCCCCATAGCTGACCACCACAGTAGAATGTCCCCTAGCTGCCACCACAGTAGAATGTCCCCATAGCTGCCACATACAGTATAATGCCCCCCATAGCTGGTATTGTGGGTGATAGTGTGACATCATAGGCACCTAGGTGTGCCACATTTAAAACTCCCCACTTTGATCTTAATTTGGGGCTGAAAATAAGTTTTGTCCCAATTTGTGGAAAATGTACCCTACTGGGGGCTAAAATATTTGTAATAGTGGGAGCTCTCTTAAATGTCAGGAGGGTTTCGGGGGAGAATAGTTTTAAGAAAGGGGTCGTGCTATAGGATGTGCCAATGTTTGGCCAGGCTGTCCTTGATTTTTTTGTGAGCTATATTGTATGTGGTGATAAAATTAAAATCAAAATTGAGCTCTGGTTTAAGAGCCGGGTTCTTCCTTGTATTATGTGGATTTTGAAATGTGTTTTGTTTTTCTGGTTTCGGTAGGAGGCATTCTTTTTGTGTTAATTTGCTCGTTCTTTTGTAGGCTTGGGCTAGTACATATTTGGGATATCCCTTCTCTCTGAAATGTTTATACAACACCCAATTCGGTTTTTGGAAGTCTGTGTCTAGTGTGCAATTCTTCCGTATTATTTTATACTGGCTGAAGGGGATATTGCTTATCCACTTGGAGTAGTGACCGCTAGTATAGTTGAGGTAGCTATTTAGTATCTACAGTTTTGAAGTGTGTACGGGTGGTGATTTTTTCCTCTGTTATTGAGATTGATAAATCAAGGTAATCGATAGTGTCTTGTTTGATAGTGTAAGTAAAATTAATCCCCCAATTGTTGATATTAATGGAGTGACAGAAATGGGTAGCACATTCGTGGTCCCCATCCCAGATCAAAAATAAATCGGCAATATATCTGCGATATAGACGGATGTGGGCAAAAACAAGTTTTTTTTTCCATATGTGTAGTTCCTCGAAAGCCCCCATGAAGATGTTAGCGTAACTGGGGGCTACTCTTGTACCCATAGCAGTCCCCCTGATTTGATAGTAGATAGATTGATTGAATGGGACTATATTGTTTTTAAGGATGAACTCAAGCCCTTGGCAAATTAAATCAACCTGAGCTGGCATTAAAGTGGGATCTTTATTGAGTGTGCTTCTAACTCTTTTCAATCCTATAGTGTGCTCGATGTTGGAATAAAGTGCACTAACATCTAGAGTGATGAGGAGCAGGTATTTGCTCCATATGATTGAGTTGAGGTCGTTTATGAGTTGGGTGGAGTCTTTTAGGTAACTGGGCAGATTTAGAACATATTTTTGTAGTACCAGATCTAAATAGCGTGATAGATGGCAAGTGGGGGACTGAATACCAGAGATGATTGGTCTCCCCGGAGTGCTAATTAAATCTTTGTGTTTTTTTGGAGGGTGGTAGAAAAATGGCATATTGATATTTTTAGGTAAAAGATAATTCCTTTAGTTTTTATTGAGGATGGATGAATGATGGGCGGCATTGATGATATCACAAAGTTGATTAGGTATTTCTATGAGGTGGTGGTTTTCAGTAGGGTGTAGTAGCTAATATCTGATAGTATTCATGTTGCGTCTTGTTTATAGTCAATGATGTTTTGGATCACTATTCCGCCTCCTTTGTCCACTAAGCGGATGACAATTTTGTTTGAGATTCTTAAGGGCTGTTCTTTCGATGTGTGTGAGATTATCCTTATTCGGGATTTTATATTTCTCCAGATGTTCAAGGTCTCTATAGACTAGGTGGTGGAAGGTGTTGATGAAGTTACCTTGATTTTCTACAGGGTAAAATTTAGATTGCGGTTTCAGCTCAGTGTGTAGGTAAGGGTCGGTATGTTCAATGGAGGTGGTGTCGCATACAGCTGGTGCGGTTTTACTTGCCCCCAGTTGGAAATGGCGTTTGAGGGTCAGTTTTCTCATGAAATGGTGAAGATCCAGAAATAGATCAAGGCCGTTTGCTGGTGCTGCTGTGCAAAAGGAGAGTCCTTTTTTAAGTAACAATGTTTCTGATGGAGTTAATGTGTAATTGGAGAGATTAAAGATGGAAGTATCACTTTCTGAGGGCTGGTGTATTATTCTTTTTTTTTTCTCCCCCCCCCTGGTTCCTCTGAGTCCTTTTTTCTTCTTTTTTCTTTTTGTTTATGGGGTGAAAGTAGTTGGTGATAGTTAAAAGAGGGGGTTTCCGCATGGGGCTTAGCCCTAAAAAGGGGAGGGGCATTTTGAAGATGTTGACGGAATGGATGGGGTGAGAAATGGTACTGATGCAAAATGCCCTGCTGTGGTATTGTCAATTACGGTAGTAGGGGATGGTGGTAGGATAAGGGAAAAGGGTTTGGAGCCATGGGTGTTGAGTTCAGTACTGGGTACAGTAGTGGCAGGGGGGTTTGGGGGATGAGCTGTGGACTGTGAGGGTGCACAGGTCAAGTTCGGTATCTGGAGGGGTTTTTGGAGAGATGGTATGTTCTAGTATTATGATGGCATCACCGTGTGTGATGCTTTTTTTGCTGTCCTGTTTCTTCACGTTTGGGTTGTTCGTTTCTTTGTTTGTAATATTTGCTATTTAAAAACAATCTTTTGTTTCTGTTCTGTTCAAATTTGGTATTATTACTGTTCCTAGGAGTGTTGATGTGATAGGAAGATGGTCGATGGTGAAGAGTAGGGGCATGGTGGGAAGGTGTGGTGGGGTGAGCCGCTGTTGCATTATGAGAGTTCATGATGGGTGGTGGTGGTAAAGATTTGGGCCAGGATCTAATTTGGTTGCTGAGATAGTCGAGCCTATCTCGCCCTAATTTAATGTTTTTTTTTGCCACCAAATCTTGTTCTAGTTTGAACATACGGTTAGGGATATTTTGGTTAATATAGTGGAAGTCTGGATGTTGGTGATAAGCTTCCAGTTTTTTAATAAGGGATTCAATAGTAGATGAGAGATGAGCATTTTTCTCTTTTTGTGCGTAGTCTAACGAAACAATAATTAAAACAATATCTGATATTACATTTGCTTGTTTTAAATCCTCATTACTCAAGAATGGTTTTACCAGTTAGCAGCGCCAGGGAAAATCCATTTTTCCTCAAATTTCTCAAATTACCATTTACCACCGGATCCTTTGGATCCGGATCGGAACCCAGGCTGCAGCAATATTTTAAAACACGCTTTCAAGGATGTTGTGCTCCTAGCACAACCAACCAGGTCAGCAGAACTGATCACCTATCTGTGGCTTTTTTACTATATCATTTGATGCACTATGTGCGCTTTGTGTTGTTTTTTTCTCATCTACTGTTTAGCGACATACAGTATAATGCCCCACATACAGGATAATGCCCCCATACAGTATAAAGCCCCTATACAGTACAATGCCCCCATAATTATAATGCCCCCATAGCTGCCACATACAGTATAATTCCCCCATACAGGATAATGCCCCCATACAGTATAAAGCTCCCCATACAGTATAATGTCCCCTTACTGTATAATGGCCTCCATAGCTGCCACATACAGCATAATGCCCCCAATACAGTAATGCCCCCATACAGTAATGCCCCCATACAGGATAATGCCTTCCATAAATGCCACATACAGGATAATGCCCCCCATACAGTATAATGTCCTTTCAGCAGCTACCATATGAGCCTCCCCCTCCCATATAATTCCCCCATATGTATGTACCTAATAGAAAAATAATAACATAAATACTTACCTATCCCTGTTCCCACGACGGGTGGAGGATCCTTCTCCTCCTCTGCACTGTGCGGTGAGTGTCTCGATGCAGATAGGCGCGATGACGTCACTACATCGCACCTGCCCGCACCGAGCCGCTCCAGTCACAGTGAATGCTGGAGCAGGGCTCCAGCATTGAACCCAATTGAATGTGCGTCATGCGGACGCAGATTCAGTTGGAAGCTGGTCAGCGAGGGCCCGGTCGCAGTTGTGACCATCGCCACCCCTATTGCTATGCCACTGAACACAGCCCCTGTTTACACTAAAAGATGCGCTGTGGTAAGCAACCATTTTTAGAACCGCATAAAAGATCTGATCAGCTGACGATAGAATGTTTGCTCGTTCATTGGCTGACCGCTGCACTGTTTACACAGGGCAATGATCAGGAATGAGCTCAGACAAAGACAAATTGTCACAAGCAATTGAATTCACGAGCAATTGTATACCGGCACAGTCCTCCTGGTATTAATTACCAGACAGGTCGGCTAGTTACCCCAGTAACCCTAGTACTAGAACCCCCACCTCCCAAAATACACTATTTGTAGTTGCTGTCCGCACTAGCTGAAATATGAGGGTAGTGAATGAGGGATCCCCAACTATTGACTGATATTCCCTAATAGACAACCCCTTTAACTATGGAGTCACTATAATATGGCAGTAGTGGTAGAACCATTTGCAATATGACCACCGAAGTACCATAAATGACCCATGACAGTGGAGGGGTCCTAAAATCTATTTTATATCGAGGCCTGCGCCTCAAGTTATCCCTTTGTATAGGAACTTTGTAGAAGCAGGAATTCTAAGTTGCTCAAAATTTTTCATAGAATGGGGTTAACTATAGATAACTATGACGTTTATAGGAAAAAAGACCAAAAGCAGATGATCCAGCGCAGTCCAGTTTAAAATAGAACGTTGTTCCAATTTTATTTTGATGATTAAAACAGAATAGTTCCCGAATGCAAGGGTACACACATGGATAAGGTGACGTTTATACCTCTACATGGAACAGCTTGTTATATGACTTCTACTCTGCTTGTCATGTCCTTTCTACTAGATGCAGTTTATGATCTTCTTTTCAGTCATTTCGTTCCTGTCATTTTGAATTTTTATTTTTTCACTCTAGTGACTGAAGGAGAAATATAAAATGATCATGAAATTATGTAAAGGAACCTGACAGGAAAAATAAGCTCCTTGTTACAGTCTGTACTGGGTCAACGCAAGCTCTAGAAGTACAATCAGAGTAAAGTGTTTGGGACAGATTCCAGGCTTGTTGTAAGAGAGAGATTCAATTATACAGTGACAAACAATCTACTTAATAAATCTGGATACAAGAGAATATAAGGAGATTGATGGTGGTTATATACAGAGGTCAGGCGGAGGGAGCGTCTCTTTCATACACAAATGAGTCATTGTTTCAATCAATAGGATATTTGAGGTATATAAAGGTGGAAGTGACGAGGGATGGAGTGCTATATGGCTATTAACTGACATTTGTGAGCATGCTGGGATATATTTATAGAACATGGGACATAGTCATCAAAAATGAAACGATGGTTCAAGATTTAAAGCAAACCTGTCACCGCAGGCAGCTATAAGAAAAAAAATTGTCTCTCTCCCTTTGTTTGCTCTATCTAGTTCTCCTCCCAGTTTAATACATTCCAGTTAATGTAAAGAATATCTGTAAATGAACTTGTTTATCAACCAGTGAATGTATCATCAGAAAACTACCTACTGTTTAAATCAAGTTTTATGATAAGCATACATTATAAGTATTTTTGGTGATGTTTTTCTTTTTTATTTACTATGTCATTTTCTTTATTAAAAAAAAGAATCCTAAAATATTGATTTGCACTCTGGCCACTGAGCCTCATAATAGACTGACACTTCCTGTTCTGTAGAGATCATTTCTCAGCAGTCAATTCATTATCATCACAGGCAGCATTACAATGAAAGTTAACACCTTTATACATAGATAATACAGCATCCACCATTAACAATAGGTGATGGACACCGCTCCCCTCCCACCCCCCCCCCCTCCCTGTACAGTCACCTCTGCACAGATCACAGGGCATGCCTAGAAACTCACCCATAGAAATCAATAGGTGCCCTCCTGTAAAGCATATCTCTAATGCTGTGAACAGCAGCTCAGGTAAGATGGCCGCACCACAATCATGTACAGGAAATAGAACAAAACAATCTACAATCAAAAAATAAAAAACAGATTATGCTTCACTATTTGGTTTTAATTAGGAAAAAAAATTATACTTTATGGGGAATTTGTTTGGGCAGTATACTGCATGGGGGCATCTGTGTAGGCATTATACTGTATGGGAACATTTGTGTGGGCATTATACTGCATGGGGCATCTGTGTGTGCATTATTCTGTATGGGGGCATCTGTGTTGGCATCTATTGGGACATTATACTGTATAATGGCAGCTATGGGGGCATTATACTTTATGGGACAGCTATGGGCATTATACTGTATGGGGCAGCTATTTGGAATTATACTGTGTGGGAGGCACTATGGGAGTATGATACTGTGTGGGCTGAACCGGGCGGGGATTGGCTGGGATTAGAGGCGTGGTTTAAAAGAAAAAACCTTGTCGGTTGTCCCTCTTTGTGTTAATTGAATGTTCGGAAATATGGTTGTGTGAGTGGCTGTTCATCAGTATTTTGCACTGTGTGACCTCCCTCCATTGTGGTGTGTCTGCTTCCTGCTGGGAATTGGTGTACTGACCTGCCCTTGTATGGTCTCCTTTATAGCATATACAGTGAGTTTTCTCTCTTTCATAGCGTGATACTTGTAAACGGGTTGCTAAGCTGTTGCCTAGCAACCTGTAATCTCGGGGGAACAACGATACAGGAAAATAATTATTTACTTACTGTACTCGTTTCTCTTTAATATTTGTGTCAATGCACTAGGATGGAATAAGGTGCATCGATCCACGAAGACATAATATTTTGGCTAACATAAAATTAACTCTTGAGGACATAGTGTAAAAGAAGATTTAAAATGTATCACTTCAGAAGCAGGTATAAAAGATAAATGAAGGACATTTACTAAGCAAAATGTGCCAGAATTCTGGCGCAAATTGGGCAAAAAAACTTGCGTACATGTGTGACAAATTTATTAACTTGATATTGATGTATTAATATTGATGTAAAGTACGCCAGCCAGTAGGTGGTATAAGGAAGAGAAAAGTGTCTAATATGTCTAGCAAGATCCCCAAATTTATCATACAGATTATGCCACTGTGATATACTTGGTGCAGTTTCTGCCTTTCTGGTCTAGTTTTATATTGTATACCTTTAACCCCTCTCCGACATACGCTGTTTATATACGGCGGAGGCCGGGATGTATGGAGGAGGCTCAGGGGCTCCATAAGTTGCGCATGTCGGCTGTATGGTACAGCCAACACTTCATTGCAATGAGCAGGATCCCACTCGTTTAACCCCTTAGATGCCGCACTCAATAGCGACCACAGCATCTAAGCTGTTAGAAAGAAGGCGCAGCCCTCTCCGACATCCCATGGCCCCTCCTGTGACGTGATCGCGGGGTGCTGATGGTTGTCATGGTAGCCTGGGGGTCTGCCATCTTTGTGCTCCTATTAAGCCCTGCCAAGAAGCCTGTAAAAATCCACATATACCGCAATGTATCGCTGGTACAATGCAATCGCTGGTTCAAGACCCCTAAGGGTATTAATGAAAATGGTTAAATAAAGTTTTATATACACTACCGTTCAAAAGTTTGGGGTCACCCAGACAATTTTGTGTTTTCCATGAAAACTCACACTTATATTTATCAAATGAGTTGCAAAATGACTAGAAAATATAGTCAAGACATTGACAAGGTTAGAAATAATGATTTTTATTTGAAATAATAATTTTCTCCTTCAAACTTTGCTTTCATCAAAGAATGCTCCATTTGCAGCAATTACAGCATTGCAGACCTTTGGCATTCTAGCTGTTAATTTAATGTTCTTCCAGCATCTTTTCAGTTGTTCTGCGTCTCACAAATGTTCTTCTGTGTGATCCAAACACCTCAAACTTTGATTCGTCTGTCCATAACACTTTTTTCCAATCTTCCTCTGTCCAATGTCTGTGTGCTTTTGCCCATATTAATCTTTTCCTTTTATTAGCCAGTCTCAGATATGGCTTTTTCTTTGCCACTCTGCCCTGAAGGCCAGCATCCCGGAGTCACCTCTTCACTGTAGACGTTGACACTGGCGTTTTGCGGGTACTATTTAATGAAGCTGCCAGTTGAGGACCTGTGAGGCGTCTATTTCTCAAACTAGAGACTCTAATGTACTTGTCTTGTTGCCCAGTTGTGCAGCAGGGCCTCCCACTTCTCTTTCTACTCTGGTTAGAGCCTGTGTGTGCTGTCCTCTGAAGGGAGCAGTACACACCGTTGTAGGAAATCTTCAGTTTCTTGGCAATTTCTCGCATGGAATAGCCTACATTTCTAAGAACAAGAATAGACTGTCGAGTTTCACATGAAAGCTCTCTTTTTCTAGCCATTTTGAGAGTTTAATCGAACCCACAAATGTAATGCTCCAGATTCTCAACTAGCTCAAAGGAAAGTCAGTTTTATAGCTCCTCTAAACAGCAAAACTGTTTACAGCGGTGCTAACATAACTAGCATAACTGGTATCCCCGTATTCAAATAAGTCTGCACTATTAAAATATAACATTATTTACTCAGAATGGTAAATGCAGTGAATAAAAACTGATCAAAAATTCTTATGTACCCCAAAATGATACCAATAAAAACTACAGCTTGTCCCGCAAGAAACAAGTCCTCACACTGTTTTATCAACGGAAAAATAAAAAGTTATGGCTCTCAGAATATGGTGACACAAAACAATTTTTATTTTTAACAATTCGTTTTTTTCTTGTAAAAGTAGTAAAACATAGAAAAACTATATAAATTTGGTATCCGTAATCATATAGACCCTCTGAATATAGATAACGTGTCTTTTTTTAATACACAGTGAATGCTATAATAACAAAACCCAGAGAACAATGGAGGAATTTTCCCATTCCACCCCATAAAGATTTTTTTCCAGTTCCCAAGTACATTATATGGTACAATAAATTGGGCCGTAAAAAAATACTATTCGTCCAGCAAAAACAAGCCCTCATACGGCTATATCAATGGAAAAATAAAAAAGTTATGGCTTTTAGAAGGTGAGTAGGAAAAAACAAAACTGAAAACCGATAAATGGCTGCTGAGGGAAGTTGTTAAAGGGGTTACCCGGAGACACATAATGATTTACCTTTCATCTGATGATAAGAAAATAAGTCCCTTCCAAAAATTTAAAACGTGTCCCAAATCGTCCTGTCAGTACTCGGTCATGTGGTTCCAGAACTATTGTGGTTTTCTCCCATGTGATAACGCACCGCCACAGAACCACATGACCGAGAACTTCCTTCCCCTTCTGTTTGTGTCGGCGCGTCATCAAGCAAAAGGGTTGGGACTTTGACTGCACCTCTATTTAACCAGCCCCCTTACATGCTCCCTGCTGTCTTGGCAAGAGAGCTTCAAAGCCCATGCGCCGGCAGCAGGGCCGCCATCAGGAATTTCAGGGCCCCATACAGCTAAATATTCTGGGCCCCCCTTTTACTGCTCGCGGGAAAAAGACGCCGACGCCTCCCATTGAAATCAATGGGAGGCATTTTCGGGCCGTTTTTGACGAGTTTTGCGACGCGGTTTCCGCCTCAAAAAACTCGTCAAAATACTCCGTGTGAACATAGCCTTACACGTATAAATTCCCTGCGAGTAGTGCAGACATTCTGCAGCTTTCTGTCTTCCTGCTTCAGTTCCTCATGATTTTCAAGATCTCTGTCTGCTGTCTATGAATGAGAACATTAAAACCACTCCTGGCTTATTACTTTCACAGCTGATGGTCTTGTTACAATGTATCAGTGTAGATAAGAGCCATCTGCCTGGAGTCCAGCACAGGAGAGGGATTTGTGCTGTTGCTGCGTTTAGCTCACAGATGATTGACTGATACATTGTAACAAACTTTCTTATATATAACTTTAACGCCATACAGCCCCCTCTGTAGAGAACTCCATACAGCCCCCCTTGTAGAGAACGCCATACAGACCCCTCTGTAGATAACGCCATACAGCCCCCTCTGTAGATAACGCCATACAGCCCCCTCTGTAGATATCTACAGAGGGGGCTGTATAGCGTTATCTACAAAGGGGGCTGTATGGCGTTATCTACAGGGTGTATGTATGCCGTTTTCTACAGAGGGGGCTGTATGAAGTTCTCTACAGAGGGGGCTGTATGAAGTTCTCTACAGAGGGGGCTGTATGGAGTTCTCTACAGGGGGGGCTGTATGGCGTTATCTACAGGGGGGTTCTGTATGGCGTTCTCTACGGGGGGGGGGGTGTATAGCGTTACCCACAGGGTGGGCTGTATAGCGTTACCCACTGGGGGGGCTGTATAGCGTTACCTACAGGGGGTGCTGTATAGCGTTACCTACAGGGGGTGCTGTATAGCATTACCTACAGGGGGTGCTGTATAGCGTTACCTACAGGGGGGACTCTGTATGGCGTTATCTACAGAGGGGGCTGTATGGCACTAACGCCATACAGCCCCCCCCTGTAGTTAACGCTATACAGCCCCCTGTAGGTAACGCTATACATCCCCCCTGTAGGTAACACTATACAGCACCCCCTGTAGGCAACGCTATACAGCACCCCCTGTAGGTAACGCTATACAGCCCCCCTGTAGGTAACGCCATACAGCCCACCTGTAGGTAACGCTATACAGCCCCCCCTGTAGGTAACGCTATGCAGCCCCCTGTAGGTAACGCCATGCAGCCCCAACCCCCCAAAAAAAATCTGACCTACAGTGTGTCCTACAAAAGACATGTATCCCCTATCCACAGGATAGGGGATACATGTGTGATCGCTGGCAGCGATATGGAGAACGGGGGACCGAAGGTCCCCTGAAGTTCTCCATGACTAAACTCGGACTTCCCGCGTCTGCGCAGCTCAATAAAAATGAAAGGAGCGCTGGTCACGCATGCGCACAAGCGCGACCGGCGCTCCATTCATTTCTACGGAGCTGCCGACACAGACCCCGGAATTCCGAGGTTTGTGATGGAGAACGTTCTCCATATCACTGCAAGCGATCACACATGTATCCCCTATCCTGTGGATAGGGGATACATGTCTTTTGTTTAATGGCAGAGCGGGGAGATACCTCCCTGCTCTGCCGTAGTGTTCAGTGGCGTCCCGCTGTAGCAGCCATAGCGGCTGCTAGTGGAGCCTCCAGCCATGGTGGGGTCCTGTGCCGGCGGGCGACACGGGCCCCCTCATGCCGTGGGTCACTGGCCGGGCCCCTTACAGAAGTACCCCTAATACCCCCCTGATGGCGGCCCTGGCCGGCAGTGGAGAAAAATCAGTACAAAGGAGCAAGGTGGGCAGGGAATCATGCTTAGAGGAGAAAAGTGGATCGTGGGATTTGTAGTTTTTCAGCGCGAAAAGAAAAACAAAGTGGATATTTTTTTTTATCCACCCTTTAAGACAATGTTAATAAATCTCTTCTATTAACGTGTTCAAAGTGTATATCCCATATAGGCAGCCCTGCCATGGGGGATTTAGGCTCCCCTATCCACTATCAGTATGATCCTGTTCATTTTAAACTCTCTTTATTCTTATCACAAAAACAGCAAACTGGGGCAAGGGAGAATGAGCAAAGGGTCAGTCTTTTACTTTCAAGTTGTTGTTTTTTACAATCACAAATGTAATTTTTAGTCATAAATACCACAGAAGAAATTTTTTCGAAAAGTCTTTTATTTGTATCCCATTTTTCAATACTCGGCAACGAATCTCCGACAACACTACCCCTACCAATATTCTATATAATTTATATAGTAGACCTCATTGAGCAACTGGATTGGCAATCATAAACTTCAATCATTGGTATTGTTCAACCCTGAATATATTAACACCCATCTTTCTAGGAATTACACATGTCAATGGGAAATATTGCAACAATCATCAGATATATAACATTATCTCTTTTAGTCCTGATACTTTAACAGTTTTCCTCCTTTAAATACTTTGGTCAACAAATGCACACCCTTATTAATCCAAAATCTAATATTATGAAAATCTTCTAAGAACAGGTACCGCCCTTTATACTACAACAAAGTTTTACTTGTTACCCCTATAATTTTTTCTATTTCTTTGACTTTGTTCCAAAGAAATGGTTTTGGATACTACTTAATTGGTCAGTCTATCTCTATCATAAAGTTTTATTATGCAACACATGGCCCATTTTAATTTGTTCAAGGTGGACCCCTCACCCCTGAGAATTCTGATTGATTCCCACTGTATTGTAAAATACCGGAAAAGCTAGGAGATTCTTGACTTGTCTAACCAGTCTTATCTGTATGTAAAATGCTTTTAGGTTACTATTATATGCAGATTATACAAGAATAAGTATTTCTAAATATGAGTGTAAAAATTCAATGGATCACGCAGGGGGATACGAGAGAGGGCCTCATAGCAAGGATCAAAATAGGCCCCCATCATGGTGCCAGATTTTTCTACCCAAGACTGTTTCTTTCCCCCTTCGTGTCTTTTCCATGACTTTTGGGCAAACTCCTCGCCTTTTTGTTTGCTAACAATTCAGTTCCTCTGGAGAGGGGAGTCCTGCACAGGTTCTCACCACCTAGTAGTGGAGGGAATGGGACTTATAAGAGCTGTGCACCACCAGCCCCATAGCAGCCGAATGGACTGCCTCTTTGGTATGTACGCCCTTGGAATCATGATCAAAACCATTTAGTCTGAGGATACACGTGCTTCTATGTGAGATGGAGGTGGTATGTTCTGTATGGAAGCATGCCTTGCTGTTGTTTTTTATTTTAATATACAACTTATATAAAGGCTGCTGCTTAATATGCTGTACTTGATTGTATATTATAAAAGTTTATCAGCGTTATTATGTTTACTCCGGTGTTGCTTTGTATTGTGTTGATTTAATTTAGCCTCCATATTGCAGCTTGGTTTCCGTTACTATTCAGATGTGTCCAGCCTTACCTTTACTTGACTCCAAATTGAATACGATGTCGCAACATGCTAGCAAATTCCCTGACAAGCTGCAATTAAGATCACAACCACTGGGTAGCCATACATAGACACATATAGCATAGGCATCTCGTGACAGAGTATCACTAAATCATGTTTTCTTTCTAATCAACCATCTCTGTATCATAGTTACTATATATTGCATATTTACGTTGTGTCATTTGCATTGTCTCCTTTTTATTTTGACAGTATTTGATTCTGACATAATTCCTACCAATTTTCTCTTCAAAGTGCTTTTCTACACTGTATATTCTTGAACTCCAGATTAGTCAAAACATTTTGCATGAAACGTGTTGGGAAATTTACTAACACAGAATAAAAAAATATATTTTCTTCTCCCTTGGGATATTTTTTGGTTGCTGATGGTTTCAGTGTATATAAAAACGTCTACACACCCCTGTTAAAATGCCAGGTCTTTGTCATGTCACAAAATCAGTACAAGATGAATAATTTCAGAACTTTTTCCACCTTTAATGTGACCCATAATCTGTACAATTACATTGAAAACCAAACTGAAGTCAAGAGGGGAAAAATAAAGATTACAAAACTACAATAATGTGGTTGCATAAGTGTGAACACCCACTTATAATTGGGGATGTGGTTGTGTTCAGAATTAGCCAATCACATTTAAACTCATGTTAAATAGTAGTCAGTACACAGCTGCCATTATTTAAAGTGATTCTGAGTAACCCCATATAAAGTTCAGCTGTTCTGTTTGGATTTTCCTGAAATTTTCTTTGTTGCATGTGACAGCAAAAGCCATGGTCTGTAAAGAGCTTACAAAACATCTAAGGGATCTGATTGTTGAAAGGCATCAGTCAGGAGAAGGGTACCAAAGAACTTCCAAAGCATTGGATTTACCATGGAACACAGTGAAGACAATCATCAATAAGTGGATTACATTTGGCACAAGAGTGGCATTACCAAGAACTGGACGTCCCTCAAAACCTGATGAAAAGACAAGATGAAAATTGATCCGGGAGGCTACCAAGAGGCCTACAGCAACATTAAAGAAGCTGCAAGACTTTCTGGCAGGTACTGGTTTTGTAGTTCATGTGACAACAATCTCCCGTATTCTTCATATGTCTGGGCTGTGGGGTAGGGTGGCAAGATGGAAGCCTTTTCTAACAAATAAAAACATCCAAGCCCAGCTATGTTTTGCAAAGACCTACATCAAGTCTAACAAAAGCATGTGGGAAAACGTGTTATGGTCTGATGAGACCAAGGTTGAACTTTTTGGCCATAATTCCAAAAGGTATGTTTGGCGCAAAGCCAACACTGCACATCACCAAAAGAACACCATACCCACAGTGAAGCATGGTGGAGGCAGCATTATGCTTTGGGGCTGTTTTTATGCAGCTGGAAGTCAAGGTAGAGGGAATTCTGAACAGTTCCAAATATCAGTCAATATTGGCACAAAACCTGCAGGCCTCTGCTAAAAAGCTGAAGATGAAAAGGAATTTCATCTTTCAGAACGACAACGACCCAAAGCATACCTCCAAATCAACAAAAGAATGGCTTCACCAGAAGAAGATGAAAGTTTTGGAATGGACCAGCCAGAGCCCAGACCTGAATCCGATTGAAAATCTGTGGGGTGACCTGAAGAGGGCTGTACACAGGAGATGCCCTCGCAATCTGACAGATTTGGAGCGCTTTTGCAAGGAAGAGTGGGCAACAATTGCCAAGTGAAGATGTACCATGCTGATAGACTTCTACCCAAAAAGACTGAATGCTGTCATAAAGTCAAAGGGTAATCCAGCAAAGTATTAATTTGACTGGTTGCCGACCGCTGGCTGTGTTTTTACGGCCAGCGGTCAGGGTCCTTAAAACCTGCGCCATAGAATTTCTACGGCGCGGGTTTTAACTTGCTACCCGAGCGATCGGGCAGCTGTATGTCGGGTCTCCAGCAGTCGGGGACCCTGAGGAGAGGATTCAAGCAGCTTTCTCTGCTTCTGTCTTCTCTGATTACTTGTACACAGCGCTCAATGAACGCTGTGTATAGGAACAGAGGCAGCGACCGTGCTGCTGTCTCTATTGATCCCGGTGTTCATGTGCCTGGTCACATGATCGCCGGGGGCCATTAGTGGCAGACTGCTGCTGGGTCTTACTAGACCCAGCCCAGCCCTGTTAGTGACAATAGTCACTACGAGAGGGCGGATTTCCCTTGTAACTGGGGCTGCTCATGGTGTAGATGAAAGAAAAAAAATATATAAAGTTCCCCAAAGGTCTTTTTTGACCTTCGAGGGACAGACCATAGTAATAAAAAAATAAAAGTAAAGTAAATTAAAGTGCAAAAAAAAATTAATAATAAATACACATAAAATACCTACCCCAAAAAAAAGTCCCCAATTACACTAATATAGACATGTATTTACGGTAGACAATGACTAACACAAATAAAAGGTCTATTTTAGGGTAAAACTATGTTATTACCAAAAAAAAATAGCTGAAAAGTAAAAAAAGCTTATTTTTTACTAGTATTTTCAAACTTTAAGAACAAAAATTCTAGAATAGCAAAAAGGATGTGTATAGATATGATAAAAAAAAATTAACCTATATTGTCTATGGAAAAAACATCGCAAAAATCACGTCACTAGCCCAACAAATAAAAAAGTTATAGCCATTTAACTAACGCGTGCTAAAAATAGTTAACGGTGTCTGGTCCTGAAGGCTCAAAATAGCCCGGTCCTGAACTGGTTAAGGGTGTGCAGATTTATGCAACCATATTATTTTTGCTCTTTATTTTTCCACCCTAAAAGATTTCAGTTTGTTTTTCAATACAATTGTACAGATTATAAGTGACATTAATAGTGGGAAAAGTTCTGAAATTATTCATCTTGGACTAATTTTGTGGCATGACAAAAACCTGGCATTTTAACAGGGGTGTATAGACTTTTTATATCCACTGTACTTGGAGTAGCTCTTTTTACACTAAATTATAGGGTCAGCAGTATAGAAAATATATTTTCTGTATCACTAATATATATTTTTTTATAGCCCTCAACTTAATTTTACAATAAGAATATTAAGGGCATATACTCTAAACGTTTCAAAAACAATTTTTCTTGTTGTTGCTCACTGCATCCAAAATAAGAAAAAAATTAAGCAACTTTGCTGCTCTGTTTTGGCTTGCTAAACAAGTGGTTTGTATATCAAGTGGAATTCCAAAACCGGAGTTAAAAAGAGGAGTTAAAAAGAGGAGTTAAAGCTCCTGTAAGTACTCTTCTTTTCTTTTACTTTAACAATTGTTCACAGTTTTTTTGTTACTGGGATAATGGACAGCAAGATTGGAGGTTTTCTTCAGTGCACAGTTTGCCATATGTATGCACGACTGGAGCCGGAGTTCCAGAGTGAATACCTCTGTGGCAGATGTGAGCATGTTTGCCTGGAAGCTCACATAAAAGATCTGGACGAGTAAAATGCAACACTGAGGGTGATAGACAATCTTGAGTGAAGCATGCTGCTGACTGAACAAGCAGTTAGTGGGGTAGAACTGGAGGGTGAAGACATGGGTCAGCAGGATCAGGCAAGTAGCTGGGTTAATGTAGTTAGGGGCAGTAGAAAGGGGTCAAAGAAAAGGAAGGCCAATCCTGTTTCTGATATTCCAAGCAAAATTGCCAAGTTAGGTGATGATGCGAGGGTGTCGGTCTCAGAAATGGCAGCCCTAGTGGATACTGATCTCCCTAACACCCGGGAGAACAGCCCAGCTAGTAGTCGGCGGGATGGAAATGCATGTAAGGCAAGACAATTGGTAGTTGTAGGGGATTCTATAATCAGGAAGACGGATAGAACAATTTGTCGCCAAGACCGCCTCAACCGAATGGTTTGCTGTCTCCTTGGTGCCCAGGGTTCGGCATGTGGTGGAACGGGTGGATAAATTACTGGGAGGGGCTAGTGATGATCCAGCTGTCGTGGTCCATGTAGGTACCAACGACAGAATAAATTGTTGGTGGAGGAGCCTTAAGAATAAATTTAAAGAACTAGGCTACAAGCTGAAGGGAAGGACCTCCAAGGTTGTATTCTCAGGAATACTGCCTGTGCGATGCGCATCACAGGAAAGACAAGGGAGTTAAATGCATGGCTTAAAGAGGCTCTGTCACCACATTATAAGTGCCCTATCTTGTACATAATGTGATCGGCACTGTAATGTAGAATACAGCAGTGTTTTTTATTTAGAAAAACGATCATTTTTGACGGAGTTACGACCTATTTTAGCTTTATGCTAATGACTTTCTTAATACCCAACTGGGCGTGTTTTACATTTTGACCAAGTGGGCGGTGTGGAGAGAAGTGTATGACGCTGACCAATCAGCGTTATACACTTCTCTCAATTCATTTACACAGCACATAGTGATCTTACTATATCACTATGTGCAGCCACATACACACACGTTAACGTTACTCAAGTGTCCTGACAGTGAATAGACATCACTACCAGCCAGGACGTGATGTCTATTCAGAATCCTGATACTTTGCTAACGTTTGTGGTTGATTTACTGCACAGCAAGCGTAATGTGTGTATGTGGCTGCAAATAGTGATCTAGTAAGATCACTATGTACTGTGTAAATGAATGGAGAGAAGTGTATAACTGATTGGTCAGCGTCATACACTTCTCTCCACAATGCCCACTTGGGCATTAAGAAAGTCATTAGCATAAAGCTAAAATAGTTCATAACTCCGTTAAAAAATATAGTTTTTCTAAATAAAAAACACTGCTATAATCTACATTACAGCGCCGATCGCTTTATGTAGAAGATAGGCCACTTATAATGTGGTGATAGAGCCTCTTTAAGTCTTGGTGTAGAGGAGAAGGCTTTGGGTTCCTAGAGCACTGGGCTGACTTTCCATTGGGGTACAAACTGTATTCTGCAGATGATTTGCACCTAAATGGAAGGGGGTCCGCTGTGCTGGGGGAGAGAATTCTAGCTGGGGTGGCAGAGTATTTAAACTGGGGCTGAGGAGGGAGGTGAATGTAGAAAATAAAGGGGTAGTTAGGTTAGAGAGGGGTTAGACTATATTGGTGGGGGGAGAAACAGACTGTGGGGAGAGGACTAGACAACAGGATAGGGAGTTCCTTTTGTTACAAAACAGCAATGAAAATAAAATTGCCCAATTAATGTACGAATAATCACATTTCTGATAATGAAAGTGAAAATCTGAAAGGCCAGTTAAAGCGTATGTTCACAAATGGCAGAAGTCTAGCAAGCAAAATGGGGGAGCTGGAGGCCTTGATACTGGAAGAAAATATAGATATAGTTGGTGTTGCTGAAACATGGCTGGACTCTTCACATGATTGGGCTGTAAATTAAAGACAGGAAAATAGGAAAGGTGGTGGTGTATGTCTTTATGTGAGAAGTGATATGTTAGGCAAGTGTGAAAGAGATGTTAGAGGGTGAAGATTGTGAGGAGGTTGAAACCTTGTGGGTGGAACTAGAAAGGGAGGTAAACACTGAAAACATTACTTTTGGTGTAATCTATAGACCCCCCAATATAACTGAGGAGATGGAAGGTCAGCTATATAAACAGATGGAGAGGGCTGCACAGGCTGGTACAGTAGTGATAATGGGAGATTTCAATTACAGGGATATTAATTGGTGTCATGGTTCGGTTTCAACTGCAAAGGAGGAGAAATTTCCTCAACCTGTTGCAGGAAAATTTTATTTGCCAGTTTGTGGAAGACCCGAATAGAGGTGAAGCTCTGTTGGATCTGGTCATTTCTAATAATGTAGAGCTTGTTGGGAATCTCAATGTTCGTGAAAACCTTGGTAACAGTGATCACAATATGGTTGCATTTTACCTATACTGTAAAAAACAAACGCAGGCTGGGAGGGCAAAAATACTTCATTTTAAGAAAGCCAATTTCCCCAGGATGAGGGCTTCAATTCAGGATATAGACTGGGAAGAACTAATGTCAAATAATGGTACAAATGATAAATGGAAGATTTTCAAATCTACTTTGGGTAATTATAGTACAAAATTTATTCCTATAGGTAACAAGTGTAAACTACTAAAATTAAACCCCACATGGCTTACACCTTCTGTAAAAAGGGCAATACATGACAAAAAAAGGGCATTTGAAAAATACAAATCTGAGGGTACATCTGTAGCCTTTTTAAATTATAAAGAGCGTAATAAAAATCTGTGAAAATGTAATAAAATTAGCTAAAATACAAAATCAAAGGCAGGTGGCCAAGTATAGTAAAACAAATCCCCCAAAAATTCTTCAAGTGTATAAATGCAAAAAGGCCGAGGTCTGAACATGTAGGACCCTTAGATAGTGGTAATGGGGAGTTGGTCATAGGGGATCAAGAGAAGGCAGAGTTACTAAATGGGTTCTTTAGCTCTCTATATACAACAGAAGAAAGAGCAACTGATATAGCCGGTGCCAGGGCTCTTAATATAGAAAACGAAAATTTATTCACCAAAATGTTTATTTCCTGTAGTACGTAGGTTGCACAAGCTTCCCTCCCTGGCACAACTTATATCTATTGCTTCATCAAAAATACGCTTGGGCCCGGTCACCGGTACATACTTATAGGGGAAGTCCTTGATTGTTTAATTATTTAATGCTTATTGCATTGTTAATTAACTCAACAGAAGGCAGAGTTACTAAATGGGTTATTTAGCTCTGTATACAACAGAAGAAAGAGCAGCTAATGTAGCCGGTGCGAGTGCTGTTAATATATCAGTTGATATACTGAATTGGATGAATGTAGATATGGTCCAAGCTAAATTTAATAAAATAAAAGTGCACAAGACCCCGGGACCAGATGGGTTACACCCTAGAGTTCTTAAAGAGCTTAGTTCAGTTATTTCAGTCCCCCTCTTCATAATATTCAGAGATTCTCTAGTGACTGGTATAGTGGCAAGGGACTTGCGCAGGGCAAATGTGGTGCCTATTTTCAAAAAGGGCTCTCTCTAGGTCTTCCCCGGGTAATTATAGACCAGTAAGCTTAACATCCATCGTGGGGAAAATGTTTGAGGGGCTATTGAAGGAATATATACAGGATTATGTGACAAAAAATAGTATTATAAGTGACAGCCAGCACCGTTTTTACTAAGGACAGAAGGTGTCAAACAAACCTGAGTTGTTTTTATGAAGAGGTAAGCAGAAGCCTAGACAGAGGGGCCGCTGTGGATATAGTGTTTTTGGACATTGCAAAGGCATTTGACACTGTCCCTCATAGACGTCTAATGGGTAAATTAAGGACTATAGGTTTAGATAGTATAGTTTGTAATTGCATTGAGAATTGTCTCAAGGACCGTATCCAGAGAGTTGTGGTCAATGATTCCTACTCGGAATGGTCCCCGGTTATAAGTGGTGTACCCCAGGGTTCAGTGCTGGGACCACTATTATTCAACTTATTTATTAATGATATAGAGGATGGGATTAATGGCACTACTTCTATTTTTGCAGTTGACACCAAGCTCTGTAATATAGTTCCGTCTATGGAAGATGTTCGTGAATTGCAAGCGGATTTAAACAAACTGAGTGTTTGGCCATCCAGTTGGCAAATGAGGTTTAATGTAGATAAATGTAAAGTTATGATCTGGGTACCAACAACCTGTAGGAATCATATGTCCTAGGGGAGCTACACTGGGGGATTCACTTGTTGAGAAGGATCTGGGTGTACTTGTAAATCATAAACTAAATAACAGCATGCAATGTCAATCAGCTTCTTCAAAGGCCAGCAAGATATTGTCGTGTATTAAAAGAGGCATGGACTGGCGCGACAGGGATGTAATATTACCACATTACAAAGCATTAGTGAGGCCTCATCTAGAATATGCAGTTCAGTTCTGGGCTCCAGTTCATAGAAAGGATGCCCTGGAGTTGGAAAAAATACAAAGAAGAGCAATGAAGCTAATAAGGGGCATGGAGAATCTAAGTTATGAGGAAAGATTAAAAGAACTAAACCTATTTAGCCTTGAAAAAATACGACTAAGGGGGGGACATGATTAACTTATATAAATATATTAATGGCACATACAAAAAATATGGTGAAATCCTGTTCCGTGTAAAACCTCCTCAAAAAACAAGGGGGCATTCCTTCCGCCTGGAGAAAAAAAGGTTCAACCTGCAGAGGCGACAAGCCTTCTTTACTGTGAGAACTGTGAATCTATGGAATAGTCTACCGCAGGAGCTGGTCACAGCAGGGACAGTGGATGGCTTTAAAAAAGGGTTAGGTAATTTCCTAGAACAAAAAAAATACAAGTTCTTATGTGTAGACATTTTTCCCTTCCCTTTCCCATCCCTTGGTTGAACTTCATGGACATGTGTCTTTTTTTAACCGTACTAACTATGTAACTATGTAACTTTACAATTAGTCTAGTCGAAAAATATCCTACCGTTTTATGTCTACAACTATGCACTCTTATGTTTCACAATTCTGTAGTCAGTACCTGCAGTAATCTTGCATCTATCTCCTATTTCTTGCTAACTTACCAAATGTTTATTTTAATAATTTAAGAGACACCCCTTTCCTACTGGACAAGTCCTATAACAGTTGGTTGCCCTGCAATCAGCCCTGTCCTTAATAGACCCACAGAGGAAATTGAAGGGGTTGTACAGGATTATAGAAACATGGCTGCTTTCTTCCAAAATAGTGCCACACCTGCTTTCAGGTTTTGTGTACTATAGAAGCAGAGCCCCATTCCCCTCAATGTAGCTGAGATGCAATATCAGAAACAACCAATGGATAGGTGGGGTGCTGTTTCTGAAAGAAAGCAGCCATGTTTCTTTAATCCTGTACAATTACAAAATACCCATTGAAGTGTGCCCATTGAATTCTATAGGCCAAGAAGCAGCAGGTCTCCACTCATAGAAAAAGGTGCCAAGTGGAGGATATGCTTTCATAGACATATGGAAAGGGGTTGTCTAAAACAGACGTTTCCATTTAAATAAAACTTGACAACCCCTTTAGGAACAACCCAGCCAGCATATCGGGACCCAACACATCAATTTATTTGCAATTCTTTTCTTGACCAAACCTGAAGGTCTTTTTTCTAGGAGAGGTGGTAATGTTCTGCCATGGTAGTCAGGCTCTCATAAATGGTGCTGATCTGTAGGACCCCTTCATGTCACCAGTTGTAGCTTCCAGGACTCAAAGCCATCTATGCAGACAAGTAATATATATAATATACTTTCTTTGCATCAGAAAGAACAGGTCAGCCCTAGTCAATGCTTTTACACAGCTTTAGATTCCAAGCTCCTTAGAACAGTGGTTTTGATACATGATGACATAAGCTCTACAGACACCTATTTTACATACATATGTTACATAACTGAAGTATCCTATAACTTAAAAGTATGTATAATATCTTGTATGGGTAGAATGATTCATGGCGTGCAACTCAAACATTATTAAACCCATTACAGCTGTATCTCATTTATGGCATCTCTCACATGGAGAATTTCCTGGAGTTTACAGAAACATCTGATGGTGGTTCCCATTAGACTTTTAGTAAAACTGACATGCATGTGAGTCAGAGGAGTTACCAACTTCATTCATATTTAAAAGCATTTACTGCACTGGGAAAAACACACATAATTATTATTTATTTGTAGCAGTATGAATTCATAGGAATATCTGCTTAGAAACATTTTTTTATTTTTTTTACATACAGTACAGTTCATTTAGCCTGGAACCGTTCCATCCAGAGATCTCGCTAATCCAGTTCTGAATTGAACCAGAATAGTCAGATGTTCTGAAATTTTCATGGTCCATATGTGTAAGTAGCGAGCAGCGAGATGTGTCAGGGCCAATGCACATGGCCACATTCGAGTTGTAGCCGGGGTGTAGCTATCTACAGATATGCAGAAGTAGCAGTCACCAGGGTTGGATTAAGGTAAATAAATAGCCATAGAAGAAACATTCTTTGGGGCTCTTCCTTTTTTTAAAAAATATTTTTACGAAGATGTGGCAACAATGGTCTTCCGTATATAACATATCATAATATAAACAAATAACAGTACCATAAAATAATACCAGCATTAAATGCACAAATAATATATCTGTGTAATGTCTAAACAATACTACCCTACAGGGCTCTAATAATATATTGTACAATACATTGCTCAGATAACAGTGATCAGATTTAATGTTTCCAAACAAAGCATCAGTGACTTTGGTTGCTGGAAGGAGTGGTGATGGAGAAGAGTGATGGAGGCCCCCTGAGCGGATGAATACAGGCTATTTGCCCCTTTTACCCTCCCTATAACCCGAGCCTCTATTGATGGGGGCCAAACAGCCGTTTAACACCTTTCAAAATGTCTTAAACATAAATATTTACTTTGCAGTTGAATACAATCTATTGTTCCCTGTATGTGACAATTTCAGTCCAGGGAGGGGCTGTTATTCTCAGTAGGGTTGGGTAATATTACAAGGCCCGATATGGGCTGTCAAAATGAGCGCCGATCAGGGCTCGTTTGCTCCTTTTACAAGGAGCAATGCTTGGTTATGTATTTGGACGAACGATCGTTACTACGATCGCTCATCCCTATAGATTTCCATCATGTTGGCGGCACATCTCTATGTTTACACAGGGAGATGTGCTGCCGACAATGATAATATTTATTGCTGCATAAACGAGCAGATCAGCCGATGAACAAGTGTTTGCTGGTTCATCGGCTGATCGTTGCCCTGTTTACACAGGACAATGATCAGGAACGAGCGTTCATATGAACGCTCATTTGCCTGATCATTGGCCCCTTGTAAAAGAGCCTTTATTTACAGGAAATCCAGCCCCATGATCACTACTTTAGCTCACAATTTTTTAATTCTGAGAACCTCCAGAAACAGGTACATACATATCTGTGAATATTTGTAGCTCGTCCAACAAGCTGCACATTAATAATCTTTCTATATACGTGTTAATGGTCTTTTGGAAGCAGCCTGGAGACAAGCAGACTTTTGAGACGTCCCCTCCCCCTATACCACTAATTCTTCACTAATTATCAACTTGAGAATGTTACATGTAATGAATAATGAAAATATCAGTAACTGCTTGTATGGTAAGGAAGGGTGGCCGTAATAAATTCTATATGAATCTAGTGTAAGATATGAAACTAATATGAAAGTATATTAAAATATATCAGTAAGAGGATTCTCTGCAACTCAGCTCTTATTGCAACCTAAGAACCCATTACATATAGTACAATAAATCTATAAGCAAATACAAATAAGTCCATTCAGCATAGTCCCTAAGACAGTGCCTCCCAACCAGGGTTCTATGTAACCATAAGTTTTCTGGGAATCTAATGGGGTTCCCCAGAAGACAGCAGCAAGAGCTGTTACCTTTAATTTTGCATTCATTTTAGTTTCATTAATTAGATTTAAGACTATAGAAGAGAAATAATGGTTAAAAATATGTTGTAAAATGCTCCAAATGTGGCACATTTCTGGCACATCATGTCGCATCTGGTTTTAGAACTTACTATTAAGCAAATGCGTAAAAAAAATCATATTCTTGTGCCTCATAAGACACTAGTGTCTCAAAACGGAGGTATGGCTTGGCAAAAAGGTGGTGTGGCTTAAAATGTGCACACATTTGCCAAAATTGCGCCTATACATTTGCCACAATATAGGCCAAATCAAGGGTGGCATAAGGAAGAGAAAAGTATCTAACAGGTCAAGCAAGATGCGCTAAATATATCATACAGCATGCACCTCTGTGATAAATTTGGCACATCTTATGACTGCCTGGTCTACGCCCTCTAAATCTTAGACAGCATTAGTAAATCTGCCCCACTGTCTTAAATTTATATGGCTTAGAATTTTACTTGATGTATTTTTTAATAAAAGTCGATTTAAATAAAAAAAAATTTAAAGATTCATTCCCTTTAAAAGGGTTGTATGGAAACAGCACCACTCCTGTCAAAAAGCTGTGTCTGGAATTGCATTTTAGATGTATTCAAGTCGATAGGGGAAAGCTGCAATACCAGACACAGCCCACGGACAAGAGAGGTGCTGTGTCTAGAAACAGAAGCAGACTCTTTTTTCTAATCCTGGACAGTCCCTTTAAAGTAGGGATGGGGTAATTATAGGGGTTACCGAGAAAGGGAAGTATTTTGTCAGGGGTTCCTCTGTGGTGAAAAGGTTGCAAATTACTACCCTGGGATCTCGGCTCAGAGAATGTAAAGTAATGAAGACAGAGCTCGGCTTTCAGGCCCAGGTTTGACATTTCCATTCCAATATAAAAAAAATCATAAAATAGTTAGTATAGAAAATACTTCATATGAAAATGATCACTTAGGAACTCGCATGGTCGCCAGTTTGGTGAAGCACGGCTGACATACTGTAGCTAGTGATCTGTAATAGTTTGCATTTTGTTGGCTCCAAACCATGATGAATGCTCATCTGCAGGAACTAAGCTGCTTATCCTTTATTCACTTCAAAATCAAAATGTTGGAAAATCCCCCGGTAAGTACATTGTGAATTCCTTGCTAGAGAATGCAGTCCTCTCACCTTCACCTGACACATTGTGTAATTGCAACAGTACATTTATGGCCTACTGCTCACGACCGTAGTTTTGCGGCCGCATACTATCCGCAATTGCAGCTAGTATAGGACACATTTTATCCTATGGGTACAATGTACATAACCGAGGTTACCATGGTCCATGCATTGTCCGGGAGCCCGGACTGCAAAAAAATAGGACATAATTTTACGGGCCACATTTGCGGTCCTGGCTTTTTATAGTCAAAGCACATCTTGTGTGTGCAAAGCCTGTGATTGCGGACGGCCTGCAGATGACACTCCTTGGGCCGTCCTTGCTGTAATCACAGACCGTGCACTCGGCTACGGTCGTGTGCATGAGGCCTAAAGCAGCACTTTTAACAAAAATGACTATTGAATAGCTCTACTTTATATATAATCTTCATATCTGGGAGCTTATATTCAAGGGGGTACATTACATACCATAGAGGCAGACCATACGGCTGCTGTGGGGCCCATTTCAATCTTTGCTATGGGGCCCCCTGCCTTCTATGTAAGCTATTGCTACTGGTACAATGATGTTCACAATAATTAGCCAGAACAAGATGTCAAATTGTAGCAGAAGGCCAACGTTATTTAAAGGAAATATACAAAAAATATAGAAATATCCAAATCTAAAAACAGCATAAGGTCTCTTTCACATGGCGGTATTTTGCACCAGTATTTGGAAGTCAAAACCAGGAGTGGGTCCATTAAACTTGTTCTGTTTACTTTTTCTCCTGGTTTGGGCCTTGGTCTGGAGATACAGGACTAACTTGCTATTTGGCTGTTGAAAAATGAATAACCTGCCAAAGCTAATGGGACTTCTTTTCCCCTTGCTGCCAAATATGCTCAGAGCAGGAGTTTTTTCCCCATTGCTTATTGTAGTCACTAATATCAATGAATGATTACAAATGGTCAAATTTGTAGCCCCCTCGGCTATGTCTCGCGCAGGATGGACTTACACAAACTATTTTAAAGGAGGGATTATCACTCTGGTCATTCAGTGGTGGCTTGACTTTTTGACATGGGATCTACTTTTTGTAAAGTTTCTACAAAAAAATGCATTTGGCCAGGATATTTTCAGCCATGATCTATTTAAGTCTGTATTGAGTTGTTCCTCCCAAAAACCACAAAAAAAAACACCCACCAGCTAAAACCTCTGTATGATTTGTCAATGAGGCTTTTACTTAGGCATCATGCACACGACCGTTTCAATTTTGTGGACAGCAATACATAGATCCTAATGGCTTCAGTGTGCTGTTCGTCTTTTTTGTGGACTCATATACTAGAATAAGTGAGACGGACCCCAAATACAGACAAGAAGAGGACATGTTTAAAATTTTGCAGAACGGACACACGGATCCAGAAAAAACAAGGCCCCATAGAAATGAATGGTTCAATGTGCTATCCGCAAAAAAAAACCGCATAGGACACAAGAAAGCAACGGTCGTGTGCATGAGCCTTAATGGTAACTGTAGAGTATGATCTACATTTTGTCCAATGCTGTGTTGACATTGATGGATATATACAGTATAAATGATGCCTTGATCCTACAGAGTTTTGTTAGTGAATATTCGTGATTATTGTATAAAACCAGCGTAAAGTGGTTCTATACTTTGTTAAAATTATGTCCTATGGGCAGCAAATGAGATTTAAGAGCCTATGCTGCATACTTTAAGCTATGCCCTCTCCACTGAGCACATGCTCAACCATATACTGAAATTAGTTTTTAAAGGGGTTGTCCAGTTTAGACAACCTATTTTCAGATTGCAAGTTCTTCAGTCCCAGCAACATTTATTGGTGGAGGAACTAGCAACTAAATGACCATTTGTCTCCTTGAGAGTTCAAGCATTAGGCTTCGTTCACATCTGCGTCGGGACTCCATTCATAGGTTCCGTTGGATCTTTCCGTTAGGGGAACCCATAAATGGAAACCAAGCTGAAACAAACAGAAACCATAGGTTTCCGTTTGCATCACCAATGACTTCAATGGTGACGGATCCGTTGCAAATGGTTTGCGTTTGTTACCGCTGTGTAAGGGTTTCCGTTGTTTTGATTGAATCAATACCGTAGTCGACTGCGCTATTCATTCCGTCAAAACAATGGAAACCTTACACATCGGTGACAAACGGAAACCCTTTGCATCGGATCCATCACCATTGATGTCAATGGTGATGCAAACGGAAACCTATGGTTTCTGTTTTTTTCAGTTTGGTTTCCGTTCATGCGTTCCCCTGACGGAAAGCTCAAAAGGAACCCATGAACGGAGACCCGACACAGATGTGAACGAAGCCTTACCTGGGCACCATTGCTTTGAATGTTGAAACTCCTATAGAGTAGAGCTGTACTTGCTGTAGCACTTTGCTCTGACTAATTCATGGGGGTTACCCTAATACGGCTTGAAAGAGATTGCCAATTTCATATATTATTATTCAGTGAAAAGAATTGGGATATGGGACCTTTTGAAAGGAGCTTTCTACCTAAAGTAGACAAACTGCTAATAGCATTTACACATATATACATAAAAGGTTCTTGAGGTTCTCTGAACTGGATGTTGTCATGTGAAAGACATTGTTTTGGACTGCTTCTTTTCTACCTAAGTGGCTGGTGATAAGTCTATAGATTATATTCAACAACGCAGTAAATTTATACAAAATAGACTTCAGGTTTATGTCCCTTTAAGCAAAGTTTCACACTTTTTTCAGCCGCAAAACTACGGATCCGTTGGCGATTTGTCCACAAAACAACTTCTGTAGTGCATCTGTGTGTCATCAGTATTCACGGATCCGCAACTAAAAAAAATTGATGCTACCAGTTTGTCAAGCCACAACTGTAAAAAGACTTGTTCTGAGTTTTTGCGGCCTGAATTTACAGCCCACACCTGGATCCGTAAACATCGCAGTCATGTGTATCTTTCCATAGAAATGAATGGATCAGTGTGCTATCTGCAAAATTGTGGATAGTACACGGACAAAAAACTTTGGTTGTGTGCATGAGGCCTAATTGTGTATTCTTCCTTTTCAGTTCTGCGTAAGTGCTCTATACAGTCTCTTCATCTAAACTTGTCAATACTTTATTTGCCAAGACCCCTAGCAGACAACCACCGGCTGTATACCTACGTCTCCCTCCCCAGACTTATTGGAGGGATGATAATTTTCATTAACTAGTCCCTTAGAGGCATCACTAGGAATCGTGACTACATTCTCATATTTTCCTTTATTATTGTAACCGAGGTTTTCCTGCCTTAGGACAGCTCATAAAATATTAATTCATGGATGCTTTACCTTTGAGCGATAACAGCCAAAACGCTTTTTCAAGCTTGTTTGGGCATAAAACAGAGGGAGCAGAGGAGACATTTTTATTTAAAGAGCAGAATGCTTCATTGCGATGGCGCCGTCTTTTATGCGCTATTATATAAAGGCTGTTTTCATTTCCCTGTAATCCTGAACTTGCTATTGCTGATGACAAAGCCTTATCTATTGTAAGCTCACATTTAATGTGCTATGTCAAAGCATTTGGCTTCGCTGCTTTTAGGCGCCATTAGGTTCTTTTCAGGGCTTTGTCATGTGTTTTATACAGAGCAAACTGTTTAATATAAATAGATTAATATATTTTGTGTATGCCAGATGCTATAAATCCAAGCTTAAATAATTTGTTTTCTCTGTGACTTTCCTGGTGTAGTATTATGTGCACCTGTGTAAGAAGGAAGCCATTCCTATAAAACGTATATATTAGAGATTGACTATGTATGCAGTCCCTTAATATATATGGGTAGCTTAAATATCACTAGGCCACAACCATTGATCTTTCATCTAAGGACGATGGTCACCCTTAGTTGGACTCGTACAACTTTTGGTAATAGGACAGGGACATGGTTTAACATGACACAGAACCTCACCATACCCACAGTCCTTAATGTGCAGGGTCTGCAAAAAAACAAAAAACATTCCTGGGAGATCAATTCTGCTAAAATGTATTTTCTTAACCCAGCAAGTATAATATAACTATAGTGGATGAAAAGGGGCCGAGGGTTAAATGTGACAGTAGGGCCAAGATGTGGTCACCTAAAATGCCTCATTTTTCCACATATAGAATTTCCAACCAGTGTCAGAATTTTTAATATGATAATAGGGAACACAGCAATCTTATGGAAATTCTATTTCCTACTGGGGTAATACTGCACGAAAATATCTTATATCCCCCTTCTATACATATTATTACACATAGGCGCTGCTGGAAAAGTCTGCTTTTCAAAAAAAGTTATTATGTGACTGTGTTGGATTACGAGAAAAGCCCTAACGGACATTGTTGTCACAAAGCGACAAAATAAGTGAGCCATGCCCTCAAGTCATTAGAAACAGTCTTTCAATAGAAGGTTACATGACAATTCTTTGCAGTCCGTTCTCAGCAAATTATTGTTATTTTTTTTTTTTATAATTAAAAGTTATACAATTTTCCAATATACTTTCGGTATTAATTCCTCACAGTTTTCAGGATTTCTGCTTGTTATTATTCAGTAGGAACATTCATTATTTTCTTACAATTGATAAAATTCTGTCCATGGTCATGTGATGGACACATAGGTGCACGGCTTGTTAGTTACATTATTGGTATCAGAGCTGTGTCTTCTAACGATCCCAGCACCTGTGTGTCCTTCACATGACCATGGACAGAATTTTATCCACTGGAAGCAAACAATGAAGGTTCCTACTGAATGACAACAAGCAGAGTTCTTGAGGAATTAATACAGTAAGTGTATTGGAAAATTGCATAACTTTTAAATATGCAAAAAAATAACATTCATTTGGTGAAAACGAACAACCCCTTGAAATGATAAGTTTTGCAAGTTTTTTTTATTGTTAGATTGTCTGAGTCATCTTATTACTGTTGATACTAATCTGGGAAACCTGCTATAAAGAAGAGGCCGTACTGCAGACAAAAGAACAGAATAAGGGGAGGCCTCCATGACTGAAATAGATGGGAGGGGTAACGAGTTGGATTGGCCTATGGGGGTGGGGGATAAGCTAGTAGGAGGGCTAGTAAGAAAAGGGGTGGGGGAAAGTAAGGGGATGTACCTTTTCCTGTGCTTTCTCTCCCTCTCTTCGCCAGGACGCTGAAGCAGGAACATGTCCCCGCCCGCCCTATGTTGGAGTGGAGGGTCTCATCGTGGTCACTGGATGGTGTTTTGTTGGCTGGTGGTTTCCAGCCTGGAAAGTCAAAGCTTTATATATATATGGTGGGATGGACACTGGCGTGAAGAAGTCAAGTGTTCATCTTGGTTTTGTCATTGCAGCTGCGGGGGGGAGTCCTTGAAGTAGGTCGAAAAATGTGGTGGGGAGGAATGCATCACGGAATGCACCCCCCAATTTTGTTGGAAATCGGCTTCTTGGGGTGTTATCCCTTTTGAAGGCTGTGACATATATGGTGGAGGTCATCTGCAAAAAGGTAATCGGTGCCCCCGAGCCGGGTTACGGCTGGGGGTAATGTATTGGTGGGCAGATGGCCTGTAAATACAAAATTATTGGTGGCTTCAAGGACTTGCCCCTGTCATTCTTTTGTTGACCCGGAGAGGGTCATATGGTTAAGTATGTTATGTTGAATTCCTCGGAGGGGAATTCAAAAAGTTATGTTATATGGTTATTTAAAAAAGTTATGGTTATTTATGATAATAATAAACGGTTGCTGTGGCCATTAAATTCCAACTCTGTTTCAGTGTCTGCTTTATAAAAGGGAATTAAAGGGGGGTACACGACTCGACTTATTTGAGTCAAGTAAAACTGGTTATAAGACATTACTAGTTTTACTGTCGCAGTCAGCAGAGGACAGCATGAATTTAGTGAGGGTAGGAAGGAAGAGGAGGAGGTATGTGGTGCTTGTTCCATGATGGAAATATTGCAGATACTAAATGGATACAGTGCAGTGTTTCTCTGGGCATGAGTTGGCACTATATTCAGTAGGCACTATATGTGGGAATAATATAACACTGTGTGAACACTATTTGGCTCTATGTGGGCAAAGTACGGCTCTATTTTAGCAAAGTATGGCACTTTTTGTGCACTCTTTGGCTGTATGTAGACACAGTCTAGCATTTTGTGAACACTGTTTGGCTATGGCTCTATGTTGGCAAAGTATGCCCAATTAGCCATTGTTTAGTACTTTGTGGGTACTTTGTGGATGGCATTATAAAGGTAGTATTGGTCTGTATGTGGACAGAAAATGGCACTGCATGGACTGTGTTTCACTCTATGTGACCAAAATATGGCTCTATATTAGCAAAGTATACAACTACATAGCCCTATGTAAGAAAAAATGGTACTCTCTTGGTACAGTTTGCACTGTGCAGACATAATAAGTCACTGCGATGTTACTATAAGACTCTATGTACTATGGGTACCGATCAAACGGCAAAGTATGAAACTGGCATGCACTATGTATCTGGGTACTGCATAGATTTCTCTTGGCGATGTGTTCATTTATCCAGGAACTGTATGGCACTACAGCAGTAATATTTTGTACATATTTAAATATAGGCATTACTAGTTTAAAAAGTTGCTGTCTCTTCTTTTGGAAACTTGAGAGTTTTGTCTCCCCCTGAGCATCGACAGTAATCTAACTGTTGCAGATATTGTTGCTGTCACTTTTCTTTTTTATGAGGATTTAGTTATGAGGGCATTCACTGTAACTGGTTAGTGTATGTGTATGAGTGCATACATATACATACATACATACATATATACATACATACATACATACATACATATACATATGCATCTTTGTCCGTGTTAGGCTCTGATCACATCTTCATTATGACTTCCATTCATAATGGAAAACACAACGCTCTGCCAAAAACCATCATACAATGGATACTAACGGTGCCCAACGAACACCATTAACTAACGTTGTTTTGACGAGAAGAATAGTTTCCTACTGTCAAATCTGATGGAATTTGCGACAGAGGCTTTGAAGCAAGTGCGAACAGAGACTTAAATACTTAATTGGCAAAATCCTGCATACATTAGGTTATATCGCCTACTGTTGCTGTCCTTAGCCACTTCCCTGTGATAAACCCCTATAGACACAGAAAAATAAACAACATTGAGGAAAATGGTCTATGTGCAATTATCATTTAATTATACTTATAAGTCTGCACAATAATTGTATTATTACTTATAAATTATTATAAGCATTTTGGATCATAGCGTAAGATGGCTGGGCTGGTAAAACAAAAATAGACTAGATAGATCTAAGGCTGATTTGTATTTTTAAGGAATTTATTCATTGACTAGACTCAAAATGGAATGCATTTTTTTAAATATTTATATAAAAAAATATAGAGAAAAAGGAAAATAAAGAAGAGCTTTGGGTGCTATTACACATAACATTTTCATCACATCTCTGTCTTCTGCCTTTGTCTCCAGTAACAATCCAGGCTACAAATGAATAACATTTTCCTCGTAACATTCTGCCGGCTCAACATCTGAAGATTTTCACAAGCCGCCAGTGTGGGTGATCAGCTTTGTAAAACTACTGACATTGCTAGGTGAACTCATTAGGTTGATGGTGCAGGAAGAGCAGCTATTAAAATCAGTATGGCTAAAACCAGCTCTTCATATATATTTAAGATCAATGAAAGCAATTGAAGAAAAAAGCATGAATTTCCATTTTTTTCACACCATTTTTGATGAAATCATTTTCATGTAAAGGAATACCTTGGTGACAAATCATTCTAGATCATCAATACACTGTATAGTTCTTCCTTTCTTTTATATAGTCGACATTCAACATTAAAATGGTTTTCCAGAACCAAAAATAAATTATTTGTTTTTTTATTATAAAATAAAAATAGACCATATATCCTCTGTGGGGATATGCCCGGATTACTACTGAGCTATGTAAAGCTAGGGTAAAAATGCAACTATTGATAGTGAATGCGATTGTGTTTTGGCCCATATACCTCTTTAACTTCAGCAGAAGCGAGAGAAGCTTGCCACCCTACCCACAAGTATTGCTTACTGCAACTAATACTTGGAGAAGGAGGGGAATGGACCGCATAACAATAGTGCGGTCTGCCTCTGTGGTAACATAACTTTACAGTTAATGTCCACCTTTTAATCACATGTTCTTAGGTCCAACATTTTGTGTAGATTAATTTTCTAATATATCTAAAAAGGTTGAAGCTCCATTTTTCTGATTCAGATACAGAGTTTGCTAAAATTCTTGCTGACTGCAGCCGCCACTAGAGGGAGCTAAGGAGCTTACTGCAAACTGTTTTTAGTATTGAGTTTCATCTATAGATCATAAGCCCGCTAGTGGTGGCAGGAGGCAGTCAGAATTTTATCATTTAAAGTGTAGCGATTGTTTAAATAAACTTCTGACACGTAAGAAGTTTATACTGGTGGGGCTCCAGACAATGAGACGACTCATGAACACTAGTGCAAAAGGTCTCAAGTGCTTGGCTGAGTTAGGGTTCTCCAGACTTCTATACATTCTTTATTTGTGGGACCAAAGTGGCACAGCCTTCAGCCAACCAATTTGCCCCTTCATTCCTGAATTCATTCTTAGCACAGGATTCCCCACTTATATAAACTTCTCACATGTCTCTATTACATGTCAAAAATATATTTAAACAATAGGTACCCTTTCACTATGTCTGTGACTGCTATAGATGGTGTTATGGTGTTAAAGGTTGGGCATTGAAGAAAGAGGTGCAGTTTTAGGGGGTGTAGAGGGAGCAGTTGCACCCATGCCTGGTGCGCAACTGCCACATAAGAAAATGGCGATAACATAAATGGCTTGAGCATCCTACATCTTTGACTATGATTGGCGCTCCTTATCGGCCTGAAGATGGCTTACATAGAACGTCTATGTGAGCCGTCTTTAGCCTAACAGTGAGCGATGATCACAGCCAAAAATGCAGGGTGCTCAGCCGAGTGCCCTGCACCTTTGTTTCAGTGACGATAGGGGTTTCCGCACTCAGACACACACTAAGCCAAACATCTTATTTGTCTCTATGACGTATCAAAAGTTTAATAAAAGTACAGTTAAGGCCCTTTTACACTGGCCGGTAATTGGTCGGTGCAGCGAGCGCCGATCGACAAGACATTGTTGATTGGCGCTCGTTTGGTACTGTCACATGGAGGTGTGGATGGGGACGAGCGGTCGTTACTCCGATCGCTCGTCCCTATACATTATTATCATGTGGGCAGCAGGGAGATGTGCTGCTGACAACAATAATCTTTTACTTTTTAAAAATGATATGACCAGCAGATGATCCAGCGTTTGCTCGTTCATCTGCTGATCGCTGCCCTGTTTACACAGGGCAATTATCAGCAACGCTTGTCTGCCCAATAATCGCCCAGTGTAAAACTCCCTTTACTCTTTAACTAAACAACTAGGTCTCCTAGGATTATGTCCTTTGCAGATATATCCATTACTGCATGGAGCTGCATGTCTTTATCACTTCTGTTCTGCTATGCAGGTATGAAAAAAGGACATTGGCCTCAGGGAACCATTCATATATTATGACGATGTTCATAAGTTAAGTTAGAATGAAACACCTTTAAGTAAATCACATAAAGTCCTTACTTTTGACACATTTAACCCCTTAGTGACCAGCCTGTTTTAGGCCCTAAGGACCAAGCTATTTTTTGTATAATACATATAATTTTTTTATTAACTTTTTTTTTGGGGGGGGGGTAGAAAAAAACCCTGACATTCCATCCTTGTTCTATGCATTTTAAATTCACGCCGTTCACTGTGCGGCATAGATAACACATTACCTTTATTCTATGGGTCGGTACGATTACGACGATACCACATATGTATAGGTTAAGCGGCCGCGATCAAAGTAAACTTAGATCGCTACCGTTGGAGCAGGAGCCCATTATCAGACAGCCAAGCACCTGCTCCAGCCTGTACGGGACACACATGCAGGACCTAGACTGGGCCGTCATGAAAAAGGCGACGGCCTAACCTAAGGCCCCTTAGTGACCGCCGTGAAAAGGCGTATTGGTGGTCACAAAGGCGTTAAAGTGCACCTGCCTAAATGATGATATTAGAAAACCTGCAAAGCATGGAAGAGAGTTTTCTTATTGTACGAAAACCTCCTGCTTTGGCTTATTATGTCCAGGTGAACGGAAAAGTAGACAGAGATTCCTATGTATCCTCAACTTTTTATATTGTTGCATTCAAATCATCAATGTACCTTCAATACAATATTTTGGGAGGGGATCCTTTCTTGCCATTAGTTTTATTCAAACTGAATATTGCTTCACATTTACACATAGTCTAGATATTGTTTAATAATATGCTCTATTGCAGTATTCCCCAACCGGTGGCTCAGGAGCCACATGTGGCTTTCAGGCTCCCGGCATGCAGATACTATATTATACACTGTACACTAGTTGCACCAAAGATGTCATAGCACTAGTAAATGTTGGCACTAGGGTCAAAACCATTTCACTGGTAGTTAAATTGGTTGTACCAGAATAAAAAGTTATCCGCAGTATAGATGATCATTTTCTAATTGCTGGGGCCTCACCACTAGAATCCCAACCGATCGTGAAAACCGCAGTGAGAAGGACATTAAATGGAGTGGTGGTCGGGCATGCGTGCTGCTTCTCCATTTAAATTCTATCGGACTGGCGAAATAAGCCAAATACAGTGCTGGTCTGTTTTCGTCATTCTCTTGACTGCCACTCTGTTCAAGAACCTCCTCACTGTCAGGGGTGTAATTAGAAGGAACGGATGGTTCGGGATCCCCATTCTTGTGATCTGTGGGGGTCCCAGCATTGGGCCTCCAGTAATCAGACAATCGAGCATGCGTGCTGCCGCTCCATTCAAAGTCTATGGGACTGATAGAAATAGCCGAGTGCAGCGCTCGTCTGTTTCAATCATTCTCATTGTCAATGAATAGAGCAGCGAATGAATGCCTAACCATAAGTCCACTCAAGCTCTTTTTAACTTTTATACCCCAATACCAATGCTATGCCATGCCTCTCCACCATAAACTGCAAAATATATTATACTGTACAGTAGCAGTGTCACATAATGCTTAAGTAACACCCTACAGTGCTTATATAATACTGACATACAGTTACCAAATAATACTTAAAGTAATCTAATAACAATGCTAAAAACTTGTATAAATAAAACTGCTATACAATTAAAATCCTTCAGCAGGGGTGGCTTTTGCGCTTTGTGTGACTGCAGAGGTCACAAAACCGTTGTGTGACCGTCACAACCCCAAAGGCTTACCCTGATTGTCTTTACTCATCTTTTTTGGTACATTATTTTATAGTTAAAAAAAACAAACTGTGAACTTGATGCTTGCTACAATTTTTAGACCAGTTTAAGGCAATGTTCACACATTCAGGATTCTATCAGGATTTAGGCGACAATTCGGGACTTAAATCCTGATAGAATCTGCTCATATTTCACCATCAATGCATGTTAATGGGGTATAGATGTGTCCACCCTTACCTTTGCTTTAATTTGGTTAAGGACTCTAATCTCTTATGAAACAAATTCAATACAATATTGCGACTTGCTAGCAAAATCCTTGATAGGCTGCCCTTCAAATCACAACCACTTGGTGGCCACACATAGACACATACAGCATAGACGTCTTGTGATTATCGCAAAATTATGTTGTTTTTTTTTTTAAAGCTGGTCATCTCGCGCCCCACATCTCAGCTAAGATGAGATAAAAGGAAAGGTAAGGAAGGATACTTTTTTTAAAATTTTAGACCCCATTCAAATCCAGAGTATATTCATTATTGTTTAAAAGCCAGAAATGAGCTCTATTGAATTACAATTGGGGCTACTCAATCTGTGGCAGAAATGCAAAATTTCTGCCATGGCTTTTTTGAAACGTGCGTACATTATCTTACTGGTATCATCCCAGTGAGGTTATTCAAACAGGAAACTTTAACTGATTATGTTAAACCTTTATATAACCTCTGTAAATTTGGCAGGTCTTGCAGCTTCCTGGTAGAGAATCCTATCTCTGATTTAAGTTAAAAGCTTTTTTAATTAATGCATTAAGTATAATATGAGGCCGCTCATATTCTCTCTTCCCAGTGTTAGTCTGCCCTAAAATATCAAGACATTTTTCAGGCTGTTTGGAATAGCTAACTAAATGGATTTTAAAGTTGACTAAAAGCACAATATTTTCTACTAGTTCTGTAGTGCACCTTAATGCGGTCCATGAGCCAGGGTCTGAAATTATGACTGTACTGTAAGGCCCCATGCACACGACCGTGCCCGCAATCACGGCCCGAGATTGCGGGCACGGCCGGCCGCTGACTGACGGCCGCATTTTCGGGCCGTGCTCCCATAAAAAGTATGGGAGCACGGCCCGCAAAATGCGAAAGAACGGACATGTTCCATAATTCCCAGAACATTTCCACGGCACTGACACCCTTCCGTAGTGCTACGGAAAGGTGTCAGTGTTCAATGAAAGTGAATGGCTCCGTTTCTGCGGACCGCAATTGCGGTCCGCAAAAACGGAGGTTTTTTGCTGTCGTGTGCATGGGGCCTAAGGGTGGTCTTACACGGCCCGACCTGGGTCGTGTAAATGAGCCCCAATCAACGAGACAGCTCATTGACCGGCGCTTGTCTGCTCCTTTTACCAGGCCCTAGTATGGGTACGAGCGCTCGTTACTACGATCGCTCATCCCCATACATCTCTATCATGTTGGCAGCACATCTCACTGTTTAGGTGTTTGCTCGTTCATCGGCTGATTGTTGCCCAGTCTACACAATTATCGCTAACAAGCATTCTGTGAACGTTATTTGTCCGGTTATAAAGTTGCCTTAAGAAGGTTAAACAACATTAAACAACAAACCAAATCCTTAACCACTTCCCGCCCAATCACGTACAGTTACGTGATGGAAACTGGTGTCTTAACGCCTTTCAACGTAACTGTACGTGAAGGAGATGGAGCTAGCTCAGGAGCTGAGCCCGCACCATCACCGCCGGGTGCCAGCTGTATGTTACAGCTGGCACCCTGAGGTATCGGCCAGGACCAGAGCTAGCATCCGATCCGGCCGGATAACACTTCAGATGCTGTGTTCAATAGAGATCGCAGCATGTGAGGAGTTTTTAGCTACCGGCACTCCAGCAACGTGATCTCTGGGTTGCCGGTGGCTGCAAAGACAATCGGAGGCCCAATACTTACCTTCCGGTCTGCCACCAACGGAAGCCTCCTATGCCCCGCTCGGCGGAGGGGCCTAAAAGGCTTCTGGTACCATCGGCAAGATGGCGTCGGCACAGCTTCTGGCTCAGAAGCTGAGCCGGCCTCATCAGCAGTGGGTGTCCGCTGTATGTTACAGCGGACACCCTGATCTATCGGCAGGAACCGGAGCTAGCTGCGATTCCTGCAATTAACCCCTTCGATGCAGCGATCTATTGCGATCGCTGCATCTTAGCGGTTTGTAGTAAATCCGTAGCGTGCCATGCGATGGCAAGGCTGGCGACTACTACTATGGCAACAGGAGGCCTAACAATGGCCTCCTGTCTGCCATTACGGAAGCCGATTAGGCCCCGCCTGGATGCGGACCCTGATCGGCTTGCTGTCAGTCAACAACTGACAGTTACAATACATTGCACTACATAGGCTCCAATAAGTCAGGAAAGAAAAATATCCAGTTGTGCAGCCCGAGGGGAACATTTCTTCTGTTTCAAGAGGCGAATTATCAAGGCACTAAAATTAGGGAACCAGGAAAGGGAGGGCCCAAACATATCTGCTGGAAGTGAGGGTGCCCATATTGTACCAGGACAACACTTCCCAGCAAAATTCCCCAAACTGCAAAGGTGCGGAGTGTGGACCAAAAGGGGGATAAGGAAGGACATTTATCAGTGCTACACCAGCCTGCACAGCAAGGATTGTGTCACAGCGTAACACACATTTATGGATTATTTCTTTTTATTTGTTCACATTATTATACCAACTGACTATGCCCCTGATGTACTCTGCCCAGCTTACATATGCCCCACTTTATAAACGGAAACACCAGTAAGACTCCAAATAAAACTATTACCAAGCAAAATCCACGCTCCAAAAGCCAAATGGCACTCCCCCATTCTGAGCCCTACAGTGTGCCCAAACAGCTGTTTACTTCCACATATATGGCATCGCCATACCCGGGAGAACCCTTTTAACAATTTTTGGTGTGTGTGTCCCCAGTGGCACAAGCTGGGCACGACATATTTGCCACTGAATTGGCATATCTAGGGAAAAAAAATTATTTGCACCTGCCGCAGCGCAATCATTTATGGAAAAGGCCTGTGGGGGGGAAATGCTCACTACACCCCTTAAGGGGTGCAGTTTCTAAAATGGTGTCACTTGTCAGGGGTTTATTTTATTATTTCACAGAGCCTCTGCAATTGTGAACCAACACTGTGTAAGTCGCCAAAGGCCTCAATTTTAAATGGTAGTCTTTCACTCCTGAGCCTGGTCGAATGCCAAGGCAAAAGATTAGGGCCACATGTAGGGTGTTTCTAAAACCGGGAAACACAGCATCATAATTAGAGAGCTGTCTTGTTATGGTGGCACAAGCTGGGCACCACATATTGGCATATCTAGGGAAAAAATCCCATTTTCACTCTGGCAGAAATAAGTGTGCAATCGATGTTGCAAACACCTGCGGGGTTAACATGCTCACTACACCCCTTAGGGGTGTTGTTTACAAAATGGGGTCACTTCTGGGGGGGATCCACTGTTTTGGTCCCACAGGGACTTTGCAAATGCGACATAGCGCCCAGAAACCAAATGCAGCAAAATCTGTACTCCAAAAGCAAATGGCACTCCTTCCGTTCTGAGCCCTGCCGTGTGCCAAAACAGCAGTTTATGACCACGTGTGGGGTATTGCCATACTTGGGAGAAATTTCTTTACAAGTGTTGGGGGTTCTTTTTTTCCTTTATTTGGTTGAGAAAATTAAACATTTTGAGCTAAAACTACGTCTTATTGAATAAAAAGGATTTTTTTTATTCTCACTGCCCAATTCTAATAAAATCTATGAAACACCTGTGGGGTCAAAATGCTCACTACACCCCTAGATAGATTCCTCAAGGGGTGTAGTTTTCTCAGTGGAGTAACTTTTTGGGCGTTTTCACTGTTTTGGTCCCTTAGGTTTTTGCAAATGTGACACGGCCTCCGCAAACCATTCCTGTTAAATTTTAACTCCAAAAGCCAAACGGCGCTCTTTCCATTCTAAGCTCCGCCATGTGTCCAAACAGCCGTTTATTACCACATATGGGGTATTGTTTTACTCGGGAGAAATTGCTTTACAAATGTTGCAGTGTTTTTTGTCCTTTAGTCCTTGTGGAAATTAGAAAAAAATAGCTAAACCTACATTTTCTTTGAAAGAATGTCGATTTTCATTTTCACTGCCCAATTTCAATAATTTCTGCAAAAAAACCTGCGGGGTCAAAATGCTCACTATACCCCTAGATCATTTCCCCAAGGGGTGTAGTTTCCCAAATGGGTCACTTTTGCGAGATTTCTACTGTTTTGGCACCGCAAGAACCCTTCAAACCTGACATGGTGCCTAAAATATTTTCTAATAAAAAGGAGGCCCAAAATCTACTATGTGCTCCTTTGCTTCTAAGGCCGGTGGTTCAGTCCATTATCACACTAGGGCCACATGTGGGATATTTCTAAAAACTGCAGAATCTGGACAATAAATACTGAGTTGCATTTCTCTGGTAAAACCTTCTGTGTTACAATTTTTTTTTTATTAAAAAGGAATTTCTGCAAAAAAAATATAAAAATTTCACCTCTTCTTTGCTTTAATTCCTGTGAAACGTCTAAAGGGTTAAGCAACTTTCTAAATGCTGTTTTGAATACTTTGAGGGGTGACGTTTTTAAAATGGGGTGACTTATTGGTGGTTACTAATATATAAGGCCCTAAAAGCCGCTTCACAACTGAACTGGCCCCTGTGAAAATTGCCTCTTGAAATTTTCTTGAAAATGTGAGAAATTGCTGCTAAAGTTCTAAGCCATATAATATCTTAGAAAAATATAAGGATGTTCAAAAAACGATGCCAATCTAAAGTAGACATATGGGGGATGTTGATTAGCAACAATTTTGTGTGGTATTACTATCTGTCTTACAAGCAGATACATTTAAATTTAGAAAAATGCTAGTTTTTGCAATTTTTCACTAAATTTTGGTGTTTTTCCACTAATAAATATTGAATTTATCTACCACATTTTTCCACTATCATAAAGTACAATAAGTCAAGAGAAAACAATATCAGAATCGCTTTGATAGGTAAAAGCATTCCCAAGTTATTACCACATAAAGTGACACATGTAAGATTTGAAAGGCCAAAATGTTCTTGGTCCTCAAGGGGTTAAAGGATATGACTCACACTGTACGAGAAAACTAGACTGGCATATACCTGAGCGTGGTGCGTCCTCATTCTCCATCTCTTGCATAACCCCTGTACAGTATGTGGGTATACTGGTTACCAGAAAGCTAAGCGCAGCACTCAATGCCAAGCTGCAACTGCAAAAGGACATGTTATTTTAGGCTGCATAAAAAAAGTATAAAAAACTGTGATTCAAATAAAATGTCACCTCTCAAACTACTTTCTAAGGCCTCATCTTCAAAATGGGGTACACTTTTTATGGCCTGTAACTGTTCCTTGTAACTAAACAGTTGTGATCGTGGAGTTCTTTGGGTCTAATTTGCATTACTTTAGATAATTAGTGAGACAAACAACATAACTTAATCTGCATCTATTTCCCTGTTTTAAGTGCTGTTGAAAATCTAATTAAATGCATCTGTGAATTCTCAGCATTTTTAATTACATTTTGTCTGATACTTTCTCTGCTATTCTTTGTGAAACATGACATGTTAATGCAATGAGCACACCTGTTGCCTCACACTCTTTAGAGTACGTACATTAAAATGGAAAAGGAACAAACACTGTTCAGCTTCTTAATTGAACCATATGCCTTAAAATACATAAAGGAGATGTCCGTTTCGTATTCCAAAAGCCATAACTTTTTTATTTTTCTGTCAAAGTAGCCATGTAAGGGTTTGTTCTTTTGCCGGTTAAGATGTATTTTTAATGGCACTATTTTGGGGGTATATTTAATGTATTGCATAACTTTTATTAAACTCTTGCAATTTTTTTTCCTATCTAGTGCTGAATAGACTATTCTTTAAGAATAATGTAGAGGCTCCTGTGTTTGCCTTGTGTATATTTGTTTTAGTTAATGTGCCATTAATGGGTTGTCTGCCATCTTGGTTCCTTATTTACCTCTGATATGATTTTCCTAATGCAGCCTTCATTTCCCATGATGCTTCTGGCTTTGCAAAGGCAGAGGGGTGGTGTCTTAGCACACTGCACTTGCTCTGCTCTGAGTTCTATCTAAGTAGAGCAAGTGATAGATCAGTGACCAAGAACTTAAGTCCAGTAATTACTGAGTCTCAGTGTATCCTATGTGATGCAGCTCAGCCTGTCTACTTGTATCCGTTTTTACATAGGAGGCAGTGAATAGCAACATCTCATAGGAATACACTGGACTCTGCACACAGCACTCACAGATAGCATAGACAGGCAGTGTGAGTTAGGTGGGTTTATAACTCTGCAGCTAATCATTGTATGGACTCATCTATTATATCACTGCACTCCATCCTAAGAAAAGGAAAATCTCTTCAGCCGCACTATATGCATGGAGGACATAGAGAGGAACAAGGAGGGTGGAGCTGGGTGGGGAGGGGGGGGGGGGGTCTCAGAGCTGCCAGGACGGATTTCATAGTTGATGATGTAATCCTGTAGTTCACAGGAAGTCATTCACTCAGGAGAAATGACCTCCTGTCTACACATGACGGCATGGTCTGTTCTGGTGGTCAGACTGAGATCACATGACACATCTGACCATAATGAAAGAGTTCAAAATATATAGAGGCAACTGAGATGGGAAGAAACAAATGACTTTGCTAGAATATTGGGGGTGAGTTAGCATGATATGTGCAAAAAAAAAAAAATTGCCTCTTACAGTGCTTCTTTAACTCCTTAGTGACTCCTTAGTGACCAACTTTTCACAGCGGCCCAGTTTAAGTCCTGCACGGGTATCCCGTGCTGGCTGGATCCGGGGCTCTGTTGTCTGATGACAACGGCCGTGATTAAGGTTTACTTCGATCGCAGCCATTTAAACCCGTTATATGCTGCGGTCAATAGCGACCATAGCATTTAACTTGTTTACAGAGGGGGGCTCCCTCTGTCACCCATCGGCGACCAGCATATGCAATCACGGGCCTCCAATGGGGTGCTGATAAAAGCCCCCAGGTCTTCCCTGGGCATATGCCTATTAGGATGTGCCAGAGGCATGTCCTAATAGAATGCCTGTCAGATTTACACTGTCAGGCAATAATGATTTGGTATACTAAGTATGCCAAAGCATTATAGCAGCGATCTAAAGATTGCATAGTAAAGTCCCCTAGTGGGACTAAAAAAATAAGTAATAAATGTGAAATAAAAATTATTAATAAAAATTACAGTAAAAAAAGAAATAAAACCATTTTTTCCATAAAAAGTGGTTTTATTTATTAAAAGTGTAAAAAATAAATAAAAGTACACATATATGGTATCGCCGCGACCGTAATGACTCAAACAGTAAAGTTAATATGTAATTTAAACCGCAAGGTGAACACCGTAAAGAAAATTCACAAAAAATGATGGCGAAATTGCTATTTTTTTCCATTGCCCCCCAAAAGTCATAATAAAAGTTAATCATTAAGTCCTACGTACCCCAAAACAGTAACAAACTAAACTACGTCTCGTCCTGCAAAAAACAAGCCCCAAAAAATCACTACATTGATGGAAAATTACGGCTCTTGGAAAGCGACGATGCAAAAACAAATAATTTTAGCTCAAAAGAGTTTTTATTGTGCAAAAGTCATAAAACATAAAAAAACAATATATATGTGGTATCGTCGTAATTGTACCGATCCATAGATTAAAGGTAACATGTTATTTCGCCGCACAGTGAACGGCGTCAATTTAAAACGCATAGAACTATGGCGGAATTTCAGGGATTTTTTCTCTTCCCCCCCAAAAAAAATTAGATGTAACCCAAAATGGTGCCACTAAAAAGTACAACTAATCTCACAAAAAAAGTCCTACAGCTATGTCGACGGAAAAATAAAAAAGTTATACCTCTTTGAATGGGACTATAGAAAAACGGAAAAAATAGCTTGGTCATTAGGGCCTAAAATAGGCTGGTCACTAAGGGGTTAACTCTTTTGGGGGGAGGAGGTAGAAAAACAAAAACAGCAATTCTGCCATTGTTTTATTTGTTTTTATGGAGCTCACCATGCAGTATAAATAGAATGCTAACTTTATTCTGTAGGTCCCTACAATTATGGCGGTACTATGGCAACTTTTCTTAGAAGTCTGCATTATGCCACTCCTCTGTTATTCCTCCTGGAAATGTATAAATAAATGGACAACCATTCCCCTTGTCAATGGAATGTATCTACGTACTCTGACCTTGTCCAATCGTGATGCCAGTGTCAGAGTGTGTTGGCACACACCCTACTGGCGAGAGGTATGGTAGAACCCAGTTGTTAATTTATTCATCCATTTTTTGTAGAAAAACTGAGCTAATAAATTTGCAAATAGTCTTGATTTAGGCTGGGTTCACACGTGGCGGAATTTCACTTGAATTCCGCTGCGGACACTCCGCAGCGTTAATCCGCAGCGGAGCCGTTTCTCCATTGACTTCCACTTAAATTTAGAAGTGTTCGTTTAGACGATGCGTAAAATTCCGCTGCGGAGCATAGGCTGCGGAGCGGAATTTGGTGTCCGCAGCATGCTCTGTCTGTTGCGGAGCAGTGGCGGACTGGTTGCGGACTCATGGCGGAATTTCTCCATTGACTTCAATGGAGATTCTAAATTCCGCAATGAAGTCCGCAGCTGTCATGCACATGTTATGTGTGCTGCGGATGCGTCTGGCTTTTTTGCCATGACATTTCTTCATTCTGGCTGGACCTATGTATTTCTAGGTCTACAGCCAGACTGAGGAAGTCAATGGGGCTCCCGGAATTACGGGAGCGTTGCTAGGAGACGTCAGTAAATAGTCACTGTCCAGGGTGCTGAAAGAGTTAAGCGATCGGCAGTAACTGTTTCTGCACCCTGGATAGTGACTACCGATCCCAATATACAGCAACCTGTAAAAAAATAGAAGTTCATACTTACCGAGAACTCCATGCTTCTGTCTCCAGTCCAGCTTCCCAGGATGACGTTTCAGTCTAAGTGACGGCTGCAGCCAATCACAGGCTGCAGCTGTCACATGGACTGCCGCATCATCCAGGGAGGTAGGGCTGGATGCCGAAAGAGGGACGCGTCACCAAGACAACGGCCGGTAAGTATGAAATTCGTTTACTTTCACTAGGGAAAGTGCTGTCCCTTCTCTCTATCCTGCACTGATAGAGAGAAGGGAAGGACTTTTTCCGCAGTCCGCAGCAGCTAGTCCGCATCAATTTACTTCACATTTTGGGCAGATCCGCAGCCGTAATCCGCAACCCGGATTAGGTGCGGCATTGATGCGGACAGTTGCGGAGGAAATCCGCCACGTGGGGGTATGCCTTAAAAGTCTTCTACCACGTTCGGTCTGCAGCTCCTATGTAGACTTATTTGTCTCCATGGTGACATACATACTACAGATAAACCCAGTGTAGTCTCATTCTGCTAGCATAGTTCATTACACTGCCCATCTTCTACAAAATGTATGCTAGCACATAGGTCTGCATAGGAGCAGCAAGCCCAAAATGGTAGGATATTTTTAATCAAGACTATTTGCAAAATTGCTTCATTTTTTTAATGCTAGATGCATCAGATCAATACAATGCTCAGTGGCGGATCCCCATATGGGCGTTTCGGGCGGTCGCCCGGGGCCCAAGGCTTGCAGGGGGCCCATAGCTTCCCACACCGCACCGCACACAAGTGAAACAAAACTCTCCAGGGCTGCTGCTGCCGGCCGCATTCTAGTGATCATCGGTCCCACGTGCTGATGAAGAGGAGGGGGGAATGTGCAGGGGGAGTCATTTGCGGCCAGGGAACAGGGGCACAGCACATCAGCTGTAGAGAGCAGACTGTCAGAGATTGTGATGGGCAGGTGCTGGAGTCTCCCTGACAGTCTGCTCCTCTGTGCTGCTGTGCACTGTCCCTCCTGTCTAAACCTCCAGCAGCTGCTCGATAACGGCAAAACTGAAACTAGAGGGTGAAGGACCTGTGGTGACGTCACAGTCACATGATTAAGGTCCTGGAGGCTGCCAGAGACAAGCACCGCAGAGGAAGAGACTGGTAAGTAAATAAGTGTGTGTTTGTGTGTGTGTGTGTGTGTGTGTGTGTGTTAGTTAATGTAAGTCTATATAGTGTGTGCTGTGTATATAGTGTCTATAATGTAAGTCTATGTAGTGTGTGTTTGTGTGTGTGTGTCATAATGTAAGTCTATATAGTGTGTGCTGTGTATATAGTGTGTGCTGTGTATATAGTGTGTGCTGTGTATATAGTGTCTATAATATAAGTCTATATAGTGTGTGCGTGTAGTGTGTGTGGTTTGAATATATAGTGTGTGGTGTTAGTGTGAATCGTATATAGGGTGTTTAATCTCACATTTTTTGTGTGCAAAATAATTTCCCACCCATAGAGCCGCCTGCAGTCAGTCAGATGCTCAGAACCCCCCCCTGCAGTATAATCTCCCCCATGGAGCCCTCAGTAGTTATTATACTGCAGGGGGGGGGGGCAGAGCGTTTGATTGACTGTTCAGGGTTCTATAGGGGAATAACTCCTCCCCCCCCCCAAGAGCCATAAGGGCAGATTTACACGAACGTGTAATACGTCCGTGCAACGCGCGTGCTTTTCACGTGCGTCGCACGAACCTATGCAAGTATATGGGGCAGTGCAGACTGTCAGTGATTTTTGCGCAGCGTGAGTCTGCTGCGTAAAACTGACGACATGTCCTATATTTCTGTGTTTTTTGCGCATCACGCACCCATTGAAGTCAATGGGTGCGTGAAAATCACGCATGCCCCACGGAGGCACCTCCGTGGGACGTGCGTGATTTGCTCAACAGCAGTATAACTATGATTGCAAACAGAAAAGCACCAGGTGCTACAAACATACAGAGTGTCATAATGATGGCGGCTGCGCGAAAGGCACGCAGCCGCGCATCATATGGTGATGACACACGGAGCTGTTAAGTGCCTTTTGCGCGCACAAAACGCCGCATTTTTTGCGTGCGCAAAACGCACACGCTCGTGTAAATCTGCCCTAAGTGTCAGACACTTAGACCCTCCCATAGGGCACTCAGCAGTCAGTCAGATGCACTGGGGAGGGGTGTCTGACTGCTTAAAGGGTAACTAACGAAACTTTTTAAAAAAAATTACATGTCATAGTGACATGTCAAATGTTCTAATCGGTGGGGGTCCAGGCACTGAGACCCCACCAATCGCTGAAACAAAGTGGCAGAAGCGCTCAGGTGAGTGAGGAGCCACTTTGTTTCTGATCGTCTTTCCTGTGATAGCCGAGCATGCGGTGTATGGGCACAACAGAAAGTCTATGAGTCCGTACACCGCACCGAGAAAAGACAGTCAGAAATTAAGTGGAACCGCGCTCACCCGAGCACTCCTGCTGCTTTGTTTTAGTGATCGGTGGTGGTCTCAATGCTGGGACCCCCATCAATCAAAACTTCTGACATATCACTCTCACTATGACACGCCAAATGTTTTTTAAAAGTTTAGTTACCTCTTCGGGACTGAATTTATTGGTTTGAGTTAATGTATGGGCCTGGGTCTTAATTTGCTTAGGGGTCTGGGGTATAAGACAATTTATGGTGTTTATGTCTGAATTTTTATGTTGCTATAGATGCTGAAAATGGCTACAGAATCAAGGGGAAAAGATTTCTCATCATGAAACTCTGCAGTCATCAGGAGAAGTCGCCATAACGGTCTGTGTCAGATGGAGAAGAAAAGAGAACGACCCATCAGTGAAGACATCTCCTGTGAGTCATTGCATTTATAGATCTGTCACCTCTCCTGACATGTCTGTTATAGGAAATCCTTGTATTCTACATATCTTTGTGTACCCAGGACTAATAGACAAATGCGTGTTACCATTCCCCTTGTCAGGAGGATGTGTCCCTACACAGTGTGATACAGTCAGCAATGGTTGGAGACTGTCAGTGTGTAGGGACACAGCCCTTTGACAAGGGGAATCGTAGCACTCATTTGTCAATGCTCACACAGAAAGGTGGTGTTTAATATAGACATGACGTGGCAGGGCGGTGGTGGACAAGGGGGCCCAAGCTTGAGGAACAGCCCAGGGCCCATGGTGTACTTAATCCGCCACTGACAATGCTAATATAAAAAGTAAATAGTTGGTTGCAGGGGTATAAGTACTTTTTTATGGGCTCATTTTAATGCTTTAGTATAAGCGTTGGGAGTCTAAACATACTGTATGCCCATAGTTTATAGCAACCTAACACTTTCATAAAAAAATTTAAATAATATAATCTAATAAAATAAATTGTCGGCTTACTCCGCTATGTAGCATTGTGCCTTATATGATTTGCAGAAAACTCAAGATTGGAAATCAGAAGCTTAGAGAAACAAGAGATCAGGCTAAGCCGTCGCCTATTTCTCCAAGTAAACCCAAGTTCTTCACTTTGCAATGTTTTCCCAGAGCTCATGAATGACTTAGACTAGGTGTGTGTTGTTAAACCACTGGAAAGTATTCTAAAGAAAAGTAGGTCAAGAAATAAATACGTAATAAAATCTTCTCTGTTAATTATCACCTTTTGTCTTGACGCCAGCAATCTGCCAAAAGCATTCAAGCTTGCCTTCTCATTCACAGTGAATAACTTGTTGGAACTGTGGGAAATGTTCCCAAAGGAATCATATATTCCACTTACACATATTTTTAATATAATGTGAATATCCTTTTGCCCAACTAAGGCTTCCTTCACATCTGCACTAGGGCTCTGTTCCGACGTTCCGTCTGAGCTTTCCGTCGGAACGGAGCCCTGACTGACACAAACGGAAACCAAAGGTCGGAACGGGACCCTGGTCCAGATGTGAACGAAGCCTAAGCTTCCTTCACATCTGCGTTGGAGGCTCAGTTAGGGGCCTCAGTCCCAGATCCGGCAATGATTACCGGAGACAATAGTGCAGCATGCTGCGCTATTGTATCCGGTAAAATTACGGACACCCCGACGGAATTCACTGAAGTTAATTGGTTTTCCGCCGGCGGTTTCTGTTGTGCAACGGAACCGTTGCTTTCCCTATTCCCTTGTTCTGCTTCCCTGACTGAGCAGATCAACGGAATGTCAGAACGCAGGTGTGAACATAGCCTGAAGCCCCATGCACACGTCCGTGCAGCGTTCAGGCCACGGAGTGTCATCCACATTTGCGGACCATGCTCACAGGAAGGATATGTTCACACAGGCTATTTTCAGCCGTTTTTTGGGCCGTAAACGTCCCGAAAAACGGCTGAAAAATCGGAAGCTGAACGCCTACAAACATTTGCTCATTGATTTCAATGGGAAATACGGAGTTCTGTTCCGATGCGGCGTTATTTTACGCCTCATTTTCGAATAACAGCGCGTAAAAAGATGCCCCATAAAAAGAAGTGCATGTCACTTCTTGAGCGGTTTTTGGAGCCGTTTTTCATTGACTCAATAGAAAAACAGCTCCAAAAACGGCCGTAAATAACGCTACCGTGTTTCCCCGATAGTAAGACACCCCCGATTGTAAGACGTATCGGGGGTTTCAGGGGGGTCGGCTAATATAAGCCGTACCCCGAAAGTAAGACATATGTCTTACTTTCGGGGAAACACGGAGGTATTGCCGCCTCCTGCCCACTTCCGCGCCGCCCCCCTCTCCATACGTCACCGCGCCGTCCCCAGCACTTGTCAATGCCGCCTCCTCCTTAAAACCCGAGCCATAGACTTTTTACGGCTCGGGTTTTAACTTGCTGCCCGCGCGATCGGGCAGCTGAATGTCGGGTCTCCGGCTGTCAGTGACTGCCGGGGACCCTGAGGAGAGGATAGAAGCAGCTTTAGCTGCTTCTGTCTTATCCGATGTCTTTTTACACAGCGTTCAATGAACGCTGTGTATAGGAATAGAGACAGCAGCAGCGGCGCTGTCTCTATTCCTCCCGGTGATCATGTGACAGGTCACATGATCGCCGGGTCCCGTTAGTGACAGACTGCTGCTGGGTCTAACAAGACCCAGCACAGCCCTATTAGTGACAATCGTCACTATGAGAGGGCTGATTTCCCCTGTAACTGGGGCTGCTGTGCAGCTCCAGTTACAGGGGAAAAGATGGTGTAAAAGAAAGAAAAAAATATATATAAAGTTCCCCAAAGGTCTTTTTTGACCTTTGAGGGACAGACCATAGTAATAAAAAAATAATAAATAATAAAGTAAAGTGCAAAAAATTCGACAATTTTTTTCCAATATAAGACATACCCCGAAAGTAAGACATAGTGGGGCTTTTGGGGATAAAAAGAAAGTAAGACACTGTCTTACTTTCGGGGAAACACGGTAGTTGCTTAAAAAACATCTGAAAATCAGGAGCTGTTTTCCCTTGAAAACAGCTCCGTATTTAGACCTGTTTTTTGTTAAGCGTGTGAACATACCCTAATATGTATAGGAGCACGGTCAGTAAATGCGAAAAATAGGACTTGTCCTTTTTTTAGGCTCATTTCTACTGCCCGGACACACACCTGTACATATACGGGAAGGTGTCCGTGGCCGATAGAAATGAATGTGTCAGTATTTTATTCACAATTACGGATCCATAATTGTGGATAAAAACTACGGACTCGTGTACGGGGCCTGACTGTGAACATAAGGCCTTATTCACACGGACGTGTCCGTTTTGCACGTGCAAAAAACACTGCATTTTGCGCGCGCAAAAGGTCCGTGTGTCATTAGCATATGGTGCGCGGCTGCGTGATTTTCACGCAGCCGGCATCATGATGACACTCTGGTTTTATGTTTACATGTTTCTGTTTTCATTCATTGTTTTTACTGCTGTTGCGCGAATCACGCGGGGCACCCGGAAGTGCTTCCGGGTGCCGAGCGCGATTTGCACGCACCCATTGACTTCAATGGGGGCGTGCAGATCGAAACACGGCCAAATATAGGACATGTCGTGCGTTTCACGCAGCGGACATACGCTGCGTTAAATTCACTGACAGTCTGAACGGCCCCATTCAGTAACATAGGTCTGTGTGACGCGTGTGATTTCCACGCGCGTAGCAAGGACGTATTATACGTTCGTGTGAATAAGCCCTTAGAGTAAATAACTTGATCCACTTAATCTTTTTAGGATGTTTAAAGGGTACGTACACTTTTGCTACTCATTTTAGTTTACTCCAATGACAGTACCCACCCAATCAGAGCGACGGATATATCCGTCGCTATGCGGGAACTACCACCTGCTGGTGACGGATATAGCCGTCGCTCGTCGTTAAGGGGTTAAACTACTCCATTCTATCTGTGCCATGTTTCTTAGTCGACTACACTATTGATTCGGTCAAAACGATGGAACCCTTGCACAACTGAGACAAACGGAAACCATTGGAACCGGATCCGTCACCATTGAAATCAATGGTGATGAAACCTTTGGTTTCCGTTTGTGTCAGTCAGGGTCCCGTTCCGACGGAAAGCTCCTACGGAACGTCGGAACGGAACCTTGACGCAGATGTGAACGAAGCCTAAGTATGACTGCAGGGTCAGACTACACAGGATTTGTTTGCAGTATGTAACCATGGGGATTCATATGTCTGCATAGAAGCTGTGTACACAAAACAGTAGGAGTTTTTTTATTAATAGAATACTAACACTAGTTCTTGTACTTGCAAAGTTGCTTAATTTTTTATTTTAGATGCACTGAAGCAATAAAATAAATGGCTGCAAAGGTGGACATACCCTTTTACAGTTTCTCCTTTATAATATTACTAAAATATTGCTCCTCATACAGGCATTCTACAAATAAAGGTGTATTTACCATGGTAGTGAAACCATGATCATGTGCTTATGAGACTCATATTTGGGGTACAGGCTCAGACAAGGGTGCGTCTTTTAAAATCATTGTGTAACAGAACATATCTGAAAAATATATTTCATATTTTGAATATGAATAGGAACAGGTGTAGGCAGGCAGCAAAATAGCATAGATGTGCTTGAGGAATAGGTCTTGGTGGTGGCTAGGATACTTACTAAGAGTATAGGTATGGGGCTATGCAAGCAGCACAAATCATAGGATACTAGAAATTGTCCGATCAGTGACCATTAGGATAAAGCCATACAATTATAGCTAGACTACAGAAATAGATATGGGCAGGCATAAAAGAATCATAGAGAAAAAAATATACTGTAGCAAAGAGCACAAAATAATAGAATGAAGGTGTAGGTCTTAAGAGGCAGCACAGAATTATAGTTAGAAATAGAATAAAGGAAAAAGTCGGAACAGGCAGCTCAGAATCTCATTATATTTAAGATGGATAAATAGCACAAGATCCGTACAGGGGAAGATTTATATAAAATAGTGGAGCAGTGGCCCCTAGCAACCAATCCAGTTGCTGCTTTTCTGGTACATCCACACATAGCATAAATAGTGCAGAATTTCCGTCTGGAATTTCCGTGCGGAAATTCCGCAGAAATTTCGCAAGAAGAATTGACTTGCTGCATTTTGAGAATCCGCCCCGCAGGTCAATTTACGCTAGATTGTCTGCTAATTTTTTCCACAGCGTGTGGCTGAGATTTGTTTAAATCTTTTCCACTCTGCCACTACTGTAATACGCTGCAGAATTTGTGCACGGAAATTCCGGACGGAACTTCCGCAGTGTTTACGCCGCGTGTGGACATAGCTTGAAGGGGTTTTCCAGATTTAGGTTGATAAATCACTGTAATAAGAAGTTACACGACTTTAAAAAAAATAAATTGTGCATCAATTTCTCACCATTTTCAAGATATTATTTTGCGGTTAGTGAATAAGATTATTGTTTACATTCACAAGCTGCAAACCTGTATATAGCTAGACCTGCTCTCAGATGAGTAGTGGATAAGGAGGCGTGGCTTTCCAAAAGGGATACGGCCACAGCGGCCGACAAATTTATTACAGTGGATTTCACTCTGGCGTAGATTTCACCTTGTTCCCCAGAATGGACCATCCCCCGCAACCCCATCAGACAAATAAAAAAAAAATGTATACAATAAATCAGCGCTCCTCTACTACACTCTGGGTCCCCTCAGCATGCTGCGGCTCATACAACGTACAGCGTTAGGACGTTTTATGTGACGCCACACTGATGGCGTTGAATGCTGCGTCACATATTAGGCCCTTCCGCTGCTCGGCGTCAGGACCTTGTATAAGCCGCTGCATGCTGAGGGGACCTGGAGGAGTTGAAGAGGAGCGGTGGGTATACTTTTTTATTTTATGTTCAGTGGGAAGGGGTTAATGGATGGCGCATGGCCGCGGTCGTTGTGCTACAATTGATGTGATATACGTATTAAGATGCGTTCGTCTTAATAAATGTGTTGCATCTTACTCCAAATTTCTTTCAAATAAGACTGGTGTATGAAGGAGGACAGCAGCACTCTATGTAGGGGGAATGGGGCTGTAGTGTTACAATGACTCAAAATGCTATAGCAAATAGATTATACAATGTCATACAGAGTTCAATATACAAACGGATACCTGATTTTTATATTGTACAAAGCCCCTATAGAGCATAATCTAATGACAAATGAAATTATATATTGGTCTATTTATATTATTTTAAGGCACTAAGTGATTTTGTGTAATTTATTAGAAAATATTGCTGTAGTAACATTTCATCGTTAATTTAATAGCCACAGATAATCACTCACTATGATATCACATCCATTCTTCTGTGGCTGCTAAAGATTAGGTTTACTGCATCAATATTTCATGCTCTTTTTTTTCTAGTCGGTTTTGAAGATTACAGCATAAGCACTATGTGATTACCGAGGCGCAGGATGATGTCATCCAAAATACAATGAATTCATCATCATTTGTTCAGCTAAAAGACAATAGATTTGCGTAGCTTTCTGCGTAGGCGCTCTGGTGTGTCCTTGCTGTGCTATCCCGAATTTGCTTGTTAATGAAGTTTCTCACATTTACTCTGGATCATTAGGCTGATGAGGATTGTAATGCTAAAAATAATTAAGGAATTGACGGATAAGGAAGAGATAATAAATGCATAGCTTGACAGTCAGTGTTAAAATTGATTACAGGTATCCAGATATCTCTATAACAAGCAGTTCAGTTCAAAAAGTAAAATAGTTGGCTACAGATTTAATTGCCTTTTATTTCTACGTATGGTTAAAAATCAATAGCATAGGACTCATATTAGGCAGATTACGGATCCATGTACAAATACATGGGCCTACACTATATCTATATCTGCCTCAGATAAAATGCCGTATTAAGGCCTTGTGCACACTTCAGTCTTTTTCTTCAGTGTGCTAGCCGTTTTTCTGATGGCTAGCACCCTGACTGATTCATTTCAATGGGGCCATGCACACTTCAGTTTTTTTGATGGTCCCGTTGCTCCATTTTGACAAAAGTAGAGCATGTCCTACTTTGGTCCGAGATTCCGTGACCGTGAGGCCCATGCAAGTCAATGGGGCCGTCCAAAAAAACTGAAGGTACACGGAAGGCATCCGTGTGCCGTCCGTGTGTGAGGGAGCCATTGCCTAGCAACGGCCGGGCGGACAGAAGTACATTACAGAAATATTACACTAATCGGCAGCCACTTATCTCTATTAATCACTGATAGAGAGAAAAGGCTGCTGATAAAAATAAAAAGCAGTTCATACGTACCCCGGTCGTTGTCTTGGTGATGAGTCCCTCTTCTTCCCCCAGTCCGACCTTCCTGTATGACGCGGCAGTCCATGTGGCCGCTGCAGTCTGTGATTGGCTGCAGAGGCGGTCACGTGGGATGAAGCGTCATCCCTGGAGGCCGGCCTTCTGACGTCATCCTGACGTGCGTGACCGCCACTACAGCCTGTGATTAGCTGCAGCGGTGACATGGGATGAAACGTCATCCCAGGAGGCCGGACAGGAGGAAAATGCAGGGAGTTCTGGGTAAGTATGAACTTATTTTTTATTTAATTAAAATTGTATTTTGCAAGCGCTGAGCATGGTCATTCTTCTGTCCAGTGTGCTGAAAGAGTTACCGATCAGTGCAGCCCATTAACTCTTTCAGCACCCTGTACAGTGACTAGCGCTGAACAACCCTGCTCTTTCAGCACCCTGGACAGTACCATGCTCGGTGCTCGGAAACAGAAACACGGAGTGCACACGAAAATCACACGGCCGCTAAAACGGGCACATGGATCCGTCAAAAACGTCCGCTAAAACGGTGAAGGAAGTGTGCACGAGGCCTAAGAAGTCATTCTCGTCTAGAAGCAGGAGAATTACAGTAACTCAGAGTCACCATGCAGTGGCCCACAGAGTGCCTACAGGTATGTAATGCCTGAATGGACTCAGTGTGACACTATACGTGGTCTATGCACATGGCACTGGCATATGCATGCACCCTTAAGGGGCTTTAGCATAAAAACAACCCCTGTTCATATACGCCAGTAGGGCATATGGAGATTATTGAGAACTATAAGTGATAGTGGGGAGCCATTAAAGGGGTTTAACAGGGAGACACGATTTTTGCGGCGGGCAGTGCATGAGCACTGAGCTATGTGAAGGAACACAAAGAAAATGGGGCAGGCATTGAAGCATAATCAAAGAATGAACAGGGCGGGCACTGAGGAGGCTGTGGACCAATAGGATTCCTCAAACCCGGGTATACGTCAGAAGTCCTGGGTTTGAGGCATCCTATTGGTCCACAGCCTCCTCATTGCCCGCGCTGTTCATTCTCTGCTTATGCTTCAATGCCAGACCTGTGTCGATACTCAGTGACGTATTGACACAGGTTCGTCTGAATAATAATGCTCGCACATGAGCGTGTGTTGAAGAAAACAAAACCACTAGAGTAAAAAGCAGAACTTCCGGCCGGCCGGGGTATAGGAAGAAATACGTTCCGATTTTTGACAGAATGCATATTCGGAAGTTTATTTAATTTTGACATAGAGTATTAGTACAAAATTTTGTATCCCTGGAAAACCCCTTTAAGTAAGGGGTTAGTCTATGTATCACGTGGTCGGTGATCAGCTGATCACCAAAGCTGCTGTTTCTAGAGGGAGCGGGTGAAAATCAGGTCCATTCAACAGAACATAAGAAATGTATAAATTGATGCAAAGCAAATCGGGTTGTTAAGAGAATGCACCCAGGATTGCTTACCAGAAGTGACATCACTGTTCCTTCATTGCATTATTTTATTGCAATATATAAACTTATAGGAATATTTTTTAACCTCCACCCCCTCATTTACCCTCCAATATAACTCCTCTATTCTTTTATTCTATGTCTTTATTTGGCACCCACCAACTTGCATGTCCCATGATGCCTTGTAAATGCATCACAATTGGAGGTGTGGCCAATCTTGAGAGATACAGACATGTCGTCCATAAAAATGGTTACAGCCAATTTGTTAGATGAGATAACATTTTATAAAATGTAGCTCATCCATCTATTGGGCGTTCCTCAGCCTGTGTTTCCGGGGTCTATGACGTGCCACTTTTTAGATTACAGGCCTGGTTTTGCTGGTTGCTTCGAGCAGCAATATTATTTTTGATCACCGTTTTCACAGGGGGCAACATTTATAGTGGACAAGGTGGATCAGACTCTGCATAGAGTAAGAAATGTATGTTTGGATTGAAGGACATTACAACATTTTCATACAATATTCGGCAACACAGACAAAACAGTAACACTTTGCAATCATCTGGATCAGTGAACCTTCTAAAAGCAAAACATTTGGGGATTGTGAAAGAAAGAAACGTTTTGATGTAATTTGCTGTCCTGTGGAATATGCTGTTATGGCTTAACTCATCTGTGTGTAACAATTCAGTGGAGTCAAGGTAAAAATTGCAGCTTTCTTTTTCAACAATCATCACTACATAGTAACACTATAGCATTGTAATTGAAAAAGTCCTTCTGATAACCTGAAATTAATCTACCATGTCCTGTGTTTATTCGTTAAGACAATGAAGAATGAATGTAATCTTAGGAAGATGTTTGTAAAGGGGGTTTTACACTGGCAATTATCGGGCAAACAATCGTTTGTAGAATGCTCGTTGCGTGTAAACAGGGCAGCTATCAACAGATGAACGAGCAAGCGCTCGTTTATCTGCTGATTGTATCATTTAAAAAAAGTTAAATATTATCGTTGTCGGCAGCACATCTCCCTGTGTAAACAGGAAGATGCGCTGCCAACATGATAATAATGTATGGGGATGAGCAATCGAAGTAACGACCGCTCGTCCCCACCCATAGCTCTGTGTGACAGGAGCAGACGACCGCCGATCAACATGCTGTCTCGTTGATCGGCGCTCGCTGCAGCGGCCAAAATTGTCCGGTAGTTCTTTTCTATCCAGTAATGAAACAAATAACTAATGGACCCATTATAAATTAAAGGGGTATTCCGTAGGGTAAGGGGTAACTTGCTGATCAGTGGGTGTCCGACAGCTCGGACCCCTACAGGAACGGGGAGCCCGAAGTTGCCCGAACCTCAAGTTTAAACCAAGCGGCTGGTCGCTCATGCGCACTGCCGCTCCATTCATTCTCTATGGCAGCACCGGAAAAAGCCGAACACTGTACTCGGCTATCTCCGGCACTCCCATAGAGAATGAATGGAGCAGCAGTTTGCATGGGCGACCTGCCGCTCGGTTCAAACTTGGGGTTCAGGCAACTGCGGGCTCCCCATTCTCGTAAATGGTGGGGGTCGGACACTCATCGATCAGCAAGTTACCCCTTACCCTACGGATAGGGGTAACTTGTTGTAACCGAAATAGCCCTTTAATGGGAGCAAAAAAGGAAGATAAGGTATTTTAAACATGATTTTTTTGGCCATAATAAGACCAAGCCCCCAATCATCTATTATCAAGTGGATCAGTATCATCAAAGCTTTTTATATATTGTTTACACTCTACAAACCTGGTAACGATTGTCATTATAAGGCCTCCTACACATGGCTGTATTATGGATCTGTACAACTACTGAGTTGTACATAGCAGTAAAAGGGCACACATAGAGGTTTATGGGACCCAACTGTAGATTTTTCCTGTGCCAAGATCTATCGGACACGGTCATACGGAGTTATTACTACTAGAGAATGGACTATTTCCAACAAATGGCACCACACTAAGCCCCATGTGGTGGCACCTAGAGTCCCTGTGGCTCCATAGTACGGAAGCTGCAGAGGACCAAACAGCCTGCTGCACACGATTCTGCTCCATTTTGAAAAGCGTGTTACAAATACCGAAACCTAGAATTCGATAGTTGTAAAATTAAACAGTTGTAGAATTAGACAGGTTTAGAATTAGACAGTTGTCAATACAATTTATAAATGTGGCCATTCATATGAATGTGGAACTTCCTCTTGTCACATTCCCTAGGATGTATCATTCGGACGCTACATTTTTAGTCAGAAAAATAAAAGTTTTTTTTTTTAGTTGCTGATAAGACTGGCCTTTTAGCCGTGACCGTATGTTATCATTTGCCATAAAAGAAATGTTATTTTCAGGGTAGAAGTTTAAAATGGATTTCAACTGGCAGAAAGTTTAGACAGAGCTTTGGGATTCTGATGTGCTGAGGCCAAGTGTGACTGACTGAAAGTGACAAAGATAAAAAACCTATAAACAGGTTGATATTGCAATGATTCCAAGGTCGCTGCTTCGTTCTCTTTAAAGTGCTGAAAGCTACCTGTAAAATATTGTTTGTGTTCAGGGCAGGACTGATCCACTAGAGGATCAGAGGAACCAATAATGTATCCCATCTATAATAGGGGTTTATTACCATTTTGGGGTTAATTGACAAGCAATCTATTAATTCGTATTGCTTACATGACCTTTGTGTAGTGATGACAGCACAGAATACAATACAATCAAAAGTTCTACCTGGGGGGCCAAAGGTATGTCAGTCCAACACTGTTCGTCATTTGGCTGTTTTTTATCTGCTGTTCTTACCATAAAAAAATATACCTGTATATTTAATTATTTATCTATTTATTATTTGTATCTCTGTAAAGTTGTCTCGTAGAGTATATCAGTCAGTGACATTGAGGTTCTGCACTTCCAACTGCCTATTTAATGCACTTCAATCTAATAAAAGTCGGCCCATAAGGCTTTTAGTGCAGACAGAAACACTGTTCAGATCTCTTATTAACAACAGTAAACTCTGAAAAATAAACTCTGGCCTGTACCTACTTATACTTTCCCATACCGAACAAAAATTTTGCACTGAAATAAAAAAAATCTGGAAAATACAAGTCTTTTTATTGTTTAATTCTATCAAAATGCTAACATTTAAGCATACCTCCAGTGAAAAATAAGTACTATACAAAATAAGTACTATACAGTGCTCCTAGGCCGGATTCACACGAGCGTGTGCGCGTGTAGCACTTCCGTGTGTCATCAGTGTTTGCTGCGTGGCTGTGTGATTTTCACGCATATGCCATGCTTATGACACGCGGTTTTGATGTTTAGAAAAAGAAATGAAGGAAGTGATTTTATTTTTTCCCTCATTTCTTTATCTACTGTTGCACGAATCACGCGCGACACACGGAAGTGCTTCCGTGTGCCGTGCGCGATTTTTACACACCCATTGACTACAATGGGTGCGTGATGCGCGAAAAACGGTCAAGTATAGGACATGTCGTGAGATTTACGCAGCGGACATACGCTGCGTGAAAATCACGGACTGTTTGAACGGCCCCATTCACTAACATAAGTCTGTGCGAATAAGGCCTTAGACTGTGTGCAGAACCATTGTGAAGCATTTCCCATCAAAGCTCAGCTGTTTATGCTGCTGACCTCCCCTTCCTTCTAATTTACTAAGAAGTTGTTGATCACTGTCAAATATAGTACAGCTGCAACCCGGTCACTCGTCACTAGCATGCTAGCTATAAGTATACTTGTTGCTTCTCCCCTTCCACGCCACTTCTCACACTGCAGAGCCAGAGACTAAAGGCCCTTTTACACCGGCCACTAAGCGGCTGGTGCAGCGAGCGCCGATCAACGAGACATCGTTGATCAGCGCTCGATTGCTCCTGTCACAAGGAGCTATGTATGAGGACGAGCAGTCATTACTCCGATCGCTCGTCCCCATACGTTATTATCATGTCGGCAGCGCCTCTCTCTGTTTACACAACGATAATAACTCACTTTTTTAACCCCTTCCCTCATTAGCCACTTTTGACCTTCCTGACAGAGCCTCATTTTTCAAATCTGACATGTTTCAATTTATGTGGTAATAACTTCGGAATGCTTTAACCTATCCAAGCGATTCTGAGATTGTTTTCTCATGACACATTGGACTTACTGGCAAAATTTGCTCAATACATTCAGTATTTAAATGTGGAAAAACACCAAAATTTTGCCAAAAAATTGCAAAAATTTGCATTTTTCTAAATTTAAATGTATCTGCTTGTAAGACAGGCAGTTATACCACACAAAATAGTCGCTAATTAACATACCCATATGTCTACATTAGATTGACATCATTTTTTGAACATCCTTTTCTTTTTCTAGGATGTTACAAGGCTTAGAACTTTAGCAGCAATTTCTCACATTTTCAAGAAAATTTTAAAAGGCTATTTTTACAGGGGCCAGTTCAGTTGTGAAGTGGCTTTTAGGGACTTATATATTAGAAACCTCCAAAAAGTCACCCCATTTTAAAAACTTCACACCTCAAAGTATTCAAAACAGCAAGTTTTAGAAAGTTTCTTAACCCTTTAGACGTTTCACAGGAATTAAAGCAAAGTAGAGGTGAAATTTACAAATTAAATTTTTTGTTGTTGCATAAATTCATTTTTAATAAAAAAAAATTGTAACACAAAGTTTTACCAGAGAAACGCAACTCAATATTTATTGCCCAGGTTCTGCAGTTTTAGGAAATATCCCACATGTGGCCCTAGTGTGCTAATGGACTGAAGCACCGTCCTCAGAAGGAAAAGGAGCACCTAGAGGATTTTGGGCCTCCTTTTTATTAGAATATATTTTATGTCGGGTTTGAAGGGCTCTTGCGGTGCAAAAACAGTGGAAATTCCCCAAAAGTGACCCCATTTTGGAAACTACACCCATTAAGGAAATTATCTAGGGGTATAGTGAGCATTTTGACCCTACGGGTTTATTGCAGAAATTATTGGAAGTAGGCCGTGAAAATGGAAATCTACATTCTTTCAAAGAAAATGTAGGTTTATCTAATTTTTTCTCATTTCCTCAAGGACTAAAGGGGAAAAAGGAGCGCCAAATTTGTAAAGCAATTTCTCCCGAGTAAAACAATACCGCATATGTGGTAATAAATGGCTGTTTAGACACACGGCAGGGCTTAGAAGGGAAAGAGCGCCATTTGGCTTTTGGAGCTCAAATTTAGCAGGAACGGTTTGCGGAGGCCATGTCGCATTTGCAGAGCCCCTGAGGGGACAAAACAATGAAAACGCCAAAAAAGTGACTCCATTTAGGAAACGACACCCCTTGATGAATTCATCTATGGGTGTAGTGATCATTTTGACCCCACAGGTGTTTCATAGAATTTATTAGAATTGGGCAGTGAAAATAAAAACAATCCTTTTTCTTCAATAAGATGTAGCTTTAGCTAAAAAAAAAATAATTTTCTCAACAAATAAAGGAAAAAAAGAACCCCAACATTTGTAAAGCAACTTCTCTGGAGTACGGAAATACCCCATATGTGGTCATAAACTGCTGTTTGGGCACACGGCAAGGAACAGAAGAGAAGGAGTGGCATTTGGCTTTTGGAGCACAGATTTTGCTGGATTGGTTTCTTGACACCATGTCGCTTTTGCAAAGCCCCTAAGGTACCAGTATAGTGGAAACTACCCAAAAGGGACTCCATTTGTGATACTACACCCCTTGATAGAATTAATCTAGGGGTTTAGTGAGCATTTTGACCCACAGCTGTTTCATAGATTTTATTTGAATTGGGCAGTGAAAATAAAAACAATTCTTTTTCTTTAATAAAACGTAACTGTAGACACACACCCCAAAAATTGTTAAAAGGGTTCTCCTGGGTATGACAGTGCCATATATGTGGAAGTAAACTGCTGTTTGGACACGCTGTAGGGCTCAAATGGGTGGGAGCACCATTTGGCTTTTGAAGCGTAGATTTTGCTTGGTAGTAGTTTTGATTGAATATTACTTGTGTTTCCGTTTATAATGTGGGGGCATATGTAGCTGGGCAGAGTACATCAGGGGCATAGTCAGGTGGTATGATAATGGGGTAAACAATAAAATAATTCATAGATGTGTGTTACGTTGTGAAGCAATAATTTCTGCACAGGCCGGTGTCGCACTGATAAACGGTGTCTTTACTTATCCCCCTTTAGGTCCACACTCCGCACCTTTGCAATTTGGGGAATTTTGCTAGGAAGTGTTGTCCTGGTATAATACGGGCACCCTCACTTCTTGCAGATATGTTTGGGCCCTCCCCTTCCTGGTTCCCTAATTTTATGACCCCGATAAATCGCCTCTTGAAACAGACGAAATGTTCACATCTGATCTGCCTTAACTAATTTTATTTTTTCATAGACGTAGTGGTATGAGGACAGTTTTTTTGTGGGACGAGCTGTAGTTATTATTGGTACCATTTTGGGGTACATGTGACTTTTTGATCACTTTTTATCTATTTTTTGAGAGGCAAGGTGACCGAAAAACAGCAATTCTGGCATAGTTTTTTTTAGGGGTTTTCTATACAGTGTTCACCATGCGTTATAAATTACATGTTAACTTTATTCTGCGGGTCAGTACGTACATTCCGGCGATACCTAATTTATAGCACTTTTTTTATGTTTTACAACTTTTTGCACAATAAAATTACTTTTGTATAAAGAATGTATTTTTTCTGCATTGTGAGAAACTAGACATGGACCGCACAATCCACAATATATACGTTGATCTGAGACGCTAGGCATAATTTTGAAACATGAACATGAGGTTCTTTGTAAACATTTTGATCAAACTGTATAAGCCCACTTGCCACTTCATGGCGACCTCTTTAAAGTGGGTCCCTACTCTAGCGGTTGCAGCACCGCATGGCGGCTACCGCCACCGCAGCACCGCTCCTGCAGAGGGAGCAACCCAGGGGCCCAAAAGCACCCATGCCTTCAGACCGTGCCAAGCCTCCTTGGCTCTGGGCCACGTCCCCCCACAAGTGCAGCACTACAGCAACAGACACCACCATACAGCACCACAACATGTGAACAGATGGAATGAGCTCACCTTGCCATGCGCCCCCAGTGGCCGACTGAGAGCACAAGCAAGAGCAGGAACACTTATGAGGTCATTCCTGAATTAAAATCAGCTGGGTATGCCGCTAGGCATAATTTTGAAACATGAACATGAGGTTCTTTGTAAACATTTTGATCAAACTGTATAAGCCCACTTGCCACTTCACGGCGAACCTCCTGTTCATGTTTCTAAATTATGCCTAGCGGCTCAGATCAACGTATATACTGTGGATTGTGCGGTCCATGTCTAGTTTCTCACAATGCTGATATTGTATAGTCTATCCTCCTCATTTCCTTTGTTTTACTTGGTACCAGCACTCCACGCATTTGAAAAAATACCCAGCTGATTTTAATTCCAGAATGACCTCATAAGTGTTCCTGCTCTTGCTTGTGCTCTCAGTTTGGCCACTGGGGGCGCATGGCAAGGTGAGCTCTTTCCATCTGTTCACATGTTGTGGTGCTGTATGGTGGTGTCTGTTGCTGTAGTGCTGCACTTGTGGGGGGACGTGGCCCAGAGCCAAGGAGGCTTGGCACGGTCTGAAGGCATGGGTGCTTTTGGGCCCCTGGGTTGCTCCCTCTGCAGGAGCGGTGCTGCGGTTGCGGTAGCCGCCATGCGGTGCTGCAACCGCTAGAGTAGGGACCCACTTTAAAGAGGTCGCCGTGAAGTGGCAAGTGGGCTTATACAGTTTGATCAAAATGTTTACAAAGAACCTCCTGTTCATGTTTCTAAATTATGCCTAGCGGCTCAGATCAACGTATATACTGTGGATTGTGCGGTCCATGTCCAGTTTCTCACAATGCTGAATGTATTTTTTCTGTTGCCATGTTGTGAGAACCATAACTTTTAAATTTTTTCGTTGACGGAGCTGTATGAGGGCTTGTTTTTTGTGAGACGAGCTATAGTTTTTATAGGCACCATTTTTGGATACATGCGAATTTTTATTTCAATTTTTGTAGCGCAAAGTGACCAAAAAACAGAGATTCTGGCATTATTTTTTTCGTTTTTTTTTTACGCCGTTCACCGCGTGGAATAAATAACATCATATTTTTATAGTTTAGGTCGTTACAGTTGCGGCAAGACCAAATATGTATGGTTTATTATTATTTTTCAATAATAAAGGACTTGATAAGGGAAAAAGTGCGATTGTGTTTTATTTTATTACTTAAAACTTTTATTATATTTTTGCCAACTTTTTTTCACATTTTTTTTTTCACTTTTTATTTACACTTTACTTTAGTCCCACTAGGGGACGTGAAGGTCCAACTGTCAGATTTTTTTTCTAATACATTGCACTACCTATGTACTGCAATGTATTAGATCTGTCAGTCATTCACTAACAGCAAGCCGATTAAGCTTGGCCTCCGAGTGGGGCCTAATCGGCTTCCGTAATGGCAAACAGGAGGCCATTGTTAGGTCTCCTGGTGTCATAATAGCAGTTGGCAGTCGTGCAATTGCAGGGCACAGCTGGCGATCTGCTAGCAACCACAAAGATGCAGCGATCGCATCCGATCGCTGCATTTGAGGGGTTAATGGCAGGGATCGGTGCTAGCTCAGGTTCCTGCCGTTACAGGTGGATGTCAGCTGTAACATACAGCTGATATCCACCGCTGATGATGCCGGCCCATCTCCATCTTGCCGGCGGCTACGGAAGCCTTTCAGGCTGGAAGTTTTCCGTGCTAGGCACACCAGGAGGCCAGGGGCTGGAAGTTTTCCATGCTAGGCACACCAGGAGGCCAGTATTAGGCCTCCGGTTTCCATTGCAGCCACCGACACCCCGGTGATTTCATTGCTGTGGTGCCATGCATTTGTCGTAAGTATACGACATTTTGCGGGAAGCACTGGTTTTCCATGTCGTATACTTACGACAAATGTCGGGAAGGGGTTATAACTATATGACCAGAGGGGTGTGGCTTTGACATGGCGGTGTGAGGACTAATTTTCTTGAAGCTCCGGACTTGACACACAGAAAATCGCACAAAATGGCTCACTTACCCGGTCCTTGTGAACGATGATGAAGGCGAGGCATCACAAGAGCCTCTCGGTCACTCCTGGCACCTCGTCCATCGGCAGGTTCCTTCGCTCCAGGCAGGACGGATCATCTCTGCGGCGCTCCTCCATTTCACCTTCAGGCCGCAGTCGGACCCCGCCAGCACGTGGGCGCTCGCCGACTTTCTGCTCCTCCGGGCCGACGAGTATTGACTGCCGCTCCCTGATCCCCACCCCCGTCATGGCGACTCCGGAGATAGGTCAGAGCTCAGTTTCCATGCCTGGGTCGGCTCCTCCGGCCCTGGCAGATGACTTTCCCCCTCCAGCCCCAGTCTGTGCCAAGACAGGACGCTGACCGCATGGCCTTGCAAGGCAGGGCGGCTCCGGCGCCATTTTCTTTTGCCGCCCTGCGGCAATCTCCCCCAGTGGACTGGATGCAGTCAGGGGACGCCAGCCATTTTGAGGAGGTCGATCACTCCATCAGCGGTTTCGGGGGACCGTCAGACAGTCCCTTCTCCGGGTCCTCCCTCCTCTATGGAACAGACGCTGGCGAAATTGTGGGAAATGGTGCGGGTGTTGCCCATCAAATCTGATCTAAATTTACACCTCTCCTGGCTGGAAGAGAAGCATGATAAGGCCATTGATGCTGTCTCACAGGAGGTACGTTCATTGGCCACACGGGTGCAGACATTGGAGCACCAGAGCTCTGTTTACTTCATGGACATCTCGTCCTTTCTCAGATCTTGGACACTCAATCTACCCCAATGCGAGACTTTTCCTTACACTTGGATGATGTGGAAAACAGGGGGAAACTGAACAATTTGAAACTGAGAGGCATATCAGAATCTGTGCCTCCGGAAGTCCTATATGAAGCGGTGACAAATATCTTTAACAAGCTCCTGGATAGACCACGTCATATGGCCATTGAGATGGACAGGGTGCATAGACTGGCGGGCCCCCGGGCCAGAGATGGTAACTGCCCGCGGAATGTCATATCCAGAGTACACTTTTACAAACAAAAGGAGGACATTGCACGGAGAGCCTGGGAGAAGGAGGCCATTCCCTTCAATCGTTCCGAGGTTATCGTCTTGCCGGATGTTTCCAGATTGACGCTCTACATGCGTAGGGCTGTCCGCCCCTTGCTGGAGGCTACTAAAGAGGCGGGCGCTACCTACAGGTGGGGCCATCCTCCCACATCATGCTCCGCAGACAGGGGCATTCGATTGCTGTTCGTTCTCCAGATGACCTAGAGGAGGCCTTTCGGTTCCTGGAGATCTCCCCAGTGCGGCTACTGGTTTGGACTGAGACCCCAGCATCGCTCTTTCCCAGAGGCGGTCCCTACCCTGATCCTGTGCGCCCGATTCCGCCTCGCTCCGGAGACGGGCCAGCCGAGATGCGGACCCCTGGGCAGCGTTCCCCACGCAGAGACTGACTTACCACATTATAACTGTACAGTCTAGTTCCCACCATTGGAGCCTCGGTCATGGTTTGAATGTTATTTGTGCTTATTTTTTCTTTGCAGTGTTCTTCAAGAGATGCAGATGTCAGTATTGGCGGTGATCTTGAACGGGACATTCTGTACAGTATGCTGGTCTGGGGGTTTATTTATCGGAGGATCTGCATCTGTTTAGCCAAGTAGGGGTGGGGAGGTCCCCACTGTAGTTAGCCGGTTGAGTCCGGAGATTCATTGAGCTCAATTTGATATTCCTAGTCTATTTTTGTAATTCTTTGAGGAACTGTTTCTTTCGCGCCGCTGTCATTCTTCGTTCCCCATTAGGGTTCCGTGATGTTGTGTCGTGGTCAGAGGGTATTTTTTCTTCTGAGAACGACATAACACACGACGAGTTGTTGAGGGGTTTTGTACTCTGCTACTAGTGGGCCTGTGTTGCTCCATTGCTCTGGTACTTCTGTCCCCTTTAAGGGGTCTTTTTCTTTCTTTCTATCTTTCCTTTCCTTCCCTTCTCTGTCTTCTCCCTCGCCCACTATGTCTAACATTACCATTGTCTCCCTGAATGCGCAGGATCTGAATATCCTGGAAAAGAGGTCCTCCATTCTCCGTCTTCTCTGGAAGAAAAAAGCGCAAGTGGCATCTCTTCAGGAGACCCACTTCCGGGCTGATTGTATACCGAAGCTTACGGACTCTCATTATACGGAAGGGTATCATAGTGTGTCCCCTGATTCTAAGACTAAAGGGGTCTCCTTCCTGATTTCACGCTCTCTCCCTGTGGAGACTCGCACAGATGGAGCGGGAAGGTATCTCTTCGTGAAAGGTAGGCTGGCTAACACTCTGTTCACACTGGCCATGTATTATCTCCCTAACACTGGTCAGGTTGCCTTCCTGGAGAGGGTATTGGTGGAGTTGGATGACTTTCTGGAAGGTACTCTAATACTGGGAGGGGATTTGAATGTCCTCTTGGATCCTACATTAGACTCCTCACGCGGGCACTCGTCATTATCTAGGTCAGCTCACCGTCGTATACGTCGGCTGTTGCATGAGCACCAATTGGTCGATACGTGGCGGCTCATGCATCCATCGACAAAAGACTACACTTTCTTTTCGGCTCCCCATAACTCATATTCCAGATTAGACTATTTCTTTCTACGACATTCACTTCTTTCTGGCCTCAAATTAGCCTCCATAGATGATATCACCTTCTCTGATCATGCTCTTATCACTCTTACCCTCTCACTCCCAATGGTCCACCGTCGCTCCTGGCAGTGGCGCTTGAATGAATCACTCCTGCAGGATTTGACGGTGGTGTCGGACATTCGCAGGGACCTCCAGGAGTATTTTGCCACAAATGTTTCTCCGGAAGTTGACCCGCTTTGCATTTGGGAGGTGCATCAGTGTGTAGTTCACGGCTCCTTCATTCGTATTGTTTCTATCCTAAAGAAGAAGCGGACTGCACACTTGTTGGATCTCTTGTCCCGCATTCATCTGTTGGAACAGCCCCATAAGGCCTCCCTGGACCGGGTTGTGGGGGCTGAACTGGGGCAGCTGAGAGTTCAAGTTCGTTCGCTTTGCCTTTCCAAGGTTAGGGCCTCCCTAGTTAAATGCAGACGGCATTTTTACGAATTTAGTAATAAACCTGGTAGGACCCTGTCGCGGGCTCTTAGGTAAACCCGTTCTCGTACCTATGTTCCTCAAATTCAAGCTTCCCACAATAGGCGTTTGCAACTTCCCCATGACATTTTGGAGGCCTTCCGAGCCTATTACCACTCTCTTTATAATCTTCCTCAGGCCTCTCCATCTCCGGATGGAGGGAGCCATATGGAGAGGATTGAGGCATATCTCCGGTCCTCAGGGATGAAATGTATCCCCCAGGAGGCTATAGCTGTTCTGGAGGCTCCTATTTCACCGAAGGAGTTGTCGTGGGCATTGAAGTACTCGCCAACGGGGAAGGCACCGGGCCCTGATGGCCTACCTTTGCAATACTATAAGGCCTGCTCGGACCTGCTCTCGCCCCATTTCCTACACGCCTTCAACTCACTTACTGAGGGGAGTTCCCTTCCTGCAGGTACGCTGAGGGCCTACATTACGGTGATACCCAAAGAGGGGAAAGACCCATGTGCCAAAATTATCGCCCCATATCTTTGTTAAACGTAGATCTAAAGCTGTTTGTGAAGATTCTGGCCCATAGGATGACTCCACTGCTACATAATGTTATACATAACGACCAGGTGGGCTTCATGCCTCTTAGGGAAGATCGGGATAATACCATACGGGCAATTAATTTAATATACCAAGCTGCTGCCTCGGCTCTGCCCACGTTCTTTCTGTCCACAGATGGGGAGAAGGCCTTTCACAGGCTCAACTGGGACTTTTTGCTGGCCACCTTGCAGCATATTGGACTGGGCACTCATATGATGCAATGAATTTCGAGCCTCTACTCCTTCCCCTCGGCCCGGCTTAATGGTAATTTTTCCTCCCCACTCGCTATCTCTAATGGTGCGAGACAAGGTTGTCCCTTTTCCCCCTTAATTTTAATTTTATGCTTGGAGCCCTTTTTGTGCCAAATTCGCTCCAATCCTGACATAGCGGGTCTATCTTTGGGAGGAAGGTCCCATAAGGTCGCAGCATACGCGGATGACCTGCTCTTTTTTCTTACCGCACCCAGGATCTCCTTGCCCAATCTGATGGCGGAGATGAGTAGATACTCGAAATTGTCCAACTTTAAGATTAACTACCAGAAGTCAGAGGCTCTCAATATCTCGTTGCCACAGTCTCTGGTGGACGATCTGTCTGAATCCTTCTCCTTTAAATGGGATAAAGATTCGCTTAAATATTTGGGGGTCCGGCTTTCCAGTGATCTGTCTCGCCTTTATGCGGTGAACTACCCTCTGCTCCATCAACGTGTAAAGAGCGATTTGGATTCCTGAACGACGGGCACCTTTACCTGGTTTGGATATTTAAAATGAAGATTTTACCGCGGATTTTGTACCTCTTCCAGGCCCTGCCGGTTCACATTCCCCGCCCTTTCTTTCAAGCCCTGCTGTCCTTACTCCATAGATTCATATTGGTGGGGAAACCAGCTCGTATAGCCCGTTCCATGCTTTTTTGTGCTAGGTGTGAGGGCGGTGTTGGTCTTCCGGACTTTGTTTCCTACCATCAGGCCACACACTTGTCACGAATTTTGGACTGGTTTAGACATACTGAGGTTAAACAGTGGGTGTCAATGGAACAGACTATTCTTGCTGTCCCATTGCAGACACTGCCTTGGTTGGGCAACCATGTCCCTCTATTGGCGCGGGCACACCCGACTATTGGACCCACCTTGGCGGTTGCATCCCGGCTCTTTCCCTGGAAAAAGATCTCCCCGTCTCCCTCCCCTTGTATCCTATCCTGGGCAATCCTGCATTCCCCTGGGGCGGGAAAGGGGTCCCTTCCAGCACTGGTTGAGGGCAGGTAAGGGACATGCTTCTCATTTTCTACAGGGTGGGACTTGGATGACTAGCCCATGGTTAGCGTCTTTGATGGACCCTCACTCCTTTACCACCTGGCATTTCACTCAGTTGAGACATTTTCTCGCGTCCTTACCTAACCCCTCGGACTATACGCGGGATAGTTCCCATTTTGAGCTTCTTTGCACCGCCACGGGCACGGTGCGTCACTCACTGTCCAAACTTTATGCTCTACTGATCTCTCCATCCAATCTTCCCACACCTTCCTACTTGCTTAGCTGGGAGAGGGACTTGGGTATAGCATTTACTGTGGAAAATAAGGATTGATTGTTCACTATGACGCATAAATCCTCCATGGCTAGCAGATGCAGGATTTAAGATCTTGTCGCGATGGTATAGAGTGCCTTCCAGATTGCATGCAATGATCCCCGCGGTCTCACCGATGTGTTGGAGATGTGGAGACCATGTGGGCACAATTTTACACATCTTTTGGGATTGCCCGCAGTTGACAGATTTCTGGTCGGAGGTGTGGCACATCTCCTCCAAATTTACGGATTTCCCCTCCCGTGCTCTCCGTCCTTTTTCCTGCTCCATCTGTGTGATGTTCCATTATCTACGTACCGACGTTCAGTGGTTCGCTATCTGGTGAATGCAGCTAGAGCGTGCATTCCTGCGCTGTGGAGACAATCTGGTCCTCCGTCGGTGGGCATGTGGTTCGGCAAGATCCTGAGAATGGAGGATCTCACGGCATCCATCAGAGGGACTCATGCTAAATTCCTCAAAACGTGGCATCACTGGATCAGATTTCAATCTTCTGTGGAGTTTAGGACCATTATGGCCTCTTGAGTGTAATTCCTAGGCCTAGTGGGTTATGTCAGTTTTCTTCCCTTCCTTTTTTCCCTCTGCCCCTTCTCTTTCGCTTCTCTCTCTCTCTTTCTGTCCTGTTTTCTTAAAGGTCGTTATTCATGGCTGCGGGTTCAGGATGCATAAGACGTCTATTTCAATAATGCTTTCAGCTGGGTGTGATTGTTTTTCTCGTACTTACTGTAGTTGCATATACTGGCCTGTGAGCCGATGTCTGTGCTGCTTATGTCCGCACTATCTTATTTGTGTTTTTGGAAAACGGAAAATAAAGGAATTTGAAAAAAAACCTATACGACCAGCAGATAATCGAGCATTTTTACACTGGGCAATTATCGGCAACGAGCGTTATATTAACCCCTTTAGTGCTTGAAACAGTACAGGACTTTATTAGCTAGCAAGTTCCCTTTATAGACACACAGGCCTCTTGGAATGTCCTCTTTGGGTAAGACATTCAAAAGCTAGTTGACAACGGATATGATTACTATAACATTTCCCACAGGGATTGTCACCCATATATGCTAGAATAGTATGATAGTTTTGTTTTGCAGCTAAATGAGAGTGAGGGATGTAACCATGTATAACTAGGCAGATTTACTCTTCAGGAGTCTGGGAATGCTGTGTGACAACTATTGCGGGAGATGGAATGGCCTCTTTTGTTATTTATAAACCAGTCTACCCAGGAATTGCTTTATTGGGGGAAATACTTTTCTCGTCTCGTATGTGTGGGGGTTTGTTTTCCATGCCAGTTGTCTATTCTGTTCCTGTGTGTTCATCCCATAGGAATGAATAAGGCAATTTACAAAGGGCATTCATTGCGTTACACTGGAGCACATTTAACTAATAATGAAAATCAATAGTAATGATTTTCTCTGTTGTTTTTCTCTCTCGCTTTTGATTTTTAATTACCTGTTGTATTGACTTCTGCATTGTATTCTGCGCAGAGCGCTGTTCTAATATTCAGAGTGAGCTAAAGAAATTTAACAAATTTATAATGGACAGGATCTGAATACATAGCCAGACCTATGTGACTATATGCAATTGACTGTCAGTAATAGAAACAAATATTTATGTGTACAGTATAAAGTTGTATTGAAAAGCAGCGTTGGCGAAGCTTTCTAATTCAGTTGGGCTGCTAGACGCCGACATATACTGGCCAAATGTATGGTCAAATAATTATTTGTTTTTTTAAACTGTATCTATCTATATATATATATATATCGATAGAAAGCAGCAGCACTCTGTAGCAAATCCCACTATGGTATCGAGTGCACAGCAGACAATCCTGATCGAAGGATAACATAATTCATCAAAAAGAAATTCCGCAGCACTCCAATATGAGCAAAAATAAAGTGATTTATTCAATCAATGCAGAGATGCAACATTTCTGTCCAGCCTTAGGACTTTTCTCAAGCTTGAGAAAAGTCCTAAGGCTGGAGAGAAACGTCGCATTTCTGCATTGATTGAATAAATCACTTTATTTTTGCTCATATTGGAGTGCTGCGGAATTTCTTTTATATATATATATTGTGAGACAGTGACAGGTAAAGTCATTGAGGGAAGGTACATTTCCCCTAGAATCCTGTCATATGTATCCTAGGCTCCAGGGAATGAGTATTTTTTGCAATAGAAAGCTCTAGCTTTCCAATCTCGGCTTAAGGAAAAGCCGGAAAAAGGGCCTCGAGTTGGATTGGGGAAGAGCAGGGCAGGTTCCCCAATCCCTAGTCCATCTCTGTTTGTAGGACAAGGCTGCTGCTCAATTAGCTGCACCTGCAGCCTGTGTATAAAAAGGTGCAGACACAGTGTGTGTCAGTCTCACCCCTGACTCAGACCGGAGACTACTAAGTCTGGAGTAGCCTGTATTCTATGTGAGTAAAGACCGGTGTTACTTTGTGTCCAGTGCCTTGTAGGAAGGCACTTGGTATAGTTAGATAATATCTTGTTTAGTTAGTGCTCAGACGAGCAGGATTTATTTTGTATTTTGCCTTGTTGTACAAGAGGCTGTTTCTTTGACAAGAATAAAACACAGGCAAAGCCCTGTTATGAACTTTAATGCACGGTATCCCTGTCTCTGGCTACTAAGAAACCGCTGTACCAACTTTTCCTAATGCAAAACCCCCACAATATATATATATATATATATATAATGCATATATATATATATATATATATATATATATATATATATATATATATAGCATAGATACAGAACTTGCTCTGCTAATATGCATTCTGGGAAGTATGATCAATATACTGTATAGTAATGTGATATAGAAAAAACTAACTGTCCCACTACACTATAACAACTCAGTGTGTCTCAGCGTGACAAGCTCTTGACTATTTTCAATGACAACCAGCAGAATTGTGAATTCAGCTCTAGGCTTTTATACAGGCTGTTATATTTTCTACGTAGATTATATCTATGTTAACTATAGAATGACTTTCAAAGGCAGACCTATACCTTGAAGAATACATGCCTCTGAGCATTTATACATTAAATATACATTGAGTATATATATTCCTGTTATAGTCATTTCTTAGGGTTTCTAAGTCTCCCAAATCAAATTTTTTTTTCACTATGGAATATATTCCCAAGTCAACAAGTCCCAAAGCCATGTTTTTTGTATTATTACATCTACTATTTAAAGGAGAGCCCATCCGCTGTATATTGTAAATCACATACCTAGTTAAACTAGGTTTATGACTTATTCGTCCAAAAAATATTTTTATAGGTAAATCATAGGTCTACAAGGGGAGATTAATCAAAACTGGTGCATAGGAAAAATGGAGTAGTTGCTCTTAGCAACCAATCAGATTCCACCTTTTATTTCCAGAGGCACCTTGGAAAATAAAAGGTGGAATCTGATTGGTCGCTATGTGCAACTACTTTAATTTTCCTTTGCAGCCGTTTTGATAAGTTTCCACCACATCTGTCAATTACCCCTTAGAGCCCATTTTTATTTCAGTAATAATAAACTAAGGTGGTAATTTGTTAACTGCTAAGGTAAGTGGACCAGACTGCACATCGATTGTACAGGTGGAAAGATATCAAGATATTTTGCTCCTTTAATGCAGGATGCTTTTACAGAAAGAATTTCATTTTTTTGTCAGTATCAGTCTTTTTTAATTGCTGACTTATCATAGGAAATCTGTAAGGCTGCCATTAAACTGTTTAGGAACCAAGCTTCATTGTGCAAAAACCTAAATTGCTGAACACACAGTACCTGTTTACACTTCCCCTAATTTAATTAATTTGCTCTTGCCAATCCCTAACAGATAACTAATGTATCAGCATCACCTGATTGAGAATAATCAATTCTAAATGATGCTATTATCACATTAACCCTTTCTAGGACTAAAGGTAGTATTACACGGCCCAACATGGGCCGTATAAACGAGCGCAAATCAGCGAGACAGCTCATTACTCCGATCGCTCATCCCCATAAAGTTCTATCATGTCGGCAGCACGTCTCCGTTTACACAGGGAGATGAGCTGCCGACAGCGATAAAAGTTTATGCATTTGAAACGATGCAATCAGTTGATGAAAGAGCATTTGCTTGTTCATTGGCTGATCGTTGTCCTGTTTACACAGGACAATTATCGGGAATGAGCGTTCTATGAACGCTCGTTTGCCCGAAAATTGGCCAGTGTAAGAGAATAGGGACTTCTGACTTCAAATGTATGAAAACAGACAATCATGGAAGGAACCACATATTAGTTTCACATTGCTGCCTCATTCCCCCACTACATCCTGCATTCCTACTTTTTCATACCAACTCGAGCAGAGCATGACATGGAATTTGGTTAAAAACTCCAATTTCTCATGAAACCATTTCAACACAATATCGCGATTTGACAGACTACAATTCACATCACAACCACTGGGTGGCAACATATAGAAACCTATAGTACAGACATCTCGTGAAATCATGTTTGTTTTTTTTTTTAAAGCTGGTCATCTCGATTTTCACATCTCAGGATATGTTGAGCTAACAGAAAATTTAAAGAAGGACACAGCTGTATATGACCTTGGAAAACAGTCAGGTGACTTTAAAAACAGGAATGTTTTGTCTATAGAAGAGCTAAAATCGAGCAAGTACTGTAGATGTATCAAATGAGTTTTCAGTTTTGTATAAGCCTTTCTTTTACCTCTTAGTGACAAGTGACCTTGATGGGTTTAAGCCTTGGAATTAATCTGCAGTGCTAATTTTTCTCTGCGGCGGCTCCAAAAGACTTGGGTGAGGAGGAAGCAAAGAGTAAACAATGATTGTGTACCTATCCAAGTCCGTTTTTGCCGCTCTAAAAACAGAGTTATTTGTATAAGGCTCAAGATAAGCAGTCTTACTCTTAATGCCGAGAGGACAATTTACCCAGGGGGACACTCACTTCTCTTTAAATGTCACACCCTGACCCAGTTTTTCAGAGCTGATGTCAACAACAAAAGTTTAACATATTATATACCATGTGAGTATTATAGCACTAATGTAATCCATTGATGGATTATTGGTACATAATAACTGTTATAGCAAATGGATCCTCCTCTTTACCAAGAACCCCGAATTAAAGAGGAGCTGTCAGCTCTCTTGGAGCATCTTTTCTTAGAACTCTGCATTGTGCCATTTCTCTGTTATTCCCCCTGGAAATGTTTGAATAAATTGATAACTGGATGTCACCATTCCACTTGTCAAGGGGGTGTGTCCCTACACACTGACACTGTCCAATCAGTGCTGACAGTGTCAAACTGTGTACGGATACGCCCTACTGACAAGAGGATTGGTAACACCCAATTGTCAACTTTTTTATACAGCTCCGGAAGGAATAACAGAGGAACGGCCCAACGCAGAGTCTTAAGTAAAGATTCTCCAGCATTTTATATCATGGGGAATACAAGTATTTACTAAAGTAGACATGAGCCAACAAGCTCTCTATAAAGAAACATTTTCTCTATTATTTTTAAACAGAAAGGGTCCGCTGTGGGTAAAAATCTCTGAACGTTCGCCATTTTTGTCTATGGTCTTCTACGCTCTTTTGGTATCTATGATTATGTCAGAGTTACTACTGAATGACAGATTTGATTATGTTTGTTGCATTGACTTGCATTGAAAATCAATGCATGGGCAGATATTAATAGTGGATGATGTGCCCCATTAAGGCCATGTTCACAAGCTAAAGTAAAAACGGCTGTAAAATACGGAGCTGTTTTCAAGGGAAAACAGCCTCTGATTTTCAGCTGTTTTTAAAGCATCAAACGTTTTTTTGATTTGTTTTTTTTTAGCTGTTTTTCTATTGACACAATGAAAAACGTCTCCAAAAACGGCTCAAGAAGTGACATGCACTACTTTTTACGGGGCTCTTTTTACACACAGTTTTTTCAAACGGCCGCGTAAAAAACCGCCCTGTCTAATTGAAACGCTGTGAAATCAATGGGCAGATGTTTGGAGGTGTTCAGCTTCCGATTTTTTTAGGCGTTTTTTGAGGAGTTTACGCCCCGAAAAACGCCTGAAAACACTGCGTGTGAACATACCCTAAGAGTAACATTGCAGGCATTAAAAGTCAATACCTGGGGAAAATGTTATCTGTTTCACAGATAAATTTCAATGATCACTTCCCCGGATATTTCAATATTAGGATCTACTATAGACTGATGATTAGGCCTTATATTTCATCAGATTACTGTTAGAAAGTTGTTTGATGGACACAAACCGCTAAATGTCTTGCTCTTTAGAAATGTATCCTGGGGCAGACAGCAATGTACAAAACCAACAGCAGACTGGTATGGAGCAGTCCTGCAGAGAGCAGGCTGTCCAGACTTCAACTCTTTTTTACACGGTTTATAGAGAGTGGGACTAAGACTAGGGCTACAAAGCGAATTTGGCCACGACAGGTCGCGCAGCCAATGATAGCTGTGTGCCCCTGCGTGCATCGGATGTAATTAATGTGAATGTGGCTGCGCTGCGACCCGCAGGTTGCCGTGACTGCAACCTGACAGTCGCAAGAAATCCAGCACATTTGGATTTCTTGCAACTATCAGGTCAAGGCAACGGGGACATATTTACTTTCAGCACACAGCGATCTTTTGGCCATACAACCTGCGTTGCGACCAAATTCGCAATGCAGACCTAGCCTTTTTTAGAACATCATGACTCATAAACATCATTTTGTTTATTGCTCCAAAATTCTGTGCTTATTAATTTCAGAGTTTATAAGTGAGCTCTGATTTTCAGTTGCAGAGCTACAAATCCCCTGCAATGCTTCACACAACCACAGAGCTAAATGAGGAAATTTGGGCTACTTGCAGCAACCACTAGGGGAGCTTATTACGCATAGATTTATAATTGCGTTCTAAGAGAAGTGTTTATATCCATATGCAGCGAGCTCCCCCTAGTGGCAGTGGCAATCAAAAACAATTTTATAATTTATAACTGTATGGCTAAATGTTAGGAAGCTGGGGATTTTGAGCACTGTAACAGAAACAGAGCTGTACCATAAGTACCGAATTTTCAGATATAAGAAGTAGTGAGTAGTCTGTCAGCTACTACTACATGTAACTTCCTCTACCTTCATCAATCTATGTCATTAGAGATTGGCACAAGAAAAGGATGTCTGTGCATCAGGAGTTCTCTATAACTGATCCCTCCTGCTGAGACAGCGCTGAGACAGGTGGCATGAACGCCAAATTGGTGCCACCCAGAAGTCATTGTCCCTTAAATGATAGAAGTTTTAACCTTTTGCTGAGCCATAGCCCTTTAACAACTAGCATATAATTTTATTGGATCCTATGCTGACAAAAATATTCATTTAAAATTGTAATTGTATTAAATTGCGGGGAAAAAACAAAACATAAAAAAGTCTTAAAAATATTATAAGCAACAGATGAAAACATGTTACAGGTACAATAAAAATTCCAGGAACTACTTGATCTCAGCCTTGTACTCGGTCACTGAAACAAACTTTCTTCCAATGAAACTGACTGAGGAAAGGAGCTATGGTCTCTAGAGATGTGGCTGGTGCTGATCCAAGCAACGGGTAAAGTAGTGGCGTAGCTAGGGGGGCAGGCGGAGCATGTGCCCCGGGCGCAACTATGAGTGAAGTTGGGGGGCACCATGACGGCGGCCTGCTGGCTCTCTGCGGGGGCGGCGGCGCCACAGATACCAGCATCCACCCCCTCCTGCACTTTAATTGTACCTGCGTCTTTCAACGACACAAGTGACATGATTACTTCTTTGCGCCGCTTGTTTCGTTGAAAGCTACTGATTGACTGGGCAAGTCATTCTGCCCTGCCAATCAGCGCATTTCATAGACGCAAGCGGCGCGGTCATCGCGCCGCTTGCGTCTATGAAAGGAGCTGATTGTCAGGGAAGAATGACTTGCCCTGTCAATCAGCGCCTTTCAACGACGCAAGCGGTGCGATGACGTGATCGCGCCGCTTGCGTCGTACAACCCCAGCAGACCTGCTCAGAAGAGAGCAGGTCTGCATTGCCACCGGACGGCGTGGGAACGGGATTAAGGTAGGATGTTAATTTTTGTATTGGCATTATCCACAGGGGGGGGCTCTATCTACAGTGGTCAGCTCTATCTACAGGGGGCTATATGTGGAGCACTATAGGGGAGCTATATGTGAGGCACTATATACAGGGGTGTGCTATATGTGGAGCACTATTTATAGGGGGAGATATATGTAGGGCACTACATATATCTACAGGGGAGCTATATGTTGGACACCATATATACAGGGGTGGGCTATATGTGGAGCACTATCTATAGGGGGAGCTATATGTGAGACACTATCTACAGGCGTGGGCTATATATTGGACACTATATACAGGGGTGGGCTATATGTGTAGCACTATCTACAGGGGGGGTTATATGTGGGGCACTATATACAGAGGGAGCTATATGTGGGGCACTATATACAGGGGGGCTATATATTGTGCGCTATCTACAGGGGTGGGCTATATGTGGTGCACTATCTACAGGGGGGGCTATATGTAGGGCACTGTTTAGAGGGGGCTATATGTGGGCACTGTCTACATGGGCTCTATGGTACTATCTACAGGGGGCACGGTGTGTGTGTGTGTGTGTGTGTGTGTGGGATACAGTGTATGGTGCTATTATATTTAGGGGCACAGTGTTTGTCACCATGAGAACTTTATCTTCATTTATAGGCGCAGAAATGTTTGAAAAGTGAGAAGCTGAAGACATCTGAGCAGCAAACTTCAGAAATGGGCTGTGGCCCGGGAGAAGTCGTTATAGAGGTCTGGACCGGATGGAGGAGAAAAGAGAAAAAGAATAACTAGAATTTGACGTCACCTGTGTGTCACTTAATGTAAATGTTTATTCTGCCTCTAATCAGTACTATAGTCACTGTATGATTGCAGCGAGATGATAGGTGGTATGATTTTTTTTTTCTGATCCAACATCTCCCAACCATTGTTCGGGCCATGTTGGGAGCTGTATACAATTTAGTGCAAACCTATACGGCAGGGGTTGCACTAAATTGAGTTGTATCTGTGCCGGTGTTGTATTTATGTACTGAGCTTGATTCTGGTGTTGTATATATGTACTGAGCTTGGTTCTGGTACTGTATATGTATATACCAAGAGGTTGGGGGGGGGGGCAAACTGAATGTTTGCCCCAGGTGCTGGAAAACCTAGCTACACCTCTGAGTAAAGGGATGATTCTCTTGAGTTGTATAAATAATGGATAAAAGTCACATGGCAACCTGAACATGTAATTCTACACCATTTATAGAGATAAAATATATAGTAGACTACATATATGAGTACACTGAGACCTAAGAAATTCAGCAATTTCCCTTTACAAATAAGACATATTTGGGGATCCTAATTGATGCAATGTTACGTAAAGTCTGGTTTATCAGTTAGCAATGAAAAATGTCAATACTAAATAAGAAAATAAAATTTTCGGATCAAATTTATAAAAGGCAATATTGCATAAATGAGTAAAACTTAAAATGTTTTCTGGTGCCAGTTATGGTTCATATATCAGCAGACGATTTTGTTAAGTCATCACGCTCAGCCCACTGTCATTATTTTGGTTGCATGTAAGGGACTAAGCTAATTAATTTCATGACTAACTCCCTTCCATCCGGATTTGCAGGTGGAAAATCTGCAGCGTATTACAGTAGCAGCAAATTGGATGAGTCTCTAATAAATATCATCCACACTCTGCAGAAAATTTCTGTGCAGAAATTTAAATGCTGTGGACTTAAAAATCTGCACCACAGGTCAATTTCTGCAGCGTGTTGATGAGATCTGTTAACAATTTGTTCTGCGGAAAGGTTGCATATTTGTTGCAGATTTTTGTTGCAATTGGCAAGTGGAAAACAAAAACTTTCCGCTTTAAAATATAAAAGACCATACTCGCCTCCTCTGGCACTCCCATGGCGACGCGTCCCTGCTCCCTCAGCTGTTCTCTGTTCAGCTGGCCTCCTGTAATGATGTTTCGTCCCATGTGGCCACTGCAGCTAATTACAGGCTGCAGGGAGGTGTAGCTACTGGAGTGCCAGGGAAGGTGAGTATGGACTTTTTTTTTTATCCCCTCTGCTGTTCTCCGCAGCGGTAAGTCCGCCTTAAAATCAGCACCAAATTAAACACGATTTGGTGCAGACTTTCGGATGAAATTTTCTGCAGCAAATCTGACCCGTGTGAACATGCGCTTAGCGAGACATAAGGGGTATTCACCATGAGCTATTGGAGACCAAGGGGCCCATATACGGTTCCTGTGTCAGGCCCTCTTCTTCAATGCGATGGAGGTGGTCTATAACTAGTTACAAAGTTAGGAACACATATACTTTTCATGCACATGGGCTCTCTACTGTCTGTGTCCGCTGGTGCGTACCAAAAAGGGAATTCATCTAGATATAACCTATATAAATCTAAACATTAGGCAGAAAATTTAGTCTCAGTGTATTCAACTTATTTTTCGCGTTTATGATGAAATTTATTGCTAGTTCAGAAATCTGTATTACAAGATATAATTCTGACTACTGTAAGGTTTGTCTCAGGGAAGTTTGAGAAATGTATAATGATGTGTGAAGTAGCTGCATGTTGCAGAAGCCTCTGAAATAATGCAGCTCCCAGGATTTGTATCCTGCAGATATACCACTTTACATATAAATTAGGTTAAATATGAAGCTGTTCAAGGTAAAACATAGAGCTATATCACTAGAAAATGTTCCATCATTCAAAATGACCCATTTTTAAATGTCACTCTGTTGTGTTTCAAATGAATATTAATATTGAAGTGAACTTACAATATATAGCTTTATAGCAGTTTGAGCTCCAATTACAGAGCTCAGCTCCAAATCCCCTGCATAGGAATGGGGCAGATTTACTAAGAGGCCCAGTCTTCCTGCTGGCCGTGCGCCATCCATTCTCGTCCATTAACTATTATAAAAATTACACTCACCTTAACGCTTCTCTTAACTCCGTCCCTCCAGGTCCCCTCAGCATTCCAGTGCAGCTCATACAAGGTTCTGACTACGAGCATCATCAGGGCCTTATATGCGATGCATCGCTCAACGTCATCAGTGCTGCCTCGAATACAAAATCCTGAGGCTGCCTAGCGTTAGTATGTTGTAAGAGCTGTGTCATGCTAAGGGGACCCAGAGGGGAGAAGAGGAGCGGTTAGGTGGGCATAATTTTTTTATGTATTTATTTTTACTTTAATTAATTGTCCAAATGGGAAAATCGGGGTTGGGGGGTAGACGGACCGGGGGGGGGGGGGCGACAAGGTATGAGGCCCATCATAGGCCTCTACCTTGCTATGCCCCACAGAGTAAAATCGACACCAATTAGAATAAATTTATTGGGCCGCAGTAGTCCCGCACGCTTTTGAGAAGCAAAAGTTGTGAGGGCAGCATAAAAAGGACAAAAAAGACTTTAGAGACATTTTTCTACTTTCCTAGGCCAGAAAGCTGGTGTAGAAAGGTTAATAAATTGCCCCCATAGTGTTAAAAAGGCTCTGTCACCAGATTATAAGTGCCCTATCTCCTACATAATCTGATCGGCGCTGTAATGTAGATAACAACTGTGGTTTTTATTTTGAAAAACTATCATTTTTGAGCAAGTTTTGAGCAATTTTAGATTTATGCTAATTCGTTTCCTAATGCCCAACTGGGTGTTTTTAACTTTTGACCAAGTGGACGTTGTAAAGAGGAGTGTATGACGCTGACCAATAATTCTCTCCATTCATGTCCATTTGTACTCAACACAGCGTGATCTCGCGAGATCACGCTGTGCTGTCACATACACCCACAGTAACTTTACTGAATTGTCTTGCGAGTGAATAGACATTGCCTCCAGCCAGGACGCGATGTCTATTCACACTACCGACACTTTGGTAAAGTTTGTGTGGGACTTAATCGCTGCACAGCGTGATCTCTATATATAAATATATATAAATGTATTTTTTTACTTTACTTTTTAAGATATAACATCTATATATCTTATGCACATAGGTGCTGCATCGTTCTGTCAAAGCCGTGGTGTCTGTTGAGCTGAGCTGACGGCTTGACTGAGAGTTGGTCCTGCATATTTTCAACACGCAGGATCCAGCTAAAAACTATCACATCTAAATTAATTAACTTAGATGTGATCATTATAAGCTGGATCTTGAGTGTCCTGGACACGCAGGACCAGCGTTTAGCCGGGCCCTCAGTTCAGTTGAACTGATGGTATTGGTTTTGACAGAATCATATAGCTTCTATATATGTACATAGAAGCTGTATCTTAAAAAATGTAAAAAATTGTTAATTAAATTGTTATTTTAAACCTCATAAAACATTGATTTATTAAAAAAATATTTTTTTGGCTTTAAAAGTGTACATAGCCTTTAAAACATTCCCATAGATTTCAGCTTCCAGGACCCCTCCAGATATGACTTGTGAGAGTAGGATGTTAGCATTAACATAAAGTAGTCAGACATATACCTCCTCTAGTAGCTTCAAATTGGCATTGGCCCTTTAAGTAGAAGTTGCCATTCCTCCAAGGCGATTATGCATCAATTCTTTTTGGCTGCAATATCCTCTATTGAAAAACATGAATCACTTTCTTTAATTTTAGCACGGAGCAGTTTGATTAAAGTCTACCGTTTTTACAGTACATGCGGTGTGATAAGCATTTCTCTCTGTCATATAATTACACTGCTCTGGTCTCTGGTTGCCATTCTCCCTTGAAGTTTAATGCTATTGTATCTGCTCTTATCTCTTAAATTGGTTCAGCAGCATTTAATGCCATTTTACTCTACTTCCATCTCTGTAGGCTGTTACCTGCTGCACAGGTCTGATAATAAATTAAAAATTGCTTAAGATTTTATCATCTATGCTTTGCTCAATAAATGTATAAATTTAGCCGTCTTGCCCTATTTAATAAGAGTCACGTGTTGAACTACCATATGCTCTCCAAAAGTATGACTGTATAAATGGGTACGTTCGCGCCACTCCCAATTTTCCTTTCTACTCTGCACCTATAGTAACATAATTCTTTCTATTTCCATAGACTTGAAGGTCCTGTCACTAAGTCATATAAGTTGAACTGCTTAACTGACCCGAATAGTGCTGTCTTCCTGATTCCAGCGTTGTTTTTCTTTTTTTTCCTGGACCCCCCTATTCCAGAGATATGGCCTACTGTTGTGTTGGCTCCTTCTATGCTCATTTTTTGTTGTTAGCCAACAGGGTGTGAACTGCCCTCAAGCTGCCTTGCGCTGATTGGTCATCCTCAGAGGCAGGGAAGCTAGCTCCACCTCATTGGCTAACCACAGCAAATTAGCCTATAGGGAGCCAACATAACAGTGGGCCATATCTCTGGAAATGAGCGGTCTAGAAAAAAAGCAGAGCAGCTGTATCATGTATCCATCAGGTCAGCGGGACTGACGGGTTCAGTATCAGCGGGTACAGTGTGTCTCTGACACGCAGCATCCACCTGTTATCGATCACATCTAAATTATGAACTTAGATGTGATTGATTATTATTATTTTTTTTAAAAGTTTTCAAAGGTGTACATAGGCTTTAACAGTAGCATAGCCCCATTAGCTTGAGTGTAACTATGTTTCAGTTCTCTGCACTAGGAGTAGAGGGGACCACCTCTGTTCTCGGGTTGGCAGGAATCCCAGAGGTTGGAACCCCACTGATCATGATGTTATGGCATATCCATACAATCTACCATTACATTCTGAGATGGAAATACCATTTTGTCTGACTCCTGATCCGTTCTTTAAAATACATAGAGCATCAATTTAATGCTCTTTCTAAATCACATCAATAGGTGTTATTCAACCCACCAAACAGCACAAAACTGCAAGGGTGCATGACTTCAGGATCAGAATACACAGGGTTTGTTAGTAATCTGCCACCAAGGAGACACAAAGGTCTGCATTGGAGCTGTATACATAAAACGGTAGGATCTTTTAATCAAGACTATTTGCTGTCACTAGTTGAATATCAGCTGGCACACTTTTACTGTTTGGTGGCACTGATTAACATCACCATGGTCCTGAATTACAAACAGTGATATTGCGACATTTTTGGATACTATATCTCTATAACTATTTGATATAACTCTCAAATAGTTAAAATATGTCTACGTTTTTTAAAACTCTTCTTCCAAATGTTCCTTTCTACGCTAATGATACAAAGGAAACTGCTATATAGAAACCGTGTGTGCCAAGAGGGCAACTGTAGCTATGTAAAGACTAAGATATCAGGAATAATGATTCTATGTGAAGATAACTCTAATATCTCTCATATTTTGACCTAGTAAATCTGTATGAACGTTTTGCCTGCCAACACTATAGTAAGTGGATGACTGTAAAATGAGGTATATTAAAAGCTTCGTAGGTTATTATCTGCATCTCACAATTCACTGTACTTTTAAAACTCTAACGTGACATTTTTATGTAAAAGTATTTGATTTAAAAAAAAGAGAGACATAAAATAGAGAAGAATTACACATTCTACCAATGATAAAAAATTTCCGGTATCTTTCTTACAGAAATTGCCTTGCTTTATAGATATCTTTGTAAGAAAGCATGCATAATTGTTAATCTTGAACATGGTATAGAAAGTGTGTGGTGTAAAATGTGTGTGATAATACTACCAGTGTTGGACTGAAGTTTCCTGGGCCCACCACCCCCCATCTATACAGAACATGTGCACATCTACTTCAATATCAATATATATCATATCAGCATAAACATAATTAAAAACCTGTGCAATACTTGTAAAAACATAGTGCAGAGAACATTCATCCTTCATCCCAGAGTCAAGTCTTTGAAGACATCATATATCAATCTCTTTCCATATGGCATTTATGGCCTTGACATATTGCCCCTTAGTCCTTCTAGAGCACTATAATACCCATGAAATAAACACAAGTGTTTCTAACAGACACTGGGATGCAGTGCCAGCTCCGTCGTATAACAGATATCATCCGCACCCTGCGTACCCTATTGACTAATAATGAGGAGTGTTAGGATCTATCGCTCTGTCTATAGTTTTTACGAGAAGAATAGTGCATCATGCAACGCTGTTCTTCCTGTCAAATCTGATGGAATCTCCAACGCAGATGTGAACAGTAAGTAGCCTTACATGAACCCCTTTTTCTCTTTTTTCTACCGAATTTCTCAGCTTTCAAGGTCTACCTTTTCCAACAGCTATAACAAATCATATCCCAATATATCCCAAATTGAAATAAAAAAAGTGGTGGAAAGGGGCTGTGTGTGGTGCTATCTACAAGGGGGCTGTGAGTGGCGCTATCTACAAGGGGCTGTGTGTGGTGCTATCTACAAGCGGGCTGTACGTGGCACTATCTATAAGGGGGCTGTGCGTGGCGCTATCTACAGGGGGTCTGTGTCTGGCGCTATCTACAAGGGGGCTGTGTGTAGTGTGGCGCTATCTACAGGGGGTTGTGTGTGGCGCTATCTACAGGGGGTTGTGTGTGGCGCTATCTACAGGGGGTTGTGTGTGGCGCTATCTACAGGGGGCTGTGTGTGGCGCTATATACAAGGGGGCTGTGTATGGCCTCTTTAATTTATTTTCTTTTAACTTATGGTTATGATAAACTACCTTATAGAACATTATAGCTTGTAAAATGTAGAAATAGTTTTATGCTCGAGTTACATTAAAAAAATAGTGAAAAAAAATAAATAACACCTCATTGATTGGTAGAGAAAGCAAACATGGCGAGGGGGAAGGAGAAGTCGGGAAAGAAGTTGGGGGGGGGGGGGTTGGCGCCAATCTGAATCTTTCCCCCTCCCACCTAGATACGCCTCTGGCGTAATGTAAATGTTTTTTTGTATAAATAATTTTACTTGGGTCCTGGGGTTCTCTGTGTTCAGGCACCAAAGATACTGCATCATTTGCTGTTATAGTTACTATTTGCTGCATCTAACTGTAAAGAATACAAAATTGTGCAACATTTCTGTTTGCTCTGTTATATATATTCTTTCAGAAGAGTTGAGCGTTTCATCCCCTTTATGCAATGTTGCAACAAAAAGGCATTATAAAGCCCATCAGTCAGTTTAATGGACACTTTACTTAATCTATCCTCAGAAAATGGATTACTAGACTCTTCCAGTCCTTTCTGCTCCGTCATCATATACTCTTTACTGCTGTTTTTCATGCTTGTGACGGATCATTGTGTTAAGGCATAGGAAAAATAATTCAAAACCATAAAGGTATTTGCATGGGGGCGGTGAACGAACCGCAGTTTAGAAGATGTCCACTCTATAGAGAGTCTTAATAACATTGTGAGATGTTTTCAGAACTCTTAATATGTGCACCATAATAATTTACAGAAAATATAACAGGTTTACTCGCAGTCCCATGGATAAACTGCTGATAATAAATCATGATATCATGATTAATCTTGATTGACTTAACAAATTCAGCCCTGCTGCATCTGCATGTTTATACAGTGTACAATGAATATATAATCGCTATTATAGTATGCCACAGATATATTCTATATGACTAGATTTTTATAGTAGCAGGGGCGTAACTAAGAAAGACTGGGCCCCATTGCAAAGTTTTCACCCGACCTCCCCTCCCCTGGGTGCCACACCCAGCCCCCCCCTTCGTAGATAGTGCCCCCTGTAGATTGTGCCATACAGCCCCTCCTGTAGATTGTGCCATACAGCCCCTCCCGTAGATTGTGCTATACAGCCCCCCGTGTAGATTGTGCCATGCAGCCCCCTGTAGATAGTTCCATACAGCCCCCATGCAGATTGTGCCATGCAGCCCCCTGTAGATTGTGCTATACAGCCCCCTGTAGATTGTGCCATACAACCCCCTGTAGATTGTGCTACACAGCCCCCCGTGTAGATTGTGCCATGCAGCCCCCTGTAGATAGTGCCATACAACCCCCCATGTAGATTGTGGCATGCAGCCCCCTGTAGATTGTGCCATGCAGCCCCTTGTAGATTGTGCCATGCAACCCCCTGTAGATTGTGCTATACAGCCCACCGTGTAGATTGTGCCATGCAGCCCCCTGTAGATTGTGCCATGCAGCCCCCTGTAGATTGTGCTATACAGCCCACCGTGTAGATTGTGCCATGCAGCCCCCTGTAGATTGTGCTATACAGCCCCCCGTGTAGATTGCCATGCAGCCCCCTGTAGATTGTGCCATCCAGCCCCCCTGTAGATTGTGCTATACAGCCCCCCTGTAGATCGTGTCACACCCACCTTATAAATAGTGCCACCCTTCCCCCCTGTAGATTGTGTCCCCCACCTCCTTGTAGATCGTACCATACAGCACCCCCTGTATATAGTGCCCCCTGTAGATAGTGCCCACACCTCCCCTTGTAGATAGTGCCATACCGTCCCCCTGTAGATAGCTCCCCCAAACAAATTAAACAAAAAAATGATACTCACTTCGGCACTGTTCCCGCGACGAACGGAACTGCTCTACAGCATCCTCAACGTCAATGGGAAGCGCCTGATAGGCTGCAGGCCAAACGTAGCCTGTAGATCTGCCATAGTGTTCAATAGTATCTGCGTCCTAAGGACGCAGATACTATTGAATGTGGTGTCACTATAGCTGTAGCAGCCATAGCGGCAGCTAGCGGTGCCACCGGGCATGGGGGGGCACTGCTGGCGGGTGGCATGGGCCCCCTCATGCCACGGGCCCTGTAGCAGTCGTTATGGCTGCTGCAGCGGTAGTTACGGCACTGTATAGGAGATCGGGGACATTTTATTTGTAAAAGAAGATCTCTCGAATCTCTTTTTGAGGGAACAATCTGGACACATGCATGTTTTTTAATGCAGGGGCCAAATAACACATGTATATGATCAGGATTTTAGGACATGGTTTTGTTGCATTTCCTCCTAATTGATTTCAAATAAGAAAATTGGACTAGAATAAACCACATGTGAAAACTAGGATTGTGGTCCTTACAGGGGTCATTCTAATGCCCTTTTTTCAGAAGATGTTTAAGAGTAATATGTCCCCTGTTCTTGCTAACATACAGGCAGAAAATAGGGGGCAGATGGAAGAGAGTAGCATATAAATACATGATCAGACTACACAGCTTGTTTGTTGTCTGTAACCATGGAAACACATAAGTCTGCATTGGCACCGTAGACACAAAGCCGTATACTTTTTTTTAAAATCAAGACTATTTGTAAAGGTGCAATTAAAGTGCAGATAGACTTAAATATTCATGTGTGCAGCAATGTTTGGGATAACAGTGGTGCATTATTAAGCTCTGTCACCATACGTCACACATTGACTCGCATTGGGAGCTGTGGTGTGAACAATGTGACTGAGGCCTGAAGCAATCAAACAATTTGACTATGTGACACAATGTCACTGAGGCTTAACATATACAGTACACAGACCCAATGTGAGTCGAGACGTTGCACAGGATCAGCGAATCTTAATGGTCGGTATATTAGAAAGGTGTTTTTTTTGTTTTGTTTTTTTTTTACAGGTTTTTGTTTGTTTTAGAAATATTTTGCCTAACCTCTTTTATTCTGCCAGTGTCTAAGAAAAAGATTCACTTTAAAAAGGCTGGGAGAGATGCATATTCTCCTCAGTTTTAGATGGTCATTACAGTACTGTAGATAAACCGGGACTAAAAACATTTTGAACAATATATATTGGGCCTCATTTATCAAAATGGTCTAAAAGCAACCAATCAAAGTACAGCTTATATTTTTCCAGAGAAGTATAAGGAATTAAAACTCAGCTCTGATTGGTTGCAATGGATGCTTGTATTTAAAGGGGTTTTCCTGTTAGAAGTAATTGATGGCCTATTCTCAGGAAGGGCCATTAATATCTGATCGATGGGGGTCTGACTCTCGGCACCCACTCCGATTAGCTGTTTTGAAGGGGAAGCAGAGCTTAAACGCCGTGGCCCCTTCAAAACAGCTAATCGGACCTTTACCAATCAGATATTAATAGGCCACCAATTTCTTGTACTATGTCATTCATAAATCTATGTTTATTTAATTTATCCAGAACTAAAAATGAGAATGTATTTTTCCACAGACTATTACGTAATGCAGTGAGGCAGAATTACCTTTACTGTCGCTAAGTAAGATACGTAAAACTAGACCAGACAGGCAGAAACTGCACCAAATTGATCAGAATTGCATTTTTCTCTTACTTATGCCACTACATTGCTGGCATACTTTAAACCAATATTTTGCGCACAATTAATGAATCTCACCTCTTAGCTACGTCCCTTTTTCTTGACAATTTTAAAACAGTTGAGGAAGGTGCAAAAAGTGTCTAAAACACGAGGAATTTAGTACATACCATGTACGCCACTTGTTTTGGTATAATTTGTGCCAAAATTCTGGCTTAGTTTTCTTAGTCAATTGTTAGAATATGCCAGCAATGTCTTTAGGGCCCCCAATATCCAATCAATGGGTCTCCAAATGCATTGACCCCAATTTTTATAAAACAAAGTGGCAGAAGTGCTAGAAAAGGGCTGTTTGTCTACGAAACCTGACCATTCCGCTCGTCTTTTTCTGAGTAGCCACATAGACCACCATAATAGTCAATGTCTTAGGGCATGTGTACAGATGAGACAACCCTTTTTTGCTAATGAGACAACCCTTTAATTATTTGCCCCCTCCCCAAATGACCTTATATCTGGTCATTTGTATAATTTATGTATTAGGCAGACATTTGTATTACTAACTATAGCGTTCTTTTTGTTACTTGGTCAGAATCCTGTACAATAACAAGAGGGGGTTAACATTGCACAGACTTATTTTTAGTAATAATTCTATCTGATGACGAACTGATTGGCAAATCAAGTTTTATGGTATCATTATTGGAATAAAGTAGAGAATTCTGGGCGCTTTCTTGTGTAGTTGCCATAGAGACACTTCTATTCCTCTTGGTAAAGGTCAGACGCAGAGTTTATCCTTTAGTTGCTAATGTCTCTTCAAAACACTTGGCTGAAAATTACAGATTATGTTCCTAGAAAAAAAAAAGAAAAACGAAACAATTACAGTGACCTTTAAAATGTCTAATACATTTGTAATAAAACCATAAGAAACGTTACACAACCTTTTACAAAGCAAATCTATACTTATAAAATAATCATAGGTTTTAATGTATAATTTAATTTCATTTAGAATATATTCAGAAAAGCACGCAAATATCAAATGATAAAATACGTTTTCAGTGTTCTTTGTCAATGCCTTACATGTCTCTCGGATGTTAAAAAATATTTACACTTTTACAACCATTTTCTATTATTGCTCTGAAGCATCTTAAATAAAAATGAAACAACTTTGCAAATAGTCTTGATTAAAAAAAATTATAAAAATAATCAACCCTTTTTGTGTATACAGGTCCCATACAAAACCTATGTTTGTTACTAATTATCCTCCATTCATGTGTTACACCTTCTATCTCTCCTTTTCTTGTTAACCTACAGGCCGTAGAAGAGAACACAGATGGAGGTGAATAACACACGACTACAGGTTCAGACTACAGAGTTTGTAGTCTGTAACCATGGAGACTATTCGGTTTGTGTACAAACTGTAGACAAAACTCTAGGATGTTTTTAAATTAAGGACTATTTAAATTAAATTAATTATTTTTATATTTTAAAAGCATTTGTGAAACAAAAAAAAATAATTGGTTGCAAAAGTGTCAACTTACTTTAGGATACGTTGAAGGGATTGACAAGGATTATAAAAAAGGGTCTTCTTTTTCTAGACACAGCCCCACGCTTGTCCACACATAGACAAGAATGGCCGTATTTCTGGAAAATAGGCAGACACTTTTGATCTAATCCTGGCCTAACCTTTTACTGGATTTTAGGCCCCATGCTGATTATTGTAGGTCGAAAATGCAGTTAATAGGGAGATTATAAACTCTTACAATCCCTGGAGGGTCTTTATAGTATACATATAAATTTTCCAGCATTTTGTGTTAACCATGCTATTGCCACAATCCGTTCCTAATTTTTATACAAATTCATAGGTCACATGGTCTGAAGATGGGTAATCGTGACCTTTGGTATGGTGTAACTATAGCCATCCTAAAGTATTGTAATTTCATGCCCCACTTGTAACCCATTATGACTGTATGGCCCCTTGTTAGGTAAAAGCTAGGGTCCCTGTAAGGATTCCACAGACATCTTTTTCCTTTCAGTAGTGATACGATATTGACTAGTTTCCTGGAAGTACTGTATTAATGCCCATGAATTTGAACATTTCAAAAAAAAACATGCCCAAGTCTTCATAACTTTATATCCACTAAATTACAGATGGAGTACAATGTAAAACAAAAATGATACATCAATGACACATCAAAATCAGACACCATTTTGTCAGACACTTGAATTAATTTACTTATTTTTGGTAATATCAAAGGCAATATCCAGAAAGATTATTGAGCAGTTTTTGCCTGAGGTTCTCAAGTCAGTATGATGTCCAATTATAAAATCTTCTTATTCTTTTAGTTATGATTTAATTAATTAGCAGAGCACGCCAGAATAATTTCTGTCTACTCGCAGGGTGCAATCATTTTCTTAAGGGCCTTGGTTGGCAGATTTCATTACACATTTATGTCCAAATTCATTATGTGATCAATATTTACTAGTATTCAGAGATCAGTTTGCAAGAAAAGTCTGTTTAATAAAATAGGACACCTATTTATGATGAAGTAGAGTTGGAAGAACATTGACATGGACTACTTTGACTTATTTATTTTGGGTGACATTTATAGGTATATTGTCCTTATTATATTAAAGGGGTTTTCTTGGAATTTACAATGATGGTCTATTGTTATAATATGCTATCAATGTATGATTGGTAGGAGTCCGTTCCTTAGGACCCATACTAATCATTAGAATACGGGAGTGACAGCCGTCCCATTCACTTGAGGGCTGAGCTGCTGCACCACACACAGCCTCATGTATGGATGTGCTGTTGTACTGTATCTAGATAAATGAAGGGATCTCAGTGCGCACTGTACCCCCAGCCGTCATGCACTTATGGCCTAGCCTAAGGATAGGATATTAATGTATATTAAAGGATAGTGTATATTAGTTTAGTGAGGGCTTTGGAGTACTTTAGTACAGTAGTTTAGTGAGGGCTTTGGTCAATTACTTTCACAGATACTCACATGGCGTCATCTACAAAGAGGGTGTTTCACTCTGGGGGACCCAGCACATCATAGAGAGCCCATTGTTTTACTTGAGAACTGTGCAATACTCTTTTAGCTCTGAGGTGGCACTGCAGGGCAATTGTACACTTCCTGTTGGGTTCCTCCTGAGATTATAGCTGATTGCTTAGGTCCAAACTCTGTGATCAGGGACCATTCTAAGAAAAAGAGATTGTCCAAAGGAGGCAATCCCTATAAAATTTTTAGGGATTTGCTTGTCTCAATATATATTATACATGTAACAAATATATATTATACTGGCCTGTTGGAAAGTCTCATATGTACCCAGCACTAAGGGTATGTTCACACTGAGTTTTTTTGCAGGCTGAAAATTCTGCCTCAAAATTCCGTTTGGAATTTTGAGGCAGATTTTGATCTGCCTGCACGCTGTTTTCCGCGTTTTTCGCCCACGGCCATTGAGCGCCGTGGGCAAAAACGCAGCGAAAAACACTTTTTCTAGGTCAGAGACAAAAACGCCCGAAGATAGTACATGTCACTTCTTTTTACTGCTCACGTGAAAAAAAAACCGCAGTTTTCAGCCTTTTTTTGGGCACATTTTCCGACGCGGTTTCCGCATCAAAAACGTGTAAAAAAAACTCAGTGTGAATGGGGCCTAATCGGCCCTCCTAACTCAAGGTCATATTTATCTGTTTATTTACAACTCCTTCATTGAAAAAATACTATGCCCTCAAATCCCTCACCACTTCCATTTCTTCTGTGCCTGTGAGATTTATTTTACCATGACAATAGTCATTTTGGCTTCCTGTAATGCCCTGTTAAGACCATATATCCTGGTTCCTTATCGCTGTTCTGCCAGTCAGCCTCCCGTCTAAACTACTTTTCGTTAGAGATAAAGTAAATTATTATTGCTACAGAGCTCAAAGATCACAATCAGTTCAGCGAGTTTCATTTATTTCTTCATTGAAAAAAATAAAAATAAAACACTAAACCAGTTTTAGGTGTTATTTTTTTAATTTAAAATCAAAGAAAATTGTATTTCATCAACATGTAGTTTTGTATGTTTTTGCACAATTCTAAAATGATATAACAACTAAATTTTTCAACTATGCGATGGATATTTTTTACTTCAAATTACATAGATTTCTGATCCTCCTTTATTTTATCTGTATTTCTTAAAGGTTAAATGTCATTTCTTTGTACAAGAAGAGATTTGTAATTTTTCAAATATACTTTCTGTATCACTTCATTGTTTTCAATATTTCTGTTTGCTGTCAATTAATAGGAATCTTAATTGTTTACTTCCAGTGGATAAAAATCTTTCCTGGTCATGTGATGGACACTCAGATGCACGGCTTCTTAGGAGACACAGCTATGATGACTGCATTGTAACTGTAACGAGCTGTGCACATGTGTGTACTTCACATAACCACAACTGATTTATGAAGTAAACAATGAAAGATCCTTGGTTTAGGCCCTGTTCACATATGAGTCGGGGGCTCCATTAGGACCTGACGCTTCTGTTTTTCCTGTTATTCTGTTTCTGTTCCTCTGATGGAACAGAATAACGGAAATTGTAGCGCAGATGGAAACAGAGCCTTAGCTAATCGAAATTGGTCCAAAACTCTGTTCCGGACAGTTTCATTATACATCTTTGCCAGAACTCGGTTTTTTGATACAGAGCCCCAAATCCAATGTTTTCCTTTACCATACTTACCAAAATTAAAATTTCCAATAATAAGAAAATTAAAGCTTCACACCCGTTCTGTTGGGAAGGCCCCTAAAATTCCTGGAAAGGCCCACTTTTTCAGCAAAACTGTATAACCCACGCCCCGTTTGTAGTCCGGTTCACGGGATTGTTCTACCAAAATCAAGACTGTTGGCAAGTATGTTTTACAAAGCCTGAATTTTAAATGATAAAATTCTTTCACTCTGCAGCTGCCACTAGGGGGAGTTCATTGCATATAGATGTATACAGCTCTTATTGAAACCCCCTCCTTCCCAATTGGCAGCATGCAAAGCATAATTTATTATTCAAATTTATGGCTGTAAATCTGTAGCCCAGGTGGGAGGTACTAGCCCCCCACCCTTATCCTAGGTGTCTTCCTTCATATATAAACAGAAATCCAACTAATCTGAATGTAAGGCTCCAATGCTGGAGTTGATATTTGTGCATGTACAGTGCTAAAATCGCTGTGTTGAAGCATTTCATCATATATTAAAAGGTTTTTCCAGTACTAAGAAAATAGCCCTGCGGCCCCTTCAAAACAGCTGATTAGCAGGGGTGTCGGGAGTCAGACCCTAAACAATGAGATATTGATGGTCTATGCTGAGGATAGGCCATTAATTTCTTAGGACTGGAAAACCTCTTTAACCCCTTCCCGACATTTGACGTATCCATACGTCATAGCCGGGTAGGGGAAGTATGGAACAGGCCCACGGAGTGAAACCGCTCCATACGATGCGGGTGTCGGCTGTATGTTACAGCCGTCACTTCAGAGTACTGTGCGGGATCGTGCTCGTTTAACTCGTTAAATTCCGCGGTCAGTAGCGACCGCAGCATTTAAATTGTTATAAAGGGGGAGGCGACCCCCTCTAGCAGCTTATCGCGCCCCCGAAATGCAATCTCGGAGTGGCGATTGTTGCTATGGCTGCCTGGGGGCCTAATGAAGGCCCCCCGGTCCGCCATCTTTGTACTCCTACTAAGCCCTGCCTCTGGCAGGACTTAATAGGAGCCTGTTATAAAGACGATATACGGCAATACGTTGGTATTGCAGTATATCATGCAAGCGATCCAACGATTGCTGGTTGAAGTCCCCTAGGGGGACTAATAAAAAAAAGTAAACATTTGTAAAATAACGTTTTTTTTATGTATATAAAAAATTAAAAGTTAAAAAAAACCTTTTCCCATTTTCCCCCTAGAGCATAGAAAAAATATTAAACATAATTGGTATTGCCGCATCCGTAAAAGTCGGAACTATTACAATATATCATTATTTAACCCACACGGTGAACGCCGTAAAAATAAATAAATTGTAAACTCCGCTATTTTTTGGTCACCTAATCTCCCACAAAAAAATGGAATAAAAAGTGATCAAAACATCGCATGAACCCTAAAATGGTATCATTAAAAACTACAGCTTATCCCACTAAAAAATAAGCCCTCATACCACTTAATCAAGGAAAAACTAAAAAACTTACGGCTCTCAGAATTTGGCGATACAAAATAAATCACATTTTTTACATTTAGTTTTTTACTAAGTAAAAGTAGTAAAATATAGAAAAAACTATATATATTTGGTATCGCCGTAATTGTATTGACCCACAGAATAAAGTTAACATGTTGTTTTAATTGCACAATGAATTCCATATAAACGAAGCGCAAAAAACAATGGAGGAATCACAGTTTTTTTCATTTTCTACCCCACAAATTTTTTCCTGTTTCCTAGTACATTATATGGCAAAATACTGGTGCTACGAAAAACTACAACTCCGCAAAAATCAAGCCCTCATAGTACTATATCGACGGAAAAATAAAAAAGTTATGGCTTTTGGAAGGTGGGGAGGAAAAAGCGAAAATTAAAATCTGAAAGTTGTTTACAACGGGAAGGGGTTAACTATACTGTCTGATTTATTTACCTGCATCCCAAATGTCTGCCTCTTGTTCAGTCCTAGCCAGAGCCAAAGCTGCTCTTAATTAGAAGCGACAGCTCTACCGCCATACATTTTTTCCCTTGCAGATTCGTTCCAGCCGAACAGCTGACGAGGGGGAAGGGGTTAACTGGACACAGGTGGTATAAATTAGTCAGCAGACCTCATTTTGAGCTTGCTCTTTCTGAGCTTGGTGGTTTAAGTGGCTTGTGAACTAAGTGGAGTTCTAAAACCGGAGTTGAAAAGAGGAGTTGAAGCCCCAGTAAGTACTCTTCTTTTTCTTTGACAATTGTTCGCTGTTTTGGTGTAACTTGGATAATGGATAGCAAGATTGGAGGTTTTCTTCAGTGCACAGTTTGTCATATGTATACACGACTGGAGCCGGAGTTCCAGGGTGAATATCTCTGTGGCAGATGTGAGCATGTTGTTCACCTGGAAGCTCGTATTAGAGATCTGGAGGAGCAGAATGCAACACTGAGGAGGATAGACAATTTTGAGCGGAGCTTGCTGCTCACGGAGCATGCAGTTAGTGGGTTAGAACTGGAGGGTGAAGACATGGGTGAGCAGGATCAGGTAAGTAGCTGGGTTAATGTAGTTAGGGGCAGTAGAAAGGGGTCAAAGACAAGGAAGGCCGATCCGGTTTCTGGCATTCCAAGCAAAATTGCCAGGTTGGGTGATGATGCGAGGGTGTCAGTCTCAGAAAAGGCAGCCCTAGTGGATACTGATCTCCCTAACAGCCGGGAGAACAGCCCAGCTAGTAGTCGGCGGGATGGTAATGCAGGCAAGCCAAGACAATTGATAGTTGTAGGGGATTCTATAATCAGGAAGACGGATAGAATAATTTGTCGCCAAGACCGCCTCAACCGAATGGTTTGCTGTCTCCCTGGTGCCAGGGTTCGGCATGTGGTGGAACGGGTGGACAAATTGCTGGGAGGGGCTGGTGATGATCCAGCTGTCGTGGTCCATGTCGGTACCAACGACAGAATAAATGGTAGGTGGAGGAGCCTTAAGAATAATTTTAAAGAACTAGGCTACAAGCTGAAGGGAAGGACCTCCAAGGTTGTATTCTCAGGAATACTGCCTGTGCCATGCGCATCACAGGAAAGACAGCGGGAGCTCAGGGAGTTAAATGCATGGCTGAAGTCTTGGTGTAGAGGAGAAGGATTTGGGTTCCTAGAGCACTGGGCTGACTTTTCATTGGGGTACAAACTGTATTCTGCAGATGATTTGCACCTAAATGGAAGGGGGTCCGCTGTGCTGGGGGAGAGAATTCTAGCTGGGGTGGCGGAGTATTTAAACTAGGGCTGAGGAGGGAGGTCAATGTAGAAAAAAAAGGGGTAGCCAGGTTAGAGAGGGGTCAGACTATATTGGTGGGGGGAGAAACAGAATGTGGGGAGAGGACTAGACAACAAGATAAGGAGATCCTTTCGTTGCAAAACATCAGTGTAAATAAAAAGGACCGATTAATGTCAAATCACATTTCTGATAATAAAAGTGAAAAACTGACAGGCAAGTTAAAGTGTATGTTCACAAATGCCAGAAGTCTAGCAAGCAAAATGGGGGAGCTGGAGGCCTTGATACTGGAAGAAAATATAGATATAGTTGGTGTTGCTGAAACATGGCTGGACTCTTCACATGACTGGGCTGTAAATCTACAGGGTTTTACACTTTTTCGTAAAGACAGGACAAATAGGAAAGGTGGTGGTGTATGTCTGTATGTGAGAAGTGATATGAAGGTGAGTGTGAAAGAGACAATAGTGGGTGAAGACTGTGAGGAGGTTGAAACCTTGTGGGTGGAACTAGAAAGGGAGGTAAACACTGAAAAAATTACTTTTGGTGTAATCTATAGACCCCCCAATATAACTGAGGAGATGGAAGGTCAGATATATAAACAGATGGAGCGGGCTGCACAGGCGGGTACTGTAGTGATAATGGGAGATTTTAATTTCCGGGATATTAATTGGTGTCATGGTTCGGCTTCAACTGCAAAGGGGAGACATTTCCTCAACCTGTTGCAGGAAAATTTTATGGGCCAGTTTGTGGAAGACCCGACTAGAGGTGAAGCTCTGTTGGATCTGGTCATTTCTAATAATGCAGATCTTGTTGGGAATGTCAATGTTCGTGAAAACCTCGGTAACAGTGATCATAATATAGTTACATTTTACCTATACTGTAAAAAACAAACGCAGGCTGGGAGGGCAAAAACATTTAATTTTAAGAAAGCCAATTTCCCCAGGATGAGGGCTGCAATTCAGGATATAGACTGGGAAGAACTAATGTCAAATAATGGAACAAATGATAAATGGGAGATTTTCAAATCTACTTTGAGTTATTATAGTGCAAAATTTATTCCTACAGGTAATAAGTATAAACGACTCAAATTAAACCCCACATGGCTTACACCTTCTGTGAAAGGGGCAATACATGACAAAAAAAGGGCATTTAAAAAATACAAATCTGAGGGTACAGCTGTAGCCTTTGTAAAATATAAAGAGCTTAATAAAATCTGTAAAAATGTAATAAAATTAGCAAAAATACAAAATGAAAGGCAGGTGGCCAAGGATAGTAAAACAAATCCTAAAAAATTCTTCAAGCATATAAATGCAAAAAAGCCAAGGTCTGAACATGTAGGACCCCTAGATAATGGTAATGGGGAGTTGATCACAGGGGATCAAGAGAAGGCAGAGTTACTAAATGGGTTCTTTAGCTCTGTATATACAACAGAAGAAAGAGCAGCTGATGTAGCCGGTGCCAGTGCTGTTAATATATCAGTTGATATACTGAATTGGATGAATGTAGAGATGGTCCAAACTAAATTAAATAAAATAAATGTGCACAAGGCTCCGGGACCAGATGGGTTACACCCTAGAATTCTTAAAGAGCTTAGTTCAGTTATTTCTGTCCCCCTTTTCATAATATTCAGAGAATCTCTAGTGACTGGTATAGTGCCAAGGGACTGGCGCAGGGCAAATGTGGTGCCTATTTTCAAAAAGGGCTCTAGGTCTTCCCCGGGTAATTATAGACCAGTAAGCTTAACATCCATCGTGGGGAAAATGTTTGAGGGGCTATTGAGGGACTATATACAGGATTATGTGACAATAAATAGCATTATAAGTGACAGCCAGCACGGTTTTACTAAGGACAGAAGTTGTCAAACTAACCTAATCTGTTTTTATGAAGAGGTGAGCAGAAGTCTAGACAGAGGGGCCGCTGTGGATTTAGTGTTTTTAGACTTTGCAAAGGCATTTGACACTGTCCCCCATAGACGCCTAATGGGTAAATTAAGGACTATAGGTTTAGAAAATATAGTTTGTAATTGGATTGAGAATTGGCTCAAGGACCGTATCCAGAGGGTTGTGGTCAATGATTCCTTCTCTGAATGGTCCCCGGTTATAAGTGGTGTACCCCAGGGTTCAGTGCTGGGACCACTATTATTCAACTTATTTATTAATGATATAGAGGAAGGGATTAATAGCACTATTTCTATTTTTGCAGATGACACCAAGCTATGTAATATAGTTCAGACTATGGAAGATGTTCATGAATTACAGGCAGATTTAAACAAACTAAGTGTTTGGGCGTCCACTTGGCAAATGAAGTTTAATGTAGATAAATGTAAAGTTATGCATCTTGGTACCAACAACCTGCATGCATCATATGTCCTAGGGGGCGCTACACTGGCGGATTCACTTGTTGAGAAGGATCTGGGTGTACTTGTAAATCATAAACTAAATAACAGCATGCAGTGTCAATCAGCTGCTTCAAAGGCCAGCAGGATATTGTCGTGTATTAAAAGAGGCATGGACTCGCGGGACAGGGATGTAATATTACCACTTTACAAAGCATTAGTGAGGCCTCATCTAGAATATGCAGTTCAGTTCTGGGCTCCAGTTCATAGAAAGGATGCCCTGGAGTTGGAAAAAATACAAAGAAGAGCAACGAAGCTAATAAGGGGCATGGAGAATTTAAGTTATGAGGAAAGATTGAAAGAATTAAACCTATTTAGCCTTGAAAAAAGAAGACTAAGGGGGGACATGATTAACTTATATAAATATATTAATGGCACATACAAAAAATATGGTGAAATCCTGTTCCTTGTAAAACCCCCTCAAAAAACAAGGGGGCACTCCCTCCGTCTGGAGAAAAAAAGGTTCAAGCTGCAGAGGCGACAAGGCTTCTTTACAGTGAGAACTGTGAATTTATGGAATAGCCTACCGCAGGAGCTGGTCACAGCAGGGACAGTAGATGGCTTTAAAAAAGGGTTAGATAATTTCCTAGAACAAAAAAATATTAGCTCCTATGTGTAGAAATTTTTCCTTCCCTTTTCCCTTCCCTTGGTTGAACTTGATGGACATGTGTCTTTTTTCAGCCGTACTAACTATGTAACTATGTAACTATGTAACTATATACCTAACACAAGTGTCAGCAGATATCCCTATATATATATAGAAGGGCACAGCAAGCTTGTGAAGACTAGTGTGAATATCATAATGACCCCCCGTCATCACCTCAATTTATATAATCACACCGAGAATAATTCACACAATAAACCAAAATAACTTTCAACTGCAGCTTCCAGGCAAGTCCCCCTGCCCCCGCTAACTTGTCTCTTTCTGTCTCTGTCTCTCCTTTTTCTGATTATGCAATGTTGTAAGAAAGTATTTGCTCCTTCCCAATTTCTTCTATTTTTGTATATTTGTCACATTTGAATGTTTCAGATCATCAAACTACTTTAAATATTAGGCGAAGATAACCCACGTAAACACAAAATGCAATTTTCATATGATGATTTCATTTATTGAAGGAAAGCTGGACACAGGCAGGTAGCTAGACACTGGCAGATAACTGATAGCAACAGCCAGTGTCGGACTGAAGTACCTTGGGCCCACCAGAGGAAATAATTATTGGGGCCCACCCATCAGCTATATAGAAATAATGCGACCACACTTAATTGTGCAGTAAAACGTGTGTAGTAAACCAAAGACCAATATTACCACCACATACAGTGACCATATAGTGATAGACACCAGTCCTAAACAAGCACTCTGCAGACCATATAACTTAAAGGAGTTTTCCCATCTTAGACAGTTATGGCATATCCACAGGAAATTCGAAAAATGTCTGACAGACCTGGGACCCACACCTATATTTGGAACTGGCCGCAGAATCCAGGTGGAGACCAGTGGAGAGAGGGTCGCGTGTGCTGGGACTTGCATCTATCAGACATTTTTGGCATTTCCTGTGGATATGCTATAAATGTCTAAGATGGGAAAACCCCTTTAATACAACAGAGTGAAATCCAGTGACTCACCGGTGATGTCTTCTCAGATTGGAACAACAAGGAGATTCAGGCAGCAAATCCAATAAAAAGGAACTTTATTGACCCGTGTGACGTTTCAGCTCCTCAGAGCCTTTCTCATGCATGGGCTCTGCACTCCCATTTATCTATATATTTTCTGGTGCTGTAAAACTCTATTCTCAGATTGGGGTCGTTCACTTTTCCTTTTCTTCATCAGGCCCAGATTGCCCTGACATCTTCTCCCTACTACGAATTGCCTCTGCAGAATTCGCAACACAAACATCTTTGGCTTCTCGCTATTCTAGCACCTCCCCATTTATAGTGCCCCAAATGTAAATAATGCCCCCTCGGTGCCAAACACTATAATAGTACCCTTCTTTAGGCCCCACACGGTAATAGTGCTACAAACAGCTCCCTGTAGATAGTGACATCATGATAATTTAAGGGCCTGCTCACATAAGTGTTGGGCTTCCGTTCATAGGTTCCGTTAGACCTTTCCGTCAGAGGAACCCATAAACCATAGGTTCCGTTTGTATTACCATTGATTTCAATGGCAATGCTTCAATTGTAAATAGTTTCCGTTTGTTTCTGATCCATAAGGTTTACGTTTTTTTGTGGAAACAATAGCGTAAACTGCGCTATTGTTTTCGCCGAAACAACGGAAACCTTACAGAACGGAGACAAACGGAAACCGTTTGCAATGGAAGCATTACCATTGAAATCAACGGTAATGAAAAACAAAAGCTATCGTTTACGTTTGTCTTTCCGTTCATGGGTTCCCCTGACAGAACCCATGAACGAAAACCCAACGCTGATGGAAACACAGCCAAAAAATATTTTGTGTTTACTCGTGTTATCTTTATCTTATACTATAATTAGTTGGATGATTGATTTTTTCCACAGCACTGTACATTTTTGTTATTTATTAGGTGCTTGTTCCTTATTGATACTCCATGGTCTAAAATATTATTTTCATGCTATTACCTTTGGGGAATGTTAACCTATTTATTGTCTATAGTGCTGGCTGCTTTTAGTTCTGCCTACAAGACTAGATTTATTATCACTGGCTTTTAACTGCATTGCTTAATGGGAGTATGTGTTCAAGCCCTTTTACACAAGCCAATGATAAGGAAAACGAGCAATCATAGAATCACTCATTCCGATTATTGCCCGGGCAACGATCAGCAGATCAAATCTTTTATGCAGCCAAAAAAATGGTCGCTAGTCTTCAGCACAACTCCCTGTGTAGACAGGGAGATGTTCTGCTGACATACTGCAAATGTAAGGGTACAAATGATCGTAATAACCATTGATCGTCCCCATACATGATCATTGCTCCTTGTAAATAGAGCTAAGAAGCGCCGATCTATGTGCTACATCGTTGATCGACGCCCGTTTTCCAGCCAGTTTTAGGTCATGTAAAAGCACCATTAGACTGGAGTACACTTTCTATCTCATCAGTAACCCAGGGCATTATTTTTTCCTTTATCTATGCTTTACACTGCAGCTCTGTTTGTTCAGCTAAATATAAAATACAATTAATGAAACCACCAGTGAAAGAAAAGGATTGTATAAAAATTGTCTCACATCAAAAATTGTCTCACACCAAGGAAAATACATTTTTATCAGAGGTAAAGCTGGAGTACTAAATTACAAAAGCATATATGCGGTCTAAGGATTCCTCACAACATCCTGGGGTTTCGTCATCCCTGTTATTTAATAACTGATCATTTATACTGAATAGTTTTTGTACAATTTTGTAATGAACTTTTACTTATTAAGCTATATTTTTTAAGTGTAGCTCATAGAAATTAAAGTCTTACTATCACAACAATTTATATTACTTAATTGTAATGTAATAATTCATATAAGGAAATCCCTAGTTCATTGATTAATTTATTACCTTATTATGATAGGATGCCCAGTTCATTGATACAGAGATTATTTCTCTTAATGGTGTGTACAGATTTAAAGAGGCTCTGTCATCAGATTATAAAATCCCTATCTCCTATTGCATGTGATCGGCGCTGTAATGTAGATAACAGCAACGGTTTTTTTCTTGAAAAACGACAATTTTTGTCCAAGTAATGAGCAATTTTAGATTTATGCAAGTGAACTTTTCAATGGACAACTGGGCGTGTTTTCTCGTTTTACCAACTGGGCGTGTATTGTGTTTTTACCAACTGGGCGTTGTGAATAGAAGTGTATGACGCTGACAAATCAGCGTCATGCACTTCTCATCATTCCCACCCAGCTTCTTTCACTGCAGACACACAGCGTGACGTCACCCACAGGTCCTTCAACCTTGGCGTCGGACGAGAGAAAATACATCGGCTCCAGGCGTCCGAGAGGGTAATATGCTCGTCTCTAGGGAGTTTACTATGCTTACCTGCACACGGTGATGCTGCTGCAGATTCAACTGTACCATCTAGGACGCCTGGAGCCGATGTGTCTTCTCTCGTTCTACGCCAAGGTTGAAGGACCTGCAGTGAAAGAATCTGGGTGGGAACGATGAGAAGTGCATGACGCTGATTTGTCAATGTCATACACTTCTATTCACAACGCCCAGTTGGTAAAAACACAATACACGCCCAGTTGGTAAAAACGCAATACACGCCCAGTTGGTAAAACGAGAAAACACGCCCAGTTGTCCATTGAAAAGCTCATTTGCATAAATCTAAAATTGCTCATAGCTTGTGCAAAAATGATCGTTTTAAAAAAAACTAAAAACGTTGCTGTTATCTACATTGCAGCGCCGATCACATTCAATAGGAGATAGGGATTTTATAATCTGGTGACAGAGCCTCTTTAAAGGCATACATTTCTGAAGAAAAAGGCTGCCACTAGGGGGAGCAAACTGAATACATATTTTTTTTACACGTCCATTTAACTCAATACTAGCTGTATAAATGCAGTCTCCAGTTTTCTCCCACTGTTTGCATACGTTTCCTGCAGAACTGTATGCAATTAATAAATCTCCCCTTGGCCCACATGGTTCAATATATACAGTACATACACTGACTTTATTATCACCGTTTATTTTATATTCTTGTAATTCATTGCGGTTCTGTCTTGGGGAATCTTAGCCCACATTTGTTGGATTGTACTTCTAATTCCTAAAGATTTGATATCAGTGGATGTAGATGTCTGATATTCTGTCCGACTTCATCCCACAAATCCTCAATTGGTTTTAACGTACGTAGATCTGGGACTGTGGTAACCAATGAAGCTGGGAAAAGTCTTCATCATGCTCTTGAAACCAGAGTGTATGACAGGTCTTTTTGCTTATGTAACCCACATTGTAATGTCTGCTGACACGCTGATATCTGCCAGTACAAGTCTAATAAACCCTCTACTTAGTTCCAGCGCCCAACACCCATATACCATTAAACTTATGATTCACTCTCTAAAATGTAGCAACTACTGCTCTGAAACAATTAACAAGTGCAGCAGTTTTATTTCTGCTCTCATAAGAGCATCACGATATCATGCAGAGTTGGAGCAGGGGGGAAAAAACAGCAATCGTTGGGTTGTACCGCTTATAACAGCTGGTCAGCTAGTCGCCGGGGGAACTGCTGCAGGATAGGTGATGTCGAAAAAACAAGCATTTGCTGAAATTTAATTGACGTTTTTTATGCTTCTTGAGTTAATGACTGGAAAGAGGAGTCAGTAATAAGAATAGATGTACATGGCATCATAGGCCTTGTTTTGCTTCCTCCCCCACCCTACTGTACATCCAAAAGCTAAAAACGAGAAATCAGGCAACATTTGTTCCTTCCCTTTGTCTTGCTGACGTCTTTATGAACTGCTTCTTTCACTGCACAATCACACTGTAACAATGGGCTGGAACAATGAGAAGTGTATGACGCTGATTGGTCAGCCTCATACACTTCTCTGTACAACACCCAGTTGGTAAAAAGTAAAAACACGCCCACTTGTCCATTGAGAAACTAATTAGCATAAATCTAAACTAGCTCATAACTTGCTCAAAAATTATCTTTTTACAAAATAAAAAATACTGCTGTTATCTACATTACAGCGCCAATCAGATTATGTAGGAGATAGGGCATTTATAATCTGGTGACAGAGCCTCTTTAAACTTGCGCCTCCTAGGATTTTACAATATATCATTTTTGTTCTTTACACATAACCAGGACACCAATGTAGCCTATTATTTCAGTAGAATATTTTATCAGCATGCTGTCATCGATGTTAAAAATATTTGACATCCCTGGTGGTGTGACCTAAAATGTGCGAGTAAACCGTATTGTTGCAGAATGTGTATGAATTAATGGAGAGACAGCTCAATATAAGGCTCAATAGCCCTTGAGCTTTGTGTGTGTTCATGTTCTCATGCACCGTACTGTGTAAATGTCACAGCAATGCCTTTAATCTCTAGAAACCATTGGGCTTGATTGACAGGTAGCATACAAAAGATGAAGATCCTCACACAATTCAGCAGATGAATAGAAGTATTATATGAATGAAAAGATCATACGCATTTCTCTATGTTATTGTCATATAATATAGAACAGAAAGGGGTGTGTAATGGATACATTACTCTGAATATAGCAATATATGACAGGCGGGAAGTTCTATTATAGCTTCACCATTTTATACAGAATAGAAACACATATCGTAAAAGAAACAGGCTACTTCATACAGTAAAGGATACAGTTTGGTCATAAGTACCATGTCTTCTGTAAGTGAATAGATACTGAATATAATTTCTGAGTATATACTGTATACAGAGTTAGGCCTCATTTACACGAGCGTGTGTGTTTTGCGCACGCAAAAAAACGCTGCGTTTTGCGTGCGCAAAAGGCAATTGACAGCTCCGTGTGTCATCCGTGTATGATGCGCGGCTGCGTGATTTTCGCGCAGCCGCCATCATAGAGATGAGGTAGTCGACGCCCGTCACTGTCCAAGGTGCTGAAAGAGCTAACTGATCGGCAGTAACTCTTTCAGCACCCTCGACAGTGAATGCCGATCACAATCTACACCAACCTGTGAATAAAAAAAGACGTTCACACTTACCATGAACTGCCTGCTTCCTCCAGTCCGGTCTCCCGGCCGTTGCCTTGGTGACGCGTCCCTCTCTTGTCATCCGGCCCCACCTCCCAGGATGACGCGGCAGGCCATGAGACCGCTGCAGCCTGTGATTGGCTGCAGCCTGTGCTTGGCCTGTGATTGGCTGCAGCTGTCACTTGGCCTGAATTGTCATCCCGGGAGGTCGGACTGGAGGAAGAAGCCGGGAGTTATCGGTAAGTCAGAACTTCTTTTTTTTTTTACACGTATATGTATATTGTGATCGAAAGTCACTGTCCATGGTGCTGAAACAGTTTAAGTCTTTCAGCACCGTGGGCAGTGACTGTCTCCTGACGTCGCGTACCCGAACATTTTTTGCCAGGTTCGGTTAAAACGAGTTCGGCCGAACCCGGTGAAGTTCGGTGCGCTCATCTCTAATTTGACACTCCGTTTGGATGTTTGTAACCAGAAAAGCACGTGGTGCTTTTCTGTTTACATTCATCCTTTTGACAGCTCTTGCGTGATTTTCGCGCATGCAACGCAGGACCGTCAGTGTGGCATGCGTTGTTTTCACGCACCCATTGAAGTCAATGGGTGCGTGTTGCGTGAAAAACGCAAGAATATAGAACATGTCGTGAGTTTTACGCAACGCACTCACGCTGCGCAAAATTCACGCATCGTCTAAACAGCCCCATAGACTATTATAGGTGCGTACGACACGCGTGAAAAGCACGCGCGTCGCACGCGCGTATAATACGCTCGTGTAAATGAGGCCTAATAATGAGGAACAGATCCTTTAACATATTCCATTCTTTCAAATGGAAAGCTATGTAAACTAATTTTATGAATCTATTGTCCAACCAGTTTTTTGCTGTGAGAGAGAGAGACCATGTTAAAATAATGTCCTCGAGAACAGGGACCAAGCCTATATGGGTTAGAGGTTGTATAGTTTACCAATGCAACCAGGGATGTGTACAGAAATCATAGAGCCCTAAAGCAAAGCATTGTATGGGCCCTACCCACCAGTGAGAGCTCCAGCACAGACTGAGCTCTGGTTTTCAGACAAAGGGGGAGCTTTGTTAATAGTAACACCCCCTTTTCCCTTCTTCATATGTTGGGAAAAGTGGCACAAGTGCTTTATAAACTTGGAACCTAGCCTGAACACCATATTTTTCTATGTATATATGCCATATAATGGCTATTTTGATTACTGTCATTTACTTTAACAGCAAAGCTGAAAAGCACTGTGCTCTTGATCATGTGACAGTGAAGGATGTGCTGACATCTAGTGGCCACAGCTGGTAGGGCTGGTAGTTTTGACAAAAACAATATCAAGCCCAATTCCACTCTGAACATAAAAATTCAGGAATGACTCCAGCTAAACCTACCCTAATATCACCAGTTAAGCACAGTGGCTCATTCAATTCATCTCTGCTGCTAGGACAAATGGGCCAAAATCTCAAAGAAAGCGTTCACATATAACTGTTGTGTACATCCACTTCGTTTTTTGCCTGAGCCGAATACAACAGATGGAAAAATTATGCACCTGTCCGGCGCCCATCGCCGAATGAATCAATGAAATCCATCAATGAATGCAATATTTCTCTGTCTGGCTCAGGGAAAAGTCTTGCGTCAAAACTAATGCTCCCAAACACAGAACTGATCCCATAGGAAACTATGGGATCAGTATTGACGTCAGCTTCCCTCTTGCATAGTACAAAAATGCCAGAGGGAAACTGATAGACCGGACACTTGTCAACGGGCCCTAAGTAAATAAAACATAATTATCAAAGTTTGTTTTCTGCTCTAACTTCTGATTTACTAATATGTGACTACTTTTACATTTTGGGTGGAAATTCTCTGTAATGACAAGAAGCAATGTTAAATGATGTGACTAGAAAAAAGATTATAAATTATAAACAGCTATAGCCAAAAACTCTGCATATATTGAGCTGTTCCTTGACCTTCGAAACCTTGTCCCCAGTTCTATAGACAACATTGCTACAGGGGCCAGAATGAGACTCGAATTACATTAGGGACTTTACCTCAAACAAAACTACAATGGTAATTTATTTTTTACTAGAAAGGAAAAATGTTAATATGACTCCTTTTTGTTATTTCAGGACACAGCTGGACAGGAGAGATACCGCACCATTACCACAGCCTATTATCGAGGCGCCATGGGTTTTATTTTAATGTATGACATCACGAATGAGGAATCTTTCAATGCAGTACAGGACTGGTAAGTGCTTCTTGTTTCATGCAGCAACTGTCTTCAAGAATAATATTCAGTGGCATACAGTACAGATCTAGCATATGCCAAAATGTCTTTTGGGACATGTTTTTATTTGTGCAGAATTGCGTCACGCTGCTCCGTCTCTAAATGACAAGCGAGAAAACACAGTGCCTGTCGTGTGCCTCTCGTCATATTATATAATGCGATGATAGCACATTGTGTATATATAGATAGACCAATACTGAATGACATTATTGTGCCTACCTGTAAATTGCCATTCTATTGGCTGACTTTGTAAATTTAGGGAATAAAGCATATATCTACCTGTGAATGCAAGTCTGGACTATAATAACTCAGGATCAGTGCAATGCATTAAAAAATTCCTGTATAAAAACATAAGGAAATAAGCAAAGTCTAATCCATCTTCCAACCCTTTGGAGGGGGGAGTTTTTTTTCTGTCTGATTTTGTTTTCCCTAATAAATAAGTGCCGCTAAATATGTATGGCACCACTCAGCTCTCCTGCCCGATAGAGATATGCATATTTGCCAGAACACACACTTTAGTGGGGTATTGCCATATGAAGAATTTCCTCAGAATCCATTGTAGCAAAGAAATGTGAATACCACAAAGTGAATTGGTGTGATTCTAAAGTTGGTTTGAATGCATGGTCTACTCCGTCCTACAACCTTTTTATCATTCCTTTTTACTTGTGACAGTTCTTATTAAAGCCCAAGGGCACGTTTAGACATGGCGGAACTGCTGTGGAATTCCGCTGCGGACAATCTGCGGTGGGCATCCGCAGCAGACTTATTTTCCATTACTTTCTATGGCTTTTTAGGTAACTTAGTGCAGTTGCTGCGGAAAAAGTAGTTGCGGAAAATAGGCTGAGGTGCAGAATTTTTATTCCGCAGCATGCATGGCCACCAGCGTAGAAGCAGCGGATTTCCACTACGGATATCAGTCTTTGCGGATTTCACAGCAGACTTTTCGCAGATTTCAGCATTGCAATGTCCGAACAAAGTGTCAATTGTGCAATTGTTGCTGCTGATTCATTGCGTAATTGCCGTGAATTTGCTGCAAAATCTGCAGCGGAAAAATTCTGCCACGTCTGTACATGCCCTTACTCTATTCAGATTTAGGTGTAACTATAGTAAACCTATTTTCCAACTCCCATCCTCTCTACATAACACTCAAAGGCGTTCAATTTCTTTCAGGAGCTTCAGTAAGAACTTCAGTAAGTATACTTTTGTCGTCAAATATTTTCTTTCCCTGTTGACCACTGGTAACCACCAGCTCTACAGTGTGAGATTTCGAGGACCCTGCCAAACAGCTCCCCATATCCCAGCGCCCTGTGTAAAGTTAGTTGTTAATACATCAGATTTCGAAATAAAGTCAAAGCTATTATGAAACGGATTCTTTTTTGCAAAACCTATTTTTAAAATATATTTTGGGGACTGTCCAAGAGCTACTAAAAAGCTGCAAAAACGAATGCGCCAGCATACAAGGAAGGTGTAAATGCAAATAAGGCAATTATAAGCAAAAGTGAAGACAGGGGGATTTAAAGGAGAGCTTTACTGATCCAATATTTTGTAACATAACGTAAATACATAGGTCAGTGTTCAGCATCTTTCTCTTTGATGAAATGGAGAAAGACAGTTTCTATGGGAACCAGGGCTTGTCTTTCCCAGAATCTTAAAAACATCTAATGGCCGCTTTGTGTGGATGTGTCTGCTTCTCATCTAGGACTGGTTAGCACATCTCTTATATATTAACGCATCTAAATCTGTTTATAAACACCTCGCAAAATGATCTTAACAAGCAAATACATATTCATGGTTTTAAAGTGGATTTCAGCATTGTTTTGCCCTGCAGCGCTGGAGTCCTGGGTTTGAATCTGACCTGGAGTTTTTATGATCTCCCTGTGTTTGCTTGAGTTTCCTCTGCTTTCCTTCCACACTCTAAAAACATAGATAGGGAATTTATATTGTGAGCCTCACAAAAACTTTAAGGTGTGCAGAGGATGCTTTTGCATTCATGTTCTTTAGCCTGAGGGGGCCCAGAAAGTCTATCTGCCCCATATGAGGAGACCATTATTCTTAATATCGTGTCATGGTTGGCATAGCCGGTTTTAGACAAAGTGTGGCCCCGGGAAAAGTTAAAAGTGTGGCCCCAAATGCTGAATTACTGTATCCATAATACAGTCAATTCAGAAGGCGGTGTACAGAGAACTACATCTCTGATTTCTGGTGTGTCCAGGAGTATTGCAAGCCCCAAAGTATATGTCCCCCCTCTCACACAAAAAATTATCTATATACATATATAGTTATTAAATCATACCACTATACCAGATAAAATATACTGCATACTGTTAATGAACACAACTTACTATTATAAGACCAATAATACCCCCACACTGTTACTGAACACAACCCACTATTATAAGACCAATATTACACAATATAAGGTCCAAATAATACCGCCACAGCATAACCACATAGTGATTGAATAAACCCCCCACACTGTTACTGAATAATATCGCCACATCATAACCACATAGTGACTGAATAATACCTCATACTGATACTGAATAATACCGCCACACCATAGCTACATAGTGACTGAATAATACCCCCATACTGTTACTGAATAATATCTCCACACATAACCACATAGTGACTGAATAATACCCCCATACTGTTACTGAATAATACTGAATAATACCGCCACACCATAACCACATAGTGACTGAATAATACCCCCATACTGTTACTGAATAATACCTCCACACCATAACCACATAGGGACTGAATAATACCGCCACACCATAACCACATAGTGACTGAATAATACCCCCATACTGTTACTGAATAATACCTCCACACCATAACCACATAGTGACTGAATAATACCTCCATACTGTTACTGAATAATACCGCCACACCATAACCACATAGTGACTGAATAATACCCCCATACTGTTACTGAATAATACTGAATAATACCGCCACACCATAACCACATAGTGACTGAATAATACCCCCATACTGTTACTGAATAATATCTCCACAAATAACCACATAGTGACTGAATAATACCTCCATACTGTTACTGAATAATATCTCCACACATAACCAGGTAGTGACTGAATAATACCCCCATACTGTTACTGAATAATACCGCCACACCATAACCACATAGTAACTGAATAATACCTCATACTGATACTGAATAATACCGCCACACCATAACCACATAGTGACTAAATAATACCCCCACTCTGTTACTGTAGCACCACACAGCCCCCCTTGTAGTTAGCGCCAAACACAGTGCCCCCTCTTGTAGATAGTGCCACACAGCCCCCCCTTGTAGATAGTGCCACACAGCTGCCCCTTATAGTGCCACAAAGCCCCCACTGTAGATAGTGCCACACAGCCCCCATTGTAGATAGTGCCACACAGCCCTCCCCTGTATAGTGCCACACAGCCCTCCCCCTTAGTAGATAGTGCCACACAGCCCCCTTTGTATATAGTGTCATACAGCCCCCCCTTGTATATAGTGCCATACAGCCCCCCCATTGTATATAGCGCCATACAGCCTTGCCTTATATATAGTGCCCCCCATCCCCAGCTTGTAAATAGTGCCACACCGCCCCCCAAAAAAAATTGTGCTTACCTGGCCCCGTTCACGTGACGGATGGAGCGCTTAATAGCCTCTGGGCGAGACCCTTTTGTAGATCAGCGTGATGCAGTGATATCATTATGATGGCCTGTGCAAAGTTTCTTCCCAGCGCCTTATAGGCTGCAGGTCTAATGTGGCCTGCAGCCTATAGTCTTCAATTGTATCTGTGTCCTGATGACTTAGATGCAATTGAATGTGGCAGTCGCTAGCACCGTGACTTCCGGCCCATAAATATTATGTGCCGGGTGGCGGGGCCCCTTATTGCCTCGGTTCCCGTAGTATCCGCTATGACTGCTATAGTGGGCAGTGTGCCCTAAGAGGATGGGGGCCCTGGGCAATTGCCCTGTTTGCCCCCCCCCCCAAAACGGCCAGCCCTGATAGGAACTCTGTTACAGATTTTGCATTGGGGCCAAGCAACATCAAACTACTCCTCTGAAGCGTCAATCATAGAGGAATTGGAGATCATGCTACAGCAAATGTATGTTCCAGTCTGACCCCACCCATTATTTTTCTGTCTACGGCTAGTGACACCACAGGGGCAGGCTATGCATCTGGGGAAAGGTGGTCCAGCACTGTAATGCTTCCCCTGCTTTCTGTCAGACAGTCATGATGAAAATATATTTACACAAGTTTCCTGAACATAAAAGTAAAAAATTTTGGCAAAAGCCATAGTTGCGCTAAAATTCATCGCTTTGTACTTTTCTCGTCACTTTACGAAAGTGGCAAGAAAAAGGGCCATGGCTTAGCCAAAATTACAGATTTATCATAACTTACGCCAGAAACATGCGTAATTTATTGCGCAAATCTACACCTTATAGCAGGCGTAAATTTGCATTTCTGTCGCACGGACAATCAAAGATGCACCAAATACATTAAAAGGTGTGTACCTATTAATATATTTGGCGCATTTTCCACTGATGTACATTATTTTAAGACTGGCGTTTGACACGCCAGCCTTATCATATTTCCCCCATAGTGTTTGAATGCAGGCGCCACTGCAGATGTTTACATTAAATTCCAGCTGTATAACCCCTATGCAGTGAGCTCCCCTTAGGGGTTGCTGCAAGTATCCAAAATTGTATTATATACTAGTATGATTGTGCGAAGGGAAGCAATGGATTTGGAGCCCCTGGGAGTCTAAAAACTCTAACCCTTATAATTATATATTGTAAAATTATGGTGGACAATAACTTTAATTTAAAAAAAAAGGTAGCTCTCAGTGGGTAGCGTGCGGCATATGATTTCTGTGACTGTCCCCAAACTAGAGCCACATGGTATCAACACAACGGTGGTTGCATCTGGCAGGTATTTCCCTATTGTTGGGCCTATGGAGAAGTGAATTTCCTGGGAAAATTTCTGTAGTCAAAGATGTGTTGCATTCTGAGACAGCGGCAGATATCTCAGATATTTGTTTGGCATGGCTAACCTGGAGTTGCATGAAAGAGGTTTATAGACAACATGTGGCTATATAATAGGACTATCTACCATGTAACCTTCCCAATTCTACCTTTGAAGGGTGGGGGGTTTCTCATCTAAAAACAGTAGCTTCTCTGTGATTGAACAATTGCATTCTGGGGCGTTATTATATTCAATATATTTTAATGAAAAGAATAACTCAAGTTTAGTAAATTAAAGGGTTGCACTGGATTTACTGAAAGGTCTTCTTTTTTCCAGGAACGGCGCCCCTTTTTATTCCATTGGCTATGTATTGGTATTCACTTAAATGGGGCTGAACTGAAATGCCAGACACAGTACAAGGATAAGAGTAGGGCTGTTAATGGAAAAAGCTGAATTTTTTTTCTAATATTGGACATCACCTTTAATTTACTGTACTCCAGTTATTTTTTCCATCATTGGCTACACAATGGGCTTCATGCATACAAATTCTCACAGAAAGTCTCAGTGTTATCTACAGTAGCCAAATAACTTTTCAACCCTAAAGAAAACTAAAATCTGATTGCTGCTATGAGCAACACTGTTATTTCTTCTTAGATATATCAATTTGTGACCACTTTTATACACATAATAAAGTGGTGGTCATACACTTTCTGAATTGCATTTTCCGGACACGATGAATGGAACATGCAACAGCAATTGTCACATGGATCAGTATTGCCCATCCCCCAGATATCCACAGACTAAGAGCAATTCTAAAAAATGTCCAACTATTGCCTTATTGCAATTGACACTTTTAAAGGAACATTCCAAGTAAAACTGATACACTGGGGTGCGAATTCAAAGAAAAGGAGAACGGTCATGCACCACCCCCTTAAGCCCTGAACTAGGCATAACCCAGTTTATCATTTTGGCCTTGTATTGTGTGACACCAGGTGATTAGGACTAGGCATTTAGCTATATGAAATGTATTGGTGTTGTCAAGTGATACACCGTATATATTTACACTGAAAAAACAATGCACACAAACAGAACAGACTACTGGTGGCTGGCTGGGACTTGAGGCGACAAGAATGTTCTGCCATAGCACTGCTGAGTGACGTCCAGTACTCAAATGCATTGACTGCTCTTTTACTCCCCACCATTACCGCCAGACCTACCCAGAGTCATTACATTTTTCCACCCATGTACAGCACTCCTGAATATGGCTAGCAAAGTTTCATACAGAATTTTTTCTTCGGCAGACTTGTATGGAATCAGAAAATTGTTTCATGCCCGACCAATGGGCTCTAATGTGTTCATGAGCCCTTACTATAGGCAAGCACTGTATTAAAAGATAAATAACTCAAATTGCAAAAATAAAAAAATCCAATTAGTCAATGACAGGACAGAAAACTAAGACAATATATCACACGGAGACAAACCAGTCTTGATAAATGAATCCTGCAAAGTCATATTAAGGATTGATATCAGCTGTGGCTTTACACAAGAAGAATATTTCTTATATTTTGACAAGCCTTTGGGATTATACAATAAGGAGATAAAAGATAAGTGTTTCTATTCTCCGCTCCCTAAATACACGTCTGCCTCCTGTGAGATTTCCTTTAGCAGTAATAAACTATTTGCATAACAGCTTTTTACAAATAATCCATCATTTCTAGCATTGAGGTTTACATAAAGTGCTGTCACTTTTATACACGATTCCAGGCAAATCCTGTAATCCTTCTGTAGCTTGATAAATCTTAATGGATGATGTCATTTTTATAATTGGTGAGCCGTCATGAGCAACTGTCTTGTGGATGTGTGTCTGTGGAATAGCAGTCCTTTCAGACATTGCCCTATTCATTGCCCTATTTTCCATTAGTGTTTAATGGATAGAGACTTTTATATGCTCAAAGGAGTCTATTCCATTGAAGATATGTTACAGGGTCACTAATGTAGAGAGAAATAATTGGGCCCGTTTCTCGGTTGGGTACCATAAGTGACTGTGCCCACTCAAACTCTGAAATTTACAAAAAACTACTGATATATCCACAAGGATTTAGAAGGTATTTTAAAATGCTCCTGCCTGACAATAAAAAACAATACACTCATACAATTTATTTTTGTACTAAACAAAGAAGTATTCCCTGTGGTTAGGGTGGGTAAGATACCAGGCATCTACTGGAGACTGGGGGTAGGTAGGATACCTGGCGTCCAGTGATGGTTAGGGTAGGATAGGTTATAATACTTGGCATCTAGATCTCCATAAGGGTAAGTAGGTTGTATTCTGTCATGCCTGTGAGGGTAGTAAAGTAAATTATATTCACTTGTGTTTAGTGTAGCTGGTTTCCTGGTGTCCAGAGAGCAAAGTAGGCAGTTTACTTTCTGTAAAGTAAGGACAGTACTGTAGGTTACTTTGGACCCATTCAGTTTGGTAAGAGTATATTTATAGTTTATAGTCACTGAAGATAGGTAGAGTGGAGGTAGCTTACCTGAAGGTAGGTGAGTGGGAGGGAGGGAAGAGGGGTAGATTGGCTTACTGTATGTCCAGTGGTAAGAGGAGAAATAAGTAGGTTACTGAGTATCTATTAGGTTACATGGTATGCAGCAGGAAGGGGCTCATTTACGGAATTTCCCATGGGACTAGGTGAAAGTTTACCTGTATTTAGTTTAGAGGGTAGAAGTCTATATGTAGGTTTTACTGTGTACAGTAGGGCACCATTTTTTTGAGTTTGTATCTCTTGTCATTAGGTTCCCCCCCCCCCACCCTGCTGTGGTCAAGTGGCTGGAACTTGTGATATCATCAAAGGTGGTGACATCATCTTGCAGCTGTCAGACCAATTCTGTAAGCTGCTGATAGTCGCTCAGAACATTGGCTCTTGAACAATAACTTTTTATGCACATTCTGAGTTGCAGTCTAGGCCCAACCTCCGATTCCTATCTACTCTCGGGCAGCTTTATATACCATGACTGCCCCATATATGCAGAGTGTACATGTTTGGATAAGCCGATGCCAGACACCTCTGGCGGAGGCTTACCTCCCAGTAGGACAATGGATCAGTCATGGTTAATTCCATTTTTCCTGATCCTTGTATATCCCAATCATAGTCAAACTGCCTCCAAGCACATTAGTATGTCAGTGAATTCATAAAGGCCCCCTGCAAGTTATAATTGACATCAAAATCACCAACCCAAGTGATTGGTCTACTATTTTCTTGAGTTGTGCACAAAGTTACTGAAAATTTATGATGGTTGCATAATGTGCAAAAGGTTTCCTAATTAAAAATGTTACTGTAATTAATACACTCACACTCAGGGCTTTTCACACTTAGGCTATCACTAGTTTCGGCAGACAGTTGGCACAGGTTGATAAGACAATTTGATTTCGATTTACGTGAATTACAGCAAGAGGTGCATGGAGGCGAACCTCTGCACGGATTGATCGTCTGATTGGAAAAATGGCACATAGCGATCCATTTTGTATTGCAAGTGAAATTGGATGTCACATCCCAAGCCTAGGGTGGCACAACACAAACATCAGAAGGTGTTTGCATGACATTGGGTTAAAAGCCAAACGTCTAGCTACAGGTGTTCCATAGACCACACGCCACTGCTCTTAAAGGCTATGATGGTGCACAGCAAGACGGCAATGGAGGCTGAAATGGAGGTCTATCCTCTTCACCGATGAGTTCTGCTTTTGTCTTGGATGCAATGATAGCCAGAGATTGGTCTTGAGACCACCTGGGCAAGGCCATGAAAAGGCCTCTCTGCGAGAATGTCACACCGGTCCTACTCTCGGGATTATGGTGTGGGGTGGCATAATGTACGGTAGCCGGACCCCTCTAGTCTTCATTTTAGGTACACTAACAGCTTGGCGTTACATTGATATGGTCATAGGACCAGTGGTACGGCCATTTCTCCAAAGTGTCCTAGAAGCCGTATTTCAACAGGACAGCGCCAGGCCTAGAGGTGCTACAATGGCCTGCAACGTCTCTGGACTTGTCTTCTATCGAGCACATCTGGGACGTCTTTGGTAGGCAATTGCAAAGGGAGATGCCAGCAGCCAATCTTAATGATTTGCATTCCCAAGTGCATTTAGCATGGCATAACATTTCTCAGACAACCATTAATAACCTCATTAAAAGCATGCCAAGGCGTGTAAGTGCGTGTATTTCTGTGAGTGGCGCTCATACTCGATACTGAATAAATCAAGATGTTTGGAATATTTTGTTTCCTATAAATTCTGTAATTTCCACAATTCCAATTCTTTTCCTTCTTGGTGTTGCAATTTCAATGTGTGAATATACACATATATATATATATATATATATATATATATATATATATATATACATATACACTACCGTTCAAAAGTTTAGGGTCACTTAGAAATTTCCTTATTTTTGAAAGAAAAGCACAGTTTTTTTCAATGAAGATAACATTAAATTAATCAGAAATACTCTCTATACATTATTAATGTGCTAAATGACTATTCTAGCTGCAAACGTCTGGTTTTTAATGCAATATCTACTTAGGTGTATAGAGGCCCATTTCCAGCAACCATCACTCCAGTGTTCTAATGGTACATTGTGTTTGCTAACTGTGTTAGTAGGCTAATGGATGATTAGAAAACACTTGAAAACCCTTGTGCAATTATGTTAGCACCGCTGTAAACAGTTTTGCTGTTTAGAGTAGCTATAAAACTGACCTTCCTTTGAGCTAGTTGAGAATCTGGAGCATTACATTTGTGGGTTCGATTAAACTCTCACAATGGCTAGAAAAAGAGAGCTTTCATATGAAACTCGACAGTCTATTCTTGTTCTTAGAAATGAAGGCTATTCCATGCGAGAAATTGCCAAGAAACTGAATTTTTCCTACAACGGTGTGTACTACTCCCTTCAGAGGACAGCACACACAGGATCTAACCAGAGTAGAAAGAGAAGTGGGAGGCCCCGCTGCACAAGTGAGCAACAAGACAAGTACATTAGAGTCTCTAGTTTGAGAAATAGACGCCTCACAGGTCCTCAACTGGCAGCTTCATTAAATAGTACCCGCAAAATGCCAGTGTCAATGTCTACAGTGAAGAGGTGACTCCGGGATGCTGGCCTTCAGGGCAGAGTGGCAAAGAAAAAAATCACTCCACTATCACTCCATTTTGCGACGCCATGCCATACCCTGTGGACAGCGCTTGATGGGAGCCAATTTCATCCTACAACAGGACAATGACCCAAAGCACACCTCCAAATTATGCAAGAACTATTTAGGGAAGAAGCAGGCAGCTGGTATTCTATCTGTAATGGAGTGGCCAACGCAGTCACCAGATCTCAACCCCATAGAGCTGTTGTGGGAGCAGCTTGACCGTATGATACGCAAGAAGTGCCCATCAAGCCAATCCAACTTGTGGGAGGGCCTTCTGGCAGCATGGAGTGAAATTTCTCCCGATTACCTCAGCAAATTAACAGCTAGAATGCCAAAGGTCTGCAATGCTGTAATTGCTGCAAATGGAGCATTCTTTGACGAAAGCAAAGTTTGAAGGAGAAAATTATTATTTGAAATAAAAATCATTATTTCTAACCTTGTCAATGTCTTGACTATATTTTCTAGTCATTTTGCAACTCATTTGATAAATATAAGTGTGAGTTTTCATGGAAAACACAAAATTGTCTGTGTGACCCCAAACTTCTGAACGGTAGTGTAGTTGCGCCCGGGGCAAATGCCCCGCCTGCCCCCCCTAGCTACGCCCCTAGCTTAGATACAGAGTCCATGTGTGCTAACGTGTTAGATGCTGTATCTATGGCTACCCCAAGGCTTGCTCAGATAGAGGACCTAATGCTGCTAAAACATAAGAAACACCCCATAAATGACTTCATTCACACAAGTAGACCCCCCAAGGTTTTCTTCAAGGGGTTTATCATATTTTTAGCAAGTCCAGTTTTCTTCTGAAAGTTTCTTGAATAAGATGGAACATCTTTTCTGCAGACGCGGCACTTTTTCTGGGGGTTGCTTCTAGTTGGTGTTGGGGGAATGCAAGTGATGAAATGTCTTTCAGTCAGTCGCGTGACATCCTCAGACTGGGAGCATTCTCTGGTGTCCTGAACATCAAATATGAGGCCTTCGATAATTTTCTCCTGGAAATCCAGGTATGTGTCTCTGCCTTTTTTTATAGAGCACAAATGAATTGTGGGTTGCCACCTGTAACAGATAAATGGCCACTTTTTTCTACCAGGTTTTTGTTTTGCGTTTTACTAAATAGGGCTGTAAAACCTGGTCGCTTAAATACACACCCCCCCCCTATGTACTACTTATATTCGGACACGCTCACTGGTTTGTGCTTGTCCGATGTTGCCCCCCTTTCCCTCACTGCCACTGTTCCTGCGGTATGAATCGTGCTTAGCACATACACATCTTTGCAATCCCTGTACTTGACCGCCAGCAATTCCTCAGATGCATAAGCATAGGAGTCCCCCTTTACCATGCGCTTCCCCTCTAATTGCTGCAGAAAACCAATTTGGTTTTTGCGCATGGTACCTCATGCCCCAGTCCTTGCAGCATGCAAATGCCTAAACAGGGGCACACTGGAATAAAAATTATTGCAGTACAGGTGGTACCCCTTGTGAAGGAGAGGCTGCATTATCTCCCACACTATCGTACTGCTGGTGGAAAGATCAGGGGGGCATCCAGGATCATTTATTGTGCGGTCCCGCCCTTCATAAATCTTGAAGGCGGTGGTATATCCTGACCCGCTTTCACACAATTTGTAAAGCTTAACGCCATATCTTGCCCTTATGGAAGGTAGATATTTGCGAAAGCGAAGTCTTCCATGGAAGTTGAGGAGGGATTCATCCACGCTTACATTCTGCTCAGGGGTGTAAAGTTGCAGGAATAAATTATTGAGGGAATTTATTAGCGGTCTTATTTTGAACAACCGATCACGGTTTGCATCTGTACTTGGGGGGTGGGGGGCCGGTGCATTGTCATTGAAGTGGAGGAACCTCATTATTGTCTCATAATAAGACCTGGGCATTACTGCAGAATACACTGGGGTGGCTTGGGCAGGTCTTGTTGACCAGTAAGACCTAATGGAGGGCTTTTTGACAATACCCATATTTAGGGTGAGCCCCAAATTTTTTTTTAATTCCTGCAAATTGGTGGGCAAATTGGTGGGCGTCCAATCTCCGGCATGGGTGGATGAAGGTTCCTGCCTTATATACTGAGCGGCATATAAATTTGTTTCGTCGACAATGATATATAGGAGGTCGTCTGTAATAAATAAATGGAAGCAATCCATTTGGACAAAATTTGTATTGTCCACGGTTATGCCAGGAGTGGCAGTAAATCCATGGATTCTAGGCCAAAAAGATGGAGCAGGTGCCCATACAAGAGCCTGAACTGGAGGGACCAGGCTGTCCTGCGCTACAGTCTGTCATGGACACTGGGTTTGTGGACCCACTAGGCCGCTCCGCCGTAGCGGGGAGGCAGCTGACCAGGTCACAGTCTATGTGAAAGTAAGATAGCAGACAGTAATGCTTAGGTACCTGAAATAGTCCGGACGGTGACTGTGGCTTTAGCACGGATGGAGGCAGGTGCGGAAAGTGGCTCCAGACGTGGCGGGCAGTATCCGATGAGCAGATGGCACTTGACGTGGCAGGTGGCACTTGACGTGGCAGATGGCACTTGACGTGGCAGATGACACTTGAACACGGGTAGGCACAGGAACAATGCGGAATACAGGAACGGTAACAGGGCACGGGTAACAGCTGGAACGGGAGACACTAAGGGACCATTTGCGAGACAGACAGGGAAAGACTAACAACGCTCAGGCAAGGATCAGAAGGGCTGGGGCATTCTTATAGAGCAGGGAATCACGTGGGTTAATGATCATTGTTTTCATGTGCGCGTGCTGGCCCTTTAAGAGCGGGCGCGAGCGTGCGCGCGCACCCTACGGGACCCGGCCGGACGGAGCGGAAGTGAGCGCTGGCATCTCCTAGGAGGGAGACGGAGGCCAGCGCTCACAGATCCATGGCTGCGGGCGTCGGGAGGTGAGTGAACCCGACGGCCCGCGGCCATTCCAGGACAGACTTTAACTTCTTATGGTCCATCTTAAGGTCTTGATCCGAGATGACATAGCCCAGGAAGGGCAGAGACCTCTTTTCAAATGTGCATTTCTCTAACTTGGCATACAAGCGATTCTCTCTTAGTCGCAGAAGAACTTGACGAACGTGCCTCCGATGGGTCATCAGATCTGGGGAGAAGATTAGAATATCATCGAGATAAACTACAACACACGTATAGAGGAGATCTCGGAAGATGTCATTAACGAACTCTTGAAATACTGCGGGAGCGTTACACAGTCCAAAGGGCATCACTCGGTATTCGTAGTGCCCATCGCGGGTGTTAAATGCCGTCTTCCATTCGTCACCCCGGCGAATCCGGATTAGATTATAGGCCCCCCGCAGATCTAGCTTGGAAAAAATTTTGGCTCCTCGTATGCGATCAAACAGCTCGGAAATGAGTGGCAACGGGTATTTGTTCTTGACCGTGATCTGATTGAGACCACGGTAGGCAATGCAGGGTCGGAGAGATCCATCTTTCTTTTTAACTAAGAAGAGTCCTGCCCCGGCCGGGGAGGAAGATTTTCGAATAAAACCCCTCTCCAAGTTCTCCTTGATATAAGCTGACATTGATAACGTCTCTGGCAAGGAGAGAGGATATACTCGTCCACGGGGAAGAGAAGCATTGGGCACCAGTTCAATGGGACAGTCCTAACTCCGATGTGGAGGCAACGTCTCAGCCTCTCGATTTCAGAAAACATCCGCAAAACTGGCATACTGAGAAGGTAGATCGGAGAGTGACTGAGGCAGAGAGGGCACAACAGGACGGACTTGTGACAGGCAATGGCTATGGCATCTGTAACCCCATTGAAGAACTTCTCCAGAACTCCAGTCGAGTGTCGGGGCGTGTAGACGGAGCCATGGCAGACCCAGCAGGATAGGATTGATAGCCTTGGGTAGTACCAGGAAGGAGATCTGTTCTGAGTGAAGAGCTCCGACCCGTAATGTCACCGGCTTAGTGATAAGCATGATTGGATCAGGCAGCGGTAGACCATTCACAGAGGCAACTGCCAGGGGTCTCTCCAGACGGACTGTGCATAGTTTAAACCGATCCACTAGATCTTGGTGGATAAAATTAGCAGCCGCTCCAGAGTCAAGATAGGCGGAGGAAGGATGTGATGCCTGTCCGGTGACGATGGCCACAGGTATCGATAATTTGGAAGAGGTTTTAACATTTGGAGACGTTCCACCTAGAGTTGCCTCTCCAACCAACCCTAGGTACTGGAGTTTCCCGGTTTCTGTGGGCATTGACGCACAAAATGACCCTTGAGGCCGCAATACATGCAAAGTCCAGAGGAGCGTCTGCGCTGCTTCTCCTGTTCAGATAACCGGACTCTGTCTACCTGCATGGGTTCCTCAGGTAGCGCACTAGGAGTGGACAATTGTGGTCTCTGGCAGGGGGTGCTGGTCTGTGGGCCCGACTCTCCTGACGAACCTCTTGAGAGCGCTCCTGGATTCTCATATCAACCCGGGTGGCTAACAGGATTAGGGCATCCAAGGTAGAAGGAAGGTCACGGGCTGCCAGTTCGTCCTTGATGTGAGAGGACAGTCCCTGCCAGAAGGTCGCCACCAGTGCCTCATTGTTCCATGCCAGCTCGGCTGCTAGGGTACGGAAGGAGATCGCATACTCCCCTACTGTGGAGCCTTCTTGCTTGAGGGTCAGCAGAGTGGCTGCGGCGGAGGATGTTCGACCCGGCTCCTCGAACAGGGCACGAAAGGACTGCAGGAACAAGGCTAGGTCCGCGGATACAGGTCCTTGTTGCTCCAAGATTGGGTTTGCCCATGCGAGGGCCTTGCCAGCGAGGAGGGAGATAATGAACGCTACTTTAGCCTCCTCGGAGGGGAAGAGATGAGGCCGTAGCCTAAAATGCACCGTGCATTGATTAAGAAATCCTCTGCATGCTCTGGAATCACCGTCATAGCGAGGAGGAAGAGGCAGAGGAACTGAGGATCCGGAACAAACAGGGGGAGCAACAGGCAGTGGCACGGCAACAGCTTCTGGAGGAAGAACCGGGGGTGGAACAGCGAGTAGATCCAGGCGGACCAGAATAGAATTCACCGCCTCAAGGAGTTGATCCTGACGAGTGCGTAGGTCATGCATCTCTGTCTGAATCTTCTGTACTGGGGTCTTGGGCTGGCCAGTGGGTTCCATGGCCTGAGCGTACTGTCACGGACACTGGGTTTGTGGACCCACTAGGCCGCTCCGCCGTAGCGGGGAGGCAGCTGACCAGGTCACAGTCTATGTGAAAGTAAGATAGCAGACAGTAATGCTTAGGTACCTGAAATAGTCCGGACGGTGACTGTGGCTTTAGCACGGATGGTGGCAGGTGCGGAAAGTGGCGCCAGACGTGGCAGGCAGTATCCGATGAGCAGATGGCACTTGACGTGGCAGATGGCACTTGACGTGGCAGGTGGCACTTGACGTGGCAGATGGCACTTGACGTGGCAGATGACACTTGAACACGGGTAGGCACAGGAACAATGCGGAATACAGGAACGGTAACAGGGCACGGGTAACAGCTGGAATGGGAGACACTAAGGGACCATTTGCGAGACAGACAGGGAAAGACTAACAACGCTCAGGCAAGGATCAGAAGGGCTGGGGAATTCTTATAGAGCAGGGAATCACGTGCGTTAATGATCATTGTTTTCATGTGCTCGCGCTGGCCCTTTAAGAGCGGGCTCGAGCGTGCGCGCGCACCCTACGGGACAAGGACGGAGCGGAAGTGAGCGCTGGCATCTCCTAGGAGGGAGACGGAGGCCAGTGCTCACAGATCCATGGCTGCGGGCGTCGGGAGGTGAGCGAACCCGACGGCCCGCGGCCATGGGCGCTACACAGTGCTACTAGGACCTGCGCTTCCATGTTCTGCAGTTTCAACTGTGTCAAGGACAACGTCCCCTGAAGATGAACCTGAAGTGACGCTATCATCGTCACTACCTAAAACGGGTTCCAACTCTGACGCTTTTTATAAACACACACACTAACTGGTATATATGGTATATATGTATATATCTACACTACCGCTAACAAAAAAATAAACCGCCATTGCTATATATATTATATATATATATATATGTGGATATATATATATAATTATATATTCCCAAACCTGCCTATTCTAATATAATAAAAGATAGAAAGATAGAAAAATAGATAGATGGATAGATTGTATAGATAGATAGAAATCTATCTATACAGAGAATGTTTTACAGTGTAACACTTTTTTTTCACAGTATTCTTCTGGCAGCAATTCTCTCGAGTATCTTCTTCTCCTCACACTGAAACAATGTTTGAGGAGAAGAAAAGAGGCAGGAGATTTGCTGCCAGAAATGTCAAAATAAAACAAATGTGATCGCTGTGATAGGTTTTCACAGCGATCACATGTTCAGGGACCATCAGATTGGTCCCTGATACTCTGCCAAGTGCTCAGAGCTGTTGGTAACAGCGTGGGCACCGGGCTGTGTGCACGCAATTGCGTGCACACTGTATTTTACATAGAAATGCATGTGATCGCTTTGATTGGTTGTCACAGCGATCACATGTTCAGGGACCAAAAGATTGGCCCCTGACACTTTGCCCATTGCTGTTAGCAACAGCCATGGCACAGGGCTGTGTGCACGCGATCGCGCTTGCACACTCTCTGAAGTGCCGCCGTAATTAGTCTATACAGCGGACTTCAGAGACCCTGACCGCTGGCCGTAAAAACACAGCCAGCGGTCGGGAACGTGTTAAGTAACTCACGACCATATAACCTTTTTCATGGTTCACCTAATTCAGCCGCAACACAGAGTGGCTGAACGGGGTTTAGGGGGCCCCGTTCTAGAGATAGATGAGCCGGGACCTGCATTTATCTGACATTTATGACATATCCTATGTATATGTCATAAATGTCTCTCATGGGAAAACCCCTTTAAGAAGTCCAGTGGGCAGTCTCACTCAGTGATTGACAGCCTTCCCTGTATGAATAGAAGAATAGCTGTCAATGATCGACAGCCTTCCCTATATGAAAAGAAGAATAGCTGTCAATGATTGACAGCCTTCCCTATATGAATAGAAGAATAGCTGTCAATGATTGACAGCCTTCCCTATATGAATAGAAGAATAGCTGTCAATGATCGACAGCCTTCCCTATATGAATAGAAGAATAGCTGTCAATGATTGACAGGCTTCCCTGTATAAATAGAAGGATAGCAGTCAATGATTGACAGCCTTCCCTGTATAAATATAAGGATAGCTGTCAATGATTGAGTGAGGCCAACACTGGACTCATAACCATAAGCCCAGAATGAGCAGAGAAATAAATCAATAAAATACAAACTATACTGAATCTTTGCTCAGCTCCTGTTGCTCTATGACATGTTGACATAACAGATCAGACTGTATGTTTAACGGGACAGGTTCCCTTTATACAAGATAAGTTAGCTTGGGACTTTAACATTTGGCCGCCCTCATTATATATGCAAGTGATACAACTGAGTATAAAGGAAAGGACTTGAAGATTTGTGCTTATTAGAGCTTGTAAAACATTTTACATGGTTTTAGTAGTTATAAAATTGCCAGTAATGGCACCATATGGCCCTGCAATCATTTCAGTCCTCAGGCAGCACTCATATATTCAGAGCTGAAAGATACACTAACTGTACCAAGTACTGGCCCTTTCTTGTGCATTTTTTTTTTATTGTTCAGTAGTACAGTAGTGTTAACATTAAGCTTAACATTTAATTACAGATGTCTCAATTGGGAAATAATTGTAATTTGTTAGATGTATCAGATGCAATTATTATTCTTATCTTAACATATACACTGACTCTTGCATGTAGTTTTACAACAACCCACTGTGCAGAAGGTACTTTGCTTGTAGCTCATTAATAATTCATTCACTTTGTTGCAGATGTCATGTTCTCAATATTCGTGTTCGTCAGGTTTTAAACCGACCTAAACAATGCAGCTGCCATCATGAATTTGTAGTGAGCGTCCCCCTGATGGGCAGAATTTTAAGAGGGCTTGAAAACATATCATTAAAGAATTACTTTCGATTGAACAGTTTTAGAAAAAAAAATTACATTTCAATATCCATATAAAATTACAGATGCGTCCTTTCTTACTTTTCCTCTTTTCTCAACATATTCTGAGATGTGTGGCGTGAGATGACTAGCTTTAAAAAAACAACAACATGATTTTGTGATACTTTGTCACAAGATGTCTATGCTATATGTGTTTATGTGGCCACCCAGTGGTTTTGATGTGGATTGGTGCCTGTCAAAGGTTTTGCTAGCATGTCGCGATATTGTATTGAATTTATTTCATGATAAATTGTAGTCCTTAACCAAATTCAAGCGAAAGTAAGGGTGGATACGTGTATTATGAAATACTTAGTTAATTGTTGTCACCACAATACTCATGATTTACAGATTACTTTAAATTTTAGAAATTCAATACTGCTAACAGGCAAAGGGACTGATTAATGTCAGAATGAATGGTCTTATAAAGAGTCTAGATAAGCAAGCTGTCACACTGACAAATGGAAACATGTACTGGTTTGTCACGGACACTGGGTTTGTGGACCCACTAAGCCGCTCCGCCGTAGCGGGGAGGCAGCTGACCAGGTCACAGTCTATGCGAATGTAAAATGGCAGACAGTAATGCTTGGGTACCTGAATTAGTCCGGGCGGTGGTTGTGGCTTCAGCACGGGTGGAGGCAGGTGCGGCAAGTGGCGCCAGACGTGGCGGGCAGTATCCGATGAGCGGTAGACACTTGACGGACGGAGCGGAAGTGAGCGCTGGCATCTCCTAGGAGGGAGACGGAGGCCAGCGCTCACAGATCCATGGCTGCGGGCGTAGGGAGGTGAGTAAACCCGACGGCCCGCGGCCATGGCTACATGGTTATAGGATAAGCAGTAAATATAAAGTTGGACATTTTTTTCACCCAATGCAACAATGATTGTTCATACTAATCGTCTATGGTACCGAACAAATATCACCAAAAATAGTTTACAACGTCTCAGTCAATAATCATTAACAATTGTAGAGCATATATAACAGCTGTATGACAATTTTATTGCAATATAATTTTTGCAGTAAAATTTTTGGGGAAAATCATTTGCATTATAGCAAAATATTGTTGCCTGTACTTTAAAGAACATCCATTCTAATAATTAGGTGTAAAATCAGGAGTTTTGCACATGAGATGCAAAATGACCCAAATTACAGAAAGGTGGAGAAATATGCAAAACATTTTCGTTTCAGTGCACATGAAACGCCTTTAATTAAAAATTATGCTTTATTTTTTCTAAAACTGGGCCACTCTTGTTTATGGGATGTCTTTGCTGTTTTCAAATTCTGAAGACAGGTGACGTGCTAGGTATGTATCCCTACCGAAAATCTTCACTTCTATGCTTTATCACTATTCTGTATCTGGATGATCTTACCAATACCAAAGCCAGTTTACCAGTCCCCAACTGCAAAATTTTAATTGTGACAGGTTACGATAAATAAGCCTTGTATCTTATGAACTAATTTCCTTTGCACCGACTTAATTTTGTGCCTAAAATGTAGAACTTCATTCTAAAAATCAAGCCAAAACCATAAATAAGGTGCTGAAAATGGTAAAGACTTGACTCACAGAGGCAACCTACTGTACAAAGAAGAGAAAAGAAAGCTTTGTGGAGTCATCCAGCCATAACAGCTGCTGGCGGTGGTTAAAGAAGCCAGACCGGCAGCGATTCATCATAAGAAGTAGTTTTCTATTTGAGAGAACCCTGTTAATGTTTATCAGAAAAATCCACTGCATATATCAGAATAATGATTTGTCATGTGTCCAAGTAAAGTATGGGGACACAATTATACTCCTCTGCATTTTACCTATTATTCTGAACTCCAGACTATTTCTACTCACCTACTCTTTGGTATATTAAATTGTAAACTGTCCTGCTTCTTTACCTTCAGTATACCAGATTGCATGTAACAGACTGTGTTTCTGGTTTCTCACAATTATTATTGGTTTTCAATATACAGAAAAAAACCCACTGGTGAGGAATTTGTTAGAGCACCATAATGGAAGTTGGAGAACAGAGGACAAACATACTGGTCTTGGACAGTATTCCTCTATTGTCTATGTCTTTTCCATTCAGCAAGTCAGACCATACGGATGGTGTCAATTCTGAAAATTATTAAATCAAAATAAGTATATATCTATGTATACTATAACTAAATTGAGCAGAATAAATATAACAATATTATTATTTCAGGTCAACGCAAATCAAAACTTACTCATGGGACAATGCTCAAGTGATATTGGTCGGTAACAAATGTGACATGGAAGATGAACGAGTAGTATCAGCAGAGAGAGGAAAACACCTAGCAGAGCAACTGGGTGAGTGGCAAAACATTTCATTCATATTGAATTTAAAACTACCCAATTTTGGCTTTAAAAAGTTTTACGTTTTAACAATAGAAGATAAGCAATACGGTTTTTTAATTCTTAGCTAATGTAACAGAGCACTAGTACACAAACACATGCACATAAACACACTCATACATACATACATACATACATACATACATACATACATACATACATACAAACATTAAGTATACAGCCATGAATGTGTATAGATAGCACATACAGGTCATACCTCACAGAGTGAAAATAAAGGGGACTATATTATGGTGAAGGCAGACTAGGCACGTTGACAAAGTCAGTCACCCCCTCAAAGTTCTCTTGTTCATACAAATAAATAGATATATCCATCTAAATATAATGGCTAAATAGATAGTACTGTAGAGTGGCTAAGTAGTTCCCAGATAAAGAGTAACATAAAGTGCCCAGATTAATAGCGCCATACAGGGAAATTAGATTGATACTGTATACACCACCGAGATAAATATTACCATACTGCATCCAGATAAATAGTGCTATACATTGTCCATATAAATAGTGTGTACCTTTTTGAGATAAATGGTGTCACACAGTGTTCAAATAAATAATGTCACACAGAGTCCTGACAAATATTGTCATACATCATACAGATTGTGTATGCAGTGTCCACATAAATAAAAAACCTACAGAAACTAGATAAATATAACATACAGGGTCCAGATAAAAAAAAGGGCATAAAGCATCCGGATAAATTGTGCAATATAGTGTCCAAATAAATACATTATAGGGACAAAAGTATCGGCACAAATCTTTTAATCATTGAATTCAGGTGTTTCATTCAGTCCCATTGCCACAGATGTATAAAATCCAGCACCTAGCCATGCAGTCGCCTTTACAAATATTTGTGAAAGAATGGGTCATTCTAAAGAGTTTACTGAATTCCAGCGTGGTACTGTAATAGGATGCCAACGTTGTAAGTCAGTTTATGAAATTCTTAGATCAACTGTGAGTGGTATTATCACAATGTGGAAGCATTTAGGAACCACAGCAACTGAGCGGGGTCGCCGAGTGCTGAAATGCATAGTGCACAACGGTGACCAACACTCTGCTGACTAAATAACTGCAGAGTTCCAAACCTCCTCTGGCATTAACGTCCGCACAAAAACTGTGCCCTGGGAGCTTCATGGCATGGGTTTCCATGGCCGAGCAGTTGCATGCAAGTCTTACATCACCAAGTACAATGCTAAGCCTTTACTGAACTCTGGAGCAGTGGAAACGTATTCTCTGGAGTGATGAATCACGCTTCTCTATCTGGCAGTTTGATTGATGAGTCTGGATTTGATGAATGCCAAGAGAATGTTACCTACCTGACTGAATTGTGCCAACTGTAATGTTTAGTGGAGGAGGAGGGATAATGCTATAGGGGTTGTTTTTCAGGGGTTGGCCTAGGCCCCTTCGTTCTAGTGGAGGGAAATCTTAGTGCTTCATCATACCAAGACATTTTGGACAATTGTATGCTTCCAACTTTGTAGGAACAGTTTGGAGAAGCCCTTTTCTGTCCCAGCATGACTGTGCACCAAAACAAGGTCCATGCAGACATGGTTCAGTCAGTTTGATGTGGAAGTACTTGTCTGGCCCACACTGAGCTATCACTGCAACACCATCGAACACCTTTGGGATGAACTAGAACAGAGATTGCGAGCCAATCCCTCTCATCCGACATCAGTGTCTGACCTCACAAATGTTCTTCTGGATAAATGGCCTAAAATTTTCACAGACACACTCTTGTAGACAGCCTGTCCCAGTACTTTTGTCCATACAGTGCAGTTTCATACAAGGCCCACAGAAATTGGACCAGACAACACCCAAATAAATAGTGCATACAACATCCATATGAAGAACACCATGCTAAATCGTGCCATACAGTAGGCAGATCACATATATGGTTTACAAACAAATAATCTGTCCACAATGTAAATGTCACGATCTAGGGGTTTGTGGACCCACTAGGCTGCTCCGCCGTAGCCTAAGTCACAGTCTATACAAAGTTCTTAGAACAAGGGTACCTGAGATAGTCCAGACAGTAGCAGAGGCTTTGGCACAGATGGGACTTGACGTGGCAGGTAGCGCCAGACGTGGCAATTGATACCAGGAGTGGCAGATGACAATGGACGTGGTGTGACAGCAGGCGTGGCAGGTGACACCAGACGTGTATGACAGCAGGCGTAACGGATGACACCAGACGTCGTGTATAACAGCAAGCATAGAGGATGACACCAGACATGTATAACAGCAGGCGTAGCAGATGACACAACATGACTAGAACACTAGAAAAAGCTCAGAAACAAACACAGCACGTGATACAGGTAGCAGGGCACGGGAACACTTGGAACAGGATACGACTAAGGGACCATTTGCAAAACTAACATGGGAATACAAAACAATGCTCAGGCAAGGAGTGAAAGGGCAGGGCCCTTTATATAGACCAGGTTGATCTGGGAATAATTATTTACATATGCGAGTGCTGTCCCTTTAAGGCCGGGAACCAGTGTGCGCGTGCCCCCTAGAAAATACTACAGGGCAGAGTGGTCGGGTGTGCTAACGTCTCAGGGGAAGGAGATGTCGGCCACAGGAGAGAGGTCCGCAGTCGCGGCCGTCAGCAGGTAAGGGGATCCGGTGGTCCATGACCGAGGCCATTACAGTACCCCCCCCCCCCCGCTTACGGTCCACTGCCTGGAGGATTGCAGACCTAGTTTGCTGCCAGATGTAAATAAAAGTACTAAATTAATCATTTGCTTTTGGTACCGGAGTCATGGCTGGCACAGGAAGAGGAACTCGAGGATGCTGGCTGTACACAATCTAGAACGGAGACGAGGCAGTGGACTCACTTGTGTGATTGTTGTACGAGAATTCCACCCAAGGCAGAAGTTGTATCCAATTGTCGTGTTGGGCGGAAATGAAATGACGAAGATAATTCTCTTAAATTTGATTGGTCCTTTCCACTTGACCATTTGACTTTGGGTGATTGGCAGAAGAGAAGTCCAGTTATACGTCTAGCAGGTCGCATAGGGCTTTCCATAAATTGGATGTAAACTGTACATCCCTCTCAAGACAATGTGCAGGTGAAGTCCGTGCAGACGGAAGATGTGAAGAATAATCAGATTTGCCAGGTGAGGAGCAGACGGAATACCAGTCAATGGAATAAAATGCGCCATTTTAGAGAAACGATCGAATACTACCCAGATTGTAGTACATCCAGCTGAGGGACGAAGGTCAGTGATAAAGTCCATAGCGATATGCTGCCAAGGAGCATCAGGAACAGGCAGGGGTAGTAGCAGACCAGCAGGTTTGGAACGGGTAGACTTGTTTGAGGCACAGTTCATACATGAGGAGACATAGTCCACAACATCTCTAGGCAGAGTAGGCCACCAATAGTGACGGGCTATCAAGTCCTGTGTCTTACGAACACCAGAGTGCCCAGTCAGTTTAGAGATGTGTCCCCAGCGGAATGCTCTTCCTGCCAGAAAGCGAACAAAAGTTTTTCCAGGAGGAATGTCTCTAATTTGCAAAGGGTTAGTGGCAATAATCCTAGAAGGATCTATGATGTATTGAGGAGTTTCCTCAGAGTCATTGGTTTCAAACGAGTGAGACAGGGAGTCAGCCGCCACATTCTTGTCTGCAGAACTGAAGTGAAGAAAAAACTGAAATAGAGCGAAGAACAATGACCATCTGGCTTGGGGTGGATTTAATCGTAGAGCTGACTGTAGGTACGTGAGATTCTTGTGGTCAGTATATATAATAGTATGAATAGAACCCTCCAGCAGGTGTCTACACTCCTCTAAGGCCAACTTGACGGCCAGTATTTCCTGATCCCCGATGGAATAGTTGCGTTCTGCTGGAGAGAATAATTTTGAAAAGAAGCCACAAGCCACCATCTTGCCTTTAGAGTTATTTTGGCATAGTAGTGCTCCCGCAACTACGGAAGACGCGTCCACCTCCAGAAAGGACTGCCAAGAAGCATCATGGTTCTGGAGAACGGAGGCAGAGGTGAAAGCACTCTTGAGGTTAATAAACGCTGATTCTGCCTCTGGAGGCCAAACCCTGGCTTTCACCCCCTTCTTGGTGAGGGCCGAGATTGGAGCAGTCTGAGACAAGAAGTTCAGGATAAATTACCGGTAGAAGTTAGCGAATTCCAGAAAACACTATGGACCACAGGACCTGTGTACGTGGCCATTCTAAGATGGATTTCACCTTCTCTAGGTCCATCTTGAGTCTACAGTCAGATACGATGTAGCCTGGGAATGGCAGAGAGCTCTTCTCGGACACACACTTCTCGAGTTTAGCATATAGACGATTCCCCCTTAACCGCGACAGAACCTGGCAAACATTCTTCCGATGCATTATCAAATCAGGTGTGTAGAACAGGATGTCATCCAGATAGACCACCACACAGACATATAACAAGTCCCGGAAAATGTAATCGACAAACTCCTGGAACACAGCTGGAGCATTACATAGACCACAGGGCATCACGAGATATTTGTAATGGCCGTCTTGGGTGTTAAATGTGGTTTTCCACTCGTCAACTTTGCGGATACGGATCCAATTATAAGCAACGCGTAGATCGTTCTCTGTGAACACCTTGGCCCCACGAATTCTATCAATCGGAGAGTGACTAAGGCAGTGGAGGCAAAACAGGACGAACCTGAGAAAGGCAGCGGTTAAGGCATCTGGGCCCCCATTGGAGGACCTCTCCAGAACTCCAGTCGAGAACCGGAGAATGTAGACGAAGCCAAGACAGGCCCAGCAGAACAGAGTTGATATCTTTAGGTAGAACGAGGAAGGTGATCTTTTCAGAGTGAAGAACTCCGATTTGTAGTGTCAATGGTTTAGTGACGGACACAATAAGATCGGGCAATGGTAGTCCATTCACAGAGGCAACCGCCAGGGGTCTCTCCAAAAGAACTGTGGGTAGATGTAGGCAATCCACCAGATCCTGCTGGATGAAGTTTACAGCTGCTCCGGAAACCAGATAGGCAGAGGAGTGTGATGTCTCTCCAGAGATGATATTCACAGGAATAGATAACTTGGAATAGGTTTTGACGTTTGGCGTAGTCCTACCTAGCATTGTCTCTTTAACCAACCCTAGGTGCTGGAATTTTCAGGCCTTTGTGGACATCGGCGCACGAAATGGCCTTTAAGGCCACAATACAGATACAGTCCTGAAGGGTGTCTGCGCTGTATCTGTCTACCTGCATAGGTTCTTCAGGTAGAGTAATAGAGGCAATAGTGGTCTCTGGAACGTGGGTGCCAGTCTATGGAAACGTATAATTTATTTGAAAAAACGGGACCCCATACGGCGCTGCTACTCAGGAACGGATACAGTAGTAGTTTAGAATTGAAACTTTATTATAGGCTACGCGTTTCAATGCCGCACCGGCATCTTCCTCAGGCCACAAACATTGTAGTCTGAACAACAGCCCTTTAAATACACCACGCGGGAGAAAAAAACCGCCAATGTAGACAGGGTTAAAGTGCAAGATGACGTAATCACTGTGAACAGTTCAAACATGACAGGTACAAAAAAAGAGAAATCCAATTATGTATAATGCTAATTTAAACTAAAATCGGCAGAGTGGAAATAAAATGCGGTATGAGATCTTGTCATAAGAAAAAAGGGGGGGGGGGAAATTGCAGCCAATCATATAAAACATTAATATCCATATCGATGAATTTAAGCAGTTGCTAAAACACAATAAAATATACAGAAGTTTAGCGATGTATCGTACTTGCAATATTTCGCGGTAATTCACCATTTAATTAGGATGAAAACGAATTGAAACAAAATAAACTGAATAAGTGAAAATCATAAAAACTGCTATTGAACCCATATAGCTGGGAACTCAACTGGACGTGGAAACCATAAAAATAATGTATACTTCAGTGAAAAAACAACAATCAACCATTAAGTTGATCTGAATGTCATTTATATTTTTATTTCTAGTAATTATCCTATGGAATAAAATAAGAACATTCCATCATATAAAGATGTAGGTGTCAAGTAATTAATTTGGATGAAAGGGAGGGCTATTTTAGACAATCTAAAATATGATTAAAGATAAAAGTTTTAAAAACTCAAGAAAAAATACAGAAGTTTGTGCTGTATCAAAACAGCGATATTTTGCGGTAATTCACCAATTATTTGCAATCAAAACGAATTTATAAAAAAAATGGATTCAGGAGGAGAAAATGATTAAAAATACTAAAAACCCGTAGCGGCCAGACCCCAAAATAATCAGGGAAATTACACCCAATGATATTAATATTAATAGAACCATTACTCATCCTTTACGATGATCATGATAGTATTAACAGTGATTACCCTGTGTAGTAAAATGTGGAAAATTCACTACAGATTCTACCCAAAAAATATATATAAGTATTAAGTATACATATATAAGTCAGAATTGGGTCCTATATGCTAAAAAAACATAAATGTAACTGTGATAAAAAGGGGCATTAATCAAGATTAGTTTCTGAAATGTCATTCAAACCGTTTGGATGTAGGGTCAATAATTTAAATATCCAAAAATTTTCTCGTTGCTTGAGTTTTTGGAACCGGTTGGGAACGTCACAAGGAATTTGCTCAATAGGCGTAATGATAATTCTATTAAATTGGCAGTTATGGGATGAAGCACAGTGTCTCGAAACACTGTGTTTTAAAAACCCCTTGAGGACGTTATATCTATGTTTGTTGATTCTGCTTCTCAAACATTGAATGGTCCTCCCAACGTACTGTAAGTGGCATGAACACTCAAGGAGGTAAATTACAAAATTACTACCACAATTAAGGAAAGCCTTAATAGGGAAAATTTCTTTGGTTGTATTGGAACAGAAGGTCAGTTTTTTGTGTGAGATATTATTACAACACAGACAACGTCCTTGGCTACACTTATAGGATCCATTCAAAACTGGTAAAACTCTGGGAATAGAAGGTTTAAGATTGTTAATACGACTAGGGGCCAATATATTCTTCAAATTAGCTGACCGTCTAAAGGTGATATTTGGTTTGTCAGGTAGAGAATTTTTGAGGAAAGGATCATTTCTCAAGATATGCCAATGTTTGGACAAAATAGATCTCACCAATTTATGTCCACTATTATATGATGTAATAAAATTATTTGTAAACTTAATCTTGTTGGTATTAGTTTTTCCATTTTTATTGGTGCAATCGGTAGTATCCTCTGTCTTTTTAGTTTGGCTAACACAGGACTTTTGGGTCAATTCTGTGGCTTTTGAACGTGCACCTTTAATAAGTTGTCTAGGGAAATTTTTCTCCTTAAATCTACTTTCCAAAACCTCACATTCCCTTAAAAAATTAATTTCAGACGAGCAATTCTTCCTCACTCTCCTAAATTGGCCAAAAGGTAAATTTTTAATCCACGGGGGGTAGTGGGCACTTCTAAAATCGATGTAGCTATTAACATCAACGTTTTTGAAGTGTGTTCTGGTATTAAAATTGCTGTTAATGTTCCTTAAAAATGTGTTTATCCTCAAACTCACCCATATATGCCAACTTATATATGGGTGAGTTTGAGGATAAACACATTTTTAACGGCCATAATTTTAAGGAACAAATTTTACTCTACAGACGTTTTATAGACGATTTATTTATTGTATGGAAAGGTGAAGAAAAAGAAGCTACTGATTTCATGAAAACATTAAATAGGAACGACTTTGGAATAACTTTCACCTATACTTTCTCCAGTACATGCATCGACTTTCTAGATTTAACCATTGATTATGATGACATTAACAGCAATTTTAATACCAGAACACACTTCAAAAACGTTGATGTTAATAGCTACATCGATTTTAGAAGTGCCCACTACCCCCCGTGGATTAAAAATGTACCCTTTGGCCAATTTAGGAGAGTGAGGAAGAATTGCTCGTCTGAAATTAATTTTTTAAGGGAATGTGAGGTTTTGGAAAGTAGATTTAAGGAGAAAAATTTCCCTAGACAACTTATTAAAGGTGCACGTTCAAAAGCCACAGAATTGACCCAAAAGTCCTGTGTTAGCCAAACTAAAAAGACAGAGGATACTACCGATTGCACCAATAAAAATGGAAAAACTAATACCAACAAGATTAAGTTTACAAATAATTTTATTACATCATATAATAGTGGACATAAATTGGTGAGATCTATTTTGTCCAAACATTGGCATATCTTGAGAAATGATCCTTTCCTCAAAAATTCTCTACCTGACAAACCAAATATCACCTTTAGACGGTCAGCTAATTTGAAGAATATATTGGCACCTAGTCGTATTAACAATCTTAAACCTTCTATTCCCAGAGTTTTACCAGTTTTGAATGGATCCTATAAGTGTAGCCAAGGACGTTGTCTGTGTTGTAATAATATCTCACACAAAAAACTGACCTTCTGTTCCAATACAACCAAAGAAATTTTCCCTATTAAGGCTTTCCTTAATTGTGGTAGTAATTTTGTAATTTACCTCCTTGAGTGTTCATGCCACTTACAGTACGTTGGGAGGACCATTCAATGTTTGAGAAGCAGAATCAACAAACATAGATATAACGTCCTCAAGGGGTTTTTAAAACACAGTGTTTCGAGACACTGTGCTTCATCCCATAACTGCCAGTTTAATAGAATTATCATTACGCCTATTGAGCAAATTCCTTGTGACGTTCCCAACCGGTTCCAAAAACTCAAGCAACGAGAAAATTTTTGGATATTTAAATTATTGACCCTACATCCAAACGGTTTGAATGACATTTCAGAAACTAATCTTGATTAATGCCCCTTTTTATCACAGTTACATTTATGTTTTTTTAGCATATAGGACCCAATTCTGACTTATATATGTATACTTAATACTTATATATATTTTTTGGGTAGAATCTGTAGTGAATTTTCCACATTTTACTACACAGGGTAATCACTGTTAATACTATCATGATCATCGTAAAGGATGAGTAATGGTTCTATTAATATTAATATCATTGGGTGTAATTTCCCTGATTATTTTGGGGTCTGGCCGCTACGGGTTTTTAGTATTTTTAATCATTTTCTCCTCCTGAATCCATTTTTTTTATAAATTCGTTTTGATTGCAAATAATTGGTGAATTACCGCAAAATATCGCTGTTTTGATACAGCACAAACTTCTGTATTTTTTCTTGAGTTTTTAAAACTTTTATCTTTAATCATATTTTAGATTGTCTAAAATAGCCCTCCCTTTCATCCAAATTAATTACTTGACACCTACATCTTTATATGATGGAATGTTCTTATTTTATTCCATAGGATAATTACTAGAAATAAAAATATAAATGACATTCAGATCAACTTAATGGTTGATTGTTGTTTTTTCACTGAAGTATACATTATTTTTATGGTTTCCACGTCCAGTTGAGTTCCCAGCTATATGGGTTCAATAGCAGTTTTTATGATTTTCACTTATTCAGTTTATTTTGTTTCAATTCGTTTTCATCCTAATTAAATGGTGAATTACCGCGAAATATTGCAAGTACGATACATCGCTAAACTTCTGTATATTTTATTGTGTTTTAGCAACTGCTTAAATTCATCGATATGGATATTAATGTTTTATATGATTGTCTGCAATTTCCCCCCCCCCTTTTTTCTTATGACAAGATCTCATACCGCATTTTATTTCCACTCTGCCGATTTTAGTTTAAATTAGCATTATACATAATTGGATTTCTCTTTTTTTGTACCTGTCATGTTTGAACTGTTCACAGTGATTACGTCATCTTGCACTTTAACCCTGTCTACATTGGCGGTCTTTTTCTCCCGCGTGGTGTATTTAAAGGGCTGTTGTTCAGACTACAATGTTTGTGGCCTGAGGAAGATGCCGGTGCGGCATTGAAACGCGTAGCCTATAATAAAGTTTCAATTCTAAACTACTACTGTATCCGTTCCTGAGTAGCAGCGCCGTATGGGTTCCCGTTTTTTCAAATAAATTATACATTTACATCGCGGTGGTCCTTCAAGATTGACCGGCTGGGATCTCGGCAGCAGCACTCATCCATTATTTATCTACCTACTATACGCTCCTGACATTTTCACCTGTGGTAAGCCTCCATCTGTCAAACTAAGTTTGTTATTTCTTGGGCTTACTCACACTATGTGGCGCCGTGCTTTTCTCTCTCAATAGTCTATGGAAACGTCTCTCCCGCCGAACCTACTGAGCACGTTCCTGGATCCTCATGTTGACCCGGGTAGCCAACAGGATAAGAGCATCCAGGGTAGAAGGAAGATCGCGGGCTGCTAGCTCGTCTTTGATGTGCAAGGACAGTCCCTGTCAAAAGGTCGCCACCAATGCCTCATTGTTCTATGCCAACTCTGCTGCCAGTGTACGGAAGGAGATAGCATACTCTCCTACTGTGGACCCTCCTTGCTTGAGGGTTAGCAGAGTGGCCGCTGCACAGGATGTTCGACCCGGCTCCTCGAACACAATACGAAAAGTCTCTAGGAATAATGCCAGGTCCGAGAATTCAGGGCCCTCTCGTTCCAAGATGGGATTGCCCATGCCAGGGCAGCAGGAAGGGAAATGATGAACGCTACCTTGGCCTAATCAGAGGGGAAGAGGTGAGCACACAATCTAAAATGGATGATACATTGGTTGATGAAACCTCTACAGGCTTGAGGATCAACGTCATAGTGAGGTGGAAGTGGCAGCGTAATCCGGAACAAACAGGAGGAGTAACGGGCAGTGGAACGGCAGCAGAATTCAGAAGAGGAGCAGAAGGCGGATCCAGTTGGGCGATGATAGAGTTTACTGCCATGAGGAGTTGATCCTGGCGTGCACGCAAGTCACGCATATCCGTTTGCATCACCTGAACCGTTGTCTTAGTTTGTCCAGCGGGTTCAATGTCCTAAGTGTACTGTCACGATCCAGGGGAATGTGGACTCACTAGGTCGCTACGCCGTGGCGCAGTGGTAGCTGGCCAAGTCACAGTCTATACAAAGTCCTTAGCACAAGGGTACCTGAGATAGTCCAGACAGTGGCAGGGGCTTTGGCACAGCTGGGACTTGACGGGGCAGGTAGCACCAGACGTGGTGGGTAATACCAGGCGTGGCAGGTGATACAAGACGTGGTGTGTAACAGCAGGCGAAGCGGATGACGCCACCAGATGATACAACGCGACTCAAGCACTAGAAAAGGCTCAGGAACAAACACAGCACGGGATACAGGTAGCAGGGCATGGGAACACTTGGAACAGGATATGACTAATGGACTATTTGCAAGACTAACATGGGAATACACAATAACGCTCAGGCAAGGAGTGAATGGTCAGGGCCCTTTTTATAGTCCAGGGTGATCTGGGAATAATTAATTACATATGCCCCTAGCAGACACTATAAGGCAGAGCGGCCGGATGTGGGTTCGTCTCCAGGGAAGGAGACATTGGCCACAGGAGAGAGGCCTGCGGTCACGGCCATCAGCAGGTAAGGGGAGGCAGCGGTCTGCGACCGCTACAGTAATCCTCCTCAGTCCTTCAGTGTTATAGTCCTGGGTGTAGTGTGCAAAAGTTTTCTGCTTCTTATGCTGACTCAAGGGGGTTACCAGCAGGGACCTATGACAATTGTCAAAAAGCTACAAGATTCTATAGCTAGGAGAGATTGTTAAAATAGCAAATGCTGTACATACAGTTGAAGGTTTATTGGTGTTACAAAGAGAAGGTCACTGTTGAAAAATCGCATATGACATCTAACAGCTTGCCTGAAGGCATGTGAAAGAGAGAAATCAAGTTGAAAAGGCTATGCTATCTGTTGAGACAAAAATTAACCGTCAATAAAATATAAGGCAATCATGGCTCACCACCAAAAACACAAGTATCACCACAGTAGGCCCAGGAAGGCTTGTGAAAGTAGGGATTAAAATAAATGTAAGCAAATTATAGCGATATTCTGGAAGAAAACCTGATGCAGTCTCCAAGAGAACTGCAACAAAATGCACAGGGATAGCTAAAAAACAAAAATGTTATCAAAGCTCCCCATTGTTGCATGTCAGCGAGCTGTAGATGACAATTTAGGGCAGACTATAGCTGCTGATAGATGGCAAGAAAAAAAAATGACATTTTCTCACTTTTTAAGTTTTCTATTTTGGATCACTACATTAGTTAATGGGAGCAATTCCATTAATAACATCATAACAGTGAATTGGAATGTATATCAATCCTACACTTAGGTGAATTGTATACATGCTTAATGTTAAAGCGGTTTTCCGGGACTAAAACATTTATGGTCTACATTGATCAGTGTTTGATAGGTGAGGGTCCGAGCCAACACCTCAATGATCAGCATAATGAAGGGGCTGAGCTGCAGTACAAGGCGATTACTGGCTAAACATCGGAGGAGCACTGGAACTTCAGTGAGCGTCTTGGACATTGTTCTTATGACTGTTGTGGCACACGGGGTCGAACAAAATCTTTAACAACATGGAGTATGTGTGATATATCATATACTGCTTTAGATTCAGTCTATGTTGCAGATTTGAATACATACCCTAACACCTTTTTATTATATGACCCTTTATGTGTCACTTATGTTTTGTAGTGGAGCCTTCCTATCTATACTCTCTCACTTTGACACCTTCATGAACTGTTCTCCTTCTCTTTCAGGTTTTGAGTTTTTTGAAACAAGCGCTAAAGATAACATCAATGTGAAGCAGACATTTGAGCGCCTTGTGGATATCATCTGTGACAAAATGTCGGAGAACTTAGAAACAGATCCAGCCATCACAGCTTCAAAGCAGAGCACAAGACTGACAGACAAGCCTCCTCCACAACAGCCCAACTGCGGATGTTAATGTCATCAGCCAGGCGTCTTCAGTGTGTTCTATTGCCAACAAGTATTTAAAAAAATAAAAAGTGATCCGTACACTTTACATTTCTACCATCTAAGTATCTGTTAAAAGAAAGAATATAAATATGGCTTGTTTTGTATGGTCAGCTGATGAATGGTGGCCTGGAGGCTGAGACCTTCTAATAAATGTTCCTGCTGTTCGCAAGTTATATGGCTTTGTATGCTCTGATACTTTATATGTTCCTCACTCTTCTTGTTGAGTTTATAGATTGTGACATCTGAGCTTTTCTAAAACTATTATATCCAGAGTGAATGGCAATTTCTCCTGAATGTTACCTAACGTCCTGTTTCCCTCAATACTTTTGATGTTTTAATTTCATGTGGATATTATTCAGGTACTTGCTAGAAGATTTAGAATTATTATTTAGATTGTTTTCATTTCATTACAATGAATATAGATTTAAATCAAATAAGCCAACGTCCATATTTGGCCCAAAGGTTCTACTCTTGCTCTCTTCAATGCTGCCATCTCTATGTGGCAGTAGATCTGGGAAGCTTTCTAGTTATCTATCAATCAGCTCCACCCTTAAACTTTCTGGAAACACAGTGTAAATGATAGTGTGTGGAATTTGCTTAATAAAACATCAACGCTGGTGAAATACAGAAAATAGAGTCCTTGAGAACGTAAAAATTGGTCCCTTCTTCCTGAAGCTGGTTTACACCACCATCTTGCCCACCATCATAGGAAGGCCAAGCAATTGTTTACAAACGTATTGTTGCAGGTTTAGTGTCAAGGCCAATGCAGGTGAGGGTTGCCTATATGTACCTTGATCAGACAATCCCTGTCCATATGCCGTATTAGGACTCCCGCTCTGGCAGACACTTTCCGTCCATGTATGCAAGGTAAGCTATATTTTTTAATGACCAGAATTTTATTATATTTCTGCAATGCACTACAATACGGACAGCCAGAGAGGTTATCAGCTGCTATCACCGGATGTTCCAGGGCGGCTATTTTTGAATATTCCCCATATCCTGTTATATAAGCTAAATAAATGACCTCTGCTATGAGTCAAGAGCCGGAATCATTGTAAAATATAATTTTAATAGGAAAACAAGAATAGCAAGTAGCTCTGTCAACCTTACAATATGGGTTCATCCGATAAGACTGTCTTCAGTATAAAACTTTTTTATTCATTAAAACTAGCACAAATCTTCAGCTTTCCCCCAATTTTCAATTTGTAGATCCAGCACTAGATACTCCCGTACTTTCCAAATATAGCCAGTAAGAAGAAGCTGGGTCTGCTTAAATTTTAAATGTATAAAAAGATTTTAACGAAGCATCAAAAGTTGGATCATCTACTTTTCTTCCGTCTTTCCACTAACATCCATGCACTGAGGTGATTCTGATTTCTGCTGGTGAATTTTTCTTTCAGATAAAAGTTTTCAAATAAAATTTATTATAAAATTCCAACAGAGGAGATGACATACTATATGTGTTTGTGTGTCATATCTCTGAGGTTTGTAAAAGTATAAAAAGGACAGTGTCGGGTACCATTTTGTATTTCTATAGTATTGGGTCTGATATACGGGGGTGATGTTTTATTTCCATTAAAGCGACCCTCCGGTCTCAGGACGAAATTATAAATGTAATGAGGTATGTGGAGTAATATTACCTGGTGCCCTCCAGTTGTTCCCCTCTGCCGTAGATCCCCCATTTTACGGTCCGCTCTGTGTTGTTTCGAAATGGCCACAGCGTTTCTCAGACTGTGTCTAAGACACTCCCTGTTCACTGATTGGACGGAACTGCTCACGTGAGCAGCTCTGGCAAATCTGAGAACAGTGGGAGTGTCTCAGACTCGTAGTCTAAGAAGAGCTGCAGCCATTGTGGGACAGTACAGAGTGGGCCCTTCAATGGCAGATCCACGGCAGATGGGTACAACTGAAGGGTACCAGGTGACATTACTTTATATACCCCATCATATTTAAAATCTTGTCCCTGGACTGGAGGGTAACTTTAATCACACTGGAAACTACTTGTTGCTTCAAATTCTTTTGTGGTCACCTTGGGGGCACTATGGGAAGATAGAGTACCCTCACTGATTTCATCCCATTTAATTTTAAAGTATAGGTTTATATGATCTTGTAATAGGCTTACTGTATCAAATGATGTTAGAAACATATCTTGTATGGTAGATATTGTATTATAAAGGAAATGGCAATTATGGAAGAAGGTGTACAGAGACTGTGCTAGAGTTTCTTTAGCTACTTTATATTGTTTTATGGTGGTTTGTATCATACATATTGTATCACTTGTTTAATTCTACTACATTGTACTCAACTATAATTATATCAGTGTGTCTATATCCACAGTAATTAATCTAGATTACATCATGAGATTGACCTAAACTCTAGTAGTAAAGAAAATAACACACCTACACTGGTATTTAAATGAAATGCATTAATATATGAAATACAATCAAAGATAAGGGTTAATACAGCCATTGATGCCTTACTACTATTTGAAGATGTGATAGGTCCAGCAGGTGATGTAGAACGACCAATGAAAGCTGTTTGTTCGGTAGGGGATCCCCACCGATTCTAAGAATGAAGAGTTTTCAGCACTGCTTTAGTGATGCCTACACTTTAAAATTTTAACTAAATGGACCCGTACTGCGTTTCCCTGCACAATTGGGAGTGCCACGGTGCAGGGAACAACAGTAAAGCGGATGCAGTGCTGTAGCCTTTTCATTCTCAGAAATGAGGGGTTCCCTAAGTCTGTCCCCCACCAATCAGAAAGTGGTGTTCAGGGAATAACCCTTTTAATACATTGTTATATTTTAATCCTTATAAATTAGACGGTGGTTAAATATCAGAGTATGGTGGGTCCCAAGTCCTCTAGATGACTATTCATAACACGGAAGTTAAGAACAAAAGACAGAATACAGCAATTGATACTACTGAAGCTAAAGGTATATGATAGGAGAAGAAAAAAGACTCATAACTTGACTTGAAGCCAATGCCAAATAATGAGAGCCATGATTATATTTGCTATTGTCAATGTGACAGCTGCTTATCTTGGCTCAAGCTACTGAGCTCTCATTCTGTCATAAAACCTCTGTCTACTAATAACAATAAATATCCCTCTAGACTGTAAAATATTCATTTCTTTCATTTGACAATTATTTTTTCATGGATAAACATGACAAATATTAAAATTAAACCAACTGTGTTAAAATGTAACCTCTGAGAGACTGTCTATTAGAATGAAAAAAATATTCTCCTATTCCCTTCTTTCCTCTGCAAGAAGTCCAATTTTTTTCAGACAGTTGTTTAGCAGTAGATGTCTCAGGGTGAGTGTGACCCACCTGGATCTTTGAGTCTATAAATATGTATATGCTTCACTTGCAAACGGATGGTGATGTGAGATAAAATGGCCACCAAACTCGAGAGACGCAGCATAGATTTCTTGTACTTTCTTATTCTGTGTTTAATAAAGCATGTCAACATGGGAGATAAGGGAAAACAGCACAGGTTTTATGGTGGTTTGTATCATACATATTGTATCACTTGTTTAATTCTACTACATTGTACTCAACTATAATTATATCAGTGTGTCTATATCCACAGTAATTAATCTAGATTACATCATGAGATTGACCTAAACTCTAGTAGTAAAGAAAATAACACACCTACACTGGTATTTAAATGAAATGCATTAATATATGAAATACAATCAAAGATAAGGGTTAATACAGCCATTGATGCCTTACTACTATTTGAAGATGTGATAGGTCCAGCAGGTGATGTAGAACGACCAATGAAAGCTGTTTGTTCGGTAGGGGATCCCCACCGATTCTAAGAATGAAGAGTTTTCAGCACTGCTTTAGTGATGCCTACACTTTAAAATTTTAACTAAATGGACCCGTACTGCGTTTCCCTGCACAATTGGGAGTGCCACGGTGCAGGGAACAACAGTAAAGCGGATGCAGTGCTGTAGCCTTTTCATTCTCAGAAATGAGGGGTTCCCTAAGTCTGTCCCCCACCAATCAGAAAGTGGTGTTCAGGGAATAACCCTTTTAATACATTGTTATATTTTAATCCTTATAAATTAGACGGTGGTTAAATATCAGAGTATGGTGGGTCCCAAGTCCTCTAGATGACTATTCATAACACGGAAGTTAAGAACAAAAGACAGAATACAGCAATTGATACTACTGAAGCTAAAGGTATATGATAGGAGAAGAAAAAAGACTCATAACTTGACTTGAAGCCAATGCCAAATAATGAGAGCCATGATTATATTTGCTATTGTCAATGTGACAGCTGCTTATCTTGGCTCAAGCTACTGAGCTCTCATTCTGTCATAAAACCTCTGTCTACTAATAACAATAAATATCCCTCTAGACTGTAAAATATTCATTTCTTTCATTTGACAATTATTTTTTCATGGATAAACATGACAAATATTAAAATTAAACCAACTGTGTTAAAATGTAACCTCTGAGAGACTGTCTATTAGAATGAAAAAAATATTCTCCTATTCCCTTCTTTCCTCTGCAAGAAGTCCAATTTTTTTCAGACAGTTGTTTAGCAGTAGATGTCTCAGGGTGAGTGTGACCCACCTGGATCTTTGAGTCTATAAATATGTATATGCTTCACTTGCAAACGGATGGTGATGTGAGATAAAATGGCCACCAAACTCGAGAGACGCAGCATAGATTTCTTGTACTTTCTTATTCTGTGTTTAATAAAGCATGTCAACATGGGAGATAAGGGAAAACAGCACAGGTCCTAATGTTTCCCATCTGGAGCCTTTTTTTTTCTTCTAAAGTATGTGGCTGACAATTGTCTAATAATTAGGTATGAAGATTATATACATTACAGTTATATAGTAGTCTCCAACTTGTGGTTTTTCATCAGTAGGAAAACTAGAACTATCAGCATGCTCCAACTTGGAAACAACATCTTGTACATTCTTTGGGTCGAATGACCAATCCAGTAGGTTCTTATCATTCTAATAAGGAGAATTCTAATGAGGATGCTGGTAACAAAAGTAATAGGAAAGGTGAAAAGTCAAATTGCTCATAGATACATTTTCCACAGCTCTACACGTCTTATCAGTGCCTACTGTCTGTACTCTACCATTATAATAGGTCATAACTTTAATTATGTCTGACCTTGACTTCACTTCTCTTAATAACATCCCTTTATATGGATTCCATATTCTCATTATTCAACACCAGAAGAACATCACCACATGGTACATAAGACATTAGTAATCTGCATAATGAGTGCCAAAGGGTGCATTTTTTCACTTGATGGGCATTGGGCACCTGACGGCCTGCTTCTGGGGAGGACAGAATTACAGATTTTTAGATGTCATTCTCAGAGGCATTACTTGAAGCTTCTTGTTTCAATTCACAATCTGTACTAGGCCCCCAACTACCATGTGCCATTCATTATACTTATGTAGCAGAGGAGCCTTTGGGCCCTTTTAGGCACCAGGGCCCGGTGCAATAGCTACCTCTATAGTTACACATCTGGAGATTTTTCAAGAAATTATTTAGAAATAAAAAAGTGTTTCACAAATCAAGACATTGGGCTAAAGTTTAGCATTTACTAAACATAGAACTATTAACCAGTTTTTATATTATGCAAACAGTTTAATCCTAGTTATAACTAATTATTGGCAGCGTGATTAATAAAATTATTGTATACTTCTAATTATGACATACACTTGCATGTGCTTATATATGTTTACGTGTGTGAAGCATTTGACAGATATGTTTGGACAATAGTGATGACATTTAGTTTTCTGTATTTAGAATCTTGTTTTAAAGTGTTTGTACTATTAGAAATGTGTTTTCCTTCAATACTATTTACATATGTTGCTATTTTCATACCACTATCCCATACTAGATATACACTATACATTTGGATGTAGAATAAAATAATAAAATATTAAAATGATAAAAAAAAAACATATGAAGCAATTTATGTTGCTAAAAATGCAAATTTTGGATTAAACATAAATAAATTCTAAAAGATCTAACATTTTATCAGTGATGGCAAGTAATACTTCCTCTTTTACTTAAAGGTGTTGTTTAGTGCTTTAAATATATGTGAAAGTCTGAACGTTAAAAGCTGTATTAATTGGTTATATATTTAATAGGCTTTTTTCCTGTTAACATTTAGTAATGCTCAAGATCATCTGTTGTACTTGAAATTGGCTTGCGACCTACAAAAGGTTGGAAAATGTTGCCATATAAAGTAGATAAAAAATTGGTCAACATCTTTGCCCCACCTAAGACCCCAAATGACACTAAATATCAGTTTGATAGAGAAATTTGATAAGCAATTTGCCACCTTTGAAATTCATAGTCCAGTTTTAACATAATTGTGTGACTAGAGAATCTTCTGCGACTCAATTAAAACAATGGCCAACGCTGTGAAACAAAATTTTCTCTAGAATTGTTGCCAACCCTAGTACCTCAAATACTTTAGATTGCCAATTTAATATACTGTGCGCAAAAGAGTAATTCAATATCTAAAGCCACCAATATCTAATTTCACCCTTAAGTTGGCCCTAAACATTGGGTGTTTGTTAGTGGATCTTGTCAATTTTGACAGGCTCTGCCAACAATATAATGTGTGGGGTTACAGGATAGCCTGACTGTCCCCCTACGTCTCCCTTTGGGGAAAACAAGGGTCAAATGGGTTGGATTTGAACTTTTTAATCATTTCTTTCCCTGGGAGAACAGCTAATCCAGAGGTGTCTTGGAGCCAGTTATCTTCCACCATTGATATCAAGCTAAATTTGCATATCGATGGGGTCGGGGGTGATCTGGCTTCTCTAATTTCTATTATTTTTTCCACACCTATTAGAGGCATACATAAAGACAGGTCCATAGCTGTTTTCTAATTTTTTTTTGTGCTTATAAAACCGTAACTATATTGTGTTGTATGAACCTGTAGCTCTGTGATCCTCATGTGCTTTGTATAACGAAAAGTTCTGAACTTCGGTGTATTCAATGTTGCATGAGTAAATGGTTGAAATCTATAAATATACACATATATTTTTATATTATAAAGAAAAACAACTCTCATCCGAGAGTTCTTGGGCCATGAAGTGCAATATTTGATGACCTCTGTGGTGTATATAATATCAGTGTGAAAGTGTCTTAGGTAGCTGTATGCAATATTCAGTGTCTGTGGTTTAAGCTATGCGCTGTTAGAATATACAAGTAATATTGTATCCTCGGAGATATGGTTGAAACCTTTGATTGCTTGAAGTGAACTAAAGTATTTTATTAAATGAGATGTTGTATTTGATGTAAAATAATATGTCTAAATCTATTATATTTCTATGTTATGAATATTAAATTGTGTATGCTGTACCTGACTGCAGAAATTGTACTTGCATAGGAAACAAGTTTACTTTACTTGCACAAAAAATGTCAAAAGTTTTTTTTTGTTCCCAATAAGAAAATACCAATGCATGTACCATGTTATGTCACATCATCAGTCAACATGTGCCATCTCAAAAGGAGTCTAAGAAATATATAACCCTGATTTGTAAGGTTTATTCTTGCGTTTTCTTGAATTTACTTAAATTAGCCGTTTGGCCTCAACATGTGGAATAAAGGAGGATTTGTCAACATGTATCTTGTACTCTCTTTTCTATATCAGTCCCACTATGTTATTTCTCTCCCAATAGCATTGGACATGGAACAATTCATCCTGTATAAACTATGTTTTCCCTCAGACAAAGTTTTTCCTGGCTCTGTAGACATTAAATTGTTGCAAGTTCCCTCAAAAAAAGGCAGATGATTCCCACGCAAATCTAATGTCTATCGGTGTATATATAGAGCTTAAAGGTTATGCACACCTTTAAATGATTTTTTTTTTTTATTAAATCAATGTGTTTTGTGTTTTTAATCACCTTTCTGGTTGACCTTTTGTTTTCCTTTTTACAATCCAACTTCTATGTATCCTGTATACATAGAAGCTGTATCGTTCTTTCTCAGCCGGATCTGTCAGTTCATCTGGACTGACGGCTCGGCTGAGAGTGGGTCCTGCGTGTCTGTGAACCACACAATCCATCGAAGATTGATCACATCTAATTTGAAAAATAGATGAGATCGATATTAACTGGATCCTGTGTGTCAGTGAGAGGCTCGACTCACTCTCAGCCGAGCCGTCAGTTCAGTTCAGATTCAGCTGTGAGAACGATGCAGCTTCTATGTATGCAGGATACATAGAAGCTGTATCTCAAAAAAGTAAAACAAAAACTTAGTAAAAGTCAACTAGAAAAGTGCTAATAAAAAAAAATTCCATTCAAAGGTGTACATAATCTTTAATCTATTATGGCCTGAAACAACACTGTTGAAGCATGTACTGTGGTCAGAAACCATTGCATCAGAATGGTAAACAAGCAAGATCCTAGAATAACGAGATCCTCCCGTGTGCTACATAAGTTTTGGAAGGGGGCAAAAGGTAAAGGGCTAATTACATATTGCAATATAGAAACTATACTTCAGTCATCACTCACATCTGGCAAGTCCCAAAATCCTTGTATAATTAAAAGCAATGATGACATTTGGCATAATTTACACATTCTAGGTTGATGGATATTGGGTTTACAATTATTCTAAATGCTGACTACAATCAATATATTTTTTATGTCTTCTTGCAGAGGCGTAACTTGAAGCTTCTGGAACCTCGATGCAAAATTGATAACAGTGCTCCCCAACTATGACATGCTATTTATATAGCACTGCTGTCCTTTTATGTGGCGGCACCTCGGGCACCAAGGCTAGGCATGCCTTCAACCTCTGCATCCTCTATAGTTACGCCCGTCTGCACTTTTGGCACTGCTGCCACTGTTAAACTATTTTTTTCTTCTAGATAGGTAAAAAAAAAGTCTGTGCTGACTAATTTGTCTAATACTGCTTCATAAGGTTCAGATTTATAAAAAAAAATTTATACTGAACTATAAATCTCCTGCTTCTCTTCACGAAATTAAAGTTAATGGAAAACTATTTTCTAAAACTAAAAGGCATACATAAAGGAGATAGGAGAGAGATAGAAAAAATAAAAAAATGGGTTCTCTCTTTGTACTGGTTAAATTATGCCACACTAGTTCACCGCCCCCTTTCCAGGATCTTTATGCTGGTTTAGCATGACCTTTTGTTGCTGGTTTACCAATCTTTAATTTTCTAATCTCACTGCGCCTCTGGAGAGACATATGGTTCACATCACCGTCAGAATGATACCAGGGGGTGGGAAAAGCCCCCACCATCTCCATGAGCCTGCTAGCAGCTGTATCGGGGCTGTCTCTATGGTATGTATATAGACCTACTAATTATATACTAGAAAACTGGGTTTTATCGCCACCTGGTGGTCATAGTGCAGTTGTAATTTTCATGCCCATCTTTTCAGTTTTTTCATCAGTATCGGTTCTCTCTATGGTATGTAGACACACTAAAGGAGTTGTCCAGGAGTATGGCTTCTATAAAAATGTTGTACTGTGACATATTATAATAGAGAAAGACATGATGTGATTCAGCCTGTGTCCATACATGTACTAATAATGTACTGAAACATGATGTATATGTATAACTTATGCAGACAATTCTAAGGCTTGGTTCACACTAATGTTAAAATACATTTTATTCAATCCTCTCTGCTTAGAATAACATGCACTACAATTAATATGTCCATCAAAGTACACACATTGTCTACCTGAACAAAAGCATTTGTAATAAGGATCAGTCGTCTCATGAACACGGCACAGAGGCCATACAGCCTTAAAGCCGTTTCAGACTCCTGTTACCCGTGTCCCATGGGGGATAGAGGTAGTCTAAACATGTAGTGACTTACAATCAAGGTAGCAGCTTTTTGCGATTTTCGATTTGCAATAATAAAAATGTCAGGACAAAATACAGCTACTTGACTCTTGATGGTTTATGAAAAGTGACCCTTTGACTGGAGAGTCACTTTAACCACTTGATAACTGGGGTAGTATTTGTAGTTAATAAACATATAACATTCGCTGAGATGGTTTAACCCCTTCCCGCCGCAGCCATTTTTCAGATTTTCATTTTCGTTTTTTCCTCCCCACCTTCCAAAAGCCATAACTTTTTTATTTTTCCGTCGATCTAGTACTATGAGGGCTTGATTTTGCGGGACGAGTTGTAGTTTTTCGTAGCACCATTTATTGTGCCATATAATGTACTAGGAAACGGGAAAAAAATTATTTGTGGGGTAGAAAACGAAAAAAACAGCGATTCCTCCATTGTTTTTTGCACTTCGTTTTTACGGAATTCACTGTGCAATTAAAAAAACATGTTAACTTTATTCTGCGGGTCAATACGATTACGGCGATACCAAATATATATAGTTTTTTCTATATTTTACTACTTTTACTAGTAAAAACCTAAGTGTAAAAAATAAAATTTTGTTTGTGTTGCCAAATTCCGAGAGCCATAACTTTTTTATTTTTCCGTTGATTAAGTGGTATGAGGGCTTATTTTTTGCAGGATAAGCTGTAGTTTTTAATAATACCATTTTGGGGTACATGCGACGGTTTGATCACTTTTTATTGAATTTTTTGTAGGAGATGAGATCACCAAAAAATAGAGATTCTGGCGTTTACAATTTTTTTTTACGGCGTTCCCCGTGCAGGTTAGATAATGATATATTGTAATAGTTCAGACTTTTACGGACGCAGCGATACCAATTATGTTTATTTCTTTTTTTTTTTTGCTCTAGGGGGAAAATGGGAAAAGGTTTTTTTTGTAACTTTTATTTTTTTTATTTTTTTTTTACATTAAAAAAATAACTTGAACTAATTTTTACTTTTTTTATTAGTCTCCCTAAGGGACTTCAACCAGCGTTAGATCGCTTGCATGATATACTGCAATACTAATGTATTGCAGTATATTGTGATTCTGACAGTCATCTATTAAGCCCTGCCGAAGGCCACATCCCCCCCCCCTTATATATAGTGCCACACAACCCTCCTTAGTAGATAGTGCCACAGCCCCTCTGGTATATAGTGCCACACAACCCTCCTTAGTAGATAGTGCCACAGCCCCTCTTGTATATAGTGCCACACAGCCCCCTCCCTTCTATATAGTGCCACACAGCGCCCCTCCCTTGTGTGTGTGTGTATATATATATATATATATATATATATATATATAGTGCCATAAGCTGCATTTTTTAATAATACCATTTTGGTGTACATGCGACGGTTTGATCGCTTTTTATTTCATGTTTTGTGGGAGATTAGGTGACCAAAAAATAGAGATTCTGGTGTTTGCAATTTTATTTTTTTTACGGCGTTCACCGTCCGGGTTAAATAATGATATATTGTAATGGTTCAGACTTTTACGGATGCGGCGATACCAATTATGTTTTTTTTTTTTTTTTTAAATGCTCTAGGGGGAAAATGGGAACAGGTTTTTTTTTTTACTTTTATTTTTTTTATATTTTTTTTTTACATAAAAAACCCCTTTATTTTCCTTTTTTATTAGTCCCCCTTGGGGACCAACCAGCGATCGTTAGATCGCTTTCACTATATACTGCAATACTAATGTATTGCAGTATATCGTGATTCTGACAGGCTTCTATTAAGCCCTGCCGGAGCACAAAGATGGCGGACCTGGGGGCCTTCATTAGGCTCCCAGGCAGCCATAGCAACCATCGCCACCCCATGATTGCATTGCAGGGGGCGCGATGAGCTGTTAGAGGAGGTCGCCCCCCTCTTTATAGTGATTTAAATGCCGCGGTCGCTATTGACCGCGGCATTTAACGATATCTAGTGCGATCCCGCTCGTTACTCTGAAGTGTCGGCTGTAACATACAGCCGACACCGGCATCGTATGGAGCGGGTTCACTCCATGAGCCCGTTCCATACTTCCCCTACTCGACTTTGGCGTATGGATACATCAAATGTCGGGAAGGGGTTAAAGGCTATTATTTATTAGCCTATATATTATCCTTATTTTTTGTTACAGATAATTTATTTATAAAGAAAAATATAAAAAATATATTATTCATAATTGTAATAATTAGGTTTAAAAGAACCAAAAACAAAATATAACTCTTCATATCGGTTATAATAAAAACTCTTTATTAATAAATCAACATAAAGATTATGACGTAAGAGTATAATAATAGGATCAAGGGAAGATTATGTCCCCCTGCGTTCGGATATTCCAGTCAGTTGTGCAGATTATGTTCCCCCTGCGTTCGGATATTCCAGTCAGTTGTGCAGATTATGTTCCCCCTGCGTTCGGATATTCCAGTCAGTTGTGCAGATTATGTTCCCCCTGCGCAGGGCCGCCATCAGGGGGGTATTAGGGGTACTCCTGTAGGGGGCCCGGCCAAAGGCCAAACTTAATTGAAAGGGGGGCCCGGCAACTGCCGCGACTTGCCTTTGGTAGAAAAAAACAGGCCCCTGCAATGGGGCCTGAATTTTTCACCAAAACAATGTCGTGAGCTGCGGGCCCCCCTCTCGTGAAACACCGCCGTGAGCTGCGGGCCCCCCTCTCATCACCGCCGCGAAACACCGCCCGCTTGCGCGCGTACGAGCGAGTGCGCGACCGAACGACCAGGCGCGCCGCCGAGAGGGAGGCGGTGCGCCCGCAACACAAGATCTAGGGGGAAGGACAGCCACACTGGACAGCGGCGCAGTCTACTTACCTGCTGGCCCGCCTCCGACTCGTCCTCCTCGTCCGCCTCCGACTCCTTCTCCAGAGCGTGGCTGCGTAAGGAGAGGGGGAGGAGTCTAGTTGTTGCGCGGCGGCAGTTCTACGATCCCAGCCATTTTCTGGAGCCTGGAGGTGAAGGACGACATCTGGACCGAAGACATCGCCTGACGAGGACTGGAGTGGGAGCAGCTCTTCTGACACGGTGAGTAAACTGTCTCAAAGTGCTGTTTATGTATGGCCCTGTTCACACAGAGTATTTTGCAGGCCGAAAAAATCTGCCTCAAAATTCCTTAAAGAATTTTGAGGCAGATTTTGACCTGCCCACACTATCTTGCCGCGTTTTTTGCTGCGTTTTTTGCCCGCGGCGATTGAGGACAACAGACAAAAAACGCAGGGAAAAATGCATTTTCTGCCTCCCATTGATTTCGATGGGAGGTCAGAGGCAGAACCGCGGCAAGAAAGGACGTGCTGCTTTTTCTTTTTTCCGCGACTGGCTCCCATTGATTTCAGATTAAATCAATGGGAGGCAGTTTTGGAAGTTGTTTGGTGCTGATTCTGACGCAGTGTCCGAGTCAATATCAAGGGCCAAAAACTCTGTGAACTGGGCCTTATTGTTAGGGCTTATTCAGACGAACGTGTATTACGTCCGTGCAACGTGCGTGATTTTCAGGCGCCTCGCACGGACCTATGTTACTCTATGGGGCCGTGCAGACTGTCAGTGATTTTCACGCGCCTCACACGGACCTATGTTAGTCTATGGGGCCGTGCGGACTGTCAGTGATTTTCACGCGCCTCGCACGGACCTATGTTACTCTATGGGGCCGGGCAGACTGTCAGTGATTTTCACGCAGCGTGTGTCCGTGTGTCCGTGTGTCCGCTGCGTAAAACTCACAACATGTCCGATATTTGTGCATTGTTCGCGCATCACGCACCCATTGAAGTCAATGGGTGCGTGAAAATCACGCCCAGCACTTCCGCAGCCGTATAAACTATGAATGAAAACAGAAAAGCACCACGAGCTACAAACTGAGTGTTATAATGATGGCGGCTGCGCGAAAATCACGCAGCCGCGCATCATACGCTGCTGTCACACGGAGCCGTTATGGACATTTTGCATGCGCAAAACGCCACGTTTTTGCGCACGCAAAAAGCACACGCTCGTGTAAATCCGGCCTTAGGGTAGGAACACACTATTGTGGAAAATCCGCAGCGTATTACAGTCGCAGCAGAGTGGATGAGATTTGAACAAATCTCATCCACACGCTGCAAAAAAAATGGACCTGCAGTGTGGCTTTTTAAGCCGCAGCACGTCAATTTATGCTGTGGAATCGCTGCTCCTTTGTTGCAGAAATGCTGCGGTTCTGCCGCAAAAATCACAAGAGAAAAAAAAAAAGGTACTTTTTTACATTTATAAAAAAGTTTAGACTTGCCCCGGCCGTAGTCCTGGTGACGCGATCCTCTATTCTTAGCGCAGCTGCAGCGGTCACATGGTCTACAGCGTCATCCCAGGAGGCGGGGCTACGTTCAGAAGAGAGAGACGCGTCACCTAAACTACGGCCGGGGCAAGTCTAAACTTTTTTTTCCCTGCAGGATTCCCGCAGCGGACATGCCTCACGAAACCTGCGCCACTATTTGGTGCGGTTTTGCTGTCGGAATTCCCTGCGGCTACCGGGGCGGATAAGCTGTGTAGTTCTACTCAGCATATCCGCCTAGTGTGTCCCTTATGATGTCGCTCCTGGAGCTGCTGCCTGTCTCTAAATAGGCAGTTGGTCCAGTAGAATTTGGAATTTTTTTTTTTGTGAACCAGCTTAAAAGAATACAAAACTTTTGTGTTAGGGCCTGTTCACATCACCGTTCGCTTCCGTTCCGGGGTTCCGTCTGAGGTTTCCGTCGGGTGAACCCCGCAACGGAAAGTGAAAGTGACAGCACAGCTTCCGTTTAAGTCACCATTGATCTCAATGGTGACGGAAACATCGCTAATGGTTTCCGTTCGTCACCATTCCGGCTGGTTTTCGGACGGAATCAATAGCGTAGTCGACTGCGCTAATGGTGACGGAAACGGAAGCTGTGCTGTTACTTTCACTTTCCGTTGCGGGGTTCACCCGACGGAAACCTCAGACGGAACCCTGGAATGGAAGCGAACGGTGATGTGAACAGGCCCTAACACAAAAGTTTTGTATTTTTTTAAGCTGGTTCACAAAAAAATATAATTCCAAATTCTACTGGACCAACTGCCTATTTAGAGACCGGCAGCAGCTCCAGGAGCGACATCATAAGGGTATGTTCACACGGCGGGGGTCCGTAACGGCTGAAATTACGGGGATGTTTCAGCCTGAAAACATCCCCGTAATTTCAGCCGTACCGGCATGTGCAGGCGCTTGAACGCCGCGTCAATTACGGCCGTAATTAGCGCTGCTATTCATTGGAGTCAATGAATAGCGGCTCCAATTACGGCCAAAGAAGTGACAGGTCACTTCTTTGACGCGGGCGTCTAGTTACGCGCCGTCATTTGACAGCGGCGCGTAAATATACGCCTCGTGTGAACAGACAAACGTCTGCCCATTGCTTTCAATGGGCAGATGTTTGTCAGCGCTATTGAGGCGCTATTTTCAGACGTAATTCGGGGCCAAAACGCCCGAATTACGTCCGTAAATAGGCCGTGTGAACATACCCTAAGGGACACACTAGGCGGATATGCTGAGTAAAACTCCACAGCTTATCCGCCCCAGTAGCCGCAGGGAATTCTGCCAGCAAAACCGCACCAAATAGTGGCTCAGGTTTCGTGAGGCGTGTCCGCTGCGGGAATCCTGCAGGGAAAAATTTTTTAGACTTGCCCCGGCCGTAGTCCTGGTGACGCATCTCTCTCTTCTGAACGTAGCCCCGCCTCCTGGGATGACGCTGTAGACCATGTGACTGCTGCAGCAGTCACATGGGATGAAACGTCATGACAGGAGGCGGGGCTGCGCTAAGAATAGAGGATCGCGTCACCAGGACTACGGCCGGGGCAAGTCTAAACTTTTTTATAAATTTAAAAAAGTGCCTTTTTTTTTTTTCTCTTTTGTGATTTTTGCAGCAGAACCGCAGCATTTCCGCAACAAAGGAGCAGCGATTCCACAGCATAAATTGACGTGCTGCGGCTTAAAAAAACCACACTGCAGGTCCATTTTTTTTGCTGCGTGTGGATGAGATTTGTTCTAATCCCATCCACTCTGCTGCGACTGTAATACGCTGCGGATTTTCCACAATAAAATGTGTTGCATAAAATCCGCAGTGTTCATGCCTAGTGTGTTCCTACCCTAAGGCCGGATTTACACAAGCGTGTGCTTTTTTGCGTGCGCAAAAACGTGGCGTTTTGCACATTCAATAGGTCCATAACAGCTCCGTGTGTCAGCAGCGTATGATGCGTGGCTTCGTGATTTTCGCGCAGCCGCCATCATTATGACACTCTGTTTGTATGTTTGTAGCACGTGGTGCTTTTCTGTTTTCATTCGTAGTTTATACTGCTGCGGAAGTGCTGGGCGTGATTTTCACGCACCCATTTACTTCAATGGGTGCGTGATGCGCGAACAATGCACAAATATCGGACATGTCGTGAGTTTTACGCAGCGGACTCACGCTGCGTGAAAATCACTGACAGTCCGCACGGCCCCATAGAGTAACATAGGTCCGTCCGAAGCGCGTGAAAATCACGCACGTTGCACGGACATATTACACGTTCGTCTCAATAAGCCCTAACAATAAGGCCCAGTTCACAGAGTTTTTGGGCCTTGATATTGACTCGGACACTGCGTCAGAATCAGCACCAAAAAACTTCCAAAACCGCCTCCCATTGATTTAATCTGAAATCAATGGGAGCCAGTCGCGGAAAAAAGAAAAAGCAGCACGTCCTCTCTTGCCGCGGTTCTGCCTCTGACCTCCCATCTAAATCAATGGGAGGCAGAAAATGCATTTTTCCCTGCGTTTTTTGTCTGCTGTCCTCAATCGCCGCGGGCAAAAAACGCGGCAAGATAGTGTGGGCAGGTCAAAATCTGCCTCAAAATTCGGTGCGCGGTTCCAGGCGTTCGCCGGTGCGCATGCGTGGGAGTTTGCGGGTGCGCGATCGGTCGCACGGGCGGCGGTGTTTGAAGGCCCCCATGACGACCCCCATGCTACCCAGGGCCGCCATCAGGGGGGGTATTAGGGGTACTGATGTGAGAGGCCCGGCCAAACCTAATTGAAAGGGGGGCCCGCAGCTCATGACATTCTTTTTGTGAAAAAAACGGGCCCCATTGCAGGGGCCTGTTTTTTTTCTACCAAAGGCAAGTCGCGGCAGTTTGCCGGGCCCCCCTTTCAATTAGGTTTGGCCGGGCCTCTCACATCAGTACCCCTAATACCCCCCCTGATGACGGCCCTGGGTACCATGATATAGTGCTGGACGGACTACCGTTAACAGGCGGTGCCACGGTAAGGGGGCCCAGAAAATTTTGCTGTAGGGGGCCCTGAAATTCCTGATGGCGGCCCTGCCCCTGCGTTCGGATATTCCAGTAAGTTGTGCAGATTATGTTCCCCCTGCGTTCGGATATTCCAGTCAGTTGTGCAGCTTGTTTTTCAGAGGTTTCCGAACACCAGAGGTAAGTAATGTGTAGCCACTTTTTCAGAGAGATGTGCAACATTTCAAAGAAAGGAAGAGCCCTTTCTGATGGATCCCCATGATGACGCACACTTCTTAGGTTAAGAATTGTAGTCGGCACATTGTGTTTCAAAAATTATATTTATTTGTTTCTCAGGATAAATGCCAGAGGCTATATGTGCAACGTCAACGTTTCGGTCGTAAGACCTTCGTCGGGCACTAGAAAAATATGTACATATAATTATAGCATATCATGAGTTTGGAGAGCTGTCACATAATTCACATCATAACATCACATAATATGTCATATATACACTAGATGTAGTATAGAATATATAACTTGGTCAATCTTAACATAGTTATTCTTTACAAAAATAAGGCTATGAAATTGACAAGAAGATTAAAAACAATGGGAGGAGACAGTTGCATATATCCCAGGTACAGTCACCACAATGGGGGGGGGGGGGGAGCGCCAGTATGACTATAGGGAGATAGGTGATGTTCTAGGTAGTCGTACACATTCAGGTATGTATAATTTGGTGAGCATATTGGATAGGCAGGGTACCACTTGTCAATGATGATCTACGTAACTTGTTAAGGCATAAATATGAATACAGCGGGATGGTAGAGGAGAACTTATTGTGGTGGAGTGGCAATAAGGGAAGCAAGGTGTGCACATGTCTTTATGGAACCCATGATTGTGTAATCATGAGTACGGTCATTGAGCGCCTCTCCAGGTGGTGGTCCCTTAGAAAGAACATTCTAGAGGTACATTTTATAAACCATAAACATCGCAGACTAGAAAGCATCACAGAAATAGGTGCAGGGCATGCAGTATGAAACAGAAAACGAAACAGACAAGCATTAGCTGTACAAGCAAAGTTCCACTAGTCCAAAAGGGGGGTATACAATGGAGTGTAGACACCTCCATAAACTCTGATGATATGTTCCTTACCTGAGCCGTACTGGGGACTGGATCGATCTGACTCTATAATGCGTAGTAGCGCTACTATGAATCGTATTCGGCGGCTTACCGCTCTTCATGGGCGCTGATAATCCCTGGTCACTTTCTGGTTTTAAGTGCTGTGAGGGGGGGGCGTGTCTAGTTGGTTGGAACGCATCGGCCAAGATGGCCGTGCGTTCCACCGCGTGTTGTTAGCAAGGCGTGGAACGCACGCGCATGCCGAGAGTGGATGGGTATCTCAAATGAAGGGAGGTTGCTGCCTCCTTGTTGGGCACATAAAAGATATTAAAGACATGTTGTGGACTGGATAGTAGAAGGACTTATAGGTGGGGGTCTTAATTACAATATATGACTCTATTTTACAAAATGTTCAGCAGAGTAATGCTGAATTGTTCTATGGCGCCATCTTGTGTATGTGCCTGGTAGTACAGTGTTAGGTAGATAATGAACTGGTTGGCTCTAGTACGCCCTATTGTAAAATTATACCATGTCAATAGAGATGATACGTAGGTGGTTGGAGTAAGGATCCCTTGTAGTACATGCAGGCTCAGAGGGAATCATCGAGTCTGGGATAAAAACAGATGCAGGTTATGTTAATGTCAATTATAGAATAACTGTATAATACATTTACACCTGGACAATGGGATATATACATAGAATCAGGAAGGGTGACACATTGAGGTGGATAAACAGAGTTACAGTTGAGGTATAACATCTTGGTTAACTAGCTAGTAGGTGGTGGAACGTCAAGTTTTCTAATATTGTTTATAGGAAGCTGCTTGTTAGGTAAGACTAAACGTGGACACCACAACACTACTCAGTTCTTTTCAAATCAACGGTTTACTGAAAATCAAAATTTCAAACAGGCCAAATAACTACAATACAGTATTCAAATCAAGTCTCTCAGTAGCTGAGGCACTCGCCCTCGTGGGAGTCCTACCCGCTCTTGGGTGGCTGCACCTGGCGCTCACTGACCCGGCCCGGCGGGTCTCAAGAAGGAAATGGGCCGTCTCCACGGATGACTGTGGTGCTACCACTCACACTGCGGAATCCCCAAAGGTGGAAGCTATGCCCCTCGCCCCTTGGCTATGGCATGAGTCCGGCGGATATATTACCGCGTGCGCCTCCGCGGGTCAGAGCGAGAGCTACACACTACCACGCGGCATACCACCCTTACCTCTGCTTTCTGCTCCTCTGTTGATGAAGATGACGTCTTTTCCCTTGTGTCTCCTGACACCGCTGAGTTGTAGTGAATGTCCAGCTAGTCCTCCTCCAGGAACGTTGAGCCAAGGATCCTTCTCCTACAAATGGTGGCAGCCTGGTCACTTTCTTGTCCCCACTCAGCTCTGCATCTTCCCTCTCTCCAAGTCCCCTCCCCTCTCCCTGGGGTCCGCCAATTCCCCCTTCCCTCTCTCTCCGTCCGTTCTTTGGTTCCTCCTTTTTCTCTGTCCTAATGGCCTGTCTGTTTTCTCACTCCTGCTGTGTTCCACTGCCCCCCAGTGGTCATTGTTAACTTTACGGTTTCTACACATTGTTTCTAAGACATATGTCTAACCTTTGCTGCCTGACGTCACACAAACGGGGGAAAATACGAGGCCCAGAAGGGGCTGAGAGCACAAATGGACACCTAAGGCTCGTGGAGATGGTGGGGATCGGAACCTTTATAACTTCCGCGGGAGGTGAGGGGGCTGCGACCCCTATCATGTCATGAGGGTGCAGGAGGCTGGTACCCCCATTACACATCTCCCTTGAGGAAATAGTGCAGTCCCCGGCACTACAGTCAAAATCCCTGTAACGGGACGGTAAGGTCCCTCTGTTCTCCCGACGGGGGTAACGTACCGTCCCTTCTTCTTGGTCCCCTTCAACTGTTGGTGAGGATGGGATATCTGCGACCGGGACCACTGCCCACCATTCGCCACTAGGTTCAGCGGGAGTAGTGTCAGGTGCCGTAGCCGGTGTCAGTTCCCTCATCTGCTCAGCTGGAAACGAACAGGGTCTCAGCAAGTTTCGGCGTAGTTTCCGTACCCTGCCGTTTCCGTCTTCTCGCTGTACATCGTACACTGAGAGTTGTGGACTCGCTCTTCGGATAACGACATAGGGCACTCGCTCCCAACGTGGCTCCAACTTACTGGCTCGTTGCGCTTGTTTGTTGCGGACCAATACCCTGTCCCCAGGGTGGAATGGTTCTATGGGCCGGATGGGTCCGGCCGTTATCGAAGGTTGTTCATGTCTCCTTGCTGCTTGTACTCGATCTCGAGCTCGCTGAATCCTGCGCTGGTGCTCCTCTATCCACTGAGACGGGGTTCGCACACTATTTTCTTCAGGTTGCTCCATGAGTAAGGCTATTGGTAAGCGTCCCATTCGGCCAAACAAGAGCTGATAAGGAGTGTATCCAGTAGTACTGTGTACGCTATTATTATATGCCCATACTACGTCCTCCACAAAATTAGGCCACCGCTCTTGGTGATCGTCGCCCAAAGTTCTCAGCATCCCCAACAGAGTCCGGTTAAAGCGTTCACACGCCCCGTTGCCCTGAGGGTGATAGGGCGTCGTTCGTGACTTCCGTATGCCGTGTAGCACACACAGCTCTTGAATCAGCTGTGATTCGAAGTTTGGACCCTGGTCAGTTAACAGTCTCTGTGGACACCCATAGGGCCGTATAACGTGAGTCCATATTAGTTTGGCTGTGGTGGGTGCTGTCTGGTCCCTGGTAGGGATGACGATCGCATATTTGGAGAAATGATCTACACACACCAATGCGTATTTGTGTCCGGAGGTCACTTCATGGACGGTAAGGAAATCCATTGTTAACAGTTCAAAGGGTTCCCCCGTGTGTATGGCCTGCGGCACGGTAGTCTGCACTGGTCCTTTGTGGATAGCACAGTTGGCGCATGTCCGGCATATCCGCTCCACCGTCTCACTCAGTTGTGGGCTGTAGAAATAACCTCGGACCAGGGCCTCCGTTTTTACAGCGCAGAAGTGTCCTCCGACCTCATGTAGGGTCCGGCAGACTGACTCTACTTCTTTGATCGGCAACACCAATTGCCACCCGACTCGTTGCTCTTTCGCCATCCAGAGCCGGCGGTAAATGACTCCACCTCGAAGGAGCAGCCGCTCCTGTTGTCTTGCAATTTGGCATTCCCTTCGTGTCAGCTGAGCACGTTCGGACCCTGTCGGCCGCCGTCTGGTCAGAAGCCACCCATGTAAATGTTGTAGGTCCTTATCAGACCTCTGTTTCTCCTGCCACTCTAGACGACTGTACAGTTCACCCACTTCGGGCCCTCCATTCCTGGCCTCCAGTTGCGTGACCCTGCTTGCCACCCGCAATGGCGGGATCTCCACCTCTTCCACTTCTTCATCCTGATCCCCGACAGGGTTCGTTGTCGGGTTCCGGGACAAGGCATCCGCATTGCCGTTGTTGCGCCCAGGCTTATAGCGAATTATATAATCGAACCGGGCGAAGCGTGCCACCCAGCGCTGCTCTAGTGCACCCAGTTTGGCGGTGTGTAGATAAGCAAGCGGGTTATTGTCAGTATAGATCTCTATCCGGCTTCACGTCAAGTACTCCGCAAATCTTTCCGTAACGGCCCAGACTACAGCCCAGACTACAGCTAGGAGTTCAAGGCAAAAGGAACTGTAATTCAGGGGGTTCCGCTCGGCGGGCCTCAGACTCCGGCTACCGTACGCAATCACCCTTTCCACTCCATCTCTCTTCTGTGACAGCACCGCTCCCAAACCGTGCAGGCTAGCATCAGTATAGAGTTGGAACGGCTGTGAATAGTCGGCGAATGCCAAGATGGGCGCAGTCGTTAATCGCTCCTTTAACTGTTGTAAGGCCTGTTCCTGAGTCGGGCCCCATCGGTTGGCCACCGATGTACTCTGTTTCCCCCGCCGTTCTGACGGCTGTCCCCGTAACAGTTCGTGGAGTGGACCGGCAATCTTGGCAAAATCTTGGATGTATCGCCGGTAGTATCCTACCAGCCCCAGGAAGGCTCTCACTTCGGTAGACGTGCTGGGTGGTGGCCAGTCCATAACGGCTTGAATCTTGCCAGGATCAGGTGCCACCCCCTCTGGGCTGACTACATGTCCCAAGTAGTTGATCTTCTGTCTCGCAATCCGACATTTAGTTGGTTTTAGTTTCAGCCCGAACCTCGTCAACCGGCTCAGTACGGCCTCCAGGTGACCCAGGTGCTCTGGAAAGGTACTGGAGTACACTACGATGTCATCTAGGTAAATCATGATGGACTCGAAGTTCATGTCTCCTAGGCAGTGTTCCATCAACCGTTGAAATGTACTTGGGGCGTTATTCAACCCGAATTGCATCCGGTTACACTCAAATAGCCCCATTGGTGTGATGAATGCCGTCTTCTCTTTGTCTTCCTCTCGAACGGGAACTTGCCAGTACCCACTGGCTAGATCGAGGGTAGTGAAATACTGAGTCTGACGGAGTGCTGTGAGTGACTCTTCCACTCTCGGGAGGGGATAAACGTCCCTATGTGTGCATGCGTTCAGCCGGCGATAATCGATACAGAATCGTAGGGTGCCATCCTTCCGCACTAGCACAATTGGCGCAGCCCACGGGCTTGTACTTTCCCGGATCACTTGGCCCTCCAACATCTTCTGGATTAGGTCTTTGACCTCCTGGTACAATGCAGGTATGCTTCTGTATCTTTCCCGCACTGGGACTGCACCCCTAGTGTGAATGGCGTCTTCTATAGCGTCGGTACAGCCATAATCTTCCTCGTGAGAAGCAAAAGCAGTCAAGTAGCATTGTAGGAGCGCCCGTAGTGCTTGTTCAGACTCCGGGTCGGGGGCCACCCCCTGCATTTTTAGTTGTTGCCACAGCCAGGTCAGTGTCCCTCCGGCCTCCTCTGTCTCCTCGGGCTCTGGCTCGTTGGACGGCCCGTGGGGTTCCGACTCAATTACATCTTGAGGTCGTATAACATGTACTGCCGCTAGAGCTGTGGCGGGAGGGATGACGGTCACCACATCATCTAGATTCATCAGCCGAACGGTGGCGCAGCCCCGCGCTATTCGGCACACGGTCCTTCCCACCATCCAGTTGGCAGCTGGAGAGGCATCGCTAAGTGGTTCTACTATCACAGTAGCATTCCTCAACCGTAGATGTGTCTTCACCTCCAACGGTAGCGTTAACTCTTGTCTAGGGGGCAGTTGAAGGGGTTTTCCTCGGGGTGACCTAATGGTACCCACTTGTCGTTCCTCTTGGGCTACTCTTTCTTTTTGTCGGCAGATTCTCTGTAACTGTTGAAGAGACTGTTGCACTCGGGTGTTCCCGCCGACTCTTTCCCAGTAGACGGTTCCCATCTCCCGCAACAGGAGTCCGTCTAACTCTCGTAGTATGTTCATGCCGATGATTACGGGAACACCCGGCCGGGCATAGTTAGGCACGACCAACACGGCCTGTCTAGGGATTGATTTTCCGAACAGCTCAATATCTAACCAGGTCATTCCAACCACTGGGATGGGGAGGTTGTTGGCAGCTGTCAAGGTGAGCCAAGGGTTCTCCAACTCATCAGACCCCGCAAAGTGTCTCTCATACACTTCCTTTGCCATCGTCGTAACTTCAGAGCCCGTGTCTAACAAGCAACTCACGTCTATCCCCTTTATCCGGGCCTGTAAGACGGGCGATCTGCCTGCGATACGGTGATATTGATCATTCGGGCCGATGGAATTGGAGGTCCCCGCCGCTTGGCCCTCAGCCGCGGGTGATTCTAGTTTAAAGGTGGCCGTTCCATCCTAGGGGCCTGACAGTCTCTTGCCAGGTGTCCTGGTCGGCCACATTCCCAACACAGGTGAATTTCGGCCAGATCAAATCTTCTCTGCCGAGGACGGTCCTCCCGGGTAGAACTTGCCGCCTTCAGCTGGTTGATCTCTTCTCTCATCTCCCTCATGGACTCCCTCACATCCCTGGCAAAGTCTCGGAGGAAAGCACTGTCTGTTGTGGGGTCCATTTTCAGAGGCAGTCCCCTTTCGGTAGAGTTGTGTACACAAACGTGAGCACCATCCTCTCCCTCGCGCTGCCACTCTATGGCCTCTCGAACTAGGTCCACTAAGGCGGTATGCGGCTCCGTCCGTATATAGTCTCTGAGGCTCCTTCTTAGCGCTCTATTCTTCAACCCAGACACGTATTGGTCCCGCAGCACCCTGTCAGTGTCGGGGACAGCCGCGCACCCCTCTTGATCTTTCTTGCTAAGTCGGTTCCACAATCGTTGGAGTGAGACCGAGTACTGTTGGACGGATTCATCTTCTCGTTGACTACGGGTATAGAACTTTTTCCGTAAATCGGTAACTGAGGTAGTGTCTCCGTATAGGGTTTCGAGCCTGGCGATGATGTCTTCCAGGGTCGCTCTTTGACTGACTGGGAGGACTACTACTGCTGCACGAGCATCTCCTTCTAGCAGGCTCAACGCGAGATCCGCTTGGTGTGGGGGAGGTACTTGGTAGAGTCGGGCCGCTGCTCTTAGCCTCTCGGCCCAATCCATCAGCGTCACGCTCTTTCCGTCATATTTGGGCACATTTAACATGGCTGCCCACATAGGGAACAGAATTGGGGGTGGGGCTGGGGCACTGATGGCAGGCTCCGCTGAAGTTCCTGGTTGGCTCATCCTGTTCGTGATGCCACGTGTTAGGTAAGACTAAACGTGGACACCACAACACTACTCAGTTCTTTTCAAATCAACGGTTTACTGAAAATCACAATTTCAAACAGGCCAAATAACTACAATACAGTATTCAAATCAAGTTTCTCAGTAGCTGAGGCACTCGCCCTCGTGGGAGTCCTACCCGCTCTCGGGTGGCTGCGCCTGGCGCTCACTGACCCGGCCCGGCGGGTCTCAAGAAGATAATGGGCCGTCTCCGCGGATCACTGTGGTGCTACCACTCACACTGCGGAATCCCCAAAGGTGGAAGCTATGCCCCTCGCCCTTTGGCTACGGCGTGAGTCCGGCGGATATATTACCGCGTGCGCTTCCGCGGGTAAGAGCGAGAGCTACTCACTACCACGCGGCATACCACCCTTATCTCTGCTTTCTGCTCCTCTGTTGATGAAGATGACGTCTTTTCCCTTGTGTCTCCTGACACCGCTGAGTTGTAGTGAATGTCCAGCTAGTCCTCCTCCAGGAACGTTGAGCCAAGGATCCTTCTCCTACAAATGGTGGCAGCCTGGTCACTTTCTTGTCCCCACTCAGCTCTGCATCTTCCCTCTCTCCAAGTCCCCTCCCCTCTCCTTCCTCATCCTGGGGTCCGCCAATTCCCCCTTCCCTCTCTCTCCGTCCGTTCTTTGGGTCCTCCTTTTTCTCTGTCCTAATGGCCTGTCTGTTTTCTCACTCCTGCTGTGTTCCACTGCCCCCCAGTGGTCATTGTTAACTTTACGGTTTCTACACATTGTTTCTAAGACATATGTCTAACCTTTGCTGCAAGCGGCCTGACGTCACACAAACGGGGGAAAACACGAGGCCCAGAAGGGGCTGAGAGCACAAATGGACACCTAAGGCTCGTGGAGATGGTGGGAACCGGAACCTTTATAACTTCCGCGGGAGGCGAGGGGGCTGCGACCCCTATCATGTCATGAGGGTGCAGGAGGCTGGTACCCCCATTACATGCTGATCTCGTACTCCCTATTGAGACCCCTTGGTTCTAGTGTCTGGAGTTTATGTATCCAGTAGGCCTCTCTGCGTTTCAGTAGGTTGATCCTGTCGCCCCCTCTTCTATGTGCTGGAACATGTTCAATGACTTGGAACATGAGTTGAGAAATATTGTGTTTGTGATGGGCAAAGTGTGCAGGGATGGGAAGTAGTATTTTGCCGCATCTAATATTGGACTTGTGTTGGCTGATTCTGTCTTTAATCCGTTGGGTGGTCTCACCTACGTAGGCTAATCCACAGGGACATTTGATCATATAGACCACGTAATTGGTGTTACAATCAAAATATTCTCTAATCGGAATACTCTGACCGGATGAGGGATGGTGGATTTTATCCCCTTTAATAATATGGGAACATTGAAGACAGCTTCTGCAGGGGAAGGTGCCCCTCTTAGGTGTGCTCAGGAATGTCTGTCTGGATATTTTTCGGGATGATCCAATATCTGCCCTGACAATCTTGTCTTTTAGATTATTTTTTTTTTTTTAAACAGGGTAAGAAGGGGGATTAAAATTCCGTGACTTGTGGGTAGGCCTCTTGTAGTAGGGGCCAATGCTTCCTGATGACGTGATGGATCTTATAGGTACATGGGTGATAGACATGCACGAAGGGGAATGCATTTTGGTTTGGCCTGGGTGTGGGGAACACTCAGTGTTTGGGCTGACTCCAAGACTCTACTGGGATAGCCTCTTTCTAAAAACTTCTTAGTCATGTTCTCAGTTCTTTCCCTCAGCAGTGATGGGTTGTCTACAATACGGTTTACCCGTGTATACTGCGATCTAGGTAGAGAATTTCTGGTTGCCAGTGGATGGCAGCTGGAGTAGTGCAGGAGGCCATTCTTATCTGTCTCTTTAGTGTAAAGATCACTGCTGAGTTTGCCATGTGTATCTTTTATAATGGTTGTGTCGAGGAAGTTAATTTTGAATATGTCATGGCTCAGAGTAAATTGTAACTCTGGCCAGATACTGTTCAGATATGTCGTGAAGTTGAGAAGGCTAGTGGTTGTGCCTTCCCAGAGGCAAAAGATGTCATCTATATAACTTTTCCACATTCGGGCGTGTTGTCTAAAGAGGTTGTTAGGGTATATGTAATATTCTTCCAGATAGGCCATGTAGCAATTGGCGTATGGGGGGGGGCAACAATAGAACCCATTGCCGTGCCTTGTAATTGTATGTAGAATTGGTCCTCAAAGAGGAAGAAGTTATCAGTCAGTACAAGATTGAGTAGGTCGTCACAGAGGTTTATGACGTCCGGATGTGTATTCGTATTGGTTAGTATTTCGTGTACTGCTCTTGTGCCCTTAGTGTGTTCGATAGATGTGTATAGGCTACAGACATCCAATGTTACCAGTATGGTCTCCGTGGATACTTTGTCTAGTCTTCTGATATGTGCAAGAAATTCTGTGGGGTCTAGCAGATATGATTTTGTTTTCCTGACTAGAGGTGTAAGTATTTTTTCTAAGAATTTGGAGATAGGTGAGAAGATAGAATCAGTGGATGCAACTATTGGCCGGCCTGGGGGTTTATCAAGTCTTTTGTGGATTTTTGGGAGAACATAGAATACCGGTGTGATGGGATGTCTATTGGTCAGGAATGATGCTGTCTCCTGATCTATGGTACCTTTGGCCACGTATCTATCCAGAATGTCGGTGGCCCTAGTCATGATTCTACTTGTTGGGTCATGGTCAATGGGTTTATAGACTGACGCGTCACTCAGCTGTCTATACACTTCCTCCATATATGTCTTCCTATCCATGACGACTATAGCCCCGCCTTTATCTGCGGGTTTGATAATTAGATCCCTATCGTTGGTAAGGGAGAGTAGGGCTTGCCTCTCAACATTGTCCATGTTGGTCTGGCATTTAAAGAGGCCTAGGTAAAAGTCGTGGCAGAAAATCCCCACGTCTCTCTGGACCAGTCCAATGAATGTTTCCAATGGGGGTGAATTTTTTGGGGGAGCAAACAAGCTTTTGTTCCTCAGTCCCAGTTCTTTCGAGGTGATCGTGGAGGTCACACTTGTCGTTATAGGATCCTCCGGTCCTCGGGTTTCCCCCTTGTTGGAGAAAAAGACCCGTAGACGCAAGGTTCTGTAGAAGCGGTTTAGATCCATGTCCAGCTGGAATAGATCATACCTATAAGTGGGGCAGAAGGAAAGGCCCTTCTGTAGTAGGAGGAGTTCAGCTGGACTTAGTGATTTGGAGGAAATATTCACTACCAGTGATTGTGGGGTGCTAGTCATACCTGTGACCTTGTTGTCATCAGTCGACTTGCGTCTTCTGGTGCTGCCTCTCCTCGTCCTCTTCTTGGGCGTCTGCCCCTGCGTTGGTCTAAAAAGTGGTGTCTGCCTTGGTTTAAGTAGCCAGGATAGTGGTATGGTGTTCTGCGTTGTGGTCGTGTAGATGTAAATCCCTCTTGCCATCTGTACACTCTATTCCTCAGATAGTCTTCTTGGTCTCTTTGGAATTTGCTTCTCTTGAGAGCTTCAACCTCGCTCCGATGGGTACTGAGATTCGTTCTCAGTTTGTTGTCAAACTCAGTGAACTCTGAAGTGGATAGGGTGGCTTTCAATTGCTGTTCAGAGGCTGTGATTTTCTCCTGAAGCTCTGCGATATTCTTTTGTAAGTATGATACGGTGAGTGTCATAAGGTCAAAGGAGCATTTGTTGAGGATGTGTTCGAATTGCGTACAGTAATCTGGATCTTCTTTGAAGATAGTTGGCTTGATTGGTACGCGTAGTCCTCGGGGAATGCGTTGGACTTTGATATACTCAGCCAATGTGGCACTGTGTAGCTCCTGGTTGATGAGTTTCCTCTTGTTCCTCTCGTGATCTCTATTCCGGATTTCTGTTGGTGGGATCTGGAGAAACTCCCTGGATGTGGTAACTGTAGATAGGATACTGTCTGTCTCCTCCTTGTTGTAAGAGAAGGTCGGATTGGACATATTTACCGTGCTTGTCTGAAGGGGAGGTACATCTATGGTTGTGTTCAGATAGCACCGGTATCTTTGGGTGCTCGAGGTAGGGTCCCAACCCGGATGTAGTTTAAGAATTGTAGACGCACAGTTCTTGTCAATAGACTTCCAAAAATATCCATCATAACATTGGCGACAAGCTATCCAACGCAGAGGTTGAATTCTGTTTTCGCAGTCCAGATTGTGTGCAAGTAAATAGTGCTGTTTCATGAATTGGATGCCATCGGTTTTATTTGTACCCACTATAATAGGCTGGAGTGTCTTCTCAAAGAAATGTTGATCCATTTTCATTTCAGGGCAACAAAAAATTGCAATTAATAGGGGAGATTTATCAAGCTGTCTTATAGTAAGAATGTCCTTTGTTGCCCATAGCAACCAATCAGAGCTTTCATTTTACCTGAGCTCATTAATATATGAAGGCTGTGGGGTCGCTATGGGCAACAAAGGACATTCTTATTATAAGACAGTGTGATAAATCTCCCCCAATGTCACTGAGGAAGCAGGGGGACATAAACTTTACCTGTTTAATCAGGGAGGGGGACATAGACTTCACTTGTTCCTAATAATATTCATCAAATAGTATGTGTTCAAGTCTTAAAAGGTAGTTTTCAGTCCCTGAACAAAAATGCCTGACTTATGTTGAAAGGCATTTGTAGCTCAGGCTATTTGGGGGGGACGGACAATTATGGCTGAGGCACTCTGGGGAGCCATCTGTGGCTGAGGCACTCTGGGACGGCCGTCTGCAAATGAAGCAGTCTGGGGAACAGCATCAGTAGCTGAAACACTCTGGATAGCCATCTGTGGCTGAAGCATTCTGGAGGACAGCATCTGTGGTTGAGGCACGCTGGGTGAGGGCATGTAATGGGGGCTCTCCTTTATAGATATACTGTTTATACAAATATATCTATGAATAGAGATGTATATGAGCCTATTGCATTAGATGAAGCAGTTGCAGTAGAGCAACAACTTTTAATTCTTACACAACAGTTCGGTACTTTTCTTGAATATGTTCTCTTGAGGTAGCTCAAATAATAACGAACAGCAGATGTACCAAACTGATCACTGCCGGGGTACAGAACAGTGAAGTATGCCAACTGATCTACTAAGGTTGGGTTACGCCCTTAGTCGGCTTCTGTCTTTTCTATAGTGCCGCTATGAGTCTCCGTGAGGCTCCTCCCTTCCACAGCCTTCCCAACCTTCGCCTAACCTGCCGGGTTGCCCCAGTCACTTAGTTTGGCTGTGACCTGCATCTCCATGGGTACTTGGTGTTGCTACACCAATACCTTTTTTTGGAATAGCCCAAACGTCCATGGGTGTGAATGTGCAACCTACTCGACACATACAAGATTGCAACAAGTGTGTTACAGAGTATGTTCCCAGACCACTAGGTGGTATGAGCAGTCAAGTACAAGTCCTTGTTAGAAAAGGGGTACTGCCTCTCTAAGGATCGCTTATCTTTACTTGCAATGATGACACAGTAGTAACAATGCATTAACTTGCTTATAGAGTACAGTATTAAACAGTTAAAGCTAATTTTTCAGGTGACTTTTTAGAATAGGCAGTCATATGTGTGTGACTGTGGCATATAAACCATGGAGCTGTAGGCTAGGAAATAAACCTATAACCCTTTAAATAAATGAACACGACACAATGCTTTATTTATAAAGCGGGTTGAGTCAGGGGTCGGCCACAGCTTTTATTATTCAAATAACTTATTGTGTAAACAAAATAGTCACATTTAACTTTTTGTATATAAACTGACCTTAACTGTATAACATATACATAACATAGGTCAATATAAAAACCGAACCCACATGCCAGCCTAGAACTGAGGGCATGTGGGTGAGAACCAATACCATTCCCCGCCATAAGGAGAACGTGTACATCCACCTACACGTCTATCCGACCCCCAGCCAACAGAGACAGAGCCTGCTCTATGCCATCCTGCAGCCCAGAAAGAAAAATATCCAACCTGATGTCAGTAAGGTGGACACCGTCAGGGAGCAGTAGACAACGGTTATCCCTTTCAAGCTGTCTGTGTCGTATAACCACCCCACCCCGAGAACGAACAAACTTAGAGACCCTGGTATTTAGCAATCTCCTGCCCCTCTCAATAGCCGCAGCATCCCTTGCCCCGTGCCAAACCACCCGTGGGATCATCTCAGACCAGACTAGCACTATTTGAGCAAAGAAAGAGGAAAAGCGTTCCAAGTCTGATTGTATCAGTGCAATCAGCTCACCCAAGCGAACCGAACACATGTCATTGCCTCCGACATGTATGACCAGAACTGTAAGCACCAGCCGGTGCCTACTGATTTCCACAACTTCTGGTAAGGTCGCATCCCTGTGCTCAGCCCAAAAAACACAGGAATGTCAAATATCCACACCGATGGTCGGGCACCTGTAAAAGAAAAATCACTGTAAAAGCAAGTCTGGTCTAACATAACCAGAAAAACATTCAGAATTCCAACGACCTATCCAACGAACCTCAGCATTCGGAAGACCTAACTCACTTGCCATCATCGCAGCCCCGATTCTAAAGGAATGAGTCCCAAACTCCTTAGACGGGAAACCTGCATGCGCCAAAACCTTCTTAAAAACCACAGAAAACTGAGAGCGCGTTAACGGTTTTCTGTCAATATGGACCAAGAACTGCGCACCGAGGGAACGAACACCTAAATACGAAGATAACAGGGCAACCGGTCATGCGACCCCAGGGACTGGATGCAAAGACATCCAGCAACCCCGTCCAAAAATATCGGTTTTGGACCGCCGAATACCGAGGCGAGGGGACAAAGAGGAAGCGACTACATCCTCTAATAATAAACCTCCTGGACGGGACGCGCTCATGGGAACCAACTCGGAAACACATAGAGCCCCGAAAAAGGATATAACAAAAGCAACTGAAAACAAGACCATATGAGTTTATTAATAGCAAAAACCGCACTCAAATTATCAGACCAAAAAACAACTGAACTATTAGACATGGAGCTCCCCCAAAGATCAACCGCCACCACTATTGGAAACAGCTCAAGTAGGGTCAGATTAGCACAACAACCCCTGTATTGCCATTCATCGGGCCAGGGGGCAGCGCACCAAGCCGAGCCAAATATGGCGCCAAAACCCAAAGAACCTGACGCATCAGTGAACAATTCCAGGACACGATTAGAAACCAAGGGGGTACGCCAACAGGCATGACCATTATATTCTTCCAAAAAGGTACGCCAAACGCGTAAATCAGCCTTAATGGAAGAAGAAATGCGGATTAAATTAGAAGGTCGCAAAACAACAGCGGTGGCTAAAGATAACCGCCTAGAAAAAATCCTACCCATTGACATAATTCGACACGCAAAAACCAACAAACCCAACAAGGACTGAATCTGCCGAAGCTGCAACTTACGCGACGCCAGCGTCAAATCCAAAAAATCCCTGATCTTCACAATTTTCGCCTCGGGAAAACGAAACACCATTTGCAATGAATCGATCTCAATACCCAAAAAACAAAGTGATATACATGGGCCCTCAGTCTTATCCTCAGACAAAGGGACCCCGAAACTGCAGCAGATATGACGAAAATACGACAAAAGATAATTACAATGCGGTGACGAAACAGGACCAACAAACAGAAAATCATCCAGATAATGAGTAACGGAAGCGGAACCAGTGACGTCATGTAACACCCATTCAAGAAAGGAACTGAAAACTTCAAAATAAAAACATGAAATGGAGCTACCCAACGGCAAACACATATCGTAGTAAAACTCCCCCATCTAAATAGCAACCCAACAAATGAAATAAATCCGCATGAACCGGCAACAAGCGGATTAGACATCGGATTTAGCCAAAAGGGCCCCCTCCTAGCCTTGCAAACTAAATCAACTGCCCGATCAAACGACACATAAGAAACTGTCGCAATGTCCTTGCTAATTCCATCATTAACAGAAATCCCCTTAGAGTGCGAGAGGTGGTGAATAAGTGGAACTTGCCGAGCTCCTTCTTAGGGACGACGCCCAAAAGAGAAACCCGCAAGTTAAAAAATGGGGGATCAAGAAACGAACCGGCCATGCAACCCAACTCTACCTCCTTCCCCACCTTCTCGCGCAGAACTAAAGGGAGCTCAAACGCTGATTTCAGGTTCTTAGAAAAAACAGGCTCCACACTATAAGTAAACGGAATGATGAAACCATGAGAAAAACCAACTCTAAGAAGGGCGGCCTCCTCCATCTTGGCGTAACGCTCTAACCAGGGGAGCATCTCTAGGACGTGGACCGGCGTCCTCGGCCCTACCAGGATGCGCAAGACGGGAGGCGGGCAAGGTGCGCCGAGTGCATCTACTGGCGGAGTGAGTACCTCCGCAAGTGGAGCATTCATGTCTAAACTTACATGACCCGTAGAACCTGCAATGATCCTCGTTGAAGAGCCAGCAGGTACCGGACTTGCGCAAGCCAATGCCCCCAACTCCGGTCCCCGCTACCGGGGAGGTGACAGAGGAGGGGGGGGTAGATGGAAAGGGCTTCTGTGATATCATAAGGCGCAACCATACATCAGTAGCCTTAGTATCCCAACCAACGTCAGGCTTTAGTGCAAAGCATCTACGGAACTCCTCATCGTAGCGCCACCATGCAGAACCGCCATGAGACCTGTAAGCACTTAAAATAGTATCCAAGTATACAAACAACTGGTAACCGCAGTCAGGACATTTCTGGCCCAAAACACACCCTAAAACCGCAAAAAAACGGGAATCCAATTGTTAGAGGTCCTGACTACCCTGGGTTTAAACAACACCCCCCGCTCAAAACGCCTTTCTTTATCTATCATAGGAGAATCAATCGAAATCAACGACCATATGTCAACATAATCATTCCTAAATATATTTTCCCTGGTATTATCAGAAAGGTGCGCACCCAGGGGGGAAATACCACAAACATATGTATCCCTGAAAACAGGTAAGGAAGACGTCGACATGGAAGTGGAAGCCTCGGACGAGGTTTTCGCAACCACGTTACACCAAAGGCTCCGCGAGTGGAGGGGCATTACCCACACTAACAGGGAACGAACAGCAGACAACAAAACACCATCAGAAACATTATTCACATTCCATACCCGCAGGCAGTTATACTCATCGGGGACAACTGCATGTCCTGGGACCACACGTGAAGGTGATGGTGGAGGAGCAGGCATCGCGGGAGCCAGCGGTACCACGACCGTCAACACCACTCGACTCCCCCTGCCTGACCTTGGGTGATGACTCAGAGCCGACCGAGAGCGAGAAGGAAGCTCGCCACGCCCGGCGGAACTAGCACTCCCGGAAGACGAGCTTGAAGATAATGACGACCGAAGAGAATGCCGATGACGACGACGTCTCGAACACCGGGACCGACCACGTCGAGAACGATGGTGGCTGCCACTAGCTTGTGACGCAGCGGATGAAGGGGTGGAATTAGCTTCAGCCAGCACATATGCAGGCCCCAGAGTAGGATGCACCAACACAGCATCCTCTGGGGCAACAGTAACGGCCGTACACACCGGGATTGGACCCTGAGTGCGCTTCCCGCAGAGAAGTCGTCATCAAACAGGGGAGGGGATATTTCGCTCCATTTCCCACATTCCCCAGCCTGACCTGCCAGGGGAATAGGGGAAGCTCCAGCAGGCAATCTAGGAGAAGGGGAGGGGAATCAAACAGCCAAAAGCCCTACTGATTACCATAACCACTCCCCTAACCCCAGTTATTGGAGAACACATAAACCTACTCCCCTAGCCTATCAATAAAATATTTTAACCCCTTAACCCCCCAGTCCAAGGCTCAGCAGCTATACGCCTTTGAGCCTAATGAGATGAGGAATAACACTATTTCTGGCCATTATATGACTTGCATTCTGCATTATTTAGTAGGTTTCCCTACTGCAGGCTCTATCTCTAATTCTGTTTTCTCTGAGTTAGTGAGCGGAGCCTAATTGTTATAATGTAATCTATATACTGCACACATAGAATAAAATAATACTACTCTCCTATCTCTATCTATAACATATATAAAAGGAGATTATACAGCCCTACGGAATAGTGCAGCTGAGAATCCAGCACTGGAGTGACATATAAATCTTACCAGCACCTCTCTGTCTCTTTCTCCACCTGTTCATCCCACCCCTTCCCATAGACATGTATGCAGTGCGTCTTTCTCACTCTCTCTCTGCTCCCGCCCCCTGCCCCCCCTTTCCATAGATTTGTATAGGCAGGCAGTGAAGAGACCCTCCCCCCTCACATACACAGACCTTCTGCAGTCTGTCAATTCTGCTCTGTAACCAGGGATGGACTTTGCTTGACATCAGGTAGTGGGCGGCAGATTACAGGAAGGGAAACACCTGGTGGCATTAACTTTTGCATGGATAAAACAACTACATTTTAACACTAAGTTATACAAAGTTGATATATATCAGATGTACTATTAGATTAGCAAAAATTGTTTGAAAAGTAAGTGTCCATTTAAAATTTTCTGGTTGCAGTGGGTGGAATTGCTCACTACTACTTTTCTTTTTTTCTAAGAACTTTTGTGGCATGACACTGCCCCACTAACCTCCATTACTCCGTACATCGCAAGTCTCTCTCTTGTATAGGCCTCCATCCAGTTATTTCACAGTACACTCACTTATACAGGCCTCAGACCACTTTTTTACAGGACACTTACTAGGCCTCAGGGCAGTCACTTATAAATAAGCGCTGGTTACAAACCTCCTCCCAGGGGCTGACTTCTCACATCTCACACGGACATAGTAATGCCAATCCCAATTAGAGCAGGTTCTCTCTCAAGGCTAATGGCTCCCCTCCTAGGTACAGTACTCCTCGGGGGCTTAGGAGTTCAGGCTGCTGCGTATTGCAGAGGAGATGTCACCATCTCCTTGCATTGAGAAATTTACGCACCATTTTCTGCCGTAAAAAACATGTTTTTGCCGCAGCAGAATGTTTGCGTTTTTCAACGGAATTGCTGCAGAAGTTTTCTGCAGCAATTCCGTTGTGTGTGGACAAGCCCTTACACTATAAAATCTATGTAAAGATGAACATGCTTGTGAGCCGATCAACCATGCTTCTCCCAATAGGTGAGGACCCTATGTATATGCTATAAATGCCTTAGAGGGTAATACCCCTTGAAGGTGGTGTCTTCTTGAAAGATTACTTTTAAGGGGGTTTTCACTATCAACTATTAGGGTTTTCCTTGGTTACAATTTATTTTATTTAACCCACTAATTCATTTAGAATAAGAGGGCTTTTAAATTTGATGCTTCCCTTCTTCCCTACAGTCTCCACACTCCCCATTGCTCGCAGTCTGCATTATATGGGACACCTGTACATTACATAGAAAGGGTTTCCTGGCTGTGGCTGTGTCCTTATTTTTTAGAGTGTGAGCTGGATGGAGAAACTATGTAAGGGACGCTCTGAGGAGGCAGCAGGAAGGGGAGCCCGGAGTCTAACTTGATCTGTTCAATTCATTTATTTATTTATTTTTAAATTGTCTCACAGTGAAAGAAATTGCCATTATAAGGCTGAGTTCACAAGGGGCGGTTACACTGCATAAAAGCACGCAGCGTATCCGCCCTGTGGACTTCAGGGAATTCCGGTCGAAAAACCACACCAAACTGTGGTGCAGTTTTTTGCCCGGAATGTCTGCTGCGGAAAACTGCAACATTTAGCCTGGACTGCTAGCTGGCCGGACTCCTGGGATGACGTTTCATCCCAGGAGACTACTGCAGCCTGTGATTGGCTGCAGCGGCGGTCACATGGGATGACACGTCATCCCAGGAGGCCGGCCCTATGGCGTAATCCAGGCCGGCCTCCTGGGATGATGTTTCATCCCATGTGACCACCACTGCAGCCTGTGATTGGCTGCAGCAGTCACATCGGATGAAACATCATCCCAGGAGGCCGGCCTGGAGGAAGAAACACAGACTTCTGGTTAAGTATGAGAATTCTTTCTTCTGAGTTGCGTTTTTTGCAGTGGAATCACTACGACTCTGCCGCAAAAAAACGCAACAACTGCTACTTGTTGCGGGTTTTATCTCCACATTGAATTAAATGGGGAAAACCCACAACAAATAAGCAGCGTTTTTGCAAATACAATTGCACCACAAATTCTGCACCACATACCAATTTCTGAGCGTTTTTTACGCTCATCACTTACGCAGCGTGTAGATGAGATTTGTTCTATGTCATCCACTCTGCTGCTACTGTATTATGCTTCAGATTTTCCGCAACTAATTCCGTTCCGGAAAATGTGCAGTATTTATGCAACGTGTGAACTGACCCTTAGTGTTTTGAAATGAACATAGCAAAGAACAGAAGATAATTAAAGGAAGTAAAATATTAGTAAAAAACATACATTCCCTTACGTCCTAAAAGTAGCAGAATAATGGGGTAATCCTGCCCCTGTGAACTGGTAGAACAGATGGAACTTTTAATAAATGTAAATATTTAAGTGACTGAGACCTCCCCCTATGCTTTATAGGCCTAGGCAGCCCCACCCACAGTGCGTTTTTTTTTCCATCCTGTGGACATGGGGCAGATGGTTTGTAGTGAGGTGCTGGTTTGGCATCTCACCTCTGAAGGTATGTTCACATGGCCTATTTTCGGCCGTTTTTCGGGCTGTAAACGCCCGAAAAACGGCCAAAAAAACGGAAGCAGAACGCCTCCAAACATCTGCCCATTGATTTCAATGGGAAAAACTGCGTATTTTATTGGGAGTGGTTTAGTTTGTATTTCATAACTTTTTAGCACAGTTTCAATAGGAAACTCGGCGTGGCTTAGTCACTTAAAGGGTTAACTCCCTTTTGAAAGAACCTAAGCTCTCATAATTAAATTAGGGTGTTCCCTAGCCTTGTCTGCTGATCTAAATGAGCCAGTGCAGAAAAAAGTTTATTCTTCAAGGTGTTTTTTCCTTTCCAGTTCCTTTTCTAATTTATTCCTGTACCCCAGATTAACTTTTCATTATTGTCTTTTAGATGTCCTCTGCAGGGTCAGGTGACTGCGTTGCAAGTGGTAGGAAGGCGACTTCCAAAGGCAAACCTCTATCCTGTGTTGAATGCGAAGTTACTTTACCTGGCAGTTATGAGTTTAATAGATGTCAGAATTGCCGACCACGAGTGTCGGTTGGAGAACCGTCCCTGCAAGACGTTGTAATCTGGGTGAAGTATTATGTGCAATAATCCATGAAGGAATCTTTAGCACAGATGTCTAAGGAGTCTATTCGGCGCGCTACACATGCAAGATCGGTTCATCAACATGAAGACGAATTTTAAGTTATTGATGAAGCCTATTCATCATCAGAGGAGGAAGAGGAAACAGGAAAGACATTTTCTTTTCCTATTGTGAAGATCCATAAATTAATGAAATCCATCCGGTCATGTGACCTGGATGTTGATCAGGGGGAAGCTCCATTTGTAGGGGGCCTAGGGCCTTCAAAGTGGATGAGACTTTATGTAAGTCTATGATGGCTGAATGGAAAAAACCCAGATAAAGGTCAAGTATTCTCAGGGAAGATTTAGGAACATGTTCCCTATACTGGAGGAACAATATGACAAATGGGGACTACCACCCAAGGATGATATGGCAATTGACAAACTTCCCTGTCATACCATCCTACCATCAGGAGATGGTGCGAATTTGCAAGTGCCTATGGATCGGCGCGCAGACTGTGCCCTCAGGAGGGGTTACTCTTCTTCAGCAGCCCAGTGTTCAGTCGCTATAGCCTCTGATGAGGTTTCTAAGAGTCTCCAGAAATGGATCCTTCAACTCCAGACTCCTTTCCTGTGCGACGGCTCCTATCAACAGGTAAGATTGTCGGCCAAAGCATGGCCCTTTCTACTGCCAATATGCGGTCCCTGTGGCTAAAACCCTGGATAGCTCTTTATTTGGCAACAAAGTTTTGATTTTATACTGCATGTTTACAGAAAAAATAAATTAAAAAAAAACCTTGGATAGCTGATAACACTCCTAAATACAATTTATGTAGCCTTCTCATTGTTCCAGCCCAGCTTCTTTCACTGCACAATCACACTGTGCTGTGGATCATGCTGAGCTGGAACAATGAGAAGTGAATGACGCTGATTGGTCACTGATTGGTCAGCATCATACTCTTCTCTCCACAACGCCCACTTGGTCAAAAGTAAAAACACCCCCAGTTGGTCATTAAGAAACTCATTAGCATAAATCTAAAATTACTCATAACTTACTCAAAATTGATCTTTTTTCAAAATAAAAACCACTGTTGTTATCTACATTACAGCGCCAATCACATTATGTAGGAGATAGGGCACTTATAATCTGGTGACAGAGCCTCTTTAAGCCCAGAGATTTTTCTTCAGATATGTTAGAGATGGGAAATGCCAGAGATGGATCTCATGGCGACGAAGATCAATGCCAAGGTGAGGAATTTCTGGACCAGAACGACAGTACCTTGCCAGTCGATGCTCTGTCTATACCTTGGAGGTTCAAGCTGGCCTACATTTTCCCTCCTCTTTCCGTGATAACGAGGGTATTGATGAAAATCAGGCAGGACCAGGCCACCATACCATTTTGGCCAAAGAGGTCTTGGTTTACCCAACTCATTCAGATGAGTCGAGGGTGCATTTGGAGTCCTCCCCCAGTGCAGAACCTGGTGTCTCAAAGCACGCAGCTCTGCCCAGACCTAGCCAAATTCAACCTGAGAGCCTGGAGGTTGACCAGTCCCCACTGCAAGCTAGAGGGCTTTCTGAGACAGTCCTAAGGACATTATCACAGTCAAGGTCGGATGCCACTAAGAAGGTCTACTCCAAATCAGAAGGGGCCTGGCGTCTAGAGGACAAGGACGTAGACACAAAAAAATACTCCACTCAACAAGATTCTAGATTTCCCTCAAGACGGTCTAGAGAAAGTGCTCATTCCCTCTACCCTAAAGGTTCAAGTTGCTGCCATGTCAGCTTTCGACAGACAGTTGTCGCATGAGCCCTTAGTGAAAAGATTTCTCAAAGGTTCTGTTAAAAAGGAACCTTCCATCATGAGACCTGTTCCTCAGTGGGCCTTGCAAGTTGTGTTAAGGGGCCTATGCTCTTCACCATTTGAGCCTGTGGCTGAGTTTAATCATAAATATCTATCTTTTGAGAGAGTTTTTTTTGTTGGTCGTTACCTTGGCTAGGAGAATAGGGGAGCTTCAAGCTCTATCCGCAATTGATCCATATATTATCTTCCTTCTGGACAGAGTCCTATTAAGATTTTTTCCTACTTTCTCTGCAAAGATACCAAGTTTTCAAAATATTAACCAGGTAATTTCTCTGTCTGTTTTCTATCCTAATTCTTCCTCGGATGAGGAAGTTAGATTGAATTCTCTGGACATTACCAGATGTTTAAGAATTTATCTGGATAGGTCCCGTAACATCAAACAAGAGGAAAACCTGTTGATTCTTTTCGCAGGAAAAAGTAATGGTCTAAAAGCTTCCAAATCAACCCTCAGTAGTGGGATTGACTGAGGGGAGCTGCTCACTTACCAGCATGCTTCACCATTTACCCATAGTGTATGTAAGTCATAACTATTAGAAAGGAGTACAATAGAGACTTCTTGATGGAAAAAGTAGGGTAGGCCACAGCTTTATTAATAAAACATAAAATATGAGAGCATAAATATTTGGAGTGGTCATCTCGAATATCGGCCACCGCTTATTCGCGGTGGACATGTATGACTGATGTTTTACTCAGATGACCCTTCTTTGGAAACACTGCTCTCTCTGCCATGAGTGGTTTGTGTACCCCTATACAATACCCTGACCCACCCCAACAGAAAGAAGTAACAGAGCTCTGTCGACACCGTCCTGAAGACCACATAATAAAATATCAAGCCCGATCTCATTCGGTTGTACTCCATTGGCTCGTTACAGGCAGGCTCCGACCACATCACTACAACCTTTTGAAAAAAGGAACTGAAACAGTCTATGTCCGTTCTCATTAGGGCGATCAATTCTGAAAGGTGAACAGAACACAGGTCGTTGCCTCAGTTGTGAATAACAAGTATGGTAGGACCCTAGTAATAATTACTGGTGGCCACCACTTCTGGCAACACTTGCGGCCAACGCTAACCCCTTACACCTTTCCAACATGGGGAAATCTGCGAAAAGCCCAGAAAAGTTCCACCTGGGCGGCAAGCTGCTCTTTTTTCCGCCCAAAAATGAAGGAATGACCGATGAAACACACTCTTATGTCCTGCGGACCTGCCAGGTAACAAACAAAAAGGGGGGGGAATAGTAAATTAACAAGTAAGCAAATCGGGACGAATATAATGACGAAAACAGTCAGATCGCCATCGTCCTAATTTCTTTATCTCGTCGTCATGGTGTAGCAGCCCCTATGCTAAAGGAATGGGTACCGAACTCCTTTGGATCTACGATGGCCGAATACAAAGATTTCTTAAAAACAGAGGTAAACTGAAATTTGGTCAAAGGTTGTGTATTTGTATGCACTAGGAAAAGGTTACTACAGGGCCGGCAATTGACGTACTGACTAACCGTTTTAACTAGACAAAATGGCGAGGCCAAACGAAAAACTGATATCCACGTGCCCCTACTGTAAATGTCCGTTTTAAACATACTAATATATATACATATATATATACATATGCTTTCATTTAGAATAACAATATCAGATGGTTCGTCTCGACCACTAGTAGGCACCAATTCTCGGACTGAGAGCGCCGAAAAATGCTAGTGAATAAGCGGTGTGAAAAAGCAAAGATTCATAAACATCGGAGCATATGTTATCAAGCAATACTAAAATACACTGTAAGAGCATAAATGATAATGGTCTGCGGCTATCCGCCGCAAAATCCCCTTTGCGCCACCCCTTTCGATATCTGACGGACGAAAAAATGTTCAGTCGCGTCCGGCAAATGACGTACTTGTAACATGAAGGATAAGCCAGTCATGTTTTTTAACCATTGAGACGGATACTCCACCTTGTAGTAAGTGTTCAAGGAAGGCCGTTAGGGCTCCGAGCATCAAGTCGCGATCGCGAAGGTCAATGACTCCGCTGCAAAGCAAAGATTTATTCCAAGACTTACTATAAGCCGACCATGTCGACGGTGTTACCGATGCTTGAACCAGGCTCATTAATTAGCTTCTGCGAGGGACCATAGGTCCTCCGGGCATGGCTCTCTCGTCAATTCCGCCGAGGGCTGGAGCTCCCTGAAGAGATCCATCTGCGAACGGAAAAGAGCAGAAGCTTCTGCTCCATCTACACCTGGTTTGTGCTTTGCCCTGAAAAGAATGTTTAATTGCAGACAGCGAAGCACCAAACGACGTAACAAAGATAAAATTGGGAGGGAACTAGAAGTCAAATTATTAATAGCCAAAACAGTCGCCAAGTTGTCAGACCAAAATTAAATGCTCTTATTTATCATCTTGTCTACCCAAAGTTCGACTGAAACTACTATGAGGGAAAATTCCAACAGCGTCAGGTTCTTATTTAAACGTGAAAGCAACCAGGAAGCGGGTCATCGAACCATGGACCAATGACTGCCAAATATTGCACCATAACCAACCGAGCCAGCCGCATCGGTATAGAATTCTAAATCCGGGCTATATACAACATTGCTCATAAAACAAGATTGGCCGTTGTATGACTGCAAAAAGGACCGCCAAACGGACAAATCATCCTTGATAGGTCTCGTCATAGACATAAAATGATGCAGAGCTTTTATCCCTTTCGTGGCTAACAAAAGGCGACGCGAGAAAGCGCATCCTATCGGCATGACCTTGCTCGCAAACACTAGAAAACCCTCTTAAGAACTGCATCTGAAGCAGTGTCACCTTTTTTGCAATCATAAAATGGTCGAGCAATGATAGCATTTTTGCCAATTTGTCTTCCGGCAGGCGAAAAACCATGTCTTCAGAATCAAATTAGAAAAAATTATATGACCGTGCCAGGGCCTTCCATTCTCTGGAATGATAACGGAACACCAAAACGAGCCATAAAATATTTGAAACAGTTTAACAATCTAGGGCATACCTCAAAATCACGAGGGCCAACAAAAAAAAAATCCTCTAAATAATGGGTCAAGGATGTGCAACCTGATTCAAAACTCACGACCCATTCTAAAAAACAACTAAACATTTCGAAATATCTGCAAGGGATGGAACAATCCATGGGTAAACATGTATTGACATAAAACCTGCCGTTCAGTTGGCATCCTAAAAGGTGGAAACAATCAGGGTGTACCGGGAGAAGCCGGAAAGCGGACTTGATGTCCGACTTTGCCAGCAGAGCTTCACGGCCACATTCTTAAATCAGCCAGACGGCCCAATCAAAGGAGACATAGCAAACCGCAGCTTCCTCCTTTGTAATACTGTCATTTACCGAATCCCCAGGGGGAAACGATAAATGCTGTATTAAACTAAAATTTCCTATCTCCTTCTTTGGTACTAGGAGAGATACGAAGGTTAGGAAAGTAAGGTTCATCATATGGACCCGGCATACGGCCCAATTCCACTTCCTTGTCGATTTTTTTTCCTGGACCACCTCTTGTAAATCTGAAATAGATTTTAAATTGCCAGTAAAAATAACCGCTTTTTGTGGTAGATGAGGGACATAAAACCCATATGTGAAACCGCTATCAAGTGCAATGGCTTCCTGCCTCCTGAGATACTGGTCTAACCACTGGCGCATCTCTAGCACGCAAAGCGGTGTCCTTGACCCTGCCAGAGGCAGGAGGCTTGGAGACCGCTTTACCTTTTTTAAAACACCGCAGATCGAGCTCTCATGCTTGAAACGGCAGGAGGCAAGGAAACGACAATGTCCTTCATTATACATCCAACAAGCGCTGGGTCTACGTCCAGAGGAGGCAGAAAGGACGAGGTTGGTCTTTGCAACATCATCAATTGGATCCATACATCCGTAGCTTTTGATGCCCAGGGATGAAGAGCTAACTTCGTCCTAAACTCCTCATCATATCTCCACCAGGCTGTTCCGCCGTGCAGTCTATAAGCAAAAAAAATTGTATCTGATATACAAATAAATCGGAACTAAATTCTGGGTGTTTCCTAGATAAAATACATGCTAAGGCCCCATGCACACGACCATATTTTTGTCCACCAGTAAATACTGGCGTAAATACGGGTCCTTGGTCACACGTATTCGACCTGTATTGCACCAGTATTTACGGACCCGTGCCCGTAAATACGGGTCCGGTTTCACCCGTATTCCACCCGTATTTACGGGCACGTTTTCGCTGCAAAATTACACTGCAGTAATCGGCAGCCCTTCTCTCTATCAGTACAGGATAGAGAGAAGGGACAGCCTTTTCCGTAATAAAAGTAAAAAAAATTCATTCTTACCCGGCCGTTGTCTTGGTGACGCGTCCCTCTCTTGACATCCAGTACGACCTCCCTGGATGACGCACAGTCCTTGTGACCGCTGCAGCCAGTGATTGGGCTGTGATTGGCTGCAGCGGTCACATGGGCTGTCACGTTATCCCAGGAGGCCGGACTGGAGGAAGAAGCAGGGAGTTCTGGGTAAGTATGAACGTCTTTTTTTTTTTACAGCTTTATCTATATTGTGATCGGTAGCCACTGTCCCTGGTGCTGAAAGAGTTACTGCCGATCGTTTAACTCTTTCAGCACCCTGGACAGTGACTATACACTGACGTCGCCTAGCAACGCTCCCGTAATTACGGGTGCACACACGTAGTCACCCGTAATTACGGGAGCCCCATAGACTTCTATGGGCCTGCCCGTGCCGTAATTACGGCCTGAAATAGGACATGTTCTATATTTTTCAACGGCACAGGCACCTTCCCGTAAGCATACGGGGAGGTACCCGTGGCCAATAGAAGTCTATTGGCCCGTAATTACGGCCTGTGATTACGAGCGTTTTTACGGTCGTGTGCATGGGGCCTAACACGGAGAACTGGATCCAATTCCCAAATGTTTTGGCTACCTTAACTTTTTTGTCATCTTTGTCAAAACATTTGTCCTTATCGACAGTCAAATGTTCTGGTGAAATAAGGGACCATAGATCAACAAATTCTTTCTTGCAGATCTTAGCTCTTATCTCAGCAGAGACGTGAGTGCCCATAGGGTCGACCCCACAAAAATAAGAGTCACGGTAAATTAAACCCGTTGTCTCCGTAACCGCCGTAGGCTGGGAAATAGACCCACCTGTGGGTGTTCATCTGTGACGAACACACATTATCTTCCTTCATTTCAAATTTAGATATAAAAGTTGTTAAGACAGATAAAATGTCACCTTCACCCGTCACGGGCGTCTTTGACCAAGTTTGGGAGCACAACAACACACTGTAACATCTATGGCCGCGGACCATCGTCCTGACTTACCCTCTGACGGCCACGGCCATGGACGAGCGAGTTCCCAGCGGCATCTCCCTCCTGGGAGACGCCGGCACTCACTTTCTGGTCCGGACACTGTCTCCCGCAGGGTGCGCGCGCCTGTGCGTGCACAGTTGCAGAATACTGCAATTATCCCAGAATGCTTCTGGACTATAAAAGGGCTCTGCCCTCTCGATCCTTGCCTGAGCGTTGTTGTGTTACCTTAAGTTTATCCTTGCAAATGGTCTCCTAGTGTTTTCCAGTTCCCAGTATTACCCTTTCCTGCTGCCTGTACCCTGTATTCCGTGCTATCGTGCCTCTGTGCCTTCAAGAGTTGGAGTCGTGTTGTGCCCTCCGCTGCATCTATTGTGTCGCTCCCGCCTGGGGTCTCTCTACTGTCAGAGCCTCATCTTAGCCTGAAACTCTTTGTTTATTTAGGAAAAAGTAAAAAACATAACAATGAACAACTGAAAACAATAAACAAATCAATATTTACAGACAATGCATCACTGCATCCACTATATCCCTGGACTTGGCCAATTCCCCCATCCATTTTCCATTCATCCCCACTCAAACATATTCACGTCTCCTCCCCACTTAAAATATCCACTCACCCTCTTTCACACTCTCTTTCAAAACCATTCTAAACCATCAACCGCAAATGCGCACGCCCTAACATATATACCTACATAAAAATAAGAAGTGAAATATACATAAGAATTTTTTATTTTTTTTTTATTAATAATTATATAAACTAATATAAATAAATAAACTGAAATTGAAAGAAAAAGAAAAGAAAAGTGAAAAGAAAATGATAATAATAACAACCCTTATCCGCACAAGTAAGTAACTATAAGTCATCGCGGGAGGTTACTTCCCGCACGAGGACGTATAGTTACTGAGTTGTTTCCGATGCACACTGTCGGTGACAGTGTGCACCGGGAACCGGGAGGTCATCTGTCGCCGACAGCTGACACTCCACTCTGGCCGGCCAGCGGTCCCTTGCGGATGATTTTGGTGAATTAACCCCTTAAATGCGGTGATCGGTTGCAATCGTCGCATTTTAGGGGTTTCTAGCATATCGGCAGATCCCGGTCTGACATGTCTGCATCCGTGTCTGCCATGGACGGAAGCCCATCAGGACCAACCTCCGGCTGGTCCTGATAGGCTTCCTGTTAGAGTGACAGGAAGTCACTGTGTCGTTCCCGATGCACACTGTCAGCAACAAGGTGTGCATCGGGAACTGGGAGGTCAGCTGTCGCCGCTGATTTCGGCAATTTTATTTATATATACTCTTATTTAATTCTTTTTTTCAATTCGCCACCTTCATTTGTATACATTGACATATATAGACTCCACATGCATTATTTGTCGGTGGGTCGATATGCCCATGCATACATCTTATGCTTGGGTTTTTATCCATTTAAATATGGAGATAATTGTGTACTGTTATTTATATGTGTATAAGGGTAAAACTGTGTATATATGTATACTTTTCATATATAATGTCTAAATATATTTTTGTAATTATTGGGAGATATGTTTGTCTTTACACTTTATTATAATATATTTACGTCTATATTAGTAAAATATTTATTTATTTAATTTAATTTAATTATATTTAATTTTCTTTTAATAAATTGTTTTCACTGTTGTGTAATGTATAATGTATTTTCATATATGTTTTTGGGTAAATTATTAAGGTTTTCTAATATATATATATATATAGATATATATATATATTTTTTATTTTTTTTTATTTTTTTTATATGATTTACACTTCAAATTAATATTTATTCATTTATGAATGTTTTATGAGAATATAAAATGTGTGGACATCATATTGACTAATATGCGTTTGTTTGTGTTGATGTATCTATAACGTATGGATTTGATCCATAATACGGTATGTAATTATACTGCTTACTATGAAACTATTTTCCTTTGCGGAATACGATGGATGACAGTCTCCGATTGCTGTATTTTCAGAAAAAACAATAGATATTTAATAATATATCAAATTACCGGGATTGTCATGAGTGCGCATATCGGTCACGTGATCCTCCAACGTCAGACCAGAAAGTTGTCAAACCAAAACTCATAGTGAGTCTTGACACGCAAGCAATGTGACGCGGAAGGTCTGACGTGTTGAGATGGGCGTGGCGGGATATGCGCCATTGGACATTACATCTTCAGGTATAGTATTTAAGTGTGTATAGGAACTAGCATATTCTTCTCCTGACGAAGGTAGCGAAACGCGCGTCGGGGTGTTTCCTTGGATCGGAGACTGTCATCCATCAGTATGTCTACCATAGGTAAAACGTCTTGACATTGTTTTGTCTTCATCATGATATATATTTTCTGCTGATCCTATGGTGCAATTTGAGAGACCATATTCTAGATACTTGGTCTCCTGCAGATACATCTACTTTATTATAGGTCGTTTTTACTGACGAATATATACATTTTCATGTTTTGGTGGAGTCTCCTGTCCGAGGTTGTCTTTTAAAATATATGTTTTTTAACAATTGTATGTATTGTGGGTAAATAGGGGGGTATTCCCGCATTGGGACAATAAAGATTGATATTTTTTGAAATTTGAAATACATGGTTGTTATTTCAGTCTGGACATTTTTTGGTATTTTCTGATGCTTTTTCATGTCTTGACTAATTATTGAAAGCTTTGAATACAATTTTGGTGGATATGATTTCGGCAATTAACCCGTTAAATGCGGCGCTTGATTGTGATCTCCGCATTTAGGGGGTTTGTAGCACATCAGCAGCCCCCATGCAATTGTGGGGGTTGCTGATGCTTGTGATGGCATCCGGAGGCCAGGCAACGGCCTCCGGGTCTGCCATGTATGGAAGCCTATGAGGACCAGCCTCATAGACTTACTGGTCCTCGTAGACTTACTGTCAGAGTGACTGTGATGTCACACTGACAGTTGGAATACATTACACTACTAGGTAGTGTAATGCAATCTAGCAGCGATCAGAGCTGCAGGTAAAAAAAATAAAGTGTAATAAGTTATTTATTATCGGAAAAAAATGAAAACATTAAAAAAATTACACATAAACGTAATTTTATTGTGCAAACGCTGCAAAACGTAAAAACGTAAAAAAAACTATATACATATGGTATCGCCGTAATCGTACCGACCCGCAGAATAAACGAAAACATAATTTATTGCGCATGGTGAACACTGTAAGAAATAAAGAATTGAAAACGCCAAAATGGCTGTTTTTTGGTCACCTTAGCTCTAAAAAAGATGTAATAAAAAGTTATCAGGAAGATGTATGTACCATAAAATGGTACCAATAAAAGCTACAGCTCGTCCCACCAAAAATAAGCCCTCACACCGCTCAATCGACCAAAAAATAAAAAAGTTCTGTATGTCAGAATGTGATAATACAAAACAATACAATTTTTTTTTAACAAATAGTCTTTTCTTTGTAAAAGTAGTAAAATATAAAAAAAACAATATAAATTTGGTATCACCGTAATCGTATTGAGACGCAGAATAAAACTAAAGTTGTCGTTTTTACCGCACGGTGAAAGACTTAAAAATAAAACCCCAAAAACAATGGAGGAATCACAGTTTTTTCCAATTTCAGCCCGCAAATTATTTTTTTTCAGTTTCCCATCACATTTTATGATACTTTAAATGGTGTTAATAGAAACGACAACTCTTCCCGCCAAAAATAAGCCCTCACACCGCTCTATTGTCGAAAAAATAAAAAAATGATGGCTCTTGGAAGACGGGGAGTGAAAAACGAAAATGAAAAAGCAAAAAAGGTTCAGTCCTGAAAGGGTTAATTCATTTCTAATAAAAAAATATTTATGACCACAAATGGGGTATTGCCGTAATCGGGAGAAATTGCTTTACAAATCTTAGGGTGCTTTTCCTCTTTTATCCCTTGTGAAAATTAAAAAATCCAACATTTTATTGGACAAAAATGTTGATATTCATTTTCACGGCCTAATTCCACTAAATTCGACAAAAATCCCGAGGGGTCAAAATGCTCACTATGCCCCTAGAAAAATTCCTTGATGGGTGTAGTTTCCAAAATAGGGACACTGTTTTGGTCCCTTCGGGGCATTGCAAACCCGACATGGCACTGAAAACCAATCCAGCAAAATCTGCGCTCCAAAATCCAAAAGGCGCTCCTTCCCTTCTGAGCCCTTCAGTGAGACCAAACAGCAGTTTATTACCACATATGGGGTATTGCCATAATCGGCAACAATTGCTTTACAACTGTTAGGGTGCTTTTTCTCCTTTATTTCTTGTAAAAATGAAAAAAAGGTGATTTTCATCTTCACAGACTAATTCCACTAAATTCTGCAAACAAACTGTGGGGTTAAAATGCTAACTATACCCCTACAAAAATGCCTTGAGGGGTGTAGTTTACAAAATGGGGGTGTAAAGGATCTACCAGACACAGCTTCTGTGTCGACGCCCGTGGGTAATCAGTCTGCACTTGCTCTTATGTCTGTGAGACTGATTCCATCTTCCACCACTCAGGATGGCAGGCTTAGGAGTGGGAGAGCCTATCACAGCCTGGCCAGACGGAGCTAGCTCCCGCCCACTGTCTATTTACACCTGCCTTTCCTGTTCCTCCTTTGCCTGTGATTCTGCTCTGCTTGTTTCCTGGCTCTGCTGCTGCTGCTTGAACTACTGATCCTCTGCTTGTTATTGACCTTGGCTTACTGACCACTCTCCTGCTCAGCGTTTTGTACCTCGTGCACTCCTGGTTTGACTCGGCTCGTTCACTACTCTCGTTGCTCACGGTGTCTCCGTGGGCAGCTGCCCCATTTCCCTAGCTTCTGGGTACCCTTGTCTGTTTGTCTGTCGTTCACTTACTGAGCGTAGGGACCGTCGCCCAGTTGTACCCCGTCGCCTAGGACGGGTCGTTGCAAGTAGGCAGGGACTGAGTGGCGGGTAGATTAGGGCTCACCTGTCTGTCTCCCTACCCCGTCATTACATAAGCACAGGCCCATATACCTAGTCTACCCTGGTCCCTGACACAACTATGATATACAAAAAAAATGGGACATAGAATGTAATTAAAACCACAGAAAAGGCCATACTCACAGATTAGGTGGTGGGTTTTTTAAAAATACCCGTTCCAAACAGGACGCAACCAGGTCAGAGAATGCTGTTGATGGGAAGTGCCCAGGTGTGTTTAAATAATGATAGCCACTCCCACTAACCTTGAGGGGAGTGGTGTGTTGGGCATGGAAGTAAATGTGTAATAATAATAAATAAATAAATAATAAAGTACTGTGTATAGTGCACATGTGAGGTATAGGGGACATGACTAAATGTGGTGTGTAGAAATCAGGGCTGTGAGTGAAACAAAAAAAGTGAGTGTAGAGTGTAAAACATGGAGGCATAGTGTTTGGATAGTGAGGCACAGCATATATCGCCGAATAGCAGCCTATTTATAACGCCCATACTGTAAGAGAGCGGGCTGCCCTGCATGCAGTGCCAAACATCCGCACACCAGGCTATCCCAGCATCATAATACCCGGGCGCGTCCTCAAAAAAAGTATGTACAATGTAAGTAACCATGAAAAAACATGGGGTATTAGTTGTTGTTTTGGCCAAAAAAACGCAAGCTCGCAATCCACGTCACGGATCCCCACACTTGCGAGTCCCTACCTAGAACTTTTAGTTCCAAAATCTAAGATATACAAAAAAAATGGGACATAGAATGTAATTAAAACCACAGAAAAGGCCATACTCACAGATTAGGTGGTGAGTATGGCCTTTTCTGTGGTTTTAATGACACAACTATGGACCCCCTTGAGACCCTGGCTCAGCAAATGCAGGGCCTCTCCCTACAGGTCCAAGCCCTGGCTCAGAGGGACAACCAGCATGATGCTACCCTGGTAGTGCCCCCCACCTCACCTCTTGAACCCCACCTCAAGTTGCCTGACCGGTTCTCAGGGGACCGGAAGACTTTTTTCTCCTTTCGGGAGAGTTGTAGGCTCTATTTTCGCTTAAAGCCCCACTCCTCAGGTTCTGAGAGCCAGCGGGTGGGTATAATTATGTCCCGGCTCCAGGACGAGCCCCAAGAATGGGCCTTCTCCTTGGCTCCTGACGCCCCTGAACTTTCCTCCGTTGATCTTTTCTTTTCTGCTCTCGGGCTCATTTATGACGAGACTGACAAGACTGCCTTTGCCGAGAGTCAGCTGGTGACCTTACGTCAGGGTAAGAGACCTGTTGAGGAGTGTTGTTCTGACTTTAGGAAGTGGTGTGTAGCTTCTCGGTGGAATGACCCTGCCTTAAGGTGACAGTTTAGGTTGGGTCTGTCGAACGCCCTGAAAGACCTGCTAGTTAGCTATCCCTCTTCTGACTACCTAGATCAGGTTATGGCTTTAGCGGTACGACTTGACCGACGTCTCAGGGAACGACGACTTGAACGTTTTTGTGCCTTCTCCTCTGACTCCCCCATGATGCCTCCCGAGGTTCCGTTGCTTCGTTCTTCCACGGAAGACTCGGATGTACCTATGCAACTCGGGGCCTCCGTGTTCCCCCAACAACGTAGAGAGATCCGCAGGAAGAATGGTCTCTGCTTCTACTGTGGGGATGACAAGCATCAAGTGAACAACTGTCCTAGGCGTAAGAATAAGCAGCCGGAAAACTTCCGCGCCTAAGTGATCATCGGGGAGGTCACTTGGGCGCACAGGTATTTCCCGTATACATGAAACCTAATAAAATCTTGCTTCCCTTTCAGGTCTCTTTTGGTGGTAGGTCTGCTACCGGCAGTGCCTTCGTGGATTCAGGGTCTTCTGCTAATATTATGTCTGTGGAATTTGCTATGTCTCTAGCTATGCCATTGATTGATTTGCCTAAACCTGTCCCGGTAGTGGGTATCGACTCCACTCCTCTTTCTAATAGTTATTTTACACAGCATACCCCTGTTTTTGAACTCCTTGTTGGCTCCATGCATTTGTGCTCTGTACTGGTGATGCAAGGATTATCCTCCGATTTGGTTTTAGGCCTTCCCTGGTTGCAGTTGCATAATCCCACGTTTAACTGGAATACTGGGGATCTTACCAAATGGGGTAATGAATGCATGACGTCATGTTTTTCTGTTAATTCTATTTCTCTCCCTGATATTTTCTCTAAAGAGGCCTCCGAAGTGTTACCTCCTCATAGAGAATACGATTGCGCAATCGATTTGGTACCAGGAGCTAAGCTCCCTAAGGGTAGGATATTTAATCTCTCTTGTCCCGAACGTGAAGCCATGAGAGAGTATATCCAGGAATGCCTGGCCAAGGGTTACATTTGCCCCTCTACTTCTCTGGTAGGTGCTGGCTTCTTCTTCGTAGGGAAGAAGGATGGTGGTTTTAGGCCGTGCATTGACTACCGGAACTTGAATAAGGTCACTGTAAGGAACCAGTACCCCCTTCATTTGATTCCTGATCTCTACAATCAGGTTCAGGGGGCCCAATGGTTCTCTAAGTTTGATCTACGGGGGGCTTATAACCTTATCCGCATCAAAGAGGGGGATGAGTGGAAGACTGCGTTTAACATGCCCGAAGGTCATTTCGAATACCTCGTCATGCCCTTTGGGTTGTGTAATGCTCCCGCGGTCTTCCAGAATTTCATAAATGAGATTTTAAGAGACTACCTGGGGGTATTTCTTGTAGTGTACCTTGATGACTTAATTGTGTTTTCCAAGGACTGGTCCTCCCACATTGAGCATGTCAAGAAGGTGCTCCAGGCCCTTCGGGAAAACAAACTGTTTTCTAAGACCGAAAAATGTGTGTTTGGGGTGCAGGAGATACCATTTTTGGGTCAAATCCTCACTCCTCATGAATTCCGCATGGACCCAGCCAAGGCCCCGCCAAGGTCCAGGCTGTGGCGGAATGGGTCCAACCTGCCTCCCTGAAGGCGTTACAGTGCTTCCTGGGGTTTGCTAATTATTACAGGAGATTTATTGCTAACTTCTCGGTCATCGATAAGCCTCTTATGGATCTCACTCGCAAAGGTGCTGATCTCCTCCATTGGCCTCCTGAGGCTGTCCAGGCTTTTGAGGTCCTTAAGAAGTGCTTTATCTCGGCCCCAGTGCTGGTTCTGCCCAACCAAATGGAGCCATTCATCGTGGAGGTTGACGCCTCCGAGGTGGGAGTGGGTGCTGTCTTGTCCCAGGGTACCAGGTCCCTCACCCATCTCCGTCCCTGTGCCTACTTCTCCAGGAAGTTTTCGCCCACTGAGAGTAACTATGATATTGGCAACCGCGAACTCTTAGCCATTAAATGGGCATTTGAAGAGTGGCGTCACTTCCTGGAGGGGGCTAGGCACCAGGTGACGGTCCTTACCGACCGCAAGAATCTGGCTTTCCTAGAATCTGCCCGGAGGCTAAACCCGAGACAAGCTCGATGGGCGTTATTTTTTACCAGATTCAACTTTTTGGTCACCTATAGGGCTGGGTCTAAAAATATTAAGGCTGATGCACTGTCGCGTAGCTTCATAGCCAGCTCTCCTTCGGAGGAAGATCCTGCTTGTATTTTGCCTCCAGGTATAATCATTTCCTCTATTGATTCTGATTTAGTCTCCGAAATTGCGGCTGATCGAGGTTCAGCTCCCGGGAACCTTCCTGAGAACAAGCTGTTTGTTCCCCTTCAATTCCGGCTAAGGGTACTTAGGGAAAATCATGACTCTGCACTATCTGGCCATCCAGGCATCCTGGGTACGAAGCACCTAATTGCCAGAAACTACTGGTGGCCTGGGTTGCTTAAAGACGTTAAGGCCTACGTCGCCGCTTGTGAAGTTTGTGCTAGGTCCAAGACTCCCAGGTCCCGACCAGCGGGCTTACTATGTTCTTTGCCCATTCCCCAGAGACCTTGGACCCATATCTCCATGGATTTTATCACCGATTTACCTCCATCTCAAGGCAAGTCGGTGGTGTGGGTTGTAGTAGGCCGCTTCAGTAAGATGTGCCACTTTGTGCCCCTCAAGAAACTACCCAATGCTAAGACGTTAGCTACCTTGTTTGTCAAACACATCCTGCATCTCCATGGGGTTCCTGTCAATATTGTTTCTGACAGAGGGGTTCAATTTGTTTCATTGTTTTGCAGAGCCTTCTGTAAAAAGTTGGAGAGTGATCTGTCCTTCTCCTCGGCCTTCCATCCTGAAACTAATGGCCAAACTGAGAGGACTAATCAGTCTCTAGAACAATATTTAAGGTGTTTTATCTCTGACTGTCAATATGATTGGGTCTCCTTCATTCCCCTTGCCGAATTTTCCCTTACTAACCGGTTCAGTAACTCGTCAGGGGTCTCCCCCTTTTTCTGTAATTTTGGGTTTAATCCACAGTTCTCCTCCATTTCACCTGGTAGTTCCAACAATCCCGAGGTAGAGGTCGTTCATCGGGAACTGTGCACAGTCTAGGCCCAGGTTCAGAAGAACCTAGAGGCATCCCAGAGCATACAAAAGACTCAGGCAGATAGAAGACGTTCTGCTAACTCCTTGTTTGTGGTCGGGGATCTGGTGTGGCTATCTTCAAAAAATTTGCGCCTTAAAGTCCCGTCCAAGAAGTTTGCTCCCCGGTTTATAGGGCCGTACAAGGTCATTGAAGTCCTTAACCCCGTCTCCTTCCGACTGGATTTGCCCCCGTCTTTTCGAGTACACGACGTGTTTCATGCCTCCCTCCTTAAACGCTGCTCCCAGTCCTTGGCTCCCTCGAGGAAACCTCCGGTCCCCGTTCTCACCCCTGAGGGGGTAGAATTCGAGGTGGCCAAGATTGTGGACAGCAGGATGGTCCAAGGCTCCCTCCAGTACCTGGTCCATTGGAGAAGATACGGGCCTGAGGAGTGGACTTGGGTACCCGCCCAGGATGTTCACGCTGGGGTATTGCTCAGGAGGTTCCACCTTCGTTTCCCCAATAAGCCAGGTCCCCCTAGAAAGGGTCCGGTGGCCCCTCATAAAAGGGGGCGGGGGTACTGTAAAGGAACTGCTAGACACAGCTTCTGTGTTGACGCCCGTGGGTAATCAGTCTGCACCTGCTCCTATGTCTGTGAGACTGACTCCATCTTCCACCACTCAGGATGGCAGGCTTAGGAGTGGGAGAGCCTATCACAGCCTGGCCAGATGGAGCTAGCTCCCGCCCACTGTCTATTTATACCTGCCTTTCCTGTTGCTCCTTTGCCTGTGATTCTGCTCTGCTTGTTTCCTGGCTCTGCTGCTGCTGCTTGAACTACTGATCCTCTGCTTGTTATTGACCTTGGCTTACTGACCACTCTCCTGCTCAGCGTTTTGTACCTCGTGCACTCCTGGTTTGACTCGGCTCGTTCACTACTCTCGTTGCTCACGGTGTCTCCGTGGGCAGCTGCCCCGTTTCCCTAGCTTCTGTGTACCCTTGTCTGTTTGTCTGTCGTTCACTTACTGAGCGTAGGGACCGTCGCCCAGTTGTACCCTGCCGCCTAGGGCGGGTCATTGCAAGTAGGCAGGGACTGAGTGGCGGGTAGATTAGGGCTCACCTGTCTGTCTCTCTACCCTGTCATTACAGGGGGGTTTCGACTGTTTAGGTACCACTTCAAACCTAACATGGTGCCTAAAATATATTCCTAAAAAAAGGAGGCCCCAAAATCCACTAGGTGTTCCTTTGCTTCTGAGGCTGGTGCTTCAGTCCATTAGGGGACTAGGGCCACATGTTGGATATTTCTATCTGGGCAATAAATATTGAGTTGCGTTTCTTTGGTAAAACCTTCTGTGTTACAGAATGTTTTTTATTACAAATGAATTTCGGCAAAAAAAATGAAATTTGTAAATTTCACCTCTACTTTTCCTTAATTGCTGTGAAACGCCTAAAGGGTTAAAATACTTTCTGAATGTGGTTTTGAATACTTTGAGGGGTTCCGTTTTCAAAATGGGGTGATTTATGGGGACTTTCTAATATAGAAGGCCCTCAAAGCCACTTCAGAACTGAACTGGTCCCTGAAAAAATAGCCTTTTGAAACGTTCTTGAAAATATGAGAAATTGCTGCTAAAGTTCTAAGCCTTGTAACGTCCTAGAAAAATAAGAGGACATGAAAAAAACAATGCAAACATAAAGTAGACATATGGGGGATGTTAACTACTAACTATTTTGTGTGGTATCAATATCTGTTTTACAAGCAAATACATTTAAATTTAGAAAAATCCAAATTTTTTAACATTTTCACTAAAATTTGAAGTTTTTCACAAATAAATATTGAATTTATCGACCAAGTTTTTTCACTAACATAAAGTACAATATGTCACGAGAAAACCATCTCATAATCGCTTGGATAGGTAAAAGCATTCCAGAGTTATTACCACATAAAGTGACACATGTTAGATTTGAAAAAAACATCTGTGTCCACGAGGCCAAAACAGGCTGTGTCCTGAAGGGGTGTGCATCGGGAACGACACAGTGACTTCCTGTCACTCTGACAGGGAGCCTATCAGGACATGGTGTAGTCTAGAAACTTGCTTGCCCACAGGCAGGGATGCGTGGGTTATACACTCTCTGTGTATTTGAATCAGTGTAATAAACATCAATATTATATTTTGCAATATGAAGCATTATGTATCTTTTTCAGATCACTGATAGAGAATTTATGCAGTATCTACCATTTTTACCTTGGATCCATGTTCCCAATGTGTAATAATATGTCCACATGTTTTATCTTATCAGTATTAGATGTGCCATCATTATCATACATATTCTTAAGATTTTGTCCATAATATATATGCTGAATAAACTAATTTTCTGTCAAATCTATTTTTATCTTTGAGAATTATAAGTGGGTGTTCTTTGTCATTATACACATGATGCGTTAAATTAGCGTTTCTCTTGAATAAGGTGGACCAATGATTTTTTCATGTGCCAGCGTTCTTGAATAGAAATGCCAATTCTCTTTGTACTTTATTCAATCACTAGGTGTTTGTCATTTTTGCAGACAAGCATACTAATTATACAATACACTTTTGTTATTCAATTACATACGGCTTTTAATAAGATAACTACTTTTTATTTATTATGGTCCGAAATAGATCGTCATGAGAAATAAACTAAGCATGCGCTGTATGATACAGCATGAATAACCTCGTTTTTTTTTTGTAAAAATGGCCATCGTTGGCCTCAAAATGATTATACGCATGCGCTGCATAGCGCTTTATGTTTCATATGACAGAGTCATTTACACTTATATATATATTTGTGCTTCTAATCTAGATAGTTATCTTGGATTTATTGCCATAATCAAGTTGTTATATCAATCGTTTTGGCGTGTTCGCTGTTTGGTACAGTGTAATCACATAGCCTTGGATCACTGTACCAAAATGGCCACTGATGGCATCAAATTCACTATGTGCATGCGCGAAATAGCGTGTGCAATTTGGTACAATGCAGTCATACAGACTAGGATTACTGTACCAAAATGGTCACCGCCGGCATCAAAGTCACTATGCGCATGCGCGAAATAGCGCTTTAGATTTATATATATACACGTCATAAACAGCGCCGCTCCCTAGAGGGCCGGAAATGCACACTGAGGCATGGAACCAAGGTACCACATGGTGTTTGTTTTGAATGTTTTTAATCTGACACATTATTTACACATGAGAGTCTTTGATTGTTATGCTCACTAATTAGCATATATATTCTTATGTACAGTGAAGGAAATAAGTATTTGATCCCTTGCTGATTTTGTAAGTTTGCCCACTGTCAAAGACATGAACAGTCTAGAATTTTTAGGCTAGGTTAATTTTACCAGTGAGAGATAGATTATATATAAAAAAAAAAAAAAAGAAAATCACATAGTCAAAATTATATATATTTATTTGCATTGTGCACAGAGAAATAAGTATTTGATCCCCTACCAACCATTAAGAGTTCAGCCTCCTCCATACCAGTGACACGCTCCAAATCAACTTGGTGCCTGCATTAAAGACAGCTGTCTTAAATGGTCACCTGTATAAAAGACTCCTGTCCACAGACTCAATTAATCAGTCTGACTCTAACCTCTACAACATGGGCAAGACCAAAGAGCTTTCTAAGGATGTCAGGGACAAGATCATAGACCTGCACAAGGCTGGAATGGGCTACAAAACCATAAGTAAGACGCTGGGTGAGAAGGAGACAACTGTTGGTGCAATAGTAAGAAAATGGAAGACATACAAAATGACTGTCAATCGACATCGATCTGGGGCTCCATGCAAAATCTCACCTCGTGGGGTATCCTTGATCCTGAGGAAGGTGAGAGCTCAGCCGAAAACTACACGGGGGGAACTTGTTAATGATCTCAAGGCAGCTGGGACCACAGTCACCAAGAAAACCATTGGTAACACATTACGCCGTAATGGATTAAAATCCTGCAGTGCCCGCAAGGTCCCCCTGCTCAAGAAGGCACATGTACAGGCCCATCTGAAGTTTGCAAATGAACATCTGGATGATTCTGAGAGTGATTGGGAGAAGGTGCTGTGGTCAGATGAGACTAAAATTGAGCTCTTTGGCATTAACTCAACTCGCCGTGTTTGGAGGAAGAGAAATGCTGCCTATGACCCAAAGAACACCGTCCCCACTGTCAAGCATGGAGGTGGAAACATTATGTTTTGGGGGTGTTTCTCTGCTAAGGGCACAGGACTACTTCACCGCATCAATGGGAGAATGGATGGAGCCATGTACCATCAAATCCTGAGTGACAACCTCCTTCCCTCCACCTGAACATTAAAAATGGCTCGTGGCTGGGTCTTCCAGCACGACAATGACCAGAAACATACAGCCAAGGCAACAAAGGAGTGGCTCAAAAAGAAGCACATTAAGGTCATGGAGTGGCCTAGCCAGTCTCCAGACCTTAATCCCATCGAAAACTTATGGAGGGAGCTGAAGATCCGATTTGCCAAGCGACAGCCTCGGAATCTTAATGATTTACAGATAATCTGCAAAGAGGAGTGGACCAAAATTCCATCTAACATGTATGCAAACCTCATTATCCACTACAAAAAACGTCTGACTGCTGTGCTTGCCAACAAGTGTTTTGCAACCAAGTATTAAGTCTTGTTTGCCAAAGGGATCAAATACTTATTTCTCTGTGCACAATGCAAATAAATATATATAATTTTGACAATGTGATTTTCTGTTTTTTTTTAAAATATATAATCTATCTCTCACTGGTAAAATTAACCTAGCCTAAAAATTCTAGACTGTTCATGTCTTTGACAGTGGGCAAACTTACAAAATCAGCAAGGGATCAAATACTTATTTCCTTCACTGTACATGTTTTTAACTTTTATGAGGATAACTGTGTTTTCCGTTCCAATATTGCAAAAATGCATATTTTATCACTACTATTATGATTGTATTTTTGTCAATTTTAAATTTTCTGTTAATCACTTGCAATTGTCTGGTCTCCATATATTGCACTTGTTTTTGCACTGTTTGTATGCTTGAAAAGGCTCCATATGTAGAGCCGAAACGTTGCGCAAGGGCTAATAAAAAGGCAATTTTTTCACTGTTACTTGGAGTGCTGCCTATTCTTGGACGACTATATATATATATATATATATATATATATATATTATTATTATTTTTTTTTTTTTTCCCTCTATCCCTAACGTCTATCTAACCCTACCCATCACCACACCAGGCCAACACCCCACCTAATATCTCTCCATGTCCGCATAGTCCTGGTGTTGGCTTCCACCACCACACCCTAGGCCTCCCACTCAGCCCCTCGCCTCATGTCCACCCATGTCCTGCATAGTCCAGGGCTGAGCAGGGTACAGCAGAAAAAAAGGACTCCTCCCCCTTATTTCCCCACCCAACCTTTTTAAACCCCCTTCTCTATCCCTATCTTACTCACCTAACATATACCATAACCATAACAAACAACAATAACAATACCCAAAAGCACCAAGTTCGGTTCCTGTAAGCCTTTATACTGCCTTTAAATATCCAAAAACAAAAACCTGATGTGCAACTAATCAGCCTACCACCAGAAAGAGGGAAGGAAAGGGGCCCACCCAGACCACCCCGAGGCCAGTTTTCACCCCCGCGGACACCCACCCTATCGCTTCCCCTATTCCTTTCCCTTATAGCTGTCCCTTCTCTTACCCTGCGTTTTATCTGACCCTAAGCTTACCATTCTTTCCCTATTATGCTCCCTATCGCTTAATTTCTTTTTAGGTGCCTAAACGAGGGCAAACACCCCCCCCCCGGACGAGCCGGCTGAGACCCCCCCACCCGTCCTGAAGGTCAATACCCTAGGGCACCCTAAATTAAAAGCCCCTCCATAAGTGAGAGGCTTTGGATGCTCCCAGTCTATCAACCTCCATAGAACGCACCTTCACCAGGTCACCGATGATATTCCCTACAACCTCTTCCACCAGGAGGATTTCACTCTGTGTAGATACTAAACACTGTGTGTTCCATGTAAAGTGTCTTACTACTACATTGACTAAAAAGGATGTGTTTCGGTCCCTACCACCAAGGTCTCTGAACATCCCATAGGCCCACCCGGCATAGGAGAGGCAAGCCAACCAATGGAGGAGCCCACTCTTTTGTATACCTCTGCATTAAAGGGGCCATGAAGCAGGAAATGCTCCATGCTTTCTAATGTATCGCTACACTCCTCCTGAGGACATCCTCTGTTTCTGTACTTGGGATTGCCCCTTACATACAGCCTCCCATGAAAGCAGCACCAAGCCAGATACCAAAACTTCTGGGGAATACTCACCGAGTTTAAAAGTTTTAATCCCACCCCGAGGTCACTACTTGGGCAGTCTTTGAGTGCCAGGGGCTTCTGGAAGTGGGTCATCAGAATCTTTCTGTCAAGAAATTTTCTCGGCATGGTCCCGATCTCCCACACTCCCAGACCCCACTGGTGCACCATCTTCAAAACCAGGGCGGCATAAGCCGGGAGATGTCCGTGGGGTGTACGCAAGTCTTTCACTTGGCCTCCTCTCTCCCATTCCTGGAAGAAGGGCTGAAACCACTCCCTGCAGGAGAGAATCCACCAAAGACCCCTCTCATGCCTGAGGTTTGCTAGATTAATTTTAATAAATGTGTTCACTAGGAACACCACTGAGTTAACCATACCTAACCCTCCTAGTCTCCTTGGCAGATATGTGACTTCTCTATTAATTAAGTTAAGCCTGTTCCCCCACAACAGTTGAAAGAACAGGCTATAGACCAGAGTCCAGAGAGGTTCTGGCAAGATGCACACACTGCCAAGTTAGAGCAACATGGGCACCAGATAAGCCTTGGCCAGGTGAACCCTTGCTCTAAGGGTTAAGGACCAACCTTTCCATTGGTCAACCTTCTGAGTGACTAATTTTAGCCTGCCATCCCAGTTTTTCTTGGGATAATCTCCTGGGCCAAATTCCACTCCTAAGATCTTTGCAGACCCCTGGGGCTCAGGAAGGGTGTCCAGGAGACCAAAACTAGGATCTCCTCCTCCAAGCTAGAGACTCCCACACTTGACACGATTAATCCTGGACCCAGATGCCCGTGAGTAACATTCCACTTCTGACATCAGCCACTCTGCCTCCCCTTGCGAGGAGATGAAGATAGAGATGTCATCCGCATATGCAACCACCCTCTGAGTGGCTTCTGGCTCTTCCAAGCCGACCCTGATCACCGCCAATGGTCCACGATCAACCCTTCTGAGAAAAGGGTCAATCGCAAACACATACAGCAAAGGACTAGGAGCAGAGGACAACCCTGGCGGACACCAGACCCAACCTCAAAGGGGGTTCCAACCCAAACATTGACCAGTGCAAAAGTCTCTGCCCCAGTGTATAAGGTCTGGAGCCAATTAACAAACCCTCCCGGCAGGCCATACCTCAGAAGGACCAACCATAGATACTCATGATTCACCCGGTCAAAAGCTTTGGCCTGGTCCAAAGACAGGACATACCCCTTCCACTGACCAGAATTTCCCCGCTCACTGCCTCCCTTACATTGAAGACAACACTAAATGTGCTGCGGCCTGGAACAAAGCAATACTGGCCAGGTGAAAGAAGCTGGGGCGCAAATTTCACCAACCGATTAAACAGCACCTTTGCGAGAACCTTTCAGACCGCATTGAGTAGCGCAATGGGACGCCAATTCTCAATACGAGTCGAATCCTTACCCTTTGATAGAACAATCAAAGCTGACCTCCACATTGACTTTGGCAGAGTGCCCGAGGATAGACATTAATTAAACATCTCCGGCAAGAGGGGAACTAGGGTTCCTTTAAAGGTCTTATAACACGTTAAGTCATCCGGCCCTGGTGACTTTTTCAGGCCTAGCCCGTCAATCGCCAGCATTACTTCCTTTACTTTTATTGGATCTATCAAAACATTAAGAGAGGAATCCTCTCCTGGCTCAGGAATGGTCTCAGCCAGGAAAGCCGACATCTCCTCCTGGTTTTGATCCCGCTTACCCAAAAGGTGTGAGTAGAAGGATCTAACGACCTCCAGAATCCCTGATTTGGATCTCCTCAGGGACTCTGTACTATCTATTAGTCCTGTCAGGATTTTACGACTCACTGACATCTTACAATTCCTCTAGGGGTCGGGCGATCGGTACCTCCCGAAATCCCTCTCAAGAACCAAAGATGCGTGCCTATCATACTGACACCTCTTGAGCAATGCTTTCACCCTGGAGATCTCCTCTTGGCTACCTCCAGCCGAGACCAGTTGCTCGAGTTTCCTCCTCAGCTCCTGATACAGGCGATACCTGTTCATGGACCTGAGGCCTGAGAGCTGGCGTAAAAATCCTGGCACCCGATATTTGAACAACTCCCACCGCTCTGACTTAGTTCCACCTAGATCCAACAAATGTACCTGGTCCTGAAGAAAATCCTCAAAGGCTTCTTCCAGGAGAGTAGAATTCAGCTTCCATATACCTCTTCCCATCCGGTTCGACTGCAATGTTCAGAGAAAACAAAATCATACAGTGGTCGGAGAATTCCACCTCAACAACGGACACTGGTGAAGAGATGGCTTCCTCCTTCAAAAAAAACCCATCTATCCTAAACCTACAACATCCTCTTTGATAGGTGAACCCGGGGTGACCTGGGGCCTAATGTGGATATCCACAAGACGAGCTTCGCTAGCTATGCTATTTAAAGCTACGCTATCATAGGCCAATCTATCTTTGAAACCTCCTCTTTCACGGGGTCTAACTACAGTATTAAAATCCCCTCCAAAGATGACCTGTCGACTGGAAAAAAGGAAAGGCTTAATCCTCATGAAGAGACTTTTCCTATCCCATTTGGTCTGGGGAACATAGATATTAATTAATCTTAGTTCTTGTCCCTTCATAAGAACATCTAAGATCAGACAACTCCCCATTTCTAATTCTATCATCCGTCGGCATTGTACCGGTGCAGTGAAAAGGACCGCCACACCGCTATATGGCTCAGCCGCAAGAGGCCAGTAGGAGGGTCCACGTCACCAATCCCTCCTGGCTTTAACGACATCTGTTAAAAGTAACAGTCTGGTCTCTTGCAAAAACAAAACGTCAGCTTCAACTCGGCTGAGAAAATCAAAGGCTGTAAATTTAGCCATATCTGATTTCATGCTGGCGACATTAATTGAAGCCAGCGTCAACGGCGTGGGTACCGCCATCATGGATGATTGTAATTAGACGGCTTTCTTCTTCCCTCCCCTGTCATGGTCAGAAGAGGACCACCCGGACTCTTTTTCCTTCACCCTTTTTTTTAGAAATTGTGGAGTCCATCTCATCCTGACTCACTCTCCCTCCCGACTCATTCTCCCATTCTCGTCCCCCTGTCCCAGGTTGACCCCCGCCAAAGAGGCCTTTGTACCCCTCGAGGGAAGGGGTGCAGCACCCCCTGAGACCCCTACCTCACCCTCCTCATTTTGTTGAGAAGCTGGAAAATCCATGAGGGCTTGGTAGCGGTTGGGGGAGTGCACCAGACGGGTGCAGCATTTACCTTCTGTGGTCAGGGTTTGGCCGGATGACTTTGGCGCCTTCAAGATCTTACCCTGTGTCCCAAATGTTCTTTTAGGCTGTACCCTCTCTTCCTTACCAACACTTTCATATTGGAAGGATTGAGAGCCCTCAGCCGCTTGCTCCCTCTGGATCCTCCTGACCTCCTCATCCAATTCAGCGTCCCCAAGGGCATCCGTCTCCAGGGCAGGTTTCCGGGCCAGAGGTCCCCCCAGTTACCTCGGCTTCTCTCAGCTCCCTTTCGTTTTGCCTCTTCTCCAGCCTTCGTTGGTAGGAAGGCTGGAGCCCTTTCCTCGATGTCGTCACTTGCCCTTTTGCCCCGTCGTCTCTGCATGCCTCCTCACCCGCAGGAGCCACCCCACTTTCTCTTCCTGCAGGCTTAGAGACTACATTGACCACGGAGTGGGGATACCTACTGAATGGGTGACCTAAGTCACCACACAGGCGACACCTAATCTGGTCACACGATGCAGCCAGATGACCTACCCCCCCACAATGAGCGCACTTCTGCACCGTGCAGCCCGCGCTCAAGTGTGAGGGGTCGCCACACCGGTGACACAGCCTCCGCTGCCCCTGGTAGAAGACCAGGATACAATCCCTCCCAAGGAAAGCAGAGGATGGTATGTGGCACACAGTTTGCCCCACACGCCTAAGTTTGACGATAAATGTCCAGGCCCCTGACCAGATGCCAAACTCGTCTATGTTCTTCCTAGGCATCTCCGCTACCTCTCCAAACCGACTTAACCAGGTCATGATGTCAATGCAAGAAAGCGACTCGTTACGGGTGAGAACGGACACTTTCTTGAGACCACTCTGGCAGGATATTGCTTGTGCAGCAAATTCCTGCCAGCTGGGCTCGCTCTTCACCAGCTCATAGTTCCCCCAGAAAACCTCAAGGCCTCCCGGGTGAACAAAGCTGATGTCGAACTCAGCTGAGCCATAAGGATGTATCAGGGCAAAGATGTCACCCGCCCTGAAGCCCATCCCCAGCAGCAGCTCCACAACCGTTTTTCTGGGGGGACAGATTTCATTGCCACGCCACCGGAGACGGACCACATTCCTCCTGACCACAGCCTGCCCGGGTTGTCGAGAGCGACCACTGATCTCCTCTCTTTTCTCGGAAGGCTTCCAACCCATACCTATCTATCCAGAAAGATAGGTCTCTCTGCACACCCCCTACTGTTAGGGACTGTTTCCCCTCCCTTAAGGCCTGTAGGAGGCGCTGTTGCAAGTGACCTTCCTTTGGACCCGAGGACGAGGATGGGTGGGCCGGTGGTCCCACCCCCACTACCCCAGCATAGGTTCTGCTAGGGGCACCGGGAAGAGGAGCACCAGGGCCCCCCCCACATTTTCGGTTGACACATTCCCTCTCCCGGTCATTCTATTGGCCAAGCCAGGTTCAACGTGATTCTTTTTCGCCATTGCTTTCCCTGCACTGACTAACACCTTTGCATCCTTAGGTGCACTTGTGGAGGGGCCGCCAGATGACATGAGCGGCACCTCCACACAACCCTCCGCATCATGAGTGTCCATTTCACTTGTCAGGGCACTAATATTATTTACTGTAACATTTTTACTGACATTGTTATCCTTATTAGTGTCTTTCTGTCCTTCCACGCCACTTTGCAGTGGCTGCTCTGCTATTTCAACAATTTTTCCTGCCCAGACACCCCCTCCTCTGCTCCGGAGTTGCTGGCTCCGCCCCTTTCAGAGGCATCAACTCCGCCCTTGTTAGAGGTGTCGGAGTCGGAGTCCTCGGGACTGCACTGCTGTCTGCTTCTGGTCTGCCCCCTCCTCCGATGCTTGGCTCACGCCGTTCACCGGTCTCAGGGGCTCGCCGTCAGCAGACTTTGCGACCACGCCTCCTGCTGTGCTCCGGCCACTAGCGCCGCCCACTTCACAGCGAGCGGCGTCTGGCACAATTTTGCCCGGCCTCGTAGCTTTCTCCCCACTTCCCCGCCCCGACCCCACTACAGGGGCCGGAGTTGGGGGGTTTGCGGGCTCTGCACCCTGGACCAAAATCTCTTCTAGCCCAGAGTGCAGGGGAGACCTATGGATGTATACCAGTCTCACCTCTTTTTGTCTTCTTTCCTCTCTCAGCTTCTGATTAATTTTTTTCTTCCTTTTCCTCTCTGCTGCCGCACTTCTTACTTCCTCCTCCGGGGGCAGCTCCGAGCCAAAACTGAATCTCTCCAGTGAAACGGGGGATTCTTGGCCACAAATCTGCATCAGCAGACCAGGGGGATTCTCCCCCTCTGACCCGAAGGTGATCCCCGATTCCGGTAGACGCACCACATTGGGCACGATTGCACTAACTGTAAACTACCCTGACTAACATTGCGCCTCTAAGTCCAAATCTTCCCGTGCTGAGACCGACACCAGTTTGTCAGGGGTTTCAGCCTCCATGTTTGCCACCGTGGTTCTTTGCTCTTTTCCTCCTCTTTGTTGGCTTAATTCAGCCATTTCCATGAAATGGTCCTCATTTTGAAGCTTTTCAGAGAAAACTCCTCCTCCACTTATTATTATGGCTCTCCTGTCCTCCACCTCCTTCACCTCCCGGACCAAGGAGTGGACCAGTGCGGCATACTTGGCCCGCCTGCCGCCATAGGACTTTGCTGCCCTCTGCCGGGCTGCCATCAGGTCTCCACGGAGACGCTACTGGGACCTTCCTCGGTCTTTGTACTCCTCGAGGTGGGCCACTAGGCTGGAGCCAAAAGTGGTAGCCTCCTCTCCCTCCCTTAGTGACCCCCACTCGGACGGGTCCCTGCAGCCATGATGTTCCGGGCCCGGTCCTGCTGGTCCTTCTCCTGTGGAGTGCTCTCCTTGTGGCATGCTGCGATGCCCCAGCCCTGGGAGGGGACGAGGCCATGTTGCTGCAGCCCCGAGATGTCCTTCTCTCTCCCAGGGCTGGCATCACTTTCCCAGCCGGCTGGGATGTCCCTCCATCCCCCACTGGCCTACTCCGGATCTGTAGTGCAGGCTCATGGAGCTTACACTATACATTCATCACCCACTATAGGTTGAATTCCCAGATAGCCTTCTGTACTCCGGTAAAGCCCTCCCTAATGGGATTTACTCCTTGCTAGTTCCCCATTATTGTGAAGCTGTTAGGACGTAAGGGAATTGTTGATTTCTAACGCTACCTATTTTCCCTTAGTCCTAACAGCAGCACAAGCTTCCTGTTAGGGATCTGCCAGGTACTTCATCTAGGTATACTCCTGGGATTAACCCCTTCCCTCTTTAGCCACTTTTGACCTTCCTGACAGAGCCTCATTTTTCAAATCTGACATGTTTCACTTTATGTGGTAATAACGTTGAAATGCTTTCACCTATCCGGGCGATTCTGAGATTGTTTTCTCGTGACACATTGGACTTTATGTTACTGGTAAAATTTGGTCGATACATTCAGTATTTAATTGTGAAAAACACGAAAATATAGTGAAAAATTGCAAAAATTAGCATTTTTCTCAATTTAAATGTATCTGCTTGTAAGACAGGCAGTTATACCACACAAAATTGTTGCTAATTAACATCCCCCATATGTCTACTTTAGATTGGCATCGTTTTTTGAACATCCTTTTATTTTTCTATGACCTCACAAGGCTTAGAACTTTAGCAGCAATTTCTCACATTTTCAAGAAAATTTCAAAAGGCTATTTTTACAGGGGCCAGTTCAGTTGTGAAGTGGTTTTGAGGGCCTTATATATTAGAAACCCCCAAAAAGTCACCCCATTTTAAAAACTTCACCCCTCAAAGGATTCAAAACAGCATTTAGAAAATGTCTTAACCCTTTACACATTTCACAGGAATTAAAGCAAAGTAGAGGTGAAATTTACAAATTTCATATTTTTTTGCAGAAATAAATTTTTAATACAATTTTTTTTATAACACAGAAGGTTTTACCAGAGAAATGCAACTCAATATTTGTTGCCCAGTTTCTGCAGTTTTAGGAAATATCCCACATGTGGCCGTAGCGTGCTACTGGACTGAAGCACCGGCCTCAGAAGCAAAGGAGCACCTAGTGGATTTTGGGGCCTTATTTTTGTTAGAATATATTTTAGGCACCATGTCAGGTTTGAAGGACTCTTGCGGTGCCAAAACAGTGAAAATCCCCCAAAAGTGACCCCATCTGGGAAACTAGACACCTCAAGGAAATTATCTAGGGGTGTAGTGAGCATTTTGACCGCACAGGTTTTTTACAGAAATTATTGGAAGTAGGCCGTGAAAATTAAAATCAACATTTCTTCAAAGAAAATGTAGGTTTAGCGATTTTTTTTTTCATTTCCACAAGGACTAAAGGAGAAAAAGCATCGCAAAATTTATAAAGCAATTTCTCCCGAGTAAAACACTACCCCACATGTGGTAATAAATGGATATTTGGACACACGGCAGGGCTTAGAAGGGAAAGAGCGCCGTTTGGCTTTTGGAGCTCAAATTTAGCAGGAATGGTTTGAGAGGCGATGTCACATTTACAAAGCCCCTGAGGGGACAAAACAGTGGAAACCCCCCACAAGTGACCCCATTTCGGAAACTACACCCATTGAGGAAATTATCTAGGGGTATAGTGAGCGTTTTGACCCCACAAGTTTTTTGCATAAATTATTGGAAGTAGGCTGTGAAAATGATAATCTAAATTTTTTCAAAGAAAATGTAGGTTTAGCTAATTTATTCTCATTTCCACAAGGACTGAAGGAGAAAAAGCACCGTAAAATTTGTAAAGCAATTTCTCCCGAGTAAAACAATACCCCACATGTGGTAATAAACGGTTGTTTGGACACACGGCAGGGCTTAGAAGGGAAAGAGCGCCATTTGGCTTTTGGAGTTCACATTTAGCAGGAATGGTTTGCGGAGGCCATGTCACATTTACGAAGCCCCTGAGGGGACAAAACAGTGGAAACCCCCCACAAGTGACCCCATTTTGGAGACTACAGCCATTGAGGAAATTATCTAGGGGTATAGTGAGCGATTTGACCCCACAGTTTTTTTGCAGAAAATATTGGAAGTAGGCCCTGAAAATAATAATCTACATTTTTTCCAAAAAAATCTAGGTTTAGCTAATTTTTTCTCATTTCCAGAAGGACTGAAGGAGAAAAAGCACCACAAAATTTGTAAAGCAATTTCTCCCGAGTAAAACAATACCCCACATGTGGTAATAAACGGTTGTTTGGACACACGGCAGGGCTTAGAAGGGAAACAGCACTATTTGGCTTTTTGAGATCACATTTAGCAGGAATGGTTTGCGGAGGCCAGGTCACATTTGCAAAGCCCCTGAGGGGACAAAACAATGAAAACGCCCAAAAAGGGACTCCATTTAGGAAACTACACCTCTTGAGGAATTCATCTAGGGGTGTAGTAAGCATTTTGACCCCACAGACGTTTCATAGAATTTATTAGAATTAGGCAGTGAAAATAAAAACAGTCCTTTTTCTTCAATAAGACGTAGCTTTAGCGCAATTTTTTTCATTTTCTCAACAAATAAAGGAAAAAAAGGAACCCAAAATTTGTAAAGCAATTTCTCCCGAGTACGGCAATACCCCATATGTGGTCATAAACTGCTGTTTGGGCAAACGGCAGGGCTCAGAAGGAAAGGACCGCAATTTGGAGTGCAGATGTTGCTGGATTGGTTTCTGGGCGCCTGTGGGCCCAAAACAGTGGAAACCCCCCAGAAGTGACCCCATTTTAGAAACGACACCCCTCAATGCATTTACCAAGGGGTGTAGTAAGCATTTTAACCCTGCAGGTGCTTTGTAGAAATTAGTGTTCACTCGATGTTGCAGAGTGAAAATGGGATTTTCTTCCATAGATATGCCAATATGTGGTGCCCGGCTTGTGCCACCATAACAAGACAGCCCTCTAATTATTATGCGGTGTTTCCCGGTTTTAGAAACACCCTACATGTGGCCCTAATCTTTTGCCTGGACATATGACAGGGCTCAGGAGTGAAGAGTACCATGCGGAGTGGAGGCCTAATTTGGCGATTTACAAAGTATTGGTTCACAACTGCAGAGGCTCAGATGTGAAATAATAAAAAGAAACCCCTGAGAAGTGACCCCATTATGGAAACTGCACCCCTCAAGGCATTTATTAAGAGGTGTAGTGAGGATTTTCACCCAACAGGTCTTTTCCATAAATGATTGCGCTGCAGATGGTGCAAATTAAAAATTTATATTTTTCCCTAGATATGCCATTCAGTGGCAAATATGTCATGCCAAGCTTATGACACTGGAAACACACACCCCAAAAATTGTTAAAAGGGTTCTCCCGGGTATGACGATGCCATATATGTTGAAGGAAACTGCCGTTTGGGCACGCTGTAGGGTTCAGAGCCGAGGGAGCACCATTTGGCTTTTGGAGAGCGGATTTTGCTTGGTACTAAATTTGTTTGAGTATTGCTGGTGTTTTATAATGTGGGGGTACATGTAAGCGGGGCGGAGTATATAAGGGGCATAGTCAGGTGGTATGAAAAAAAATTAATAATCCATAGATGTGTGTTACGCTGTGAAGCAATCCTTTCCGCACAGGCCGGTGTCGCACTGATAAATGGTGTAATTTCTTATCCCCCTTTTGGTCCACACTCCGCGCCTTTGTAGTTTGGGGAATTTTGCTGGGAAAGTGTTGTCCTGGTATAATACGGGCACCGTCGCTTCCAGCGGATATGTTTGGGCCCTCCCTTTCCTGGTTCCCTAATTTTAGGTCCTTGATAAATCGCCTCTTCAAACAGAAGAAATGTTCCCCTCGGGCACAACTGCATATTTTTTTATTTCCTGACTTATTGGAGCCACAACTAATTTTATTTTTCATAGACGTAGCGGTATGAGGGCTGGTTTGTTGCGGGATGAGCTGTAGTTATTATTGGTACCATTTTGGGGTACATGTGACTTTTTGATCACCTTTTATCCTATTTTTTGGGATGCCAGGTAAACAAAAAAATGCAATTCTGGCACAGCTTTTTTCGTTTTTTTTATACAGCGTTCACCACGCGTTATAAACTACATGTTAACTTTATTCTGTGGGACAGTATGATTCTGGCGATACCTAATTTATAGCACTTTTTTATGTTTTACAACTTTTTTCACAATAAAATTACTTTTGTAAAAAGAATGTATTTTTTTTCTGTTGCAAAGTTGTGAGAACCATAACGTTTTAATTTTTTTGTCGACGGAGGTGTATGAGGGCTTGTTTTTTGCGGGACGAGCTATAGTTTTTATAGGTACCATTTTTGGATACGTGCGACTTTTTGATCACTTTTTATTCTAATATTTGTAGGGCAAAGTGACTAAAAAACAGAAACTCTGGTAACGTTTTTTACGTTTTTTTTTACGCTGTTCACCGCGTGCAATAAATAATACAATATTTTGATACCTCAGGTCGTTACGGTCGTGGCGATACCAAATACATATGGTTTATTATTATTTTTCAATAATAAAGGACTTGATAAGAGTAAAAGGGGGATTGTGTTTTATTTGATTACTTGAAACTTTTATTGTTTTCAAACTTTTATTTTTTGCACTTTTTTTTACACTTTTTTATACTTTTTTTACACTTTTCTTCAAGTCCCACTAGGGGACTTGAAGGTCCAACGGTCAGATTTTTTTTTTTCTAATACATTGCACTACCTATGTAGTGCAATGTATTAGATCTGTCAGTCATTCACTGACAGCAAGCCGATTAGGCTTCGCCTCCCGGCGGGGCCTAATAGGCTTCCGTAATGGCAGAGCAGGAGACCATTGTGTCTCCTGTTGCCATAACAGCAGTCGCCAGTCCCGATTGCCTCTCAGGGCTGGCGATCTGCTAGTAACCGCTACGATGCAGCAATCGCTTTCGATTGCTGCATCGAAGGGGTTAATGGCAGGGATCGGAGCTAGCTCCGGTTCCTGCCGTTACAGGTGGATGTCAGCTGTACAGTACAGCTGACATCCACCGCTGATGACGCCGGATCAGCTCCTGACCCGGCGCCATCTTGCCGGCAGCTACGGAAGCCGATCAGGCTCCGCCGCCGGGCGGATCTTGACCGGCTTCGGTGCTAGGCAGACCGGGAGGCCAGTATTAGGCCTCCGGTTGCCATTGCAGCCACCGGAACCCCGGCAATTTCATTGCTGGGGCTCCGATGAGCTGCAAACACCTTAAGTGCAGCGATCGCGTTTGAGCGCTGCACTTAAGGGGTTAATGGCGGGGATCGAAGCTAATTTCGGTCCCCGCCGTTACAGTCGGATGTCAGCTGTAAGATACAGCTGAGATCCGGTGATGATGGCACCGACTCAGTTTCTGAGCCGGTGCCAAACATTTGACGTACATGTACGGCATTTTGCGGGAAGTCAATGCTTTCCATGACGTACATGTACGTCAAATGTCGGGAAGGGGTTAATCAATCCACACCTGAGGCCAGACCTGTTCGACTGACACCATCTCCCACCAACCAGGGTGGCAGGCTCAGGAGTGGGAGAGCCTATCGCGGCCTGGTCTGTCGGAGTTAGCTCCGCCCCCTGTCCTTAATTACCTGCCCTGTTCTCTCCCTCAGTGCTTGTAATTCTTTTGGATTCCTAGCCCCACTGCTGCTTGCTCCAGCCTGCTTCTGCCGTGCTTCTGCCTTGCTGCAGTTCTGCTTGACCTGCTTTGCTTTGCCCCCGGCTTGCTTCTGTCTCCTTGCCCGCTTGGGTATACTCACTTCGTCCTGGTCCTGACTGTCCGTTCGCCGCTCCGTTTCCTCGTGGCGTTCCGTGGCTACTGCCCCTTCCCTTGCATGTTCCCTGTTTGTATTCCTGTGCACTTAGACAGCGTAGGGACCGCCGCCCAGTTGTACCTCGTCGCCTAGGGCGGGTCGTTGCAAGTAGGCAGGGACAGGGCGGTGGGTAGATTAGGGCTCACTTTCCCTTCACCTCCTTCCGGCCATTACATAATTACAAGCCCTTACCTAGTCTACCATTTCTCCTACGCTGACGCTATCATGGACCCCCTTGAGACCCTGGCCCAGCAGATGCAGGGCCTCTCCCTACAGGTCCAGGCCCTGGCCCAAAGGGTCAATCAGGGTGACGCTGCTTTAGTAGTACCCCTCACCTCACCTCTAGAACCCGACCTCAAGTTACCTGACCGGTTCTCAGGGGACCGTAAGACGTTTCTCTCCTTCCGGGAGAGTTGCAGACTGTATTTCCGCCTAAAGCCCCACTCCTCAGGTTCCGAGAACCAGCGGGTGGGTATCATCATATCCCGACTCCAGGAAGGGCCCCAAGAGTGGGCCTTCTCCTTGGCTCCTGACGCCCCTGAACTTTCCTCTGTTGATCGTTTTTTCTCTGCCCTCGGACTCATTTACGACGAGACTGACAGGACTGCCTTAGCCGAGAGTCAGCTGGTGACCTTACGTCAGGGTAGGAGACCGGTTGAGGAATACTGTTCTGATTTTAGGAAGTGGTGCGTAGCTTCTCAGTGGAACGATCCGGCCCTAAGGTGCCAGTTTAGGTTAGGATTATCTGACGCCCTGAAGGATCTGCTGGTTAGCTACCCCTCGTCTGACTCCCTTGACCAGGTTATGGCCCTAGCAGTACGACTTGACCGACGTCTCAGGGAACGTCAGCTAGAACGCTTCAGTGTGCTCCCCTCTGACTTTTCTGCGACCCCCCCCCCCGAGGTCCCGTCTCCTCGCCCCTCCACGGAGGACTCGGAGGTACCTATGCAACTCGGGGCCTCCATGTCCCCTCGACAACGTAGGGAGTTTCGCAGAATGAATGGTCTCTGCTTCTACTGTGGGGACGACAAGCATCTACTGAACACCTGTCCCAGGCGCAAGAATAAGAAGCCGGAAAACTTCCGCGCCTAAGTGATCATCGGGGAGGTCACTTGGGCGCACAGGTATTTCCCGTTAATGTGAAACGCAATAAAATTTTGCTTCCCTTTCAGGTCTCGTTTGCTGGCCGGGCTGCCACGGGCAGTGCTTTCGTGGATTCAGGGTCATCTGCTAATATCATGTCTGCGGAATTTGCTATGTCTCTAAAGATGCCTTGTATTGATTTACCTTATCCTATCCCTGTAGTAGGAATCGACTCAACTCCCCTTGCTAATGGTTATTTTACTCAGCATACTCCTGTTTTTGAACTCCTTGTTGGCTCCATGCATTTGGAGCAGTGCTCTGTACTGGTGATGCAGGGATTATCGTCTGATCTGGTTTTAGGCCTTCCCTGGTTGCAGTTGCATAATCCCACGTTTGATTGGAATACTGGGGATCTCACCAAATGGGGTAATGAATGTCTTATGTCATGTCTTTCTGTTAACTCTATTTCTCCCCGGGAGGAGGTAAACACGCTTCCTGAGTTTGTTCAGGACTTCGCCGATGTGTTTTCTAAGGAGGCCTCCGAGGTGTTGCCCCCCCATAGAGATTACGATTGCGCTATCGATTTGGTGCCTGGTGCCAAGCTTCCTAAGGGTAGGATATTTAATCTTTCATGTCCTGAACGTGAAGCCATGAGGGTGTATATCCAAGAATGCCTGGCCAAGGGTTTCATTCGCCCCTCGACTTCTCCTGTAGGTGCTGGCTTCTTCTTCGTGGGGAAGAAGGATGGTGGTCTTAGGCCGTGCATTGATTATCGTAACCTGAATAAGGTCACCGTAAGGAACCAGTACCCACTTCCTTTGATTCCGGATCTTTTTAATCAGGTTCAGGGAGCCCAATGGTTTTCTAAGTTCGATCTACGGGGGGCATATAACCTTATCCGCATCAAAGAGGGGGATGAGTGGAAAACTGCGTTCAACACACCCGAGGGTCATTTCGAATACCTGGTCATGCCCTTTGGGTTGTGTAATGCCCCTGCTGTCTTCCAGAATTTTATTAATGAAATCCTGAGAGAGTACCTGGGTAATTTTCTTGTTGTGTACCTTGATGACATACTGGTGTTTTCCAAGGACTGGTCCTCCCACGTGGAGCATGTCAGGAAGGTGCTCCAGGTCCTTCGGGAGAATAATCTGTTTGCTAAGACTGAAAAATGTGTCTTTGGGGTACAGGAGATACCATTTTTAGGGCAAATCCTCACTCCTCATGAATTCCGCATGGACCCTGCCAAGGTTCAGGCTGTGGCGGAATGGGTCCAACCTGCCTCCCTCAAGGCGTTACAGTGTTTTTTAGGGTTCGCCAACTATTACAGGAGATTTATTGCCAACTTCTCGGTCGTCGCTAAGCCTCTTACGGACCTTACCCGCAAGGGTGCTGATGTCCTCCATTGGCCCCCTGAGGCCGTCCAGGCCTTTGAGACCCTCAAGAAGTGCTTTATCTCGGCCCCCGTGCTGATTCAGCCCAACGAAGAGGAGCCATTTATTGTGGAGGTTGACGCTTCCGAGGTGGGAGTGGGGGCCGTCTTGTCCCAGGGTACCAGCTCCCTCACCCATCTCCGCCCCTGTGCTTACTTCTCTAGGAAGTTTTCGCCCACGGAGAGTAACTATGATATTGGCAACCGCGAACTTCTAGCCATTAAATGGGCTTTTGAGGAGTGGCGGCACTTCCTGGAGGGGGCCAGACACCAGGTAACGGTCCTTACGGATCACAAGAATCTGGTTTTCCTAGAATCGGCCCGGAGGCTTAATCCTAGACAAGCTCGGTGGGCACTATTCTTTACCAGATTTAATTTCTTGGTTACCTATAGGGCTGGGTCCAAGAATATTAAGGCTAATGCTCTGTCACGTAGTTTCATGGCCAATCCTCCTTCCGAGAAGGATCCTGCTTGTATTTTACCCCCTGGTATAATCGTCTCTGCCACGGATTCTGATTTAGCTTCTGATATCGCGGCTGATCAGGGTGCAGCTCCCGGGAACGTCCCTGGGGACAAACTGTTTGTTCCCCTGCAATACCGGCTGAGGGTACTCAGGGAAAACCATGACTCCGCTCTATCTGGTCATCCCGGCATCTTGGGCACCAAACACCTCATTACCAGAAACTATTGGTGGCCTGGGTTGCCTAAAGACGTTAGGGCTTACGTCGCCGCTTGTGAGGTTTGCGCTAAGTCCAAAACCCCTAGGTCCCGACCTGCGGGCCTACTACGTTCCTTGCCCATTCCCCAGAGACCTTGGACCCATATCTCCATGGATTTTATCACCGATTTGCCTCCATCTCAGGGCAAGTCGGTGGTGTGGGTGGTAGTCGACCGCTTCAGCAAGATGTGCCACTTTGTGCCCCTTAAGAAGCTACCTAACGCCAAGACGTTAGCTTCTTTGTTTGTGAAACACATCCTGCGTCTCCATGGGGCCCCAGTCAATATCGTTTCTGACAGAGGGGTACAATTTGTTTCCTTATTTTGGAGAGCTTTTTGTAAAAAGTTGGAGATTGATCTGTCCTTCTCCTCCGCCTTCCATCCCGAAACTAATGGCCAAACGGAAAGGACCAACCAATCCCTGGAACAATATTTAAGATGTTTCATCTCTGACTGTCAATTCGATTGGGTCTCATTCCTTCCCCTTGCTGAATTTTCCTTGAATAACCGGGTCAGTAACTCGTCAGGGGTCTCCCCGTTTTTCTGTAATTTCGGGTTTAACCCAAGATTCTCCTCCGTCTCCCCTGGTTGTTCCAATAATCCTGAGGTAGAGGATGTTCATCGGGAACTGTGCACTGTCTGGGCCCAGGTTCAGAAGAACCTAGAGGCGTCCCAGAGCGCACAAAAGATTCAGGCGGATAGTAGACGTTCTGCTAACCCCCGGTTTGTCGTCGGGGATTTGGTCTGGTTGTCGTCCAGGAACTTGCGCCTTAAGGTCCCGTCCAGGAAGTTTGCTCCCCGATTTATTGGACCTTATAAGATCATTGAAGTCCTCAACCCTGTATCCTTCCGTCTGGAGCTCCCCCCATCATTTCGCATACATGACGTCTTCCATGCCTCCCTCCTTAAACGCTGCTCCCCGTCCTGGTCCCCCTCGAGGATACCTCCTGTTCCCGTTCTCACCCCTGAGGGGGTGGAATTCGAGGTGGCCAAGATTATGGACAGTAGGATGGTCCAGGGCTCCCTCCAGTACCTGGTCCATTGGAGAGGATACGGGCCGGAGGAGAGGACTTGGGTACCTGCCCGTGATGTTCACGCTGGGGTATTGATCAGGAGGTTCCACCTTCTCTTCCCCACTAAACCGGGTCCCCTTAGTAAGGGTCCGGTGGCCCCTCATAAAAGGGGGAGTACTGTTAGGGATCTGCCAGGTACTTCATCTAGGTATACTCCTGGGATTAATCAATCCACACCTGAGGCCAGACCTGTTCGACTGACACCATCTCCCACCAACCAGGGTGGCAGGCTCAGGAGTGGGAGAGCCTATCGCGGCCTGGTCTGTCGGAGTTAGCTCCGCCCCCTGTCCTTTATTACCTGCCCTGTTCTCTCCCTCAGTGCTTGTAATTCTTTTGGATTCCTAGCCCTACTGCTTGCTCCAGCCTGCTTCTGCCGTGCTTCTGCCTTGCTGCAGTTCTGCTTGACCTGCTTTGCTTTGCCCCCGGCTTGCTTCTGTCTCCTTGCCCGCTTGGGTATACTCACTTCGTCCTGGTCCTGACTGTCCGTTCGCCGCTCCGTTTCCTCGTGGCGTTCCGTGGCTACTGCCCCTTCCCTTGCATGTTCCCTGTTTGTTTTCCTGTGCACTTAGACAGCGTAGGGACCGCCGCCCAGTTGTACCTCGTCGCCTAGGGCGGGTCGTTGCAAGTAGGCAGGGACAGGGCGGTGGGTAGATTAGGGCTCACTTTCCCTTCACCTCCTTCCGGCCATTACACTTCCCGCCCTATAGTGTGTAGTCTGTAGTTAGCACTGTCGGTGGGGCTGTCTAGGCCTATATAGCATATTTAAATGTATTAAAAGTTCCATCTGTCCTACCAGTTCACAGGGGCAGGATTACCCAATTATTGTGCTGCAGTAAGGACTAAGATGAAACTGATTAGCGTTAGAAATCAACACTTCCCTCATCCTTAGCATGGCTGTAAACCAACATTTCCCTCAAATTGCTTTTGGCAGTGTTCTGTTTTATATTGACTTAGGGCACCCTCTACTGTTCATCAGCAATATGTCATGTAAGATCCTGAAATTACTGCTACTCAGTTATATTATCATTCACACTTTAAAATGCTCTACAATGCAAAGATATAATATTTCCCACAAAATTAATATTGTAGGAAATATATGTTATTACAGTACACTGCAAAAAATGAGTACACCCCCCTCTGAAAATAAAGATATACACTATAGGACAAAATTATTGGGACACTTACACATTTCACCTACAAACCTCCCAACTTTCAAGTATCACAAAAAGGGGCACATTTTTTCCATTTAAGCCACACCTCTAATCCCACCCATACATACCCAGTTCAGCCCACACAGTATCATGCTCACATAGTGCCTCCCACACAGTATAAAACCAAATAGCCACCCCCACGCAGTATAGTTGCATAGTTTGTACGGTTGAAAAAAGACATATGTCCATCAAGTTCAACCAAGGGTTGGGAAAGGGGAAGTAAAAAAAATTCTACACATAGGAGTTAATATTTTTTTGTTCTAGGAAAGCCATCTACTGTCCCTGCTGTGACCAGCTCCTGCGGTAGGCTATTCCATAAATTCACCGTTCTCACAGTAAAGAAGGCTTGTCGCCTCTGCAGGTTGAACCTTTCTTTTTCCAGACGGAGGGAGTGCCCCCTTGTTTTTTGAGGGGGTTTTACATGGAACAGGATTTCACCACATTTTTTGTATGTGCCATTCATATATTTATATAAGTTAATCATGTCCCCCCTTAGTCGTATTTTTTTTTAAGGCTAAACAGGTTTAGTTCTTTTAATCTTTCCTCATAACTTAGATTCTCCATGCCCCTTATTAGCTTCGTTGCTCTTCTTTGTATTTTTTTCCAACTCCAGGGCATCCTTTTTATGAACTGGAGCCCAGAACTGGACTGCATATTCTAGATGAGGCCTCACTAATGCTTTGTAAAGTGGTAATATTACATCCCTGTCCCGTGAGTCCATGCCTCTTTTAATACACGACAATATCTTGCTGGCCTTTGAAGCAGCTGATTGACATTGCATGCTGTTATTTAGTTTATGATTTACAAGTACACCCAGATCCTTCTCAACAAGTGACTCCCTCAGTGTAGCTCCCCCTAGGACATATGATGCATGCAGGTTGTTCGTACCCAGGTGCATAACTTTACATTTATCTATATTAAACTTCATTTGCCAAGTGGATGCTCAAACACACAGTTTGTTTAAATCCGCTTGCAATTCACGAACATCTTCCATAGACGGAACTATATTACAGAGCTTGGTGTCAATTGCAAAAATAGAAGTAGTGCCATTAATCCCATCCTCTATATCATTAATAAATAAGTTGAATAATAGTGGTCCCAGCACTGAACCCTGGGGTACACCACTTATAACCGGGGACCATTCCGAGTAGGAATCATTGACCACAACTCTCTGGATACGGTCCTTGAGCCAATTCCCAATCCAATTACAAACTATACTTTCTAAACCTACAGTCATTAATTTACCCATTAGACATCTATGGGGGACAGTGTCAAATGCCTTTGCAAAGTCTAAAAACACTACATCCACAGCGGCCCCTCTGTCTAGGCTTCTGCTCACCTCTTCATAAAAACAAATCAGGTTGGTTTGACAGCTTCTGTCCTTAGTAAAACCGTGCTGGCTGTCACTCATAATATAATTTTTTTGTCACATAATCCTGTATATAGTCCCTCAATAGCCCCTCAAACATTTTCCCGACAATTGATGTTAAGCTTACTGGTCTATAATTACCCGGCGAAGACCTAGAGCCCTTTTTGAAAATAGGCACCACATTTGCCCTGCGCCAGTCCCTTGGCAATATACCAGTCACGAGAGAATCTCTAAATATTATGAAGAGGGGGACAGAAATAACTGAACTAAGCTCCTTAAGAACTCTAGGGTGTAACCCATCTGGTCCCGGGGCCTTGTGTACGTTTATTTTATTTAATTTAGCTTGCACCATATCTACATTCATCCAATTCAGTATATCAACTGAGATATTAACAGCACTGGCAGCGGCTACATCAGCTGCCCTTTCTTCTGTTGTATATACAGAGTGGAAGAACTCATTCAGTAACTCTGCCTTATCTTGATCCCCTGTGACCAACTCCCCGTTACCACTATCTAGGGGTCCTACATGTTTAGACCTTGGCTTTTTTGCATTTATATACTTGAAGAATTTTTTGGGATTTGTTTTACTATCCTTGGCCACCTGTCTTTCATTTTGTATTTTTGCTGATTTTATTACCTTTTTACAGATTTTATTAAGCTCTTTATATTTTACAAAGGCTACAGCTATACCCTCAGATTTGTATTTTTCAATTGCCCTTTTTTTGTCATGTATTGCCCTTTTTACAGAAGGTGTAAGCCATGTGGGGTTTAATTTTAGTTGTTTATTCTTGTTACCTCTAGGAATACATTTTGTAGTATAATTACCCAAAGTAGATTTGAAAATCTCACATTTATCATTTGTACCAATATTTGACATTAGTTCTTCCCAGTCTATATCCTGAATTGCAGCCCTCATCCTGGGGAAATTGGCCTTCTTAAAATTAAGTATTTTTGCCCTCCCAACCTGTGTTTGTTTTTTACAGTATATGTAAAATATAACTATATTATAATCAATGTTACCGAGGTTTTTCACGAACATTGACATTCCCAACAAGCTCTGCATTATTAGAAATGACCAGATCCAACAGAGCTTCACCTCTAGTCGGGTCTTCCACAAACTGGCCCATAAAATTTTCCTTCAACAAGTTGAGGAAATGTCTCCCCTTTGCAGTTGAAACCGAACCATGACACCAATTAATATCCCGGTAATTAGCCTGTGCAGCCCGCTCCATCTGTTTATATAGCTGAACTTCCATCTCCTCACATATATTACACCAAAAGTAATTTTTTTCAGTGTTATTCCACACACAAGGTTTCAACCTCCTCACAATCTTCACCCTCTAATGTCTTTTTCACACTCACCTTCATATCGCTTCTCAAATACAGACATACACCACCACCACCTTTCCTATTCGCCCTGTCTTTCCGAAACAGTGAAACAGTGTAAAACCCTGTAGATTTACAGCCCAATCATGTGAAACGTCCATCCATGTTTCAGCAACACCAACTATATCTATATTTTCTTCCAGTACCAAGGCCTCCAGCTCCCCCATTTTGCTTGCTAGACTTCTGGCATTTGTGAACATACACTTTAACTTGCCTTTAAATGTTTCACTTTCACTATCAGAAATGTGATTATTTGACATTATTTGGGCATTTTTATTTTCACTGCTGTTTTGTAACGAAAGGATCTCTTATCTTGTTGCCTAGTCCTCTCCCCACCGTCTGTTTATCCCCCCCATCCAATATAGTCTGACCCCTCTCTAACCTAACTACCCCTTTATTTTCTACATTGGCCTCCCTCCTCATCCCCAATTTAAATACTCCGCCACCCCAGCTAGAATTCTCTCCCCAGCACAGCGGACCCCCTTCCATTTAGGTGCAAATCATCTGCAGAATACAGTTTGTACCCCAATGAAAAGTCAGCCCAATGCTCTAGGCACCCAAAGTCTTCTCCTCTACACCAAGACTTAAGCCATGCATTTAACTCCCTGAGATCCCGCTGTCTTTCCTGTGATGCGCATGGCACAGGCAGTATTCCTGAGAATACTACCTTGGAGGTCCTTCCCTTCAGCTTGTAGCCTAGTTCTTTAAAATTATTCTGCCCCCATAGCTGCCACCATACAATATAATGCCCTCATAGCTGCCACCATACAGTATAATGCCCCATAGCTGCCTCCATACAGTATACTGCCCCATAGATGCACCCATACAGCATAATGCCCCCAAAGCTGCCCCCATAAAGCATAATGCCCCATAGCTGCCCCAATACAGTATAATGCCCCCCTAGCTGCCCTTATACACTATAATGTCCCCTTAGCTGCCCCTAGTGCCAGTGCCCTTGTAAATAGTGACAGTTTCCACGTAGATAGCACCACAGTGTCCCCTGTAGATAGTACCCCTATATAGTGCCACAGTGTCCATGTAGATAGTGCCCCCTTAAGATTGCACCACCCCCCAAGTAGATAGCGCCATTGGGACTCCCTCTAGCAGCGGAATCCTCAGCCAGAGCATAGGCCGGGGATTCTGCCCCTAGAGGGTAGCTCTGATGTCACTGTCCATATATTAGTGGCTACTCCTTAAGCGGAATCCCCGTTGCCGAATCTGGCCTGAGATTCCGCTCCAGGAGGAGCCCCTGACGTCAATGTCCATAGATGGACAGTGACATCAGGGGTTTCCTCTAGGAGTCGAATCCCCAGCCAGATCATCGGCAACGGGGATTCCGCTCAAAGAGTAGCCACTGACGTCACTGTCCATATATGGACAGTGATGTCAAGGGCTTCCCCGAGTACAGTGCTTAAAATAGTGCTGTGCCCGGGGAGTCCTCTCCTCCGCTCTGAACTAATTCTGAAGCTGGGAGCTGATGGTTCCCTGCTTCAGAATTGGGTTCAACTGAGGATGCACATACAGTTGACAGCAGGAATAACCCCGGCCACCCCAGGACAGCGGAACACCGCCCGTAATCCAGGACTGTCCCGCTAAATCCTGGATGGTTGGGAGGTATGCACCTACAGCAGATTTTATGACATCCCATTCTAAATACATAGGCATTAATATGAAGTTGGTCCCCCCTATGCATCTAAAATAGCTTCCACTCTTCTGAGAAGGCTTTCTACAAGAGTGTGTCTGTGAGAATTTTTGGACATTTATCCAGAAGAACCGTTGTGAGGTCAGACACTGATGTTGGATGAGAGGGCCTGGCTCGTAATCTCTGTTCTATTTCATCCCAAAGGTGTTCGATGGTGTTGAGGTCAAGACTATGTGTGGGCCAGTCAAGTTCTTCCACACCAAACTCACCCAACCATGCCTTTATGAACCTTCCTTTGTGCACTGGGGCACAGTCATGCTGCAACAGAAAAGGGCCTTCCCCAAACTGTTCCCACAATGTTGGACGCATACAATTGTCCAAAATGTCTTGATATGCTGAAGCACTAAGATTTCCCTTCACTAGAACTAAGGGGTCTAGGCCAACCCCAGAAAAACAACCCCATAGCATTATCTCTCCTCCTCCACTAAACTTTACAGGTGGCACAATGCAGTCAGGCAGGTAACGTTCTCCTGGCATACGCTAAACCCAGACTCATCCATCAGACTGCCAGATAGAAAAAGGGCGATTCATCACTCCACAAAACACGTTTCCACTGATCCAGAGTCCAGTGATGGCGTGGTTTATATCACTCCATCTGACCTGACCTGCCTAAGTAGAGTCGTGTGTTAACCTTATACCATACTATCCCCCCACCCCCACTTTAGTAAAGACACATGACACCGAGGTTGGATGTGAAATGGCCACAGCAGCCGTTTATTAATTTCACAGTTTTATAAAAACAATTTAAATCCGAAACATTCGGATACCTAGTTAGGAATCCACCAGAGAATTCCTCCTAATAATTCACATGACCCAACATGGGTCATAACATTAACCCGAGCAGAGGAAGTCCTTGAAGCCCCCTCAGATAGTCCTTTTTAAAGAACACACCGAATTAGCCATCTGCAAACCACCAATTACCTCCAGCCGTAAACCAGCTCGGAAGCACCGTTCACCTCTGCAGATGGCTCCAACCACTAGAAGTCCACTTCAAGGGGATAACACCCGATGAAGCCCTCAAGTGATATACCGACCACTAGAAGTCCACTTCAAGGGGATAACACCCGATGAAGCCCTCAAGTGATATACCGACCACTAGAAGTCCACTTCAAAGGGATAACACCCGATGAAGCCTTCAAGTGATATACCTTCTACCAGAAGACCACTTCAAAGGGATACCACCCGATGAAGTCTTCAACCATGTACCTTTTTTGGGGGACGCATACCCCCGATGCGACCCCCCCACCATTTTGTACTGACTGGCCTCAAGGACTCCCCCCGCCAGCTGCCATGACAACAGAACCTACTCCGGAAAAAGAAAAACATGTTAAATAAGCACACAAATAAAAAACCAACGCTCATAGACGGACGTACATAAGACCTAAAGAGTAACAAACCAAGGGCGGGAGGGTGGGAGCTTACTATTTCTGTGTTACTCCTCCCGCTGCTTCCGGCTCAATGCCGAGAAACAGCGGGAAGCTCAGTAACTGCCCCCCGTCCCCCTTAACTCCTCCCCGTCCCCCCTCCAACTCCCTCCAACTCTCCCTCACCTAATTAACCCTTTCCCTACTAGGACGGTCATGTCGGCTTCCCTTAATCCCTGCAGGCTGCGTCCAGCCTCTTCTTGACCTGCCTAAGTAGAGTCGTGTGTTAACCTTATACCATACTATCCCCCCACCCCCACTTTAGTAAAGACACATGACACCGAGGTTGGATGTGAAATGGCCACAGCAGCCGTTTATTAATTTCACAGTTTTATAAAAACAATTTAAATCCGAAACATTCGGATAACTAGTTAGGAATCCACCAGAGAATTCCTCCTAATAATTCACATGACCCAACATGGGTCATAACATTAACCCGAGCAGAGGAAGTCCTTGAAGCCCCCTCAGATAGTCCTTTTTAAAGAACACACCGAATTAGCCATCTGCAAACCACCAATTACCTCCAGCCGTAAACCAGCTCGGAAGCACCGTTCACCTCTGCAGATGGCTCCAACCACTAGAAGTCCACTTCAAGGGGATAACACCCGATGAAGCCCTCAAGTGATATACCGACCACTAGAAGTCCACTTCAAGGGGATAACACCCGATGAAGCCCTCAAGTGATATACCGACCACTAGAAGTCCACTTCAAAGGGATAACACCCGATGAAGCCTTCAAGTGATATACCTTCTACCAGAAGACCACTTCAAAGGGATACCACCCGATGAAGTCTTCAACCATGTACCTTTTTTGGGGGACGCATACCCCCGATGCGACCCCCCCACCATTTTGTACTGACTGGCCTCAAGGACTCCCCCCGCCACAGCGAAACAGGCCTTGACCACCTTAAGCCTGTGAGTTCCTCCACACCACCACCGCCCTTTCTATGCCTTCTGCTATCGCCAAGCTCCAAAGATCAATGCCAACCTCGGTCAGATGAACCCCGTCACTCCTCCAGAAATTCCCCACTCCTGACTCCAAATCCCTATGCCTCACGCAAATGCCCCCGTTTTTTGCCACAAAACGGGACACCGCCCGATTAACTTTAATGCGAGCCTTATTGACTCTCTCCACAGATCTAGCTAACCGCCAATGCTTTCTTGGGACTATGTCCGACCACACTATCACCAACTTGGGATAAGATACCCACAAACACAACATATCATGTTTGATATCCCGCACCAACTCACGAAAGGGGCGGACTCCTAAGTCATTCCCACCCACGTGCAACACTAAGACCTCCGGAACCCTATCAAGCCGAGCATATGTCTGGAATTCCGCCAACACCCTGCTCCACGACATACCTCTAAAACCCAGCCAATGCACAACCGCATCCTGTCGCGGAATGCGCAACTGGCGACCATTCGGGCGGACGTCCGCCCTCAAAGCCCCCCAGTGCACGTAAGAATGACCCATCAACCACACCAAACACGGAGGCGAATCTGAAACGGAAAAAACAATTAGGCACCACCATATAACATTTGTAAAGCGTTAACAGCAAAATTCATAACATATGGGGGCGGACATAGGACTTAAACCTGTTGGACTCCCAACGACCAATACGCCTCACCCCCTCATCATCCAACCCCCAGCGCCCCGCTTCTGTTGCTGCGCCAATCCTGAAGGAATGAGATGAATATGAGCCTGCCGCGACACCAACCGCCGTCAAACATTTTTTAAATACAGCTCCAAACTGAAACCTGGACAAAAACGACCTGTCCACATGACGTAACAAAGGCAAATCTGGAGACCCCCTGTTTGGCGTAAAACCCCGCATGCACTCTACTGGGCACATAACCGACCCCGGGGCGCAACCCCTTCAAAGCCTGCGATACCAGAAATTCCTTCGATACATCCTGAAAGCCCCGCAACTTAAACCCAAAACGCCACCGCAGATATGAACCGGTTCACCTTCGCCACTGAAAACCCCGCCTCCCAGGCGTCCCCTAACCAGTACAAAAGTGCCACCAACCTGTCTCTATCCGTATTGACGTCACCCAACTCTCTTACCCACTCCTCCCACTGCCTCCAACAAGCAGCATAACCACTCCACGTCGTGCGCGCCAAAGACCTTTGTACCAATTGTTCTACGGGACCGAGACCAGATCCCAAATATGCTCCGGACAAGCCAAACCGAGACGTTCCGCTCCCGGTGCCAATTGCCGAAACCGGTCCCACTGCGAGCGAGAAAGAGCATCAGCGATACAATTCCGTACACCCGGGACATGCACCGCCACCACCCACGCGTTCAACGACAAACATACCAACACTAAATGTCGCAACAATTGAACTACCGGAGGAGAGGACGCCGTGATGTTATTAATGGCAAGCACCACCCCCATGTTGTCGCAGTAAAAAACGGACCTTCTTATCCCTGAGCCTGTCCCCCCAAATGGTAGCCGCCACCACGATGGGAAACAGCTCGAGCAGGGCCAGATTCCGCGTGAGTCCACTGGACACCCAGCTAGCCGGCCATTGACCTGCGCACCACGGACCTCCCCCGTAAGCTCCAAAACCACCCGCCCCAGCCGCATCCGTGAAAATATTCAAATCACTCGTATCCTGCGCTGGGGCCATCCATAGCGAGCGACCATTGTACTGGCCCAAGAAGTCATCCCAAACCTTAAGATCAGCACAGTGCTCCTCCTTGAGCCGCACAAAATGATGCGGCGCACGCACTCCCGCCGTTGCCGCCGCCAACCTCCTACCAAACACCCTCCCCATCGGCATAATCCGGCAGGCGAAATTCAACTTCCCCAGCAGCGACTGAAGCTCCCTCAGCGTCATTTTCTTCATTCTACAAGCCCGTCGAACCTCCAGCCTCAAAGCACCCAACTTATCCGCCGGGAGACGACACTCCATTGCCACCGAGTCTATTTCGATTCCCAAAAAACAAATCGTCGCTACCGGGCCCTCCGTTTTTCCCGGCGCCAAAGGAATCCCAAAATCCCTCGCCACCTTCTGTAGAGCATGAAGCAAATTACCGCAAACCGGCGAACCCCCCGGGCCAACGCATAACAAATCATCTAAGTAATGGATCAACGAGTCGACCCCGGATACTCCCCTCGTTACCCACTCCACGAAGCTACTCAACGCCTCGAAGTATGCACAAGAAAGGGAACACCCCATCGGAAGGCACTGATCCACGTAAAAGGCCCCATTCCAAAAACAACCCAACAGCCGTTGGCTTTCTGGATGGACCGGCAACAACCTGAACGCCGCCTCAATGTCAGTTTTTGCTAGCAGCGCCCCAGGACCCGCAGCCCGCACTAACCCCACCGCCTTATCGAATGAGGTATAAACTACGGAGCACAACTCGTGATCAATCCCGTCATTTACCGACGAACCCTTGGGATACGATAAATGTTGAATCAAACGAAATTTTCCGGGCTCGCGTTTAGGGACAATACCCAACGGGGACACAACTAACTCTTTTACCGGCGACTCAACAAACGGCCCCGACATGCGGCCCAACGAAACTTCTTTTTAACAACTTTTCCGACACGACTTTTGCATGCAAGTAAGCCGATTTTAAATTCCTCCGCGTAACCGGAACCTCATAAGGAGGCGGAGGAATAACAAAACCAACACGAAACCCTTCATAAAGCAACTTAGCCGCCGCCCTATCCGGATACTCATTTAGATAAGGGGCCATCTTTTCCACCCTCACCGGCGACACCCCCTTGACCAGCCGCGTGCTGGTTACCTGACCTCTTTTTTCGCAGACATTTTGCCGCCCCGTGTGCTGCACCATTACACTCGGAACACACGTGCTTGAACTTGCACGTGGCCCCGAACTTGCACTGACCTTCATTAAATTGCCAGCAAAACCCCGCCTTTCCCCCGCCGCTTTGTCCAACCTGACTAGACTGGCCTCCCTGGCCGGCGCTCCCGGGAAAGGACTGCCTAACCGGAGCCGTAACCCGTAACCAGAGAGCAATATCCTTCTGGTCCCACCGAATCGCCGGCCGAACCGCCTTCCGCTGACGGAATTGCTCATCGTATCGCAGCCATGCTTGACCCCCATACGCCCTGTGAGCCTCCCCAATGGCATCAAAATAACAAAACAACGCCGAACAATTTTCCGGCGCCTTTTCCCCTATCACACTAGCCAATATGGCGAACGCCTGCGACCAATTAACGAACGTCTGCGGGATAAGCCTATACCGCCGCCGTTCCTCCTCGTCCTTTTTACTCTCATCCCGCTTGCTCTTATCCAAATTAAATTTTAGCGAGCGGCAAGAGAGAAAAAATTTCAACCTACTCGTCCTTCCAGATCCGCTCGCGCACCTCCTGCTTTTAATGCGCCCCCAACGAACCTTCAAAACAAACGTACACCTCCCCCCGAGCACGATCATCAATACGCACTCGATCGCCATCCTTTTGTGCCTCGGTCTGTACCGACACCGCGACCGCCTCTCTAACCGCCATCACGGGACGCGCCTGTACCGATCCCACGTCCCTGGGGCCTTCCCAAACTACCGCAGGGGACACTTCCGTTACTACCGGCGCCGCGGCCCTGTCTATGCGCCCCACCAGCTCCCGTAAGCAACCCACTAAGTCCGCCAAACCCGCTCCGTCGCGTCCGCCCGCGCCACTACCGGCCCCCGATGCAATACTAGCAGCCCCCCCGCCGACACCCGACATAAAAATCGCTGGATAAGACAGAGATGGAGTTATACACTCACCGGGCTGCACAGGCGCTGTGTTCCCGTCAGCCGGACCATCCTGACCTCGACGATACACGTCCAGTTCACCTTCCTCCAGCTCTTCTCTCGCCGACGACTGTCCATCCCAACGACATCTGTGGAACGGGGATGAGGACGCGCTGACCGATGGGCCGGCAACCTGCCGCCCGACCGCCGGGACCCAGACTTCCGACCGGACCTGTTGCCTCGACGTCGCTGCAGATCTAGGCGTCCGTCTAGACGATCCTGACGAAGCCTGCCCCCTGGCCGGAACATCACCAGGCGGGGCGGCCGTACCTTGTCCTCCAAATCTTCCATCTGATGGGGGAGGGGTGACAGGGAGCCCAGCCTGCGACTCCCTGCTTACCGCCGGACCCCGTCGCGGCCTGGGATTCCTGCCAGGACGCAGGGCCTGAGAAGGGGCGGTCCTCCCAGATGCCTGGCCTGCAGCGTCCGGGATCGGGCTCCCTCTGCGACGCCGTGTCCGCGGGACTGCCTCCGGACTGAGGCGCTCTGGAGGTCGGGACCGCCGAGAGGGACGGGTCGACCCGGCCTGCGTCGCCGTCACCCCCGGCAACGCTCTCTGCCTGCTCTGCGCAGGAGCGGTTGTTGCCGACTCCCCCCCCGCCGCCATAACCATGCTTGTAAGGGGGCCGGGGGAGGGGAGCCTGTCCTGTGCAACAGACCCCGAACGCCGGGCCCGACGTGGCGAAACGGCGTCCGGGATCTTAGTTATTGCAGCCACGGTCTCCTCTAGCCATCCGGGACCGTGGTGCACAGCTGCGGCCCGCAGCCGCTCTAACATTAAAGCCTCTGCCATCCTGAGAAGCACGGGCAACGGGGAGCTTACTATTTCTGTGTTACTCCTCCCGCTGCTTCCGGCTCAATGCCGAGAAACAGCGGGAAGCTCAGTAACTGCCCCCCGTCCCCCTTAACTCCTCCCCGTCCCCCCTCCAACTCCCTCCAACTCTCCCTCACCTAATTAACCCTTTCCCTACTAGGACGGTCATGTCGGCTTCCCTTAATCCCTGCAGGCTGCGTCCAGCCTCTTCTTTACGCATTGTGCTTGGTGATGTAAGGCCTGCATGCAGCTGCTCCGCCTGATGGTCATCAAACCTAATAGGGAGGGTGCGCTCAGACTATAAGGGGGAATAGATGTTTGCAAGGGGTGTATTGACTGGGTAGCTGCAGCGTAAGTTAAAGAGGCTCTGTCACCACATTATAAGTGCCCTATCTCCTACATAAGGAGATGGGCGCTGTAATGTAGGTGACAGTAATGGTTTTTATTTAAAAAAAGATCTATTTTTACCACTTTATTAGCGTTTTTAGATTTATGCTAATGAGTTGCTTAATGCCCAAGTGGGCGTATTTTCACTTTAGACCAAGTGGGCGTTGTACAGGGGAGTGTATAACGCTGACCAATCAGCATCATGCACTCCTCTCCATTCATTTACACAGCGCATAGGGATCCTGTTTGATCCTTATGTGCTGTCTTATACTTACACATTAACAATACTGAAGTGTTTAGACAGTGAATAGACATTCCACGGGATGTCTATTCACAATCTACACTTCGTTACTGTTTCTATGGTAGTTACAGCCGAGGAAGCGTGATCTCGTTGTAACCTGTCATTTACAGCGTAATCTCGCGAGATTACGCGTCCTCTGCTGTAACTACCACAGACAGAGTAACGAAGTGCAGAGATTGTGAATAGGCATTCCGTGGAATGTCTATTCACTGTATAAAAACACTTCAGTATTGTTAATGTGTAAGTATAAGACAGCACATAAGGATCGAACAGGATCCCTATACGCTGTGTAAATGAATGGAGAGGAGTGCATGATGCTGATTGGTCAGCGTCATACTCTCCTCTGTACAATGCCCACTTGGTCTAAAGTGAAAATACGCCCACTTGGGCATTAAGCAACTCATTAGCATAAATCTAAAAACGCTAATACAGTAAAAATAGAACGTTTTTTTAAATAAAAAGCATTACTGTCACCTACATTATAGCGCCGATCCCCTTATCTAGGAGATAGGGCACTTATAATGTGGTGACAGAGCCTCTTTAACTATTTTCCCCTCCCTTTTAGTGGCAATGGTAGCAACCTTTCACCCTATTCTGTAACAAATATCGGTCCCAGACACAATTGGCCAATAGTGTATGGTTCTGCTTCTTGCTCTTCCCACCAACAAGGGCTTAAATAGAAGGCTCATACAGGTTTCTTCCTCTTCCTGCAAGGTCCTGGAGGCGAGTTTCCCATTCTCCCTCCCTTTGTTTTGCTTATATAAAAAGTAAAATAGATATATACACTACCGTTCAAAAGTTTGGGGTTACCCAGACAATTAAGTGTTTTCCATGAAAACTCACACTTATATTTATCAAATGAGTTGCAAAATGACTAGAAAATATAGTCAAGACATTGACAAGTTTAGAAATATTGATTTTTAATTCAAATAATAATTTTCTCCTTCAAACTTTGCTTTCGTCAAAGAATGCTCGATTTGCAGCAATTACAGCATTGCAGACCTTTGGCATTCTAGCTGTTAATTTGCTGAGGTAATCGGGAGAAATTTCACCCCATGCTTCCAGAAGCCCCTCCCACAAGTTGGATTGGCTTGATGGGCACTTCTTGCGTATCATACGGTCAAGCTGCTCCCACAACAGTTCTATGGGGTTGAGATCTGGTGACTGCGCTAGCCACTCCATTACAGATAGAATACCAGCTGCCTGCTTCTTCCCTAAATCGTTCTTGCATAATTTGGAGGTGTGCTTTGGGTCATTGTCCTGTTGTAGGATGAAATTGGCTCCAATCAAGGGCTGTCCACAGGGTATGGCATGGCATTGCAAAATGGAGTGATAGCCTTCCTTATTCAAAATCCCTTTTACCTTGTACAAATCTCCCACTTTACCAGCACCAAAGCAACCCCAGGCCATCACATTACCTCCACCATGCTTGACAGATGGTGTCAGGCACTCTTCCAGCATCTTTTCAGTTGTTCTGCATCTCACAAATGTTCTTCTGTGTGATCCAAACACCTCAAACTTTGATTCGTCTGTCCATAACACTTTTTTCCAATCTTCCTCTGTCCAATGTCTGTGTGCTTTTGCCCATATTAATCTTTTCCTTTTATTAGCCAGTCTCAGATATGGATTTTTCTTTGCCACTCTGCCCTGAAGGCCAGCATCCCGGAGTCGCCTCTTCACTGTAGACGTTGACATTGGCGTTTTGCGGGTACTATTTAATGAAGCTGCCAGTTGAGGACCTGTGAGGCGTCTATTTCTCAAACTAGAGACTCTAATGTACTTGTCTTGTTGCTCAGTTGTGCAGCACGGCCTCCCACTTCTCTTTCTACTCTGGTTAGAGCCTGTTTGTGCTGTCCTCTGAACGGAGTAGTACACACCGTTGTAGGAAATCTTCAGTTTCTTGGCAATTTCTCGCATGGAATAGCCTTCATTTCTAAGAACAAGAATAGACTGTCGAGTTTCACATGAAAGCTCTCTTTTTCTAGCCATTTTGAGAGTTTAATCGAACCCACAAATGTAATGCTCCAGATTCTCAACTAGCTCAAAGGAAGGTCAGTTTTATAGCTCCTCTAAACAGCAAAACTGTTTACAGCGGTGCTAACATAATTGCACAAGGGTTTTCAAGTGTTTTCTAATCATCCATTAGCCTTCTAACACAGTTAGCAAACACAATGTACCATTAGAACACTGGAGTGATGGTTGCTGGAAATGGGCCTCTATACACCTATGTAGATATTGAATTAAAAACCAGACGTTTGCAGCTAGAATAGTCATTTAGCACATTAACAATGTATAGAGTGTATTTCTGATTACTTTAATGTTATCTTCATTGAAAAAACTGTGTTTTTCTTGCAAAAATAAGGGCATGACCACACATGGCGGAATTCCTCCGCAACTGTCCGCATCAATGCCGCACCTAATCCGGGTTGCGGATTACGGCTGCGGATCTGCACAAAATGTGCAGAAAATTGATGCGGACTAGCTGCTGCGGACTGCGGGAAAAGTGCTTCCCTTCTCCCTATCAGTGCAGGATAGAGAGAAGGGACAGCACTTTCCCTAGTGAAAGTAAAAGAAATTCATACTTACCGCCCGTTGTCTTTATGACGCGTCCCTCCTTCGGCATCCAGCCCGACCTCCCTGGATGACGCGCCAGTCCATGTGACCGCTGCAGCCTGTGCTTGGCCTGTGATTGGCTGCAGCCGTCACTTACACTGAAACGTCATCCTGGGAGGCCGGACTGGAGACAGAAACAGGGAGTTCTCGGTAAGTACGAACTTCATTTTTTTTTACAGATACATGTATATTGGGATCGGTAGTCACTGTCCCGGGTGCAGAAACAGTTACTGCCGATCGCTTAACTCTTTCAGCACCCTGGACAGTGACTATTTACTGACGTCTCCTAGCAACGCTCCCGTCATTACGGGAGCCCCATTGACTTCCTCAGTCTGGCTGTAGACCTAGAAATACATAGGTCCAGCCAGAATGAAGAAATGTCAAGTTAAAAAAGCAAGACGCATCCGCAGCACACATGACATGTGCATGACAGCTGCGGACTTCATTGCGGAACTTTGAATCTCCATTGAAGTCAATGGAGAAATTCCGCCATGAGTCCGCCACTGCTCCGCAACAGACAGAGCATGCTGCGGACACCAAATTCCGCTCCGCAGCCTATGCTCCGCAGCGGAATTGTACGCATCGTGTAAACGAACACTGCTAAATTAAAGTGAAAGTCAATGGAGAAACGGCTCCACTGCGGATTAACGCTGCGGAGTGTCCGCAGCGGAATTTAAGTGAAATTCCGCCATGTGTGAACCCGCCCTAAGGAAATTTCTAAGTGACCCTAAACTTTTGAACGGTAGTGTATATATCTATATATATATATATATATATATATACACACTCCTCAACAATGAAATTGCAACACCAATAAGGAAAAGTTTTGGAATTGTGCAAATCACAGGATCAATAGACATGGTAATAGAAAGGTAATTACAAAGGTTCGCTCACCGCGTTTCCACTGCGTTAGTTTATGCGTTAGTTGATTCCACGTCTTGAGTATTGCAGGAGCTCGAAAATACCCCAAGAAGAATCCTGAGTCGACAGCAGGTATACAAGGCAATAGAAGAGAACAAAAATATGGTGTATCCAGCACTCTGGTAAAGAAAATCGACTTTATTCGGTCATTTAAAAAAAAAAAAACAGAACAATTAAAATGAAAATCCGGGGACCACGCTTACGCTTAATCATAGCTTGTATATTCACCGCCTGATAGAACGATTAAAAATTGATTTTATTGTTAAATTGATAAAAGATATGGCTCAACCAGCCATTATTTCCAGAAACAGGCAAAAGCAAGTGATTGGCGACAGTAGAGGTGTATCAGAGTGAACGAGGTTTCTCAAACACTCCAAGACCACCCTCCCTGTTTATTGTATAATATTTCGCTACACCCTTGCCAATAGATAACAATCTATCCAGATCCAACGCGTTTCAGCAACACATCAAGAGTGATGCCTCATCAGGGATTACTAGATAGCAATTTCAGTTAGAATTGTTAGGTTACAAAAGCTGGATAGCACTGTATATGTGCAGATTTTAGCCTCCAGACGCGTGAACGGCTCTGATACAATGGGTCAATTTAACAATAAAATCAATTTTTAATCGTTCTATCAGGCGGTGAATATATTTACATTTTTGAACGACATTTGCTATCTTATATACAGTGAATCATTAATCATAGCTTGGTAACCCACTTTTAGATTCACATATTTATATCCTATATCCCAAGTCAGGTGATGTCCTGTGGGTTGGGTTAAAAATTAACCATTACACAATTTTTGGGATTTTATGATAACATCGCTATAACATTTATTTTCTAAATATATTAATATTTGTTTACTGTTAGAGATTTATTAATTATTCTCAGGATGATTTATTCATTCAACTTATAACAAAATTCTAACAATAGTTTTTTCATGATTTAAGAAACGTCTTTCTTGATTGATCCCAGAATAGCTCAGGTGTGTTAGCTCCATGATGTCACTTAAGGAGAGTGAAGGCCGTATAAGCTGTATTATAATTTGACTGTTATTAAGTATGTAAAAGTACTTATTATTACATTGAAAAATATTGTAATGGTAAAATTCACCATAGTCACAGCCCAAAAAAAAATCACCAAATGTGTATAGTTGGCAATGTTCGTAAAAAAATATCAACGGGTTATCGGCTGTTCATGCTGTCTAGTCCGTGATGCTGAAGGACAGCACAATTAAATTTATCTGAAAATGACTGTTGCGTGGTGCTGAAAAACAGCTCCTGTATTGTAAACTATGTGTGCAATCATGGAAGAACAGCATGTCATTTCAAAGGGAAATAATATTGGAAAAATTATTATTTCTCTTGTCTCTGAAAAATGTATCACACAACAGAATTAGAAAATATTGTTAGTCATAAAAGTTTGGGCAAAATTGTGCAGTCATATTTAAAGAGGCTCTGTCACCAGATTTTCAAACCCCTATCTCGTATTGCAGCAGATCGGCGCTGCAATGTAGATAACAGTAACGTTTTTGTTTTTTCAAAAACGAGCATTTTTGGCCAAGTTATGAGCATTTTTATATTTATGCAAATGAGCCTTTCTTAAGTACAACTGGGCGTGTTTAAAGTTAAGTACAAGTGGGTGTGTATTGTGTATGTACATCTGGGCGTTTTTACTTGTTTTACTAGCTGGGCGTTGTGAATAGAAGTGTATGATGCTGACGAATCAGCATCATCCACTTCTCTTCGTTAACACCCAGCTTCTGGCAGTGCACAGACACACAGCGTGTCCTCGCGAGATCACGCTGTGACATCACTTCCTGCCCCAGGTCCTGCATAGTGTCGGACGAGCGAGGACACATTGGCACCAGGCGACCGTTGTTCTGGGTTATATATTGGATTTTTGAGTGCTCCTGGCCATTTGTTCTGAATAGCTATCAGAATCAGATACTATGTGAGTGGAATCATATTCAGAAGAAAAATTCACTCTGTTGGTATGCCTTTTGGATCTGTTATCATTATTGTGTTTTTTCAAGATAGGATGTAACCCAGCAGTTTGCTTGCGATTTTTTTTCTCCAGGTGTAAACAATGCCATCGTTATCGTCCTTAATATCTCTCTCAAATTTGGTGCGTTTGACTCTAGTTATGGCATCCTCAAGTGACGTAATACTTTCTTTTACTTTCTTGTTTAATTCCTCATATTTTGATAATTGTTTAAGAGTTGATAGACAAGTGCGGGTTTCTTTAATAGAAATTTCCACTTCTTGTAGTTTGCGGTTTTCATGCATAATAATTAGTTTAATTAATTTGATGGAAGCTTCACTTAGAATTTCATTCTACTCTAAAATGAAATTTTCATTGTAAATTGTGGTTGGTATTTTGTGAATACGCAGTCCTCTTGGGATCATATTTTTGTCCGCATATGATTGAAATGTGGTACTGTCCCACTATATTCGGATTTGATGACTGAGATCCTTCTCTAGATCATGCATTAGCTTAATCAAATTGTGATTAGTATCATTATCCGGCACATGGTGTTCAGAAAAATGAGCTGCAGCTTTCGTGAGTCTCTCAAGACTATTAATCTCAATGTTGTCATGGTTAATTTGTGAACCTATAGATGTTAAAAGATTTAAATCTGTCATGATGTTGTATATCTCAGTCTGAATAGACTGATGTGGATGTATTATACTTAATCCAGTATGACCATATGGTAGTATATAATAAGAGACTTTGTGGAGTATTTGAAAGTATATTTGAAAAAAACACTTTTTGAAATCGGTGGTAGGGAGCGGTAACCTATGTAAATGTCGACTTGTAATTTGTAGAAAAATAGAAAGAGGTAATTACAAAGGTTCGCTCACCGCGTTTCCACTGCGTTAGTTCATGCGTTAGTTGATTCCATGTCTTGAGTATTGCAGTAGCTCAAAATACCCCAAGAACAATCCTGAGTCGACAGCAGGTATACAAGGCAATAGAAGAGGACAAAAAAAATGGTGTATCCAGCACTCTGGTAAAAAAAAAAAATCGGCTTTATTCGGTCATTTTAATAAAAACAGAACAATTAAAATGAAAATCCGGGGACCCCGCTTACGCGTTTCGAACCTCTGGGATTCTTAACCCCTTCAGGACGAAGCCATTTTTCAAATTTTCACTTTTGTTTTTTTCTCCCCACCTTTCAAAAGCTATAATTTTTTTATTTTTCTGTCTATATCGCCATATGATGGCTTGTTTTTTGCGGGAAGAGTTGTAGTTTTTCATGGGACCATTTATTGTACTGCATAATGTACTGGGAAGCTGAAAAAAAAATATTTGTGGGGTGAAATGGGCAAAAAACAGTGATTACGTCACATTTTGGGGAGTTTTGTTTTTACAGCGTCCATCAGGCGGTAAAAAACTACATATTCACCTTATTCTACAGGTTGATATGATTACGGCGATACCAAATTTATATGTTTTGTTTTGTTTTACCACTTTAAAAAAAATAAAACTATTTGCTAAATTAAAGAAAAACTTTTGTGTCGCCGTATTCTGGGAGCCATAACTTTTTTTATTTTTCCATCTATTTAGCGATGTGAGGGCTTAAGTTTTGCGGGGCGAGCTTTAGTTTTCACTGATACCATTTTGGGGTATATGCGACTTTTTGATCATTTTCTATTTCATTTTTTTTGAGCGCTAAGGTGACCAAAAAACAGAAATTTGCATGTTTTATATATATATATTTTACAGCATTCACCGAGCGGGTTAAACAATGCTATATTGTGATAGTTCGGACTTTTACGGATGCGGCGATACCAGTTATGTTAACGTTTATTTATTTTTTCACATTGATTTAGGAGAAAAATGTGAAAAGGTTTTTTTTTTTTACTTTTAATACTTTATTGTATTTGGAACATAACAACAATCTTTATTTAACTGTTTTTTTACTTTTTTTATTAGTCCCCCTAGGAGACTTGAAGCAGCGATCGTTGGATTGCTTGCATGATATACAGCAATACTAATGTATTGCAGTATATTGTGATTCTGACAGCCTCCTTTGAAGCCCTGCCAGAGGCAGAGCTTCAAAGGAGTACATAGATGGCAGACCTGGGGGCTTTTGTTCGGCCCCCAGGCTGCCATAGCAACCGTTGTAACCGGCCGATCGTGCCACGGGGGAGGCTCCATCGCATGCTTGAGGGGGCGCCCCCCTGAGTCTAACACTTTAAATACTGCGGTCACGATTTGCTTTCAATCTGGCTTTTATGCCGCTCCCGCATGCCACAGATTGGAGCTACCTGCTTGAAAGATTGATAATTTGCAGATCTTAGCGACACCTGCTGCTCCCTCGATTTGTATAACCTTACGGCTTGCCCTTCTTGGTGTTGCAATTTCAATGTTGAGGAGTATATATATATATATATATATATCTATATATATATATCTATATATATATATAGATATATATATATATATAGATATATATGTTATTGCATACTTATAATAATAGAGTAGCTTCATCTCTCATTTAAACTGCATATTAAAGTATTGTGTACCTGCTATGTAAGTTTTATATGTTGTCAATTTGCTTTACTGTAAGTCACAGCTGGCAGTCTTTGAGACTTCGGTGGTGTGAGGAGGAGCTACGGGGGCGGACTTGCCCGTCGGGAGTCTGGTGGCCGGCATAAGGCTTCATATCTATGCTGAAAATTGTTTTCAAATTTAAACAAAAGTTATAGCCGATCACCATCCAGCAAAATAATACTTGGTGTCCTGGTATTCATTTTAGTTATTAAGCAAAGCTGCCCTTATAGTTCAATGTTTGTTACCCTGCTTGCGGTGATGGAAACCCATATCAGGAATCTCCCGGGGCACAGTTTTTTTTGCTGATCTTAATGTTAGAGTGTCAGGGTTCCTTTCCCTGTGATTGCACACCGAATAACCACCTCTGTAGATTTGAAACTGAGTGCATGCGTAGAAGAAATACACCAGACAGAGAAGTTGGTACAGGTCCTCTCTCAGTGGAATAGGAAATGCAACTGCACTTTATTACACAAAAGTTACAAGTCTTCTTCATAGAAATTTGGGACGTGCTTAAGCCCCATTGGTTCTCTTCAGTTGTGAGTTCATCTGCACACTCCTCTTGCATTCCAGGGCGGTGTCTCTATGGGCGTTGTCCCAGATGCAGGTGCCATCTTGTTGCATAGATTCTCCATTCTCCATGTCTCCTAGTCTGAATTTTCCCATTCCTCCGTTTGTTCCCCCATGGGTATGCGTCTTGGTCTGTTTTACTAGGATTTACTATGGTGAGGATCAAGCTTAATCCTGACAGACCACATGCTTTCCTTAATAGCCTCATTCTAGTTAGAAGCGACTTTCCATTAATGTCTTTCTTTTCTAAGGCACTCTGTGGGCGATATCCCCAATGGTCCCCCGTGTTCCAGCCCACCGCCCCCAGTATGTACAATGATTGCCGTAATACTTGTCTGTTACACATATATATTGAGTGCTGTAATCACAGATGTGATAAGCATTCCAATATACGCATATTTGTTTGATACAACCACGTTCATTTTTGAAGGATGTTACAGACTCAAGTTCAAACTGGTATGTAGCTACATGTGTATTAGAAGAATTATACCAAAAGGTGGTCACCCCATCAGCCTGGGTGATTGCTACATGTCCCCCCTCAACACGAAATAACATGAAAAAGGATAAGGATGTATATGGTGATAGTCATTTTTGGAAGGGACCCTCTTGCAGTGTGAGGCGTGGATCCATGTCGGCCTTCCTTCCAGCTTAACTGCAGTGGGCGAGATCAGGAGGACCTGGTATGGACCCTCGAATCTGGCTTCTAAGGCCCCTCTGACGTGTATTTTCACCAGTGCACAGTCTCCTGGTCGTAGCTTGTGCATCCCTGGGACTGGTATGGAAGAAAACACTGCAGCATGTGTTACTGTCAACTCTTTACTGAGGGAAATGACAAAATTAACAAGCCTATCATTTCCTAGACTAAGCTGTTGTGGGTAATAACATCCCATTCTGGGAGGACCACCAAACAGGACTTCATATGGGGTGAGTCCTGTTGGCTGTTTGGGGGTATTTCTGACCGAGTACAAAGCAATGGGAATACTTCGGGCCATGTCAGGGACTGTTCTTTAGTGGCTTTAAGAATTTTACTTTTCAGAGCACCGTTCATCCTTTCCCCTTTGCCACTGCTTTGAGGGTGGTATGGGGTGTGTAGTCCGAGATCTGCACCCACCATCTTCCAAATGTCTCTGGTTACATCTGCAATAAATGCTGGTCCCTAATAACTTTCTATGACTTCAGGTATACCGAATCTGCAGACTAACTCTGTCAGCAGTCGTTTCACCGTGGTTTTTGCTGTCATGTTGGACACTAGGTAAGCTTCAGGCCATCCTGAGAACATGTCCACCACCACCAGGACATATTCATACTTTCCACTCTTTGGTAATTGTATGTTCTGCAGTCGCTGGGATGGGTAATCTGGCCAGGCTGCACTTCTCATAGGTACCTTTGCTGTTTTAGCTATGTCATGCCGTGCATACATCATGCAGGCTGCTACAAACCTAGCGGTGGCATTATTGTATACAGGGACGAGCCAATTTACTGAAACCTGGCTGCACATACTCTATTTGCCAGGTTACAAGCCTCAGCGAACACCTCCAGCTCCGCTTCTTGAGATGAACAAGAAGGTGAGAGTGGTTTCTGGATAATTTACCTTGTGCCTCGCATCCTGTCTTGTACATACTGTATATGATGAAGTATCTCTACATTAAACATTTACATTAACCCCTTAAGGACGCAGCCTAGTTTTGGCCTTAAGGCTCAGAGCCCATTTTTCAAATCTGACATATTTCACTTTATGTGGTAATAACGTGGGAATGCTTAAACCTACCCAAGCGATTCTGAGATTGTTTTCTCGTGACACATTGGGCTTCATGTTCAAGGTAAAATTTGGTCGATATATTCAGTGTTTATTGGTGAAAAATTGCAAAATGTAGAGAAAATTTTGAAAAAATTGCATTTTTCAGAATTTAAATGCATCTGCTTGTAAAACAGACGGTTATACCACCCAAAATAGTTACTAGTTCACATTTCCCATATGTCTACTTTAGATTGGCATCGTTTTTTGAACATTCTTTTATTTTTCTTGGACGTTACAAGGCTTAGAACATAAACAGCTATTTCTCATATTTTTAAGAAAATTTCAAAAGCCTTTTTTTTAAGGTACCTCTTCAGTTCTGAAGTGGCTTTGTGGGGCCTATGTATTAGAAACCCTGATAAAACACCCCATTTTAAAAACTAGACCCCTCAAAGTATTCAAAACAGCATTTAGAAAGTTTTTTAACCCTTCAGGCATTTCACAGGAATTAAAGCAAAGTGGAGGTGAAATTTGCAAATTTCATTTTTCTTGCGGAATTTCAATTTTATTCATTTTTTTTCTGTAACACAGAAGGTTTTACCAGAGAAACACTACTAAATATGTATTGTCCAGATTCTGCAGTTTTTAGAAATGTCCCACATGTGGCCCTACTGCGCTCGTGGACTAAAACACAAGCCCTAGAAGCAAAGAAGCACCTAGTGCATTTTGAGTCCTCTTTTTTTATTAGAATATATTTTAGGCAGCATGCCAGGTTTGAAGAGGTGTTGAGGTGCCAAAACAGTAGGAATCCCCCAATAGTGACCCCATTTTGGAAACTACACCCCTCAAGGAATTCATTTATGGTTGTTGTTACCATTTTGATCGCACAGTTTTTTCACAGCACGTATTTGAATTGGGCTGTGAAATGAAAAAAATGTCATTTTTTCCAATAAAATGTAATTTGTGATCAAAATTTCTTATTTTCAAAGGGAACAAAATACCCCATTTGGTTGCCCAATTTGTCCTTAGTGTGGCAATACCCCATTTGTGGTGATAAACTGCCGTTTGGGCCCATGGGAGGGCTCAGAAGGAAAGGAGCGCTATATGTTTGTTGGAGTCCAGATTTTGCTGGATTGGTTTTCGGGTGCCATGTCGCATTTGCAGAGCCTCAGGGGTATCAAAGCAATGGAAACCCACCAAAAGTGACCCCATTTTGGAAACTACACCCCTCAAGGAATTCATTTATGGTTGTTGTTAGCATTTTGAGTACACAGTTTTTTCACAGCACCTATTTCAATTGGGCTGTGACATTAAAAAAATGAAATTTTTTCCAATAAGATGTAATTTTTTATCAAAATTTCTTATTTTCACAGGGAACAAAATGCTCAATTTTGTTGCCCAATTTCTCCTGAGTGCAGAAATACCCAATTTGTGGCAATAAACTGCCGTTTGGGCCCATGGGAGGCCTCAGAAGGGAAGGAGTGCTGTGTGTTTTTTGGAGTCCAGATTTTGCTGGATTGGTTTTCGGCTGCCATGTCGCATTTGCAGAGCCCCAGAGGTATCAAAGCAATGGAAACCCACCAGATGTGACCCCATTTTGGAAACTACACCCCTCAAGGAATTCATTTATGGGTAATGTGACCATTTAGACCCCATAGTTTCTTCACAGAACTTATTTGAATTGGGCTGGGAATTAAAAAAAAATATATTTTTTCCAATAATATGTCATTTTAGCTCAAAAATTCTTATTTTCACAAGAAATAAAATACTCAATTTTGTTGCCCAATTTGTCCTGAGTGCGGCAATACCCCATTTGTGGTGATAAACTGCCGTTTGGGCCCATGGGAGGGCTCAGAAGGAAAGGAGCGCTGTGTGTTCTTTGGAGTCCAGATTTTGCTGGATTGGTTTTCGGGTGCCATGTCGCATTTGCAGAGCCCCAGAGCTATCAAAGCAATAGAAACCAATCACAAATGACCCCATTTTGGAAACTACACCCCTCAAGGAATTCATTTATGGGTGTTGTGACTATTTTGACCCCATAGTTTTTTCACAGAACTAATTTGAATTGGGCTGGGAATGAAAACAAAATTATTTTTTTCAAATAATATGTAGTTTAGGCTGAAAATTTCTTATTTTCACAAGAAACAAAATACCCCATTCTGTTGCGCAATTTGTTCTAAAGGCCGCAATACCCCATCTGTTGTGATAAACTGCCGTTTGGGCCCATGGGAGGGCTCAGAAGGAAAGGACCACCATTTGGCCTACTGGGGATTTTCTAGTGCGAAGTCATGTATGCAGAAGCACCTGAGGTACCAGTACAGTTGAAACCCGCAACAAGTGACCTCGTTTTAAAAACTGCACCCTTAAGGCATTCATCTAGAGGTGTAGTGAGCATTTTGACCGGAGACCTACACCCCATAAACTGTAATGTGGGTTCTCCCGGGTATGGCAATACCCTACATGTGGCTGTTATCAGCTGCCTGGGCACACAGCAGGGCTCAGAGGGGAAAGACGAGGGGGGATAAGCTGTGCGGAGTGCATCAGGTAAGTAAAATTGGGGTAAATTATAAACCAAGGGATGTATGATAAATTTTAAAACACGCTTTCATACAGAGCTCTGGTTATTCGGGACACGTGTCACATTGATATATTGTGTCATCCCTTATAGCAGACTTTGTACCTCTTTTGACTTTTTCCCTTCTTGCCAGTTTGGGGAACTACTCCTGGAAAGTGTTGCCGCCCTGGTATGATGCGTGTGGCCCCACTTCCAGAAGTACTGGGTGCCCCCCCTTCTTGGTCCCTAAAGATTAGTTTCTTGATAATCACCTCTTGAAATTCCCAGGAAAGTTCCCGTCTGGCCTGCACATCGACGTAGCACGTACGCATTGTACAATGCCATCTGTATGATGTGCCCGGCCAGCTTCTTATACCACACCGCATGGCGCTGTAGGGCTTCAGGATTTGATCTGACAAGTCCATCCCTCCCATGTACCTATTGTAGTCCAGGATGCAGTCTGGTTTGGGGGTGGCCTTTCCTTCATATAGCCTAAACCTGTAGGTATACCCTGATGCACTCTCGCAGCTTATACATCTTCACGCCATACCTTGCCCTCTTACCCGGCAGGTACTCGCGGAATTGAACCCTCCCTTTAAAATGTACCAGGGACTCATCAATAGAAATACACTTCTCGGGGTGTATGCTTGGGAAAACCGGGCACTGGAACGGTCTAATAGGGGTCTCCGTTTATACAAACGGTCAAAACTGGGGTCATCTCGGGGTGGGCACGGCTCATTATCAGTATAATGTAAGAAGCGAAGTATTGCCTCATTTATTTATTTTTTAAGGTTCCAGTTCAGTTCTGAAGTTGCTTTGAGGGGCCCATATATTAGAAACCCCTATGAAATACCCGATTTTAGAAACTAGACCCCTCAAAGTATTCACAACAGCATTTAGAAAGTTTATGAACACTTTAGGTGTTTCACAAAAATTTAGAGCAAAGTAGAGGTGAAATTTACATTTTTTTTTTGTCAGAAAATCCTCTTTATACCATTTTTTTTATAACACAAAAGGATTTATCAGTGAAACGCAAATTAATACGTATTGCCCAGATTCTGCAGTTTTGAGAAATATCCCACATGTGGCCCTAGTGCGGTAATAGACTCAAGCACCGGCCTCCGAAGCAAAGGAGCACCTAGTGTATTTTGAGGCCTCTTTTTTATTAGGCACCATGTCCGGTTTGAAGAGGTCTTGTGGTGCCAAAACATTGGGAACCCCCCAAAAGTGACCCCAATTTGGAAACTAGACCCCTTGAGGAATCCATTGTAGTTTTCTTGGGGTGCATGCAGCTTTTTGATCAGTTTTTATTCTATTTTTAGGTGGCGTGGTGACTAAAAAACAGCAATTCTACTATTCTTTTTTTATTCTTTTTTTTTACAGCGTTCACCATGCGCTATAAATAAAATATTCACTTTATTCTGCGGGGCGATACGATTATGGCGATACCAGATGTGTATAGTTTGTTTTTATGTGTTATGGCGTTTGCACAATAAAATACGTTTTGTAAACAATCATTCACTTTTTGTGTTACCTTATTCTAAGAGCCATAACGTTTTTATTTTTCAATCAATAAAGCCGTGCGAGGACTTATTTTTTGCGTAACGAACTGTAGTTTCGATCAGTACCATTTTTAGGTACATGCGACTTTTTGATCTCTTTTTATTCCATTTTTTGGGAGGTGCAGTGACCAAAGAATTGTGATTGTGGTACGGTTTATTATTATTTTATTTTACGGCGTTCATCATGCGGGATAAATAATGAAATAATTTTGTAGTTCAGGCCGTTACGGACGCGGCGATACCAATTATGTATAGTTTATTTGTTTGTTTATATATTTTTATTAATAATAAAGGACTGATAAGGGAAAAGGGGGGATTTTTACTTTTATTACTTTTAAATCTTTTATTTTCTAATTTTTACACATCTTTTTTTAACTTTTTTTTAACTTTATTACTTTGTCCCACTAGGGGACATGAGGGCAGGAGGCTCTGATCGCTATTCTAATACACTGCACTACATGCGTAGTGCAGTGTATTAGAACTGTCAGCTACTCACTGACAGCAAGCATAGTGGGTCCTGACGTTGTCAGGACCCACTAGGCTTCCGTCTATGGCATAGCCGGACGCCATTGTTTGGTGTCCGGTTGCCATAGTCACCATCGCCGGCCGCTATCGCGTAGCAGGCCGGCGATGGCAGCTTAACCCCTAAAAAGCTGCGATCTCTTTTAAGGGGTTAATCAGCGGGGACACAGCGATCGGTCCCCGCTGTAGGAGCTGTGACAGCTGCTGAACAAGACAGCAGCGTCACAGCTCCTGTATGTGTCGGGAGGACGGCCAAAACGGCCGTTACTCCCGTGACGTACTATTACGTCATGGAGCGCGAACGATACAGCTGCCATGATGTAATAGTACGTCAAGGAGCAGGAAGGGGTTAAAAACCCACGTCACACATAGATAGAATATTTTAAAGGGGTGGCGTCTTCATTCTCAAAAATAAAAACAAATGTTATACACTTCTCCACACTCATCTGATAATCTAGAACACTTGAGAATTCCACCCCCATCAGGTCCTATAAATACTTGATTAATACCACAAATTAGTACCACAACAAAAATTATATTTCATAAAAATCTGGCATCAAATTAACAATGTTCAATGTTCAGATAATGTTCACCTCCTTCCCAACTAAATCTGTAAAGATTCATGGTCTCTTACACAATACCTCATATTGGGTGTAGACTACAGCACAGCATACCCAGTGCCATATTTACTGTTCTGGAAATATCTACACAGAAAAACCTCAAAATTTAGGATACTCTCATACACATTTTGTAGATCTCCTCAAACCAAATTCATTAATTTCAAACAAAATAAAATTGTACCTGGTCACCTAAATAAAATTGTACCTGATCAGTCACCTCACTACTCCCTACTTTTTGGACTCTACTAAAGTAATGTAGCAGGGTTCAAAACTACATATCTCAACCTAATAAGGTCGGGCACTCTGTCTGAGGGCACTAGTTTGACCAGTTTTAATACACAATAGCCTAAAACAAAAGTGACTTGCTCCTGACAAAACAGCATTCAGCTTCCCCCTTTAACACAGACAGATGTACACCATGGATTCACACTACCTCTGCGCATGTTTCTCTCTTTTTTTCCTTTTTCTTCCACGTCATCACATTCCACATGAGGGAGTCACGCACTCACTCCTTACATATTCTGTTCTCACAATCTTAACAATTTCAATGTTCAATGTCGGCAAAAATTCTCCCATACCATGAACCTCCAAGATTCACACATCTGTACAACAACTCAAGATAACGTACGTATCTGTAATCATTCATCACACTAAAAGCTTTCAACATACCTGCTGGATAAACACTGCGTATCAGGAGATGTGACGTCATGACCGCTAATTCTGGCCTCGGCAATGAATGAGTGAACCATGTTTGTAAGAATAAGCTTCTTACGTACTGGCCGGTTTTTGATAATCACTGATGCAAATGCCGTCAGGCCTCCAGCAACAGCGCATCAGACGAGCAATCTCCCGAGTTTTCGGCACCAAAAACTGTTAACGCAATCATGGGCCAAAATATATTAAACTGCAATTTGTAATGGGTATGTCAACCGATACCCGCCTTTCAGTAATTTATCCAGTTTCCAAATCATAGGTGATATATACAGTGAAGGAAATAAGTATTTGATCCCTTGCTGATTTTGTAAGTTTGCCCACTGTCAAAGACATGAACAGTCTAGAATTTTTAGGCTAGGTTAATTTTAGCAGTGAGAGATAGATTATATAAAAAAAACAACAGAAAATCACATTGTCAAAATTATATATATTTATTTGCATTGTGCACAGAGAAATAAGTATTTGATCCCTTTGGCAAACAAGACTTAATACTTGGTGGCAAAACCCTTGTTGGCAAGCACAGCAGTCAGACATTTTTTGTAGTTGATGATGAGGTTTGCACACATGTTAGATGGAATTTTGGCCCACTCCTCTTTGCAGATCATCTGTAAATCATTAAGATTTCGAGGCTGTCGCTTGGCAACTCGGATCTTCAGCTCCCTCCATAAGTTTTCGATGGGATTAAGGTCTGGAGACTGGCTAGGCCACTCCATGACCTTAATGTGCTTCTTTTTGAGCCACTCCTTTGTTGCCTTGGCTGTATGTTTCGGGTCATTGTCGTGCTGGAAGACCCAGCCACGAGCCATTTTTAATGTCCTGGTGGAGGGAAGGAGGTTGTCACTCAGGATTTGACGGTACATGGCTCTATCCATTCTCCCATTGATGCGGTTAAGTAGTCCTGTGCCCTTAGCAGAGAAACACCCCCAAAACATAATGTTTCCCCCTCCATGCTTGACAGTGGGGACGGTGTTCTTTGGGTCATAGGCAGCATTTATCTTCCTCCAAACACGGCAAGTTGAGTTAATGCCAAAGAGCTCAATTTTAGTCTCATCTGACCACAGCACCTTCTCCCAATCACTCTCAGAATCATCCAGATGTTCATTTGCAAACTTCAGACGGGCCTGTACATGTGCCTTCTTGAGCAGGGGGACCTTGCGGGCACTGCAGGATTTTAATCCATTACGGCGTAATGTGTTACCAATGGTTTTCTTGGTGACTGTGGTCCCAGCTGCCTTGAGATCATTAACAAGTTCCCCCCGTGTAGTTTTCGGCTGTGCTCTCACCTTCCTCAGAATCAAGGATACCCCACGAGGTGAGATTTTGCATGGAGCCCCAGATCGATGTAGATTGACAGTCATTTTGTATGTCTTTCATTTTCTTACTATTGCACCAACAGTTGTCTCCTTCTCACCCAGCGTCTTACTTATGGTTTTGTAGCCCATTCCAGCCTTGTGCAGGTCTATGATCTTGTCCCTGACATCCTTCAAAAGCTCTTTGGTCTTGCCCATGTTGTAGAGGTTAGCGTCAGACTGATTAATTGAGTCTGTGGACAGGAGTCTTTTATACAAGTGACCATTTAAGACAGCTGTCTTTAATGCAGGCACCAAGTTGATTTGGAGCGTGTAACTGGTCTGGAGGAGGCTGAACTCTTAATGGTTGGTAGGGGATCAAATACTTATTTCTCTTTATTGATCCTAACAAGTATATAAGTATAATGACAGGAAATGTGTAGGCTTTAATTTCAGCCAATCATCTACAGTATGATAATGACTCTGATTCAGCCAATGAGAATATTTCAATGCATTATAATAATTCTTCACCTTCCTAGGTTCCTACAAGTTAATTTGTCTCTACTTCTTATCTCAGTAGAGAATGGACTGTAGATAAGATTAAATCATTTAACCCCTTAAGGACGCAGCCTAGTTTGGGCCTTAAGGCTCAGAGCCCATTTTTCAAATCTGACATATTTCACTTTATGTGGTAATAACGTCGGAATGCTTAAACCTATCCAAGCGATTCTGAGATTGTTTTCTCGTGACACTTTGGGCTTCATGTACGTGGTAAAATTTGGTCGATATATTCAGTCTTTATTTGTGAAAAATGGCAAAATTTAGAGAAAATTTACAAAAAATAGCATTTTTCAGAATTTAAATGCATCTGCTTGAAAAACAGACGGTTATACCACCCAAAATAGTTACTAGTTCACATTTCCCATATGTCTACTTCAGATTGGCATCGTTTTTTGAACATTATTTTATTTTTCTTGGACGTTACAAGGCTTAGAACATAAACAGCAATTTCTCATATTCTTAAGAAAATTTCAAAAGCCTTTTTTTTAAGGTACCTGTTCAGGTCTGAAGTGGCTTTGAGGGGCCTATGTATTAGAAACCCCCATAAAACACCCCATTTTAAAAACTAGACCCCTCAAAGTATTCAAAACAGCATATAGAAAGTTTTTTAACCCTTCAGGCATTTCACAGGAATTAAAGCAAAGTGGAAATTAAATTTGCAAATTTCATTTTTTCTGCTGAATTTCAATTTTATTAAATTTTTTTTTGTAACAGAGAAGGTTTTACCAGAGAAATACTACTAAATATGTATTGTCCAGATTCTGCAGTTTTTAGAAATGTCCCACATGTGGCCCTACTGCGCTCGTGGACTAAAACACAAGCCCCAGAAGCAAAGAAGCACCTAGTGCATTTTGAGGCCTCTTTTTTATTAGAATATATTTTAGGCAGCATGCCAGGTTTGAAGAGGTGTTGAGGTGCCAAAACAGTAGGAATCCCCCAATAGTGACCCCATTTCAAAAACTAGACCCCTCAAAGTATTCAAAACAGCATATAGAAAGTTTTTTAACCCTTCAGGCATTTCACAGGAATTAAAGCAAAGTGGAAATGAAATTTGTAAATTTCATTTTTTCTGCTGAATTTCAATTTTATTAAATTTTTTTCTGTAACAGAGAAGGTTTTACCAGAGAAATACTACTAAATATGTATTGTCCAGATTCTGCAGTTTTTATAAATGTCCTACATGTGGCCCCACTGCGCTCGTGGACTAAAACACAAGCCCCAGAAGCAAAGAAGCACCTAGTGCATTTTGAGGCCTCTTTTTTATTAGAATATATTTTAGGCAGCATGCCAGGTTTGAAGAGGTGTTGAGGTATCAAAACAATGGAAACCCACCAGAAGTGACCCCATTTTGGAAATTACACCCCTCAAGGAATTCATTTATTGTTTTTGTTATCATTTTGACCGCACAGTTTTTTCACAGCACCTATTTGAATTGGGCTGTGAAATGAAAAAAATGATATTTTTTCCAATAAGATGTCATTTTTGATCAAAATTTCTTATTTTCACAGGGAACAACATACCCCATTTTGTTGCCCAATTTGTCCTTAGTGCGGCAATACCCCATTTGTGGTGATAAACTGCCGTTTGGGCCCATTGGAGGGCTCAGAAGGAAAGGAGCGCTATGTGTTTGTTGGAGTCCAGATTTTGCTGGATTGGTTTTCGGGTGCCATGTCGCATTTGCAGAGCCCCAGAGGTATCAAAGCAATGGAAACCCACCAGAAGTGACCCTATTTTGGAAACTACACCCCTCAAGGAATTCATTTATGGTTTTTGTTATCATTTTGACAGAACAGTTTTTTCACAGCACCTATTTGAATTGGGCTGTGAAATGAAAAAAATGATATTTTTTCCAATAAGATGTCATTTTTTATCAAAATTTCTTATTTTCACAGGGAACAACATACCCCATTTTGTTGCCCAATTTGTCCTTAGTGCGGTAATACCCCATTTGTGGTGATAAACTGCCGTTTGGGCCCATGGGAGGGCTCAGAAGGAAAGGACCACCATTTGGCCTACTGGAGCTTTTCTGGTGCTAAGTCATGTATACAGAAGCACCTGAGGTACCAGTACAGTTGAAACCCCCGAGAAGTGACCCCATTTTAAAAACTACACCCTTAAGGCATTCATCTAGAGGTGTAGTGAGCATTTTGACGCCACAGGTACTGTGTAAAAGATAATGCACAGCAGATGGTGCAGAGTGAGATTTGCAATTTTATATATATATATGGCATGTCAGTGTCCGATATAGTGTGCCCAGCATGCGCCACCGGAGATCTACACCCCTTAAATTGTAATGTGGGTTCTCCTGGGTACGGCAATACCCTACATGTGGCTGTTATCAGCTGCCTGGGCACACAGCAGGGCTCAGAAGGGAAAGATGAGGGGGGTAAGCTGTGCGGAGTGCATCAGGGTAAGTAAAACTGGGGTAGATTAAAAATCAAGAGATGTATGATACATTTTAAAACAATCTTTTATACAGAGCCCTGGTTTTTCGGGACACGTGTCACATTGGTATATTGTGACTTTCCTTATCCCCCTCTTATAGCAGACTCTGCACCTCTTTTGACTCTTTCCCTTTCCACCGGTTTGGGGAACTTCTCCTGGAAAGTGTTGCCCTGGTACGATGCGTGTGGCCCTGCTTCCAGAAGTACTGGGTGCTTCCCCTTCCTGGTCCCTAAAGATTAGATCTTGAAATTCCAGGAAAGTTCCCCTCTGTCCTGCACATCGACGTAGCACGTACGCATTGTACAAAGCCATCTGTATGATGTGCCGGGCCAGCTTCTTATACCACACCGCATGGCGCTGTAGGGCTTCAGGACTTGATTTGACAAGTCCATCCCTCCCATGTACCTATTGTAGTCCAGGATGCAGTCTGGTTTGGGGGTGGCCTTTCCTTCATATATCCTAAACCTGTAGGTATACCCTGATGCACTCTCGCACAGCTTATACATCTTCCCGCCATACCTTGGCCTCTTACCCGGCAGGTACTGGCGGAATTGAACCCTCCCTTTAAAATGTACCAGGGACTCCTCAATAGAAATACACTTCTCGGGGGTGTATGCTTGGGAAAACCGGGCACTGAAACGGTCTAATAGGGGTCTCCGTTTATACAAACGGTCAAAACTGGGGTCATCTCTGGGTTGGCACGGCTCATTATCAGTATAATGTAAGAAGCGAAGTATTGCCTCATTTATTTATTTTTTTAGGTTACAGTTCAGTTCTGAAGTTGCTTTGAGGGGCCCATATATTAGAAACCCCTATCAAACACCCCATTTTAGAAACTAGACCCCTCAAAGTGTTCACAACAGCATTTAGAAAGTTTATGAACTCTTTAGGTGTTTCACAGAAATTTAGAGCAAAGTAGAGGTGAAATTTACTTTTTTTTTTTTGTCAGAAAATCCTTTTTATACCATTTTTTTTATAACACAAAAGGATTTATCAGAGAAACGCAACTCAATACTTATTGCCCAGATTCTGCAGTTTTGAGAAATATCCCACATGTGGCCCTAGTGCGGTAATGGACTGAAGCGCCGGCCTCCGAAGCAAAGGAGCACCTAGTGGATTTTGAGGCCTCTTTTTTATTAGGCACCATGTCCGGTTTGAAGAGGTCTTGTGGTGCCAAAACATTGGAAACCCCCCAAAAGTGACCCCATTTTGGAAACTAGACCCCTTGAGGAATCCATTGTAGTTTTCTTGGGGTGCATGCGGCTTTTTGATCAGTTTTTATTCTATTTTTAGGTGGCGTGATGACTAAAAAACAGCAATTCTACTATTGGTTTTTTATTCTATTTTTTTTACAGCGTTCACCGTGCGCTATAAATGACATATTCACTTTATTCTGCGGGGCGATACGATTACGGCGATACCAGATGTTTATAGTTTTTTTTTATGTCTTATGGCGTTTGCACAATAAAATACGTTTTGTAAAAAATCATTCACTTTTTGTGTTACCTTATTCTAAGCGCCAGAACGTTTTTATTTTACAATCAATACAGCCGTGCGAGGACTTATTTTTTGCGTAACGAACTGTAGTTTCGATCAGAACCATTTTTCGGTACATGCGACTTTTTTATCTCTTTTTATTCCATTTTTTGGGAGGTGAAGTGACCAAACAATTGTTATTGTGGTACGGTTTATTATTATTTTTTTTTACGCCGTTCACCGTGCGGGATAAATAACAAAATTATTTTGTAGTTCAGGTCGTTACGGACGCGGCGATACCAATTATGTATAGTTAATTTGTTTGTTTATATATTTTTATTAATAATAAAGGACTGATAAGGGAAAAGGGGGGATTTTTACTTTTAATACTTTGAAAACTTTTATTTTCTTATTTTTACACAACTTTTTTTGACTTTTTTTTTACTTTATTACTTTGTCCCACTAGGGGACATGAGGGCAGGAGGCCCTGATCGCAATTCTAATACACTGCACTACATGCGTAGTGCAGTGTATTAGAACTGTCAGCTACTCACTGACAGCAAGCATAGTGGGTCCTGACGTTGTCAGGACCCACTAGGCTTCTGTCTATGGCATAGCCGGACGCCATTGTTTGGTGTCCGGTCGCCATAGTCACCATCGCCGGCCGCTATCGTGTAGCAGGCCGGCGATGGCGGATTAACCCCTAAGAAGCCGCGATCGCTATTGAACGCGGCTTCTGAGGGGTTAAATCTGCGGGGACCACCGCGATCGGTCCCGGCACATTGAGCAGTGATAGTCTGCTGTCGGAAACAGCAGCTATCACAGCTCATGCACGCGCCCCGCGCGAACGGCGCCGTGTTTACTCCATGACATACTATTATGTCATGGAGCGCGAACGATGCACTTACCATGACATAATAGTATGTCCTGGAGCGTTAAGGGGTTAAACAGAGCACTTTTCCAGGGCTGAATCCCCTCCCTCATGGTAAACAATTTCATTGTCCATTCGACTGACATATTACTTTTTACTTATTAATCTCAAGATGGCTCCTTCAGGCCAAAAGATGGATTCCAATGATGCAAAATGGACGCCTACCATACAAGATGGAGTCCATGCAAAATTTTATCTTTTAAACATATTCTAATCACTTTCACATTTCTTTGTTTTACTCACATACTGTTTCCCTTCCCTTCGCTCTACCAAATCATACGAATAGGATCGTCCGGGTAGGGGTGATCCTGATGATTTGAATATGGACCGTAAACCATACATTTTAACCTTCTATATCCTTCACGTAATTTATATAACAACTTTTCATCTGCAACCCTCTAGTGACCGATTCACCGTGGTCTGGACAAAATATTACCCACGACTTATCACACGTCTTATTAGTGTTCTACAAACCCTGCGTGCCCTGTCACACGTCTTATCAGTGTTCTACACACCCCGCGTGCCCCTGTATAAGACAGGTTATAATATTACCCACGACTTATCACACGTCTTATCAGTGTTCTACACACCCCGCGTGCCCCTGTATAAGACAGGTTATATTTTCTATCTAGTCCCTAATTACCCAGGATGGTTAGTCGGGTGCGACTAATTTCTTACGGGTTCGTGACCACACAGCGGGGATGTCTCTCCTGTCGCCTGAGTTAATCCAGCCAGTCGACCAGGGTTCTACAGACTCCCACAAGACCGTCCACTAACACAGATAAGACGAAGATTTATAAAATCAACTGACTTACCATGTTATTGCGGAGGTGATCAGTCTCCTTTAGTGGGCAGTCCCGGGTTGTCCGCTGCTTCACCCTGTGGTCGTCGGTTGTCCTGATTCTGAGATCCCCTCGAGTGTAGCCCCACGTTGGGCGCCAACTGTCAGGGTTTCTTTCCCTGTGATTGCACACCGAATAACCACCTCTGTAGATTTGAAACTGAGTGCATGCGTAGAAGAAATACACCAGACAGAGAAGTTGGTACAGGTCCTCTCTCAGTGGAGTAGGAAATGCAACTGCACTTTATTACACAAAAGTTACAAGTCTTCTCCGTAGAAATGTGGGACGTGCTTAAGCCCCATTGGTTCTATTCAGTTGTGAGTTCATCTGCACACTCCTCTTGCATTCCAGGGCTGTGTCTCTATGGGCTTGTCCCAGATGCAGGTGCCATCTTGTTGCATATATTCTTTGTGAAATATACTGATATGTAGCTTATGTAAGGTAATAATGTTTTTGCAAGCAATATACATGCTAATGATCCCTCACAAGAGGAGTCTTCAGTTACTGAGTCAGCAGAGCGTTGGCAACTTTTCTGCACTATGCGCCTCAGCACTAGACGACCCCACTCTGTAACTTTACTTCCATTTTTTGGCTGAGTTACTGTGTTTCCTAAACGCTTCCACTTTGTAATAATATCACTCACAGTTGATTAGGAAATATCTAGAAGTGAAGAAATTTCAGGAACTGACTTGTAATCAGGGCCGGCGTTAGGGGGCAAATTGGGCAATTTAGGGCCCCGGGCCTGCCCTAACATTTATGGACCCGGCGGCACAGGCCCACTCATGCACAGTGGCGTCACTAGCACCGGAGGGGGCGCCGGTGCTAGCCACAGCCACATTCACTTGTATCTGCGTCCTCAGGACGCAAATACAAATTAATATTATAGGCTGCAGGCCACGTTAGGCCTGCAGCCTATAGGGCGCTGGGAAGACTCCCTACACAGGCCAGCCTGATGACATCACGCTGGTCTGCGCATATGTCCCGCCCGGAGGATGTTCAGCGCACCGTCCGTCACGGGAATGGGGCAATGTAAGTATAGTTTTTTTTTGTGGTGGCTGTGTAGCACTATATACAGGGGGTGTCTGTAGCACTATATACAGGGGGTGGGCTGTGTAGCATTATATACAGGGGTGTCTGTAGCACTATATACAGGCTGTGTAGCACTATATACAGGGGGATGTCTGTGTAGCACTATATACAGGGGGGATGTCTGTGTAGCACTATATACAGGGGGGATGTCTGTGTAGCACTATATACAAGGGGGGCGAGGTGTAACACTATGTACAAGGGGGCGCTGTGTAGCACTATATACAAGGGAGGGACATGCTGTGTAGCACTATATGCAAGGGAAAGTGGTCTGTGTGGCACTATATACAAGGGTGGGTACTGTGTGGTACTATATACAGGGGTGGGGGGGCTGTGTGGCAATATATACAAGGGAGGGGGACTGTGTGGCACTATATACAAGGGAGGGGGGCTCTGTGGCACTATATACACAAGCGAGGGGCGCTGTGTGGCACTATATACACAAGGAAGGGGCGCTGTGTGGCACTATATACAAGGGGAGGGTATTGAGGCATTATATACATGGGGTGTAGCACTATATGCAAGGGAGGGGGGCTGTGTAGCACTATATGCACGGGGGTTCTGTGTGGCACTACATACAAGGGCGGGGGGCTGTGTGACAATATACAGGGGGTGATTGCTGTGTAGCACTTTATACATGGAGGTGGTGTGTGGCACTATAAACAAGGGGGTGCTCTGTGGCACTATATACAAAAGGGAGCTGTGTGGCACTATATACAAAGGAGGTGGGCTGTATAGCACTATATAAAAGGGCGGGCTATGTGGCACTATATACAAGGGGGTCTGTCTGGCACTATATACAAGGGGGACTGTGTGGCACCATATATATACAAGGGAGGGGCGCTGTGCGGCACTATATAGAAGGGAGGGGGCTGTGTGGCACTATATACAAGAGGGGCTGTGGCACTATCTACTAAGGAGGGTTGTGTTGCACTATAAGGGGGGGAATGTGGCCTTCGGCAGGGCTTAATAGATGCCTGCAGAATCACGATATACTGCAATACATTAGTAATTCAGTATATCGTGCAAGCAATCTAACGATCGCTGGTTGGAGTCCCCTAGGGGGACTAATAAAAAAAAAAGTTAATTAGTTAAATAAAGTTGTTTTTTTATGTAAAAAAATTAAAATGTAAAAAGTTCAAAAAACCCCCCTTTTCCCATTTTCCCCCTAGAGCATAGTAAAAAAAAATAAAAAAATAAACATAACTGGTATCGCCGAGTCCGTAAAAGTCTGAAATATTACAATATATCATTATTTAACCCGCACGGTGAACGCCGTAAAAAAAAAAAATTGTAAACGCCAGAATCTCTATTTTTTGGTGACCTAATCTCCCACATAAAATTAAATAAAAAGGGATCAAAACGTCGCATGTACACCAAAATGGTATTATTAAAACCCACAGCTTAACCTGCAAAAAATAAGCCCTCATATCACTTAATCAACGGAAAAATAAAAAAGTTATGGCTCTCGGAATTTGGCGACACAAAATAAATTTTCTTTTTACACTTTAAAATATAGAAAAAACTATATATATTTGGTATCGTCGTAATCGTATTGACCCACAGAATAAAGTTAACATGATGTTTTAATTGCACAGTGAATTTCGTAAAAAGTAAGCGCAAAAAACAATGGAAGAATCGCTGTTTTCTTCATTTTCTACCCCACAAATAATTTTTTCCCATTTCCTAGTACATTATATGGCACAACAAATGGTGCTATGAAAAACTACAACTCGTCCCGCAAAAATAAAGCCCTCATAGGACTATATCCATAGAAAAATAAAGAAGTTATGGCTTTTGGAATGTGAGGAGGAAAAAATGAAAATCTGCGGCGGGAAGGGGTTAAGGAACAGCAGACACTATGCATAATATGATACAATAGAAAAAACAAAAAACAAATGTTCATCATACACATTTCTGTACAAAGAAATACAAAATCATAATAAGCAAATGCATCAGTTTATGAGCAGAGACATGATCCGGCATGAGCCGTACACCTCATACATTAGCCTGTAAACATGTGTCCAAGAGAATACATGGTATCCAACCAATATACCCTATCCAAGCCCTATCATAGCATTAGCCAAAGAATCAGTCAAACCTCGAATTGTACAGTGAGTGAGGCTCGAGGAGCACCAACCACCCTAAATTGAATGAAATTTAGTGGGATGACCATGATGTTTATATACACTTTTCTCATATGGAAGAATGTCGTTGATCAATTTACGCCATTGAGCTAACGTCGGTCACCTATCAGCCATCCATCTTATAGCCACCAACTTGCTTGCCATGAAGAGTAACTTCCTGAGAAAAATTCTCTCATGTACCGACCACTGTTCCTCAGACAGCAACCCCAGCAAGCACACTTCAGGCTGGAGTTGAACCGCTTTCCCTGATACTTCAGTCAGTACCGCTACTACTTCTTCCCAAAAAGTAGAGATTCACCGACATTGTCACATTAAATGTATAAAGTCAGCCCTATCCTTACCACATCTATGGCAACAATTTATAATTAAATACTCAGCAGGTCATGTCATAGGTTAGGTGCCAACAGCGTAATGTCAAAACACCTCCAATATATGATTATAGTGTAGCATAACTCCAATACAACATGAGAGCAAATAGAGAAAAAGGTGCCACAACGCCACAAGTATTGAAAATTGATTACAAATCTTTATTGAAATTTAAACACACAATATTAAATAACACTAATATAAAAATTAAGGATCTAAAATACCAGTGTGGTTAATTAAAGACAGATGGCTTGACCACGGGCAGGGCCGCCATCAGGGGGGTATTAGGGGTACTGGTGTGAGGGGCCCGGCCAAACCTAATTGAAAGGGGGGCCCGGCAACTGCCGAGACATTCTTTTGGTAGGGAAAAACGGGCCCCTGCAATGGGGCCCGTTTTTTTCACCAAAAGAATGTCGTGAGCTGCTGCTGCTGCGGGCCCCCTCCCCTCGTCATGGGGGGCCGTCAAACCGTCCGCCCCGATCGCGCGCACAAGGAAACTCCCGCGCGTGCGCACTCGCGAGCGCGCACCCACGAGCGAACAAAGCGCGCGCAGCCGCGGACACACATGGACAACACTTACCTAGAGCCTGGCTGGAGGTGAAGGACTGGACGTCTGGACCGAAGACCTCGCCTGGAAGACATCGCCGGAAGAGGACAGGAGTGGGAGCCAGCAGCTCTTCTGACACAGTGAGTAAATTATCTCAAAGTGCTGATCATGTATGGCCCTGTTCACACAGTATTTTGCAGGCAAAAAAAAATCTGCCTCAAAATTCCTTAAAGAATTTTGAGGCAGATTTTGACCTGCCCACACTACCTTGCCTCGTTTTTTTGCTGCGTTTTTTGCCCGCGGCGATTGAGGACAGCAGACAAAAAACGCAGCGAAAAATGCATTTTCTGCCTCCCATTGATTTCGATGGGAGGTCAGAGGCAGAACCGCGGCAAGAAAGGACGTGCTGCTTTTTCTTTTTTCCGCGACTGGCTCCCATTGATTTCAGATTAAATCAATGGGAGGCAGTTTTGGAAGTTGTTTGGTGCTGATTCTGACGCAGTGTCCGAGTCAATATCAAGGCCCAAAAACTCTGTGAACTGGGCCTTATTGTTAGGGCTTATTCAGACGAACGTGTAATACGTCCGTGCAACGCACGTCATTTTTACGCGCCTCGCACGGACCTATGTTAGTCTATGGGGCCGTGCAGACTGTCAGTGATTTTCATGCAGCGTGTGTCCGCTGCGTAAAACTCACGACATGTCCTATATTTGTGCATTGTTGGCGCATCACGCACCCATTGAAGTCAATGGGTGCGTGAAAATCACGCCCAGCACTTCCGCAGCAGTATAAACTATGAATGAAAACAGAAAAGCACTACGTGCTACAAACATACAAACAGAGTGTCATAATGATGGCGGCTGCGCGAAAATCATGCAGCCGCGCATCATACGCTGCTGACACACAGAGCTGTTATGGACCTTTTGCATGCGCAAAATGCCAGGGTAGGAACACACTAGGCATGAACACTGCGGATTTTATGCAACACATTTTATTGTGGAAAATCCGCAGCGTATCACAGTCGCAGCAGAGTGGATGAGATTTTAACAAATCTCATCCACACGCTGCAAAAAAAATGGACCTGCAGTGTGGCTTTTTAAGCCGCAGCATGTCAATGTATTCTGTGGAATCGGCGCTCCTCTGTTGCGGAAATGCTGCGGTTCTGCCGCAAAAATCACAAATGAGAAAAAAAAAAAGGCACTTTTTTAAAATTATAAAAAAGTCTAGACTTGCCCCGGCCGTAGTCCTGGTGACGCGATCCTCTATTCTTAGCGCAGCCCCGCCTCCTGTCATAACGTTTCATCCCATGTGACCGCTGCAGCAGTCACATGGTCTACAGCGTCATCCCAGGAGGCGGGGCTACGTTCAGAAGAGAGAGACGCGTCGCCCTAAACTACGGCCGGGGCAAGTCTAAACTTTTTTTTCCCTGCAGGATTCCCGCAGCGGACATGCCTCACGAAAACCTGCGCCACTATTTGGTGCGGTTTTGCTGGCAGCAATCCCTGCGGCTACCGGGGCGGATAAGCTGTGTAGTTTTACTCAGCATATCCGCCTAGTGTGTCCCTTATGATGTCGCTCCTGGAGCTGCTGCCGGTCTCTAAATAGGCAGTTGGTCCAGTAGAATTTGGAATTATTTTTTTTTGTGAACCAGCTTAAGGCTATGTTCACACGGAGTATTTTGGGGGAGGAATATCTGCCTCAAAATTCCGTTTGGAACTTTGAGGCAGATATTCCTCTCCCTGCACGCCGATTTTCGCAGCAATTATCGCGCCGTTTTTCGCCCGCGGCCATTGAGCGCCACGGGCATAAAACAGCGAGAAAGTCAATGGGAGGTCAGAGGCGGAAGCGCCCGAAGATAGGGCATGTTGCTTCTTTTTCCCGCAATGTAGTTTTACTGCTTGCGGGAAAAAGACGCCGACGCCTCCCATTGAAATCAATGGTAGGCGTTCTCGGGCCGGTTTTGCCGAGTTTTTCGACGCGGTTTCCGCGTCAAAAAACTCGGCAAAATACCCCGTGTGAACATAGCCTAAAAAAATACAAGACTTTTGTGTTAGGGCCTGTTCACATCACCGTTCGCTTCCGCTCCGGGGTTCCGTCTGAGGTTTCTGTCGGGTGAACCCCGCAACGGAAAGTGAAAGTGACAGCACAGCTTCCGTTTCAGTCACCATTGATCTCAATGGTGACGGAAACATCGCTAATGGTTTCCGTTCGTCACCATTCCGGCTGGTTTTCGGACGGAATCAATAGCGTAGTCGACTGCGCTAATGCTGACGGAAACGGAAGCTGTGCTGTCACTTTCACTTTCCGTTGCGGGGTTCACCCGACAGAAACCTCAGACGGAACTCCGGAACGGAAGCGAACGGTAATGTGAACAGGCCCTAACACAAAAGTTTTGTATTTTTTTAAGCTGGTTCACAAAAAAAAATAATTCCAAATTCTACTGGACCAACTGCCTATTTAGAGACCGGCAGCAGCTCCAGGAGCGACATCATAAGGGACACACTAGGCGGATATGCTGAGTAAAACTACACAGCTTATCCGCCCCGGTAGCCGCAGGGAATTCTGCCAGCAAAACCGCACCAAATAGTGGCTCAGGTTTCGTGAGGCATGTCCGCTGCGGGAATCCTGCAGGGAAAAAAAAAGTCTAGACTTGCCCTGGCCGTAGTCCTGGTGACGCATCTCTCTCTTCTGAATGTAGCCCCGCCTCCTGGGATGACGCTGTAGACCATGTGACCGCTGCAGCAGTCACATGGGATGAAACGTCATGACAGGAGGCCGGGCTACGCTAAGAATAGAGGATCGCGTCACCAGGACTACGGCCGGGGCAAGTCTAGACTTTTTTATAAATTTAAAAAAGTGCCTTTTTTTTTTCTCATTTGTGATTTTTGCGGCAGAACCGCAGCATTTTCGCAACAGAGGAGCAGCGATTCCACAGAATAAATTGACACGCTGCGGCTTAAAAAGCCACACTGCAGGTCCATTTTTTTTGCAGCGTGTGAATGAGATTTGTTCAAATCCCATCCACTCGGCTGCGACTGTGATACGCTGCGGATTTTCCACAATAAAATGTGTTGCATAAAATCCGCAGTGTACATGCCTAGTGTGTTCCTACCCTAAGGCCGGATTTACACGAGTGTGTGCTATTTGCGCGCGCAAAAACGTGGCGTTTTGCGCATGCATAAGCTCCATAACAGCTCCGTGTGTCAGCAGCGTATGATGCGCGGCTGAGTGATTTTCGCGCAGCCGCCATCATTATGACACTCTGTTTGTATGTTTGTAGCTCGCGGTGCTTTTCTGTTTTTATTCATAGTTTATACTGCTGCGGAAGTGCTGGGCGTGATTTTCACGCACCCATTGACTTCAATGGGTGCATGATGCGCCAACAATGCACAAACATAGGACATGTCGTGAGTTTTACGCAACGGACACACGCTGCATGAAAATCAGTGACAGTCTGCACGGCCCCATAGACTAACATAGGTCCGTGCGAGGCGCGTAAAAATCACGCGCGTTGCACGGACGTATTACACGTTCGTCTGAATAAGCCCTAACAATAAGGCCCAGTTCACAGAGTTTTTGGGCCTTGATATTGACTCGGACACTGCGTCAGAATCAGCACCAAACAACTTCCAAAACTGCCTCCCATTGATTTAATCTGAAATCAATGGGAGCCAGTCGCGGAAAAAAGAAAAAGCAGCACGTCCTTTCTTGCCGCTGTTCCGCCTCTGACCTCCCATCGAAATCAATGGGAGGCAGAAAATGCATTTTTCGCTGCGTTTTCTGTCTGCTGTCCTCAATCGCCGCGGGCAAAAAACGCGGCAAGATAGTGTGGGCAGGTCAAAATCTGCCTCAAAATTCGGTGCGCGGTTCCAGGTGGTCGCCGATGCGCATGCGCGGGAGTTTGCGGGTGCGCGCGATCGGTCGCACGGGCGGCGGTGTTTGACGGCCCCCATGCTACCCAGGGCCGCTATCAGGGGGGGTATTAGGGGTACTGATGTGATAGGACCGGCCAAACCTAATTGAACGGGGGGCCCGCAGCTCATGACATTCTTTTGGTGAAAAAAACGGGCCCCATTGCAGGGGCCTGTTTTTTTTCTACCAAAGGCAAGTCGCGGCAGTTTGCCGGGCCCCCCTTTCAATTAGGTTTGGCCGGGCCTCTCACATCAGTAACCCTAATACCCCCCCTGATGGCGGCCCTGGGTACCATGATATAGTGCTGGACGGAGTACCGTTAACAGGCGGTGCCACGGTAGGGGGGCCAAGAAAATTTAGCTGTAGGGGGCCCTGAAATTCCTGATGGCGGCCCTGACCACGGGTATCCTAAGTTGAAAAAGTTTTGAATGAACAAATATGCCCACAGTAGTGAACAGAGACCAGTATCAATATTGCATCACCACAACGTATATGTATCCCATATAGGGCAATGTAGAGGTGGCAAAGTTTAAAGGACTCACAAAGTCCTAATGCCAAAAGTGAAAAGTGTTTTGAAAAAAGACGTTAAAAAAAGACACAATAGAGAACCGGCTCGAATTCAACGGTAGGTTCAAGGGGAGAGATATCCCGGCATATATCGTTCTATTGCGACAAGCAAAGGACTGCTTGAACTGGCAGGTATAAATGTAGGCTTACCCATGGAGATAGATATAGTCAGACGGCCCACACCGCAAAGCCTGATGTTTTTGCGCCCCAACGCGCGTTTCGCTAACGTAGCTTCCTCAGGGGTGTGTGTTTAAATTTCAATAAAGTTTTGTAATAAATTGTCAATACTTGTGGCGTTGTGGCTCCTTTTTCTCTATTTGCTCTCATCTATGGCAACAAGTGGAATCCCGCCTTTCCATTTGTCTCAATCTGATCGGCATCAAGTAACTTTGATGTATTATATATAATTGCACCAATTTATTATTAGCAGCAGGAGAAACTAGCAAATGGGACCTCTGAGCCTCTCTCCAATACTCGTCAGACATCGAGGGGATTAATTCCTTCCACTTACTTTCTACTACCATGGGTTCTAAGCGCATTTTACCATCCATCAAATGAGAATAGATCAGGGATACGTACCTTTTCGTTGACTGGGTGCCTAAAAGTGTCACCAGAGGACAACTAGAATATGTTGTGAATGCTGTGGAAAACTGGCTAGTCACTGCATGGTGAAGTTGTATACAATGCAGTGTATTCCCCTGAGGTATTTTAAAGGCCTCTCGAATCTCACTCACCGACATGACAGTGTTATCCTCTTTAAGTAACTGTAACAAGGAATGTACATCCCTAGAAACCCAGTAGGTCTTCCCAGGTGAACACAGGAGATGGGAGAAGCTCGGATAATCCCATAATAGGACTTAAGTCACTACCCCATCAAATCCAATTACAGACTTAGCTTGTTGCCAAACTTGTCTTGGCAATTTGTGTAAGGGTAACAAATAGCATTGACTAAACTCATGTGGTTCCAACTCTGGCCACAAAGTTTTCAAGCCCAGTACTTGAGCTAGGTGAAGTTCAGCATTAGAAGTCAAGGGGGGAGTGACCCAAGTCACCAGGTATCGTACCTGACTCGCCAAATAATACAGAAATACATCCGGCAGCGCAGCCCCAGCCTCACCTTTTGGTCGTTAACCCCTTCCCGCTCCTGGACGTACTATTAGGTCATGGTAGCTATATCGTTCGCGCTCCATGACCTAATAGTACGTCTCGGGAATAACGGCCGTTTCGGCCGTCCTCCCGACACATACAGGAGCTGTGACAGCTGCTGTCTCATACAGCAGCTGTCAAAGCTCCTACAGTGGGGACCGATCGCTGTGTCCACGCTCATTAACCCCTTAAAAGCCGCGTTCAATAGAGATTGCGGCTTTTTAGGGGTTAAACTGCCATCGCCGGCCTGCTACACGATAGCGGCCGGCGATGGTGACTATGGCAACCGGACACCAAACAATGGCATCCGGCTATGCCATCGACAGAAGCCTAGTGGGTCCTGACAAAGTCAGGACCCACTATGCTTGCTGTCAGTGAGTAGCTGACAGTTCTAATACACTGCACTACGCATGTAGTGCAGTGTATTAGAATTGCGATCAGGGCCTCCTGCCCTCAAGTCCCCTAGTGGGACAAAGTAATAAAGTAAAAAAAAAGTAAAAAAAAGATGTGTAAAAATAAGAAAATAAAAGTTTTAAAAGTATTACAAGTAAAAATCCCCCTTTTTACCTTATCAGTCGTTTATTATTAATAAAAATATATAAACAAACAAATAAACTATACATAATTGGTATCGCCGCGTCCGTAACGGCCTGAAATACAAAATTATTTTGTTATTTATCCCGCACGGTGAACGCCGTAAAAGAAAATAATAATAAACCGTACCACAATCACAATTGTTTGGTCACTTCACCTCCCAAAAAACAGAATAAAAAGAGATCAAAAAGTCGCATGTACCTAAAAATTGTACTGATGGAAACTACAGTTTGTTAAGCAAAAAAGAAGTCCTCGCACGGCTTTATTGATGGAAAAATAAAAAAGTTCTGGCTCTTAGAATAAGGTAACACAAAACGTGAATGATTTTTTACAAAACATATTTTATTGTGCAAACGCCATAAGACATAAAAAAAACTATAAACATATGGTATCGCCGTAATCGTATTGCCCCGCAGAATAAAGTGAATATGTCATTTATAGCGCACGGTGAACGCTGTAAAAAAAATAGAATAAAAAAATAATAGTAGAATTACTGTTTTTTAGTCACCACGCCACCTAAAAATAGAATAAAAACGGATCAAAAAGCCGCATGCACCCCAAGAAAACTACAATGAATTCCTCAAGGGGTCTAGTTTCCAAAATGGGGTCACTTTTGGGGGGTTTCCACTGTTTTGGCACCACAAGACCTCTTCAAACCGGACATGGTGCCTAATAAAAAAGAGGCCTCAAAATCCACTAGGTGCGCCTTTGCTTTGGAGGACGGTGCTTCAGTCCATTACCGCACTAGGGCCACATGTGGGATATTTCTCAAAACTGCAGAATCTGGTTAATAAGTATTAAGTTGCGTTTCTCTGATAAAACCTTTTGTGTTATAAAAAAAATGGTATAAAGAGGATTTTCTGACAAAAATAAAAAGTTAATTTCACCTCTACTTTGCTCTAAATTCCTGTGAAACACCTAAAGTGTTCATAAACTTTCTAAATGCTGTTTTGAATACTTTGAGGGGTCTAGTTTCTAAAATGGGGTGTTTCATAGGGGTGTCTAATATATAGGCCCCTCAAAGCAACTTCAGAACCTAACTGTAACCTAAAAAAATAAATAAATTAGGCAATACTTTTCTTCTTGCATTATACTGATAATGAGCCGTGCCCACCCCGAGATAACCCCAGTTTTGACCGTTTGTATAAATGGAGACCCCTATTAGACCGCTTCAGTGCCCGGTTTTCCCAAGCATACACCCCCGAGAAGTGTATTTCTATTGATGAGTCCTTGGTACATTTTAAAGGGAGGCATCAATTCCGCGAGTACCTGCCGGGTAAGAGGGCAAGGTATGGCGTGAAGATGTATAAGCTATGTGAGAGTGCATCAGGGTATACCTACAGATTTAGGATATATGAAGGGAAGGACAGCATTATTCAGCCCCCAGAATGCCCCCCCTTACTGGGAGTTAATGCAAAAATTGTGTGGGATTTGGTGCACCCACTGCTGGACCAGGGTTACCACCTCTACCTGGATAATTTTTATACCAGCGTCCCACTCTTCAACTGCCTCGCTTCCAGTCCTGCGGCATGTGGCACTGCTAGAAGAAATCTGAGAGGCCTCCCTAAGACTCTGCTTGGGCAAACACTCTGAAGGGGTGAGAGCAGGGCACAATCTAGCAGCAACATATTGTGTGTCAAGTACAAGGACAAGAGAGATGTCCTTGTATTGACAACAATACATGGCCACACCAGTACCCATGAACCTGTACGAGGTACCCAGTGGCGGATTAAGTAGACCATGGGCCCTGGACTGTTACCCAAACTTGGGCCCCCCTTCCTCACCGCCGCCCTGCCGCGCCGTAACTATTTTTAACACTACCTTTTTGGGCAAGCATTAACAGTGTTACGATTTCCCTTGTCACAGCGCGGTGTCCCTACATTCTGACAGTATCACACTGTGCAGGGACACAACCTCCTGACAAAGGGAATTGTCTATCAGTCCTGGACTGCAGAAAGACTTTTTGTGAAATACAAGGATTTCCTATAATAAAAGTGTCAGGAGAGGTGACAGATTCTCTATAAATCTAGTGACTCACAGGTGACGACGTCTCAGATTCTAGTAGTTTTTTTCCTCTTTTCTTCTCCATCCGGTCCAGCGCTCATGACGACTTCTCCCAGCCATGACTCATTTCTGCAGAATTTGGCACTCAGACGTCTCCTCACTTTTCCAACATTTCCACACCTATAAACGAAAATAAAGTTATCATGGTGCCACATACTGTGCCCCTAAATATAATAGCACCAAACACTGCGTGCCTGAATATAATAATACCACACACTGTAAAACACCACATATACACACAGCCCCCTGTACATAGTGCCACACACAGCCCCCTGTACATAGTGCCACACACACCCCCATAGATATCACCATACACAGCCCCCTCTATACAGTGGCGGATTAAGTAGACCATGGGCCCTGGGCTGTTACCCAAACTTGGGCCCCCCTTCCTCACCGTTGCCCTGCCGTAACTATTTTTAACACTACCTTTTTGGGCAAGCATTAACAGTGTTACGATTTCCCTTGTCACAGCGCGGTGTCCCTACATACTGACAGTATCACACTGTGCAGGGACACAACCTCCTGACAAGGGGAATTGTCTATCAGTCCTGGACTGCAGAAAGACTTTTTGTGAAATACAAGGATTCCTATAATAAACATGTCAGGAGAGGTGACAGATTCTCTATAAATCTAGTGACTCACAGGTGACGACGTCTCAGATTCTAGTAGTTTTTTTCCTCTTTTCTTCTCCATCCGGTCCAGCGCTCATGACGACTTCTACCGGCCATGACTCATTTCTGCAGAATTTGCCACTCAGACGTCTCCTCACTTTTCCAACATTTCCACACCTATAAACGAAAATAAAGTTATCATGGTGCGACATACTGTGCCCCTAAATATAATAGCACCAAACACTGCGCGCCTGAATATAATAATACCACACACTGTAAAACACCACATACACACAGCCCCCTGTACATAGTGCCACACACAGCCCCTGTAGATATTACACACCCCCATAGATATCGCCATACACAGCCCCCTCTATATATCACACATCCCCCCGTAGAGAGTGTTACACACAGCCCCATATAGATAGTGCCATACAGCCCTCACCCTCTTGTAAATAGCACCAAAAAGCCCCCCCTATAAAGAGCGCCACACACATACCACTGTGGATAGCACTACACAGCCCCCCCTTGTATATAGTGCCACACAGCGCTCCCCCTTGTATATAGTGCCACACAGCGCTCCCCCTTGTATATAGTGCCACACAGCGCTCCCCCTTGTATATAGTGCCACACAGCACTCCCCTTGTATATATCCCCCTTGTATATAGTGCCACACAGCACTCCCCTTGTATATATCCCCCTTGTATATAGTGGCACACAGCGCTCCCCCTTGTATATAGTGCCACAAGGTTATGTACACATTTAAAAACTTTATATCATAATTTTATATATATATATATATATATATATATATATATATATATATATATATATTAGTATGTGTGTGATTGATTGATTTTATTAAAAAATATTTTCACTTTTTGAGATACAGCTGCTTTGTATCCTGTATCCGTCAGGTCAGCAGGACTGACAGGATCAGTGACACGCAGGATCCACCTCAAATCTATCACATCTAAGATTATAATTTAGCGCAAGGCCCGTTTCACTGATCCCGTCAGTCCTGCTGACCTGACGGATACAGGATACAAAGCAGCTGTATCTCAAAAAGTGAAAATATTTTTTAATAAAACGGAATTACAAAGTTGCACCAAACACACATTTTTATAAAAAAAAAAAAAAAACGACGTGATTTTTGCGACATTTTTTTCCATAGACAATGCAGGTTTCCTTTTTTATCATTTTTATGCACACTTTTTTGCTATTTTAGAATTTTTATTCATAAAGTTTGAAAATAATAGTAAAAAAAATAAGCTTTTTTACGTTTCAGCTATTTTTTTTGGTAATAACATAGTTTTACCCTAAAATAGACCTTTTATTTGTAATCGTCATTGTTTACCGTAAATTTTAATATATTACATGTCTATATTAGAGTAATTGGGTCAGCGCTAGCGTTACAACAATGTTTGGCGGGAGGGGGAACGTTTTTTTTTGGGGTGGGTATTTTATGTGTATTTATTATTTACATTTTTTTTGCACTTTACTTTATTATTTTTTATTACTATGGTCTGTCCCTCAAAGGTCAAAAAAGACCTTTGGGGAACTTTATATATTTTTATTCTTTCTTTTACACCATCTTTTCCCCTGTAACTGGAGCTGCACAGCAGCCCCAGTTACAGGGGAAATCAGCCCTCTCATAGTGACGATTGTCACTAATAGGGCTGTGCTGGGTCTAGTAAGACCCAGCAGCAGTATGTTAGTAACGGCACCCCGCGATCATGTGACTAGTCACATGATCACCGGGAGGAATAGAGACAGCACCGCTGCTGCTGTCTCTATTCCTATACACAGCGTTCATTGAACGCTGTGTAAGAAGACATCGGAGAAGACAGAAGCAGCGAAAGCTGCTTCTGTCTTCTCCTCAGGGTCCCCGGCAGTCACTGACAGCCGGAGACCCGACATTCAGCTGCCGAATTGCGCGGGCAGCAAGTTAAAACCCGAGCCGTAGAAAGTCTATGGCTCGGGTTTTAAGGACCCGTCCCTGACCGCTGGCCGTAAAAATACAGCCAGCGGTCGGGAACCAGTTGGGCAGGAGGATAAGCCGACTAACCTCAGCGCCGGTGAACGCCTGCCCGGGTCTTCTCTTGCAGCTTTAGAGCAACAGAACAGCCGTCCGTCGCTGTTCTGTTACTCATGGCGGCGCCCGCACTTGTCAGGGAGGCGTGTCCTACCCCTTTCCCGGCCAATTCCCTGCTCCTCCCCTCCTCATCTTCGGAAGTTAGCAGCGCTAGCGCGCTGAATAGGTTTGTACGATAATGTGCGGTTCGGGCTGCCATGGGCCCCCTAGGAGCCTCGGGCCCCGGGCGGCCGCCCGAATCGCCCATATGATAATCCGCCACTGGAGATACCAGTACAGAGACCCCCAAACCAGACTGCATCCTGGACTACAATAGGTACATGGGAGGGGTGGACTTGTAAGATCAAGCCCTGAAGCCCTACAGCGCCATGCGGTGTGGTATAAGAAGCTGGCCGTGCACCTCATACAGATGGCATTGTACAATGCGTACATGCTACGTCGATGTGCAGGCCAGATGGGAACTTTCCTGGAATTTCAAGAGGTGATTATCAAGAAACTAATCTTTAGGGACCAAGAAGGGGGGGGCACCCAGTACTTCTGGAAGCGAGGCCACACGCATCGTACCAGGGCAACACTTTCCAGGAGAAGTTCCCCAAACTGGCAAGAAGGGAAAAAGTCAAGAGAGGTGCAAAGTCTGCTATAAGAGGGGGATAAGGGAGGACACAATATATCAATGTGACACGTGTCCCGAAAAACGAGAGCTCTGTATGAAATAGTGTTTTAAAATTTATCATACATTCCTTGGTTTATAATTTACCCCAATTTTACTTACCCTGATGTACTCCGCACAGCTTATCCCCCCTCGTCTTTCCCCTCTGGACCCTGCTGTGTACCCAGGCAGCTGATAACAGCCACATGTAGGGTATTGCCGTACCCAGGAGAACCCACATTACAGTTTATGGGGTGTATGTCTCCGGTCAAAATGCTCACTACACCTCTAGATGAATGCCTCAAGGGTGTAGTTTTTAAAATGGGGTCACTTCTTGCGGGTTTCAACTGTACTGGTACCTCAGGGGCTTCTGCATACATGACTTCGCACCAGAAAATCCCCAGTAGGCCAAATGGTGGTCCTTTCCTTCTGAGCCCTCCCATGGGCCCAAACGGCAGTTTATCACCAGAAATGGGGTATTGCGGCACTCAGAACAAATTGTGCAACAGAATGGGGTATTTTGTTTCTTGTGAAAATAAGAAATTTTAAGCCAAAACTACATATTATTGGAAAAAATTAATTTTGTTTTAATTCCCAGCCCAATTCAAATAAGTTCTGTGAAAAAACTATGGGGTCAAAATGGTCACAACACCCATAAATGAATTCCTTGAGGGGTGTAGTTTCCAAAATGGGGTCATTTCTGGTTGGTTTCCATTGCTTTGATACCTCTGGGGCTCTGCAAATGCGACATGGCACCCAAAAACCAATCCAGCAAAATCTGGACTCCAAAGAACAAATAGCGCTCCTTTCCTTCTGAGCCCTCCCATGGGCCCAAACGGTAATTTATCACCACAAATGGGGTATTGTCGCACTCAGGATAAATTGGGCAACAAAATTGAGTATTTTATTTCTTGTGAAAATAAGAATTTTTGAGCTAAAACGACATATTATTGGAAAAAATATAATTTTTTTAATTCCCAGCCCAATTCAAATAAGTTCTGTGAAGAAACTATGGGGTCTAAATGGTCACATTACCCATAAATGAATTCCTTGAGGGGTGTAGTTTCGAAAATGGGGTCACTTCTGGTGGGTTTCCATTGCTTTGATACCTCTGGGGCTCTGCAAATGCGACATGGCACCCGAAAACCAAACCAGCAAAATCTGCACTCCAAAGAACACACAGCGCTCCTTCCCTTCTGAGGCCTCCCATGGGCCCAAACGGCAGTTTATCGCCACAAATGGGGTATTGCTGCACTCAGGAGAAATTGGGCAACAAAATGGGGTATTTTGTTCCCTGTGAAAATAAGAAATTTTGATGACAAATGCCATTTTATTGGAAAAAATTTCATTTTTTTCATTTCACAGCCCAATTCAAATAGGTGCTGTGAAAAAACTGTGCGGTCGAAATGGTAACAACAACCATAAATTAATTCCTTGAGGGGTGTAGTTTCCAAAATGGGGTCACTATTGGGGGATTCCTACTGTTTTGGCACCTCAACACCTCTTCAAACCTGGCATGCTGCCTCAAATATATTCTAATAAAAAAGAGGCCTCAAAATGCACTAGGTGTTTCTTTGCTTCTAGGGCTTGTGTTTTAGTCCACGAGCGCACTAGAGCCACATGTGGGACATTTCTAAAAACTGCAGAATCTGGACAATACATATTTAGTAGTGTTTCTCTGGTAAAACCTTCTGTGTTACAGAATTTTTTTTTAATAAAATTGAAATTCAGCAAGAAAAATGAAATTTGCTAATTTCACCTCCACTTTGCTTTAATTCATGTGAAATGCCTGAAGGGTTAAAAAAAACTTTCTAAATGCTGTTTTGAATACTTTGAGGGGTCTAGTTTTTAAAATGGGGTGTTTTATCAGGGTTTCTAATGTATAGGCCCCTCAAAGCCACTTCAGAACTGAAGAGGTACCTTAAAAAAAAGGCTTTTGAAATTTTCTTAAAAATTGAGGCACTAAATCAAATAGAGAAAGTGCCTGGGACTGTATGTGATAGGGGGATGGAAGGGGGGAAAAAAGTGCGGGAAAAAATCAGGAGCAGGGATTGGTTGGGCAAGGGGATAGAGGAGGGGTTAGGAGCAGATAAATAGTTGAGGTCAAGGGCAGTTCACTATCTTACCTGCTGGAGCTGCAAACGTCAGACGTCTGGTCCTGTGAGAGATCTTCCTCTGCGGTCCAGGGCGTTTTCCGGAGTACAGATGGCGGATGAGCTGATGAGGCAGGTGGCACAGCGGGTTGCCACGGAGGGTACAAGCTGGCTGGAGGTGTTCCTGGCAGGGGATCGCAGGCAAGAGGTGTTACCTGCGGCGGTCGTCGGTGTCAGCAGCGGTGGAGTCCCGTCGGCGTCGGCAGTTAGAGGTAGGCCGCGCCGGGTTTCTCGGCCTCCTCCCCGTTTGAGCCCCAGTCCACCTTCAGCCACACAGAGGCGGGCCGGCACCGTTCGCTCGTCAGGAGCGGGACGGAGGCGCCGTCGCCTGCTCTCCCCTTCACCCGGTCCCGACGTCGTGCCACCCACTCCCCTGGCTGGGGGAGCTTCTGCAGTTCTCCCCATCCGGGCTGCAGGCAGTGCAAGGCCGCAAGCAGCCGCAGAAGCCGGGGCCGTGATTAGTGCACCGCTGGTTCTTCTTCCCGGCCCGACAGCTTTTTCCCTCTCACAGCAGGCCGTGGTTGAGAGGGGAGCTGGAGGGGGCGGTCTCAGGAGACCAGAGACGCAGGCCTCAGGCACCAGCAGGTTAGGTGTGCAGTTGCTGCCACCTGCTGGTGGTTCTGAAAATGACACAGAGCTGGGGAGAGAGCTGGTGAGTGGCCTGTTTTTACCAGGCACAGGCACTGTGAATGAGAGGAGTGCGCTGGGTGGATTGTCGTGCGGTAGCAGTGATCTGTTGCCGTGCAGGCAGTCTGCGGAGCAACGTGATTTGCCAGTTTCTCTTTCGGAGTTTTCTCTTCCAGGTGCGGTGTCGGCGAGACGCAGACGGCGAAGGAGACGGCATGGAAGAGGACATCATCGTGGTGGTCACGGGCGTCCACGCCATCAGGTTGAGAGACGTCGCCGTTCCCGGAGTAGGAGTGTGTCTTCCAGTACAGCATCTTCTTCGCCGTCCCAGTCGTCGTCGGGAGCTAGTACACCCAGCCGCACGGGAAGGAGATACACGAGGAGTCATCGGCGGGAGCACAGGGATCGTCATTCGTCTTCGCTGGTTCCGGTTCCAGAAGTCGCCTCAGCCTGTCCACCTGGTGTGGATCTGTCTGTGGTTCCGGTATCTGGGAGAGTTGATGCACCCTCGGAAGTGACGAGGACGCCCTTCTCCGGTGAGTCTCCATGTGGGAACGCATGGCTACCTAAGGGTGATTTATCTGCTATTGATTTAGTTTCGGCATTAAAAAGCTTGTTGGATGGTTTGGGTACAAAAGGCGGAGCTTCGGTTCCGTTGGTTTTGCCAGGGGGGGCTCAGCCTCCGCCTGAGCGGGCGGCCAGTATGTCTGGCTTGGCATTCCGTGATTCGCTGTTTTGTGGTGTAGCTCCTTTAGGTACTCACCTGTCTGCGGAGATCAAGGACAAGATATGGGCACATGACTTTGTGGATGTTTGGTCCTTGGTGTCGGTCGATTATGTGACGATAGATAAGGAGCGTGTTTTCGAAAGAGGTTCGGAGAAAAAGGTGAAAGTCGCGAAAACTTTTGGCAATTGGCTCCAGGGTTTTTCTACCTTGGCTCATGTCATCTGTCAACGTTTTCCGGAAAAAGGGGCCGAGCTGTTTGTGTATGTAGACACTATATTCAGTGCCCACAAATTGCACGGAGGTGCAGCTTGGTGGAGATATGACGAGGAATTTCGCCGTCGGTTGGCGATGACGCCTGACATTGGTTGGGCGTCGAAGGCGACGGATGTGTGGTTACAGCTAATATTGGCTCAAAAGCAGGCTCGGCCCTTTCAGGCAGGTGTCGCAGTTTCGGGTTCAGCACCCGGGATTGCGGCGCAGCGCCCAACAGGAGCATGTTGGCTCTACAATGAGGGACATTGCAGGTTCTATTCTTCCTGCAAGTTTCGTCATGAGTGCTCCATCTGCGGGGGTGCCCATTCCGCGCTTCGCTGTTTCCGACGGGCAAAACAACCTTCCAAGGTGGGTCCTGCCGGTGCAGCGGAGAACTCCGGTGAGCGCTCTCGCGATGGAACCGTGGCTCGCCAGGTATCCCAAGAGACAGGAAGCAGACTTGTTAGGTCGGGGCTTCAGTGAAGGTTTTTTCATTCCGCATGTTTTTTCTTCGGTTTTGATGTTGTCGGATAATTTAAAATCGGTGAAAGAAAACATGTGTTTGGCACGGGAAAAAGTGCTGAATGAGGTGTCTTTAGGCAGGATGGCGGGCCCCTTTGGGGAGCCACCTTATACGAATTTACGGGTTTCTCCTCTTGGCTTGGTCCCCAAAAAGGAACCGGGGAAGTTTAGGTTGATTCATCACCTTTCCTTCCCTCGTGGGGATTCGGTCAACGATGGGATTTCCAGAGATGAGGCTGCAGTGTCTTACACGTCTTTTGATGTGGCTGTGCGGTTGGTACGGGAGGCAGGCGTAGGTGCCTTGCTTGCTAAATCGGACATAGAGTCAGCTTTTCGTTTGTTGCCTGTGGATCCTGCCTGTTTCCATTTGTTGGGATGTCGGTTAGATGAGCAGTTTTTTGTAGACATGTGTTTGCCTATGGGTTGTGCCATCTCATGTTACTATTTTGAAGTTTTTGGTTCCTTTTTGGAATGGACGGTTCGTTTCAAGACAGGTATTTCTTCGGCCATTCATTATCTAGACGTCTTTTTATTTGTAGGTCCAAGTGATTCAGGAATATGTGGTTATTTGCTGAAAACCTTTCGAGTTTTAATGTCCGAATTTGGTGTCCCGGTAGCAGAAGAGAAGACGGTTGGTCCGGCTACGATTTTGTCGTTTCTGGGTATTGAAATTGATACGCAAGAGATGGTTTTCAAATTACCTGACGACAAGCTTGCGCGTCTGCTTTGTACCATTGACGAATTTGTTTTATCAAAAAAGGTTACCCTGAAGCATCTTCAGTCACTGTTAGGGTTGCTGGTTTTTGCTTGCAGGATCGTTCCCATGGGTCGCGTTTTCTCTAGACGCCTATCATTGGCGACTAGGGGTATTTCGCGCTCAAATCATTTCATTCGTGTCACTAGGCAAATGAAAGATGATTTGCGCGTGTGGCAGACTTTTTTGCGATCTTTTAATGGTAGGGCGATTTGTCAGTCGGAGGAGGTTTCCAGTTTTGAGTTACAACTGTTTACAGATGCTGCTGGCAGTGTCGGTTGCGGTGCGGTTTTTGGAGCGGAGTGGTGTTTTGCACGTTGGCCTGTGGGCTGGAGTAGTATGGGTCTGACATTGAATTTGACACTTTTAGAACTCTTTCCCATTGTGGTTGCAGTGGAGTTGCGGGGTTCAAAGATGTTGAATAGTCGCATACGTTTTTGGACGGACAATATGGCAGTGGTGCAGGCTGTTAACAATTTGTCTTCTGGATCATTGCCGGTTTTGGCGTTACTTAGGCATCTAGTTCTACGTTGCATGCAATGTAACATTTGGTTTCGGGCTACACATGTGCCGGGTGTTGAGAATAAAATCGCAGATGCCTTATCTCGTTTGCAGATGGGGGTCTTTCGGGAGCTTCACCCGGGAGCACGGCTGGAAGGGGAGCGTTGCCCGAATCACTTATGAGCCCTGGTCGAGGGGAACTTGCCCGGCTAGTTCAAGGTTCTGTGGTACCAGGTACATGGCGGAGCCATAATAAGTTTTGGGCGGAGTGGTTGGAATTATCTGGCGGGGTTTTTCCTACAAATGATGAGCGGCATTATGAGGTTACGTTGGAGTATTTGTCTCGGATGCGTACTAATGGTTCTTCGGTGTACACGGTGTCAAAAAGTTTGACTGGTATTGCGTTTATGTTGAAGTTGTGGGGTTGTACTGATGTGACGAAAATGTTTGTTATTAGACAGGCATTGAAGGGGTGGAAGAAGGAGCATATTGTGAAGGATGCTAGGAGGCCTATTACATATGCTTTATTACTAAGGATGCTGATGGTTGTTCCGGCTGTTTGCTTTGATCCTTATGAGTCTGTTTTGCTACGTACTGCTTTTTCTTTGCCCTTTTTCGCAGCATTGCGGGTGAGCGAATTGGTGTCACCGAGCGCAAAGCGGTTTGGGGGTCTTCTGTTTGCGGATGTTTTATTGGAGGAAAAAGTGGTCCGGGTATGTGTGAGACGGTCCAAGACTGATCAGATGGGCGTTGGTGTTTGGTTGTGTGTGAATTCATTGGGTGGTGAATTCTGTCCAGTTCGTTTGGTGCGTGAGTTTTTGTCTTTTCGAGCTGATGGGGTTCCTTTCTTGGTACATTCTAATTCTTTGCCGCTTACTCGATTTCAATTTGGAGCCGTTCTTAAGTCTTGTTTGGAGCATTTGGGCGTTGATCCTGCTGAGTTTGGGACTCATTCGTTTAGAATAGGGGCAGCCACGGAGGCTAATGCTTTAGGTATGGGGGAGGAAGATATTAAACGTCTGGGTAGGTGGAGTTCAACTTGTTATAGGTCCTATGTGCGTCCGGATCTGGTGTTGTTTTGATTTTCTTTGTCATTTCAGAACATCGGCCGGAAGTATGGATAGTTGGCCATTCTTTTATTTTCTGGGCAGCTCGGCGGGCTGAATATCGGCCTTTAGGCCTCAGTCTTGGGGTGTCATCGGCCGAGGTGCACTGGAAAGGTATCAGAGGGCTGAGGTGGGTTCAGCTGTTGCCGTTAATAGTTGAAGTTAGTCGGGAATGCCGTGGTCCAATTGTGCTCGTTATACATGTTGGGGGAAATGATTTGGGAAAGGTGAAATTGTCGGAGTTGTTGTCCCTTATCAAGGCTGATTTAGGTCATTTCAAACAGCTTTTTGCTGATTGTGTGATTGTCTGGTCTGAGGTGATTGCACGAACTCATTGGCGAGGAGCTAGAAGTGCTGTGGCCGTCGAGCGGTCAAGACGGGTGTTGAATGTTCGTATTTCCAGGTTTGTTCGTTCCATTGGGGGGGTAGCAATTCGTCATTTGATGTTGGAAGGTGACAATGGGGACTTATTGTTATCTGACGGCGTTCATTTAAATGACATTGGGATCGACATCATGCTGTCGGGTCTGCAAGATGGAGTGGAGGCTGGTTTGGCATTGTGTGGTGGGGGTGGTCGGAGTACCGCATAGGTGTTCGCAGTATCCTCCTTGGCGGACATAGGCTCTGAAGAGTAAAATCCGGAGAAGAACCTACATGCGCGCCGCTTCACAGTGGGCGGCATCACAGGAGATGTGAATAAATTAAGTGGTTACTTCATGGCCATGTGATACAAAAATGTTTGGTTGTGTTAAATAAAGCTGTGGCCATTCCCACATTCTCCAAGAAACAGGTTTCGTTGCTTTATTGGTTTATTAAATGGGGTAATGATGCATCAGCGACACTTAATATGGGGATAACATTAGTACATGCAGTCTTGAGGCACTAAATCAAATAGAGAAAGTGCCTGGGACTGTATGTGATAGGGGGATGGAAGGGGGGAAAAAAGTGCGGGAAAAAATCAGGAGCAGGGATTGGTTGGGCAAGGGGATAGAGGAGGGGTTAGGAGCAGATAAATAGTTGAGGTCAAGGGCAGTTCACTATCTTACCTGCTGGAGCTGCAAACGTCCCTCCCGCCCTCCCTCTTTGGAAAAATTTGGGTGTGTAGTTATGGTGTTTTCTCTGTCTTTTAATTTCTTTGCTTTTCTATGCCATGTCTATTATGGCTCGTCAGTTGCTTCCTTTTTCTTTGCGTAGGCGTGTTTCTGTGGTTTTTCTTTGTTTTTCAGATGTCACAGCAGGCGGAGATAGGCTCTGAAGAGTAAAATCCGGAGAAGAACCTACATGCGCGCCGCTTCACAGTGGGCGGCATCACAGGAGATGTGAATAAATTAAGTGGTTACTTCAGGGCCATGTGATACAAAAATGTTTGGTTGTGTTAAATAAAGCTGTGGCCATTCCCACATTCTCCAAGAAACAGGTTTCGTTGCTTTATTGGTTTATTAAATGGGGTAATGATGCATCAGCGACACTTAATATGGGGATAACATTAGTACATGCAGTCTATGAGAAATTGCTGTTTATGTTCTAAGCCTTGTAACGTCCCATAAAAATAAAAGAATGTTCAAAAAACTATGCCAATCTAAAGTAGACATATGGTAAATGTGAACTAGTACATTTTTTGGGTGGTATAATCGTCTGTTTTACAATCAGATGCATTTAAATTCTGAAAAAAGCTTTTTTTTCAAAATTTTCTCTAAATTTTGCAATTTTTCACCAATAAACCCTGAATATATCGACCAAATTTTACCACGAACATGAAGCCCAATGTGTCACGAGAAAACTATCTTAGAATCGCTTGGATAGGTTTAAGCATTCCCATGTTATTACCACATAAATTGAAATATGTCAGATTTGAAAAATGGGCTCTGAGCCTTAAGGCCAAAACTAGGCTGCGTCCTTAAGGGGTTAAAGAGTTGAAAGTTTAAGCTTAGATCTCCCCCCCACACACACACAAACGACGCGAACAGTGAGTTGACCATTTTTAAAAACGCTTGGGCACAATCACATCTACATGTTCCAGTATATACAACAGCTTGGGCAAGACAATAAATTTCAATAGATTTAGTCGTCCCGCCACCAACAGAGGCAAAAGTTTCCATGCTTGGAGTTTATCCTTTAGGTATTTCAGTAAAGGTGTGACATTTAAATCATTGGATCGGGTATTATCCCTGGCAATACATATGCCCAAATATTTGAAGTCAGGGGGTGACTCTCAAACCACAGAAATCTGAATCCAAACCACAATCATCCCGTCTCAGAGGCATTAAGAAAGATTTCTGCCAATTTATCAATAAACCGGAAAATTTCCCAAAAACATTAATGATGGAAATAGCTCTAGGAAGAGTAGCATTAGGGTTAGTCATGATGAGTGCCATGTCATCCACATAAAGACCTATACAGTCCTCACTAGAGCCTATACTAATGCCCAGATACGGAGAATCTTGTCTAATCTGGAGAGCCAATGGCTCTATGGCAAGTGCAAATAGGAGTGGCGAAAGGGGGCACCTCTGCCTTGTGCTCCTATGGAGGCAAAAATAATGGGACAGCACCCCGTTCACCAACACCTGCGCCCTAGGATACCGATACAACAAAGACACCCATTTAATGAAACGATCCACGGGGATGGATCTTGCACAAATCTCTCCTCTGCTTGCAGCCACTTTTGGGCCAATTCCTCCTCCTGATGGGCTGAAGAACGTTTTACATAAGAAATGGAAGACCGGAGACACCCCCACAAGTAGGCCTTAAAGGTATCCCAAACAAGCAGACGATTCTCCATTTGAGAGTGAGCATCTATTAATATTGACAATTGGTCAGGTATCCGGTCATTCTGCTGGATGAGTTGGAGCCAGAAAGGATTAATTTTATACACTCCCCTCCGCCCAACCTGTTGCATTTGCAATTTCACTAGTACTGGACTATGATCCGAGATCCCTCTTGGTAAATGAGAAATATAATCCACTTCTCTTAAGACGGTAGGAGACCCAAAAATATAGTCTATTCTAGATAGTGCATTGTGTTGTGGAGTATGGCATGTCAATTCTCTAATACAAGTATGAGTAGCCCTCCATAAATCTATCCACCCCATTTCTTGCATAAGTAGATAAGTAGGTTCAGTGGTGATGGTCCAATGGAACTACGTCCCTCAGGACGGTGGAGACGGTCCATAAAGGGGTCCATAAGAAGGTTGAAATCCCCCATCAATATAATACGGGATCCCGAATATGAAGACGCAAACCTCATTGTAGCCTGAACAATCTCCAGTGTGGCAGGTGGGGGTTATAAATGCCCATGATCACATGGGGATACTCATCAATGACTGCCTGCAGAAAAATAAATCTACCATGAGGATCAATGCTTGACTGTAGCAGCTTCCATCGAAGCCGAGAGTGTACCATTATTGCCACCACTCTAGAATAGGAAGTGTGTGAGGCATGCCCAACCCATTGTAACCAGGGTTTATTCAGAACATGAACCATATCAGGGGTCAAGTGCTTTTCTTGCAAACAAATCAAGTGGGGTTGGTGTGGTCACAGAACAGCGAAAATCATAAGCCTCTTGTCATGGGAGCCCATACCTCGCACATTTCAGGACATGAACTGTAATCCCGCCATCTCCCATGTTGAAGACTTATCTGACAGCTATACCCCAAAATTCCTCGAACCATATCTGAGCATCCAAATATCTGATCCAGTAATTATATCTTATTGTTCTTAATACATTTAGTCTAAGCACATACATGTCTACACCGTGTTCCAAATTATTATGCAAATGTTCTTTTTCGCTGATTTTCAAATGACAGTCAGTATAATCTTCAAGCCATCAACCGTTGGAGTATAATGCAAATTTTATTGAACAAATCTCCTAATGATAACAGATTTTTTTTTCGAAGTAAAAAACTCCAAATTCACTGTTTCAAATTATTATGCACAACAGAGATAAAAACATTTTAAAGGTTGTAAAGAGAACTAAAATGGTAATTTGTTGAATTTGCAGCATCAGGAGGTCATATTTACAGAAATCAAAAGCTCTTCCAATCAAAAAAAACTTAGCAAGCAAAGTTACATGTAAACATAGGACCCCTTCTTTGATATCACCTTCACAATTCTTGCATCCATTGAATTTGTGAGTATTTGGATAGTTTCTGCTTGAATATCTTTGCAGGATGTCAGAATAGCCTCCCAGAGCTTCTGTTTTGATGTGAATTGCCTCCCACCCTCATAGATATTTTACTTGAGGATGCTCCAAAGGTTCTCAATAGGGTTGAGGTCAGGGGAACATGGGGGCCACACCATGAGTTTCTCTCCTTTTATGCCCATAGCAGCCAATGACACAGAGGTATTCTTTGCAGCATGAGATGGTGCATTGTCATGCATGAAGATAATTTTGCTACGGAAGGCACGGTTCTTCTTTTTGTACCACGGAAGAAAGTGGTCAGTCATAAACTCTACGTACTTTGCAGAGGTCATTTTCACACCGTCAGGGACCCTAAAGGGGCCTACCAGTTCTCTCCCCATGATTCCAGCCCAAAACATGAATCCGCCACCTCCTTGCTGATGTCGCAGCCTTGTTGGAACATGGTGGCCATTCTCCAACCTTCCACTACTCCATCCATCTGGACCATCCAGGGTTGCACGGCACTCATCAGTAAACAACACGGTTTGAAAATTAGTCTTCATGTATTTCTGAGCCCACTGCAACCCTTTCTGCTTGTGAGCATTGTTTAGGGGTGGCCGAATAATAGCTTTATGCACACTTGCAAAGCTCTGGAGGATCCTACACCTTGAGGTTCGCGGGACTCCAGAGGCACCAGCGGCTTCAAATACCTGTTTGCTGCTTTGCAATGGCATTTTAGCAGCTACTCTCCTAATCCTATTAATTTGTCTGTCAGAAACCTTCCTCATTATGCCTTTATCTGAACGAACCCGTCTGTGCTCTGAATCAGCCACAAATCTTTTCACCGTACGATGATCACGCTTAAGTTTTCTTGAAATATCCAATGTTTTCATACCTTGTCCAAGGTATTGCATATTTCACGCTTTTCGGCAGCAGAGAGATCCTTTTTCTTTCCCATATTGCTTGAAACCTGTGGCCTGCTTAACTCCTTCCTGCACACGGGCGTGATTGTACGTCCGAAATGTAACTGATTTCCCGCATTCGGGCGTACAGTTACGCCCAAGCTTCAAACTGTCACCATGTCAACAGACATGGTGACAGCGTCCCGATCGCAACTGTCATAGATAGTTGCCGAGCAGGACTCGCGGCATAGGACCAATCAGAGTGGTCCCGTGCCGGCACGAGCTATGATTGGCCAGCCAGTACTGACAGGCCAATCACAGCGCAGGAGCAGTGGTTTGCCGGCATCTCCGTCTCTGACAAGCTCATTCCTGTCAGAGAGCTTGTCAGAATCGAAGACAAGTACAGTTACAGTGAAGAAATGAAAAGAAGAACCCAAAAACCCAGCGAACTGCCCCTTTTGTGCCCTTTTGTGCCCACTAACCAGTGATCACCCCCTTTGGTGCCCACTGGTTAAGAAAAAAAAATTAAAAAAAATATATATACTTATATAAATATATATATTGTATATCATTTCAGTCCCCCACAGTGTCCTTCTGCCATGCTGTGATCTGTCACCTGTCGGAGTACCCGGTCGCCATCACCCTGCTGTGTCCCTAGATTGCCCACTGCCCGAGTTCCCTGTTAGGTAGCAATGCCACGTCTCATTTAGTTTTTCCCCTGCAGGTAGGGTACCCTTACTAATTGAATACAGCAGGGTCTGTTCTCATTCCACAGTTGAGAGTAGCGGTTTATTTTTTTATAAAAAAAATGTAAAAAAAAAAGTTCCAAATTTTTTTTTCCCGTTAGTGGTAGCAAGAGTTTATTAGTATGGCCAAAAGAGTCTTCTCAGCCGAGGAAGCATATGAAATGCTGTGTTCCAATACGGACAGCGCGAGTGAAGGTGAAAAGAAGTTCGTGCTTCCAACTTATGTGTTTAGTGAGACAGTCATCAGCTTCAGACAGGTTAGTAATAAATAATGCACGTTCTCCATCCACAACTCGAAGTCTAGCAGAATACGCCATTGAATATGGGATCTGCAAGTCCCGAAGCCGTCTTTTAATCTGAGCATAGGACGCTCTTTGACGCTGCAGATCAGGCGAAAAATCGGGATAAATGGATACCGCAGTATTGTCAAACCGGATTCCTCCAGCCTTGCGGGCCTCCAAGAGAACAGTATCACGGTCCTTACAATTTAGCAGGCGGGCTAACAGGGGTCTCGGGGGAGGCTCCCGGAATGGGAGGTCTTGCTTGTAAGCGATGAGCCCTCTCCACTGTAAACGCCATCGAAAATAAGGCTCCAAGTAAGGTTTCCCTAAGCCATTTTTCCACAAATTCTCCAGGGTGTTGCCCCTCCGCCTTCTCCGGCAATCCCACAATCTGGAGATTATTTCGCTGCGACCTATTTTCCAAGTCATCCGCTTTCTGACGCCACAAATCCACCTTTCAGTGTAGGTCTTGTATATCAGCCGGCAGGCCCTCAGTGCGGTCTTCCAGGGAGGATACGCGACCATCCGTCTCCCGCTCTCTCAAATTTTGAAGGTCTTGGCGCAGCAGGCCCACGTCAACCCTCACCTCATCAATCTTAGCGGTAAGCGATGTTCGGGTATCGAGGATATCGGTTAAGAGTTTCTCTGATGCTTCTGGTAGTGTCATTTCTTTAGCCATGTGACAGCAAGTGTAGAATACTCTACCGCCGCCATTGCGGATGTCGGCATAGACGAGCTCCCACCGGTGCCATCTTGGTTCATAAGTTTTTCCGTCTAGTCAGTTGCCTTAGTCGGTCCCATCCTGCTCTTGGGAGATTTCCTTCCCTTCTTACGCAGTAAGTATGGAAATTTGGCAGGATTTATAGTCACAGGATGAGATTAAGCAGGATGCTGACCCGGAGCTACCGCCGCACACGTCCTCTCACATCAGCAGTTGGCCATGCCCCCCTTCTATAGTAGTTTTAATTCAGTAACAATGGGGGTATTTTTAAAGTCACTATGTGGTTATGGTGTGGCAGTATTATTCAGTAACAGTACGGGGGTATTATTTAGTCACTATGGTTACAGTCTGAAGGTATTATTAAGTAACAGTACGGGGGTATTATTCAGTCACTATGTGGTTATAGTGTGGAGGTATTATTCAGTAACAGTACGGGGGTATTATTTAGTCACTATGGTTACAGTCTGGCGGTATTATTAAGTAACAGTACGGGGGTATTATTCAGTCACTATGTGGTTATAGTGTGGAGGTATTATTCAGTAACAGTACGGGGGTATTATTCAGTCACTATGTGGTTCTAGTGTGGAGGTATTATTCAGTAACAGTATGGGGGTATTATTCAGTAACAGTATGGAGGTATTATTCAGTAACAGTATGGGGGTATTATTCAGTAACAGTATGGGGGTATTATTCAGTAACAGTATGGAGGTATTATTCAGTAACAGTATGGGGGTATTATTCAGTAACAGTATGGAGGTATTATTCAGTAACAGTATGGAGGTATTATTCAGTAACAGTATGGGGGTATTATTCAGTAACAGTATGGGGGTATTATTCAGTAACAGTATGGGGGTATTATTCAGTAACAGTATGGAGGTATTATTCAGTAACAGTATGGAGGTATTATTCAGTAACAGTATGGAGGTATTATTCCGTAACAGTATGGGGGTATTATTCAGTAACAGTATGGGGGTATTATTCAGTAACAGTATGGGGGGTATTATTCAGTCACTATGTGGTTATAGTGTGGAGGTATTATTTAGTTACAGTATGGGGGTATTATTCAGTCACTATCTGATTATGGCGTGGAGGTATTATTCTGTAACAGTATGGGGGTATTATTCAGTCACTATGTGGTTATAGTGTGGAGGTATTATTCAGTAACAGTACGGGGGTATTATTCAGTCACTATGTGGTTATAGTGTGGAGGTATTATTTAGTTACAGTATGGGGGTATTATTCAGTCACTATCTGATTATGGCGTGGAGGTATTATTCTGTAACAGTATGGGGGTATTATTCAGTCACAGTATGCAGATAATATAATCCGGTATAGTGGTATGATATCATAACTGTATATGTATATAGATTTTTTTTTGTGCGAGAGGGGGGACATTTGCTTTGGGTCTTACAACACTCCTGGACCAGCTAGAAATCAGCGATGCAGTTCTCTGCGCACCGCCTTCAGAATTGACTGCATTATTGATACAGTAAGGCTTCGTTCACATCTGCGTCGGGATTCAATTGAGGGCTTCCGTCAGACCTTTCCGTCTGGGGGAACCCATGAACGCAAACCAAACGGAAACCATAGCTTCCTTTGGCATTACCTTTGATTTCAATGGTAATGTTTCAGTTTCAAATGGTTTCCGTTTGTCTCCGTTCCATAAGATAATTTTTTTGGGACGGAATCAATAGCGCATTAGTTTTTGTTTGGTTGGCGTTCATGGGTTCCCCTGATGGAAAGGTCTTACAGAAGTCATCAATGGAACCCTGACGCAGATGTGAACAGGCCCTAATTCAGCATTTGGGTTCCCGCTTTTAACCTTGCCCAGGGGGACACTTTGTCTAAAACCGGCCCTGCCTGTAATGGTGGCATCCTATTACAATACTACGCTATAATTCAATGAGCTCTTTAAAATGACCCATTCTTTCACAAATGTTTGTAAAGGCGACTGCATGGCTAAGTGCTGGATTATATGCATCTGTGGCAATGGGACTGAATGAAACACCGGAATTCAATGATTTAGAGGTGTGTCCTAATACTTTTCTTTATATAGTACAGGGGTCATCAACTTTTGACACTCCAGGTGTTGTGAAACTACAACTCCCAGCATGCCCTGACAGCCAAATACTTTAGTATTCCAAACAAAGGCTGTTAGGGCATGGTGGAAATTGTAGTATCATAACAGCTGTAGTGCCAAAGGTTGCTAACCCCTGATATAGTGTATTTCAGCAAATATTATTCTCATTTCTGGTATTCCCATTGATGGCATAGGGATAGCAGAAGACTGTGCCAACCAGGGGCATAGTTAAAGGCTTTTGGGCCCTCGTGAAAAAATTCAGCTTGGGCCCATTTCCCACCACCTATAATAAAACTAAAATGTTAACACGTTTTACATATTAAGGCCTCATGCACACGGCCATGCCTGTAATCACGGCACGCTGACACCCCATTTTCGTGCCGTGCTCCCATACAAAGTATGGGAGCACGGCCCATAAAAATCGAAAAGTAGGAGATGCTCCATAATTCCCGGCACAGTTCTATGGCACGGACACCCTTCCGTACCGATACGGAAAGGTGTCCGCGGCCAATAGAACCGGGCGGGTCCGTAATTGCGGACCATATTGCGGTCCGCAAGTATGATTTTTTTTTACGGTCGTGTGCATGGGGCCTAATCCAAAATAATTTATTAAACATGCTTACAAGCTCCAGCTGGATTTCCCTTTTTAAACATTTAATAATATGACGATACAGTGACTGACTAACACTGCCATACAGTAACTCAATAATACTACCATATAGAGACTAAATAATACCACCATACAGGTACTGATTAATACTGCCATACAGAGACTGAATAAACCCACTATACAATGACTGAATATTACCACCACAAAGTGACTGACTACCACTATACAGGGACTGAATAATACCTTCATACAGTGACTGAATAATACCTTCATACAGTGACTGAATAATACAACATACATTGACTGAATAATACTTTCATACAGTGATGGAATAATACCCCATACAGTAACTGAATAATACCACAATACAGTGACTGAGAAATACCACCATACAGTGCCTGAATAATACAACCATACAATGAATGAATAATACCACCATACAGAGAATGAATAATACCACCATAAAGTGACTGAATACCACCATACGCTGACTGAATAGTACCACTCCACAGTGACTGAATAGTACCACTCCACAGTGACTGAATAGTACCACTCCACAGTGACTGAATAATACCACATACAGTGACTGAATAATACCACATACAGTGAATGAATAATACCACTATACAGTGACTGGATAATACCACCTCACAATTACTGATAAATACCACTATGCAGTGATATAATATATACCACTATACAGTGATACCAATATACTGCATTGCAGTGACTAAGTAATAAAGAACAGTGACTGAATAAAAATGCCATAAAGTAAATCCAATGGCTCATTTAGTCTTTGGTTGTACTTGTTTTATTTCTCTTTCTTTTTCATGTGGCCCAGGCCATCAGCCAGTATCCCGATACATAGTACTTACCAGCCAGAACCCCTTGCATACTGCCACCCAATGCTACACCTACCCTGATCCGTGCTCCAGGTGAACTTTCCAGTTCAATAGAGGGGAAGGTGGTTTGTTTGGCCATGGTGGATGTGTACGCAGGAGTAGGTGCTTATGTACCTCCAAGGCAGGGTCTTATCTCGTCACATTGCTGTAGGCTGTCATTTACTGCACCAACCTACAGCAGAATGACGGAGTGATACGATATCTAGCCATTGAGGAACAATTTGAGTTGGCAGTTTATTAGGATCCAGTAGATTATTTTCTGCTCACTATATTCTATCTATCATATCAACAGTGCAAGTTATAAAAACCAACGAGTTGATCTTAAAAGGAATAAAAAGAAAATTAACCAGTTAGTTGGCACCAATTTGCCTTTTTACGTTACTAACGTGGTGTTCCATGCTAGGTAGAGCAGATGTTCGGGTGTTTAATGACAACCAAGCTCCTGCTCTAATGGCCGGTATCAGAGGAACATCTGTTGTCGACCGTTAGCCCCTTATTGCGGTGTTTAATAACGACTGCAGTTTATAATTGGGACTCCCTCTTTAAGCCAATTGGGATCCTGTGACCCGATCGCACGGTGCTGATGGGTTTTGATGGTGGCCGGGGCCTAATGAAGGCAGGGACTAATAGGATGCCTGACAGGCATAATACACTGTAATACACTGTATTATTAAAGGGATCAATTGATCGTAGAGTGAAGTCCCATTGTAGGAATGATAAGAAATTGTAAAAACAAATCAATAAAGTTTTTAGAAAATTGTAATCGTACTGACCCACTAAGTAAAGATATCTTGTTATTTATACCGCACGTTGAAAGGTGTAAATTTCAACGCAAAAAAAGATTGTCAGAATTGCAGTTTCTTTTACATTCCCCCTTTAAAAAAAAAGTGAAGAGAAGTCAATAAGTTAAATGTACTTAAAAAGAAGGCATTAAAAAATACAACTCGTCCCGCAAAAAACAAACTCTCATATGGCTATGTGAACGGAAAAATGAAAAAGTTATCACCTGTGGAATGCAACAATGAAAAAACTTGGTTATTAGGGTTGAAAATAGCCTGGTCCCTAGAAGGTTAAAAGCTTTATACTTTTTATCAGTCAATTTCCAATTTGGGCTAAAATAGAAATGTCTACAAAAAATGGTTTATGAATGATAAAAAGCAGAAAAGGTTCTTTTTTTTTCTCTCCCTTTATTCACTGCCATAAAGGTTAACAGTAAGGCCTCATGCACGCGACCGTGCATTTGCGGCCGTATACTCTCCGCAATTGTGGATCTGGAATTGCAGATAGTATAGAACCACCGGCGTAACTAGGAAAGACTGGGCCGCATAGCAAACTTTTGACTGGGGCCCCCCCTCCCCTCGGTGTCACACAACCCCCCCCCCTTGTAGATAGTGTCTTTTTTACAGCCCCCCCCGTAGATAACGCCATACAGCCCCCCTCTGTAGATAGCACCATACATCCCCCTGTAGAGAACGCCATACAGCCCCCTGTAGATAACGCCATACAGCCCCCCTGTAGATAACGCCATACAGCCCCCCTGTAGATAACGCCATACAGCCCCCCTGCAGAGAATGCCATACAGCCCCCCCTGTAGAGAACGCCATACAGCCCCCCTGTAGGGAACGTCATACAGCCCCCCCTGTAGAGAACGCCATACAGCCCCCCCTGTAGGGAACGCCATACAGATCCCCCCCTGTAGGGAACGCCATACAGCCACCCCTCCCTGTATGGAACGTCATACACCCCCCCTGTAGAGAACGCCATACAGCCCCCCCCCTGTAGGGAACGCCATACAGCTCCCCCCCCCCCCCTGTAGGGAACGCCATACAGCGTCCCCCCTCCCAAAAAAATGCGACCTACAGTGTGTCCTACAAAATACATGTATCCCCTCTCCACAGGATCTCCACAGGATAGGGGATACATGAGTGATCACTGGCAGCGATAGGGAGAACGGGGGACTGAAAGTCCCCCAAGTTCTCCATCACAAACCTCTGACTTCCGGCGTCTGCGCAGCTCAATAAAAATGAAAGGAGCGCTGGTCACGCATGCGCACAAGCACGACCGGCGCTCCATTCATTTCTACGGAGCTGCCGACACAGACCCCGGAAGTCCGAGGTTTGTGATGGAGAACTTCAGGGGACTTTCAGTCCCCCGTTCTCCCTATCCCTGCCAGAGATCACACATGTATCCCCTATCCTGTGGAGATCCTGTGGAGAGGGGATACATGTCTTTTGCTCTATTTTGCGCCTTCAGGACCAAATCACGTCGTTAGCCCAACAAATAAAAAAGTTATAGCCATTTAACTAACACGTGCTAAAAATGGCTATAACTTTTTTATTTGTTGGGCTAACGACGTGATTTTTGCGACGTTTTTTTCCGTAGACAATGCAGGTTTCATTTTTTATCGTTTTTATACACACCTTTTTTGCTATTTTAGAATTTTTATTCATAAAGTTTGAAAATAATAGTAAAAAAATAAGCTTTTTTACATTTCAGCTATTTATTTTTTTTGGTAATAACATAGTTTTACCCTAAAATAGACCTTTTATTTGTGATCGTCATTGTCTACCGTAAATTTTTATATATTACATGTCTATATTAGGGTAATTGGGTCAGCGCTAAGGTTACAACAATGATTGGCGGGGGGGGGGAGTTTTTTTTGGGGGTGGGTATTTTATGTGTATTTATTATTTAATTTTTTTTTGCACTTTACTTTACTATTTTTTTATTACTATGGTCTGTCCCCCAAAGGTCAAAGAAGACCTTTGGGGAACTTTATATATTTTTTTTCTTTCTTTTACACCATGTTTTTCCACTGTAACTGGAGCTGCACGGCAGCCCCAGTTACAGCGGAAATCAGCCCTCTCATAGTGACGATTGTCACTAATAGGGCTGTGCTGGGTCTAGTAAGACCCAGCAGCAGTCTGCCACTAACGGCACCCGGCGATCATGTGACCAGTCACATGATCACCGGGAGGAATAGAGACAGCGCCGCTGATGCTGTCTCTACTCCTGTACACAGCGCGCATTCAGCGCTGTGTACAAGTGATCAGAGAAGACAGAAGCAGCGAAAGCTGCTTCTATCCTCTCCTCAGGGTCCCCGGCAGTCACTGACAGCCGGAGACCCGACATTCAGCTGCCCGATCGCGCGGGCAGCAAGTTAAAACCCGAGCCGTAGAAAGTCTATGGCTCGGGTTTTAAGGACCCTGACCGCTGGCCGTAAAAATACAGCCAGCGGTCGGGAACCAGTTAATGGCAGAGCGGGGAGATACCTCCCTGCTCTGCCGTAGTGTTCAGTGGCGTCCCGCTGTAGCAGCCATAGCGGCTGCTAGCGGAGCCTCCGGCCATGGTAGCAGCCGCTACTGCTGCTACAGCGGTAGTTACGCCACTGTATAGAACACATTCTATATTATGGGCCAATGCACACGACCGTGGTTTCCAAGATCCGTACATTGCCTGGATCCCAAAGTGCAAAAATAGGACATGTGGACCCCAACTGCGGTCAGGGCTAATTAAAGTCAATGCACATCTTGCATGTGCACGGTCCATGATTGCGGGCGGCCCACGCATTACACTTCGCGGCCTGTCCGTGCCGTAATTACGGACCGTGCACACGGCTACAGTGGTGTGCATGGGGCCTTACATCATTATGGCTGGGGCTAGACATAGACTTTTGTTTTGTAGTGAGGAATAAATCGCTGTCCATAGGAATGCATTAGGCTACGGCTACACATAGAGTATTTATCTCACTACAAAAAAATTTGCTCTGGTAAATCGCTGTCCATAGGAAAGCATTGAGTAGCTTGAGAATCTCTTCAAAATCTCTCCAGAAAAGGGGGTAGCTCTGAAATCCCAGCAAGTAGCGATTAAAAATAAATTAGCAATCACTTCCCTGGAGCGATTTTGAAGACATTTTCAAGCTAATCAATACATTCCTATGGACAGCGTTTATCACAACAATATTAAAGCGATTGTTTTGTAGTACAATAAATACTCTGTTTGTAGACCTAGTCACTACAAAAAAAAGTATAAATCTGGATGCAGCCTATCAGTAAATGGGTGAAAGCTTGAAAAGAAAAAAACAATTAAAACTCAAGCCTGCACTACCACAGACCTACCACTAGAGGTCTCTATTACATATAAACTATGCATGCAAGGTTATAATCTGGACATGCTATGGAATTACAAGGATCAGCAGGTTTTACTCTGAATTTCAGACATCAGCATCAAGGGTGGACACATCATATGTGAAATCTTTGCAGATGCACAGGGACCCAGTAAGTAAGGGGGGCCCATTTACCCCATAAAAGCATCTTCCTACTGTCTATTAGATTTAATGTACTGAATTGCATGGCTCACAATTATTGGTGGATTGTTAGCGACAATGTGGCTCATAGTTATGAGACCTATGTGGCAGGCACATATGGGCAGGGGCGTAGCTAGGGGGGGGGGCAGGCGGGGCATGTGCCCCGGGCGCCGCTCAGAGGGGGGCGCCAGCTCCACCTCCTCCTGCACTATAATTGTACCTGTGTCGCAAGGACACAGGTACAATTAGAAGCAATGAATGACCGGGCACGTTCCGTGCCCGGCCATTCAGCGCCTCTCCACGAATGAAGCGACTGGTACCTTTTGTACCAGTGACGCTTCCGTCGATGAAAGGCGCTGATTGACTGGCAGGGAAAGTCATCCTGCCCAGCCAATCAGCGCCTTTCATAGACGCTGTGTTCAACCCCCTGGAGACCTGCGCAGAAGAGAGCAGGTCTCCATGGCTGCCGGACGGCGTGGGAGTGGGAATAAGGTGAGTTTGAATATTTTTTTCTTTTTAAATTGTAATAGAAGTGTGGCTGTATCTGCGGGGGGACGGACTATATCTACAGGGGGGGCTATATCTACAGGGGGTGGGCTATATACAGGGGGACTATATCTACACGGGGGCTATATCTACAGGGGGTGGGCTATATACAGGGGGACTATATCTACAGGGGGCTATATCTACAGGGGGTGGGCTATATACAGGTGGACTATATCTACAGGGGGTGGGCTATATACAGGTGGACTATATCTACAGGGGGTGGGCTATATACAGGGGGACTATATCTACAGGGGGTGGGCTATATACAGGGGGACTATATCTACAGGGGGTGGGCTATATACAGGGGGACTATATCTACAGGGGGCTATATACTGGGGTGGGCTATCTACAGGGGGACCATATCTACTGGGGGTGGGCTATATACAGGTGGACTATATCTACAGGGGGTGGGCTATATACAGGGGGACTATATACTGGGGTGGGCTATCTATGGAGCATCATATACAGGGGTGGGCTATATAGTATATAGCCCCCTGTAGATATAGCCCACCCCTGTAGATATAGCCCACCCCTGTAGATATAGCCCACCCCTGTAGATATAGCCCAACCCTGTAGATATAGCCCACCCCTGTAGATATAGCCCACCCCTGTAGATATAGCCCAGCCCTGTAGATATAGCCCACCCCTGTAGATATAGCCCACCCCTGTAGATATAGCCCACCCCTGTAGATGTAGCCCACCCCTGTAGATGTAGCCCACCCCTGTAGATGTAGCCCACCCCTGTAGATGTAGCCCACCCCTGTAGATATAGCCCAGCCCTGTAGATATAACCCACCCCTGTATATAGCCCAGCCCTGTAGATATAGCCCAGCCCTGTAGATATAGCCCAGCCCTGTAGATATAGCCCAGCCCTGTAGATATAGCCCACCCCTGTAGATAGCCCACCCCTGTAGATATAGTCCCCCTGTAGATATAGTCCCCCTGTAGATATAGCCCACCCCTGTATATAGTATCCCACAAATAGCTCCCCCTATAGTGCTCCACAGAAAGCCCACCCCTGTATATAGCCCCCTTGTACATATAGTCCACCCCTGTATATAGTGCTCCACAGATAGCCCACCCTTGTATATAGTATATACAGGGGTGGGCTATCTGTGGAGCACTATATACAGGGGTGGACTATCTAGTGGAGCACTATATACAGGGGTGGGCTATATGGCAGGTACTATCTACAGGGGGCTCTATGGCAGGCACTATCTACAGGGGGCACAGTGTGTGTGTGTGTGTGTGTGTGTGTGTGTGTGTGTAGGGCACGGTGTATGGTGCTATTATAATTAGAGGTGCAGTGTATGGCGCTATTATATTTAGGGGCGTAGTGTGTGGTATAATGATAACTTTATATTTATTTATAGGTGCAGAAATGTTGGAAAAGTGAGAAGCTGAAGACATGTGAGCGGCAAACTGCAGAAATGGTCTGTGACCGGGAGAAGCCACCATAGAGGTCTGGACCGGATGGAGAAAAATAACTAGAATCTGAGACGTCACCGGTGAGTCACTCAATGTAAATGTTTATTCTGCCTCTAATCAGCACTGTAGTCACTGTATGATCTGCAGCGAGATGATGGGTGGTAGGATTATGATAGGATTTATTTTTTGTGAAACGGCATCTCCCAGCATATCCTTATCATTGTTTGGGCCATGCTGGGAGCTGTAGTTTTACGCCGTACACACCTATACGGCAAGGGTTGCACTAAATTGAGCTGTATTTGTGCTGGTGTAGTATATATGTAGTGAGCTTGCTTCTGGGGCTGTATATATGTACTGAGCTTGGTTCTGGTGTTGTGTATAGAACCATATTGCTTGTAAAATGTACAAATGTTTTTATGCTCGCGTTACATAAAAATAAATGACACGTCGATTGGTAGAGAAAACAAACACGGCGAGGGGGAAGGAGATGTCGGGAAAGAGGTTGGGGGGGGGGCGCCAAACTGAATCTTTGCCCCGGGTGCTGGAGAGCCTAGCTACGCCTCTGCATATGGGGCCACTGCAGCATGGTTATGGGGCAGTGTGGCTGCCTGTGCCATAGGGCCAATGTGACTGGCATCTAAACTAAAAAGGTCTTTAAAAAATATTCTGCAGTATGATTCAGGGAAGCATTATTCTTCTCCAATTTTTGGGAACAAAAAGAAAATGTACATGTACAATGCTCTGTTTTACCTCTTCATCTTCTATTCATTACACATCAGGACCTAGATTCCCGGGGGTTAAAAACTTAGATTTTGTCTCAGTTAACAATCCAAAAGGTTCACCTGCATTCCCTTGCCCCATCATAACACCAAAAACATTATCAAGGGTTTTAGTGTCAATTTCTACATCAGATTACTGTACAGTGTCTGGTGTCAAGAGAACAGAAGGTGGGTTTGGAGGCAGGACTAAGTGACTCTTCAGGGTAGCGGCACCGCCCGATGACCCTTTAATGAGTAATTAGCATATAGTGTGCGCCGTTTTAAAAGTTGATTTTATAGATTTTGCTGCATCTGAAAAAAACATACATTTGGAAATATTGTCAGGTAATGTATTACCGCATGGTGGCGGTTCAAGTGGTTAAAACTACCAGACAGGTTCCCATTAAATATACAATGAATTGAAAACAATTCCATCTGCCCTGCAATTTTGTTATTATAAATATATCCTATATAATTACAGCATCAGAACCAACCTCTGACATATATACAGCACGAGAGCCAAGCTCAATACATAAATACAGCACCAGAACCAAGCACTGACATATATACAGCTCCAGAACAAAGCTCAGTACATATATACAGAACCAGAACAAAGCTCAGTACATATATACAGCACCAGAACAAAGCTCAGTACATATATACAGCATCAGAACGAAGCTCAGTACATAAATACAGAACCAGAACAAAGCTATATACAGCACCAGAACAAAGCTCAGTACATATATACAGACCATAACAAAGCTCAGTACATAAATACAGCCCCAGAACAAAGCTCAGTACATATATACAGCACCAGAACAAAACTCAGTACATATATACAGCACCAGAACAAATACAACTCAATTTAGTGCAACCCCTGCCGTATAGGTTTGTACAGCATAAAACTACAGCTCCCAGCATGAACCGAACAATGATAAGGATATGCTGGGAGTTGCGGTTTCACAAAAAAAATCATATCATAATAAACCACCCATCATCTCGCTGCAGATCATACAGTGACTACAGTACTGATTAGATGCAGAATAAACATTTACATTAAGTGACTCACCGGTGACGTCTCAGATTCTAGCTCTTTTTCTCTTTTCTTCTCCATCCAGTCCAGACCTCACCTCTGTCGATAGTGCCTCACGTATAGTTTCCCCTGTAAATAGTGTCCCACATATAGCCCACCCCTGTAGATAGTGCCCTACAAATAGCTCCCCCTATAGATATCGCTCCACATATAGCCCACCCCTGTAGATAGTGCTCCACATATAGCCCACCCCTGTAGATAGTGCTCCACATATAGCCCACCCCTGTAGAAAGTGCTCCACATATAGCCCACCCCTGTAGATAGTGCCTCACATATAGTTCCCCGTGTATATATTGTCCCACATATAGCCCACCCCTGTAGATAGTGCCCTACACATAGCTCTCCCTGTAGATAGTGCTCCACATCCCCACATATAGACCCCCCCCCCCCCGTAGATAGAGCCCCCCCATAGAAAATGCTACTCAGTTTTAAAAACAAACTTGACATACTCTCATGATCCCGTTACCGCGCTGTCTGGTGGCAATGCAGGCCCGCTCTCTTCTGAGCAGGAATGCTGGGGCTGAACGATGCAAGCGGTGTGATGACACCATCACACCGCTAGCTTCGTTGAAAGGCGCTGATTGGCGGGGCAAGTCATTTTGCCCTGCCAATCAGCGCCTTTGTAAGGCGCAGAATGGTCAGCGCTAATGCATGTATTTGTATCTGCGTGCTATAGACGCAGGTACAATTAGTGCAAGAGGGGATGCGGCGGCTGGTTCCTGTGGATCCCGCCGCCCCCTCAGAGAGGCAGCAGGCCGCCACTTGAGGTGAGAAGCTCATCTCGCCTCATGGACGGTACAGCCCTGACTATAATATATCTTGTAATAGGAGACCAGTTTAGTTTAAAGTAATCCAATCTTTTATCTTGATTAAATACACATATATATATGTATATATATATATATATATATATACATAAGATCCAAACAAGATGTCAGCCGCACAGCCTTATAAATCGTATGTGGGTGCCAGCCTGCCCGGGTCAAGGCTAACAGACCTGCTGTAGTAAGGTCCAAACAAATATCAGGCAGCACTCCAAGGTAAAAGCAAGGTAGAAAAAGGTGCTTTATTGGTCCATACAAAACACGACGTTTCAGCTCAACACAGGAGCCTTTTTCAAGTGTTGAGCTGAAACGTCATGTTTTATATGGACCAATAAAGCACCTTTTTCTACCTTGCTTGTACCTTGGAGTGCTGTCTGATATTTGTTATATACACACTACCGTTCAAAAGTTTGGGGTCACCCAGACAATTTTGTGTTTTCCATGAAAACTCACACTTATATTTATCAAATGAGTTGCAAAATGACTAGAAAATATAGTCAAGACATTGACAAGGTTAGAAATAATGATTTTTATTTGAAATAATAATTTTCTCCTTCAAACTTTGCTTTCGTCAAAGAATGCTCCATTTGCAGCAATTACAGCATTGCAGACCTTTGGCATTCTAGCAGTTAATTTGCTGAGGTAATCGGGAGAAATGTCACCCCATGCTTCCAGAAGCCGCTCCCACAAGTTGGATTGGCTTGATGGGCACTTCTTGCGTACCATACGGTCAAGCTGCTCCCACAACAGCTCTATGGGGTTGAGATCTCGTGACTGCGCTGGCCACTCCATTACAGATAGAATACCAGCTGCCTGCTTCTTCCCTAAATAGTTCTTGCATAATTTGGAGGTGTGCTTTGGGTCATTGTCCTGTTGTAGGATGAAATTGGCTCCAATTAAGCGCTGTCCACAGGGTATGGCATGGCGTTGCAAAATGAAGTGATAGCCTTCCTTATTCAAAATCCCTTTTACCTTGTACAAATCTCCCACTTTACCAGCACCAAAGCAACCCCAGACCATCACATTACCTCCACCATGCTTGACAGATGGCGTCAGGCACTCTTCAAGCATCTTTTCAGTTGTTCTGCGTCTCACAAATGTTCTTCTGTGTGATCCAAACACCTCAAACTTCGATTCGTCTGTCCATAACACTTTTTTCCAATCTTCCTCTGTCCAATGTCTGTGTGCTTTTGCCCATATTAATCTTTTCCTTTTATTAGCCAGTCTCAGATATGGCTTTTTCTTTGCCACTCTGCTCTGAAGGCCAGCATCCCGGAGTCGCCTCTTCACTGTAGACGTTGACACTGGCGTTTTGCGGGTACTATTTAATGAAGCTGCCAGTTGAGGTCCTGTGAGGTGTCTATTTCTCAAACTAGAGACTCTAATGTACTTGTCTTGTTGCTCAGTTGTGCAGCGGGGCCCCCAACTTCTCTTTCTACTCTGGTTAGAGCCTGTTTGTGCTGTCCTCTGAATGGAGTAGTACACACCGTTGTAGGAAATCTTTAGTTTCTTGGCAATTTCTCGCATGGAATAGCCTTCATTTCTAAGAACAAGAATAGACTGTCGAGTTTCACATGAAAGCTCTCTTTTTGTAGCCATTTTGAGAGTTTAATCGAACCCACAAATGTAATGCTCCAGATTCTCAACTAGCTCATAGGAAGGTCAGTTTTATAGCTCCTCTAAACAGCAAAACTGTTTACAGCGGTGCTAACATAATTGCACATGGGTTTTCAAGTGTTTTCTAATCATCCATTAGCCTTCTTACACAGTTAGCAAACACAATGTACCATTAGAACACTGGAGTGATGGTTGCTGGAAATGGGCCTCTATACACCTATGTAGATATTGCATTAAAAACCAGGCGTTTGCAGCTAGAATAGTCATTTAGCACATTAACAATGTATAGAGTATATTTCTGATTAATTGAATGTTATCTTCATTGAAAAAAACTGTGCTTTTCTTGCAAAAATAAGGAAATTTCTAAGTGACGCTAAACTTTTGAACGGTAGTGTATATATATATATATATATATATATAACAGTAAAAGGGTAAAAGGGAGATCAAAGCTGAACATACACTTTAAAGATCTGTTGGGTGTGACGTTGCTTGAAAAACGACCGATGTCTGAATGTATTTACTATAAACTGAAGCTGCCAAAATCTCTAGGACACAGTGAAGAACTAAAGAAATGCAAAGCAAAGAAACGTAGGGAAGCACACAGATAAAATAAGTCATAGAGCAGTTCCCCCACTAGAGGGAGCAAGGGACAGAATTTCACTGCTTATTGTTATGGCATCATGCAAGTAAAGCTGGCCATACATTCAAAATGCCATATAAGGACATATGTACGTTGGGTCCCCCGCGTAGGACCCCCTCTATTAGCCGGAATGGAGAGCTGCTCTATGAGGACGGCTTCACTTCTGGCAGGCTTACATGGTCACTGTCGTTTCAATGAACTTTCCATAAATCTATAGTAGAAATTAATATAAGAGACTTTGTAATATATCTTATTAGAAAAAAGTATCCTCCTCCCCCCTGCCTTCTGCACTGATCATTCACTCTCAATTTACTACTAATATCATAAGATTATAAGCTCTCCAAATCCGGTTACATGCTTCCCATAGAAGTCTATGAAAAGGAGAGGGGGAGAAAGCTGCTGGAGGAAGACAAACTCAGAAAAACACTGTTCAAATATGCGCATATATAAGAAATTCAGTTTTTTTTTTGTTCCGTCATAGTGTAACGTATGGAGATTGAATACCCAAGTAAAATGAGGATTTAGTTTGGTCTAATAATGCCCTAATGCTTACCATGGCCTTATAACCATTTGTGCTAGATTTATGGTGTACTGCGTCTCTAAGCGCTATGGTTCGGCTGTCTTTTGTTGTTGTTGTGAATGTATTCTATTCCCTCAACAGGTGGGACAGGGGAACCATTCATGGTCTGACAATGATGGGAGAAGACTTGCTGCACTTGCTGACGCCATGTACATATGTTTTTATTATCGCTGGTCTATGAAGTAAGGCAGGTGCTTGGCTTGTTCACACCCTTAAATTTGTGCTGCTGGCATGTACGGCCCAGGCACCATTTTGGGTAGCATTGGATTTACTTTGTAACAGGGTGAAGATGGACACACGAAGCATGTGTGCGTCATTGCGCCAGGAGGCGTCACTGTTCTTATAAAAAAAGTGGTTAGCCCCCCAAAAAGCATTCAGTGTTAGGAGAAAGTGCTGGAGTGACCTGAATTGTGTGTTGTGCTGAAGGACAGGTGAACGTTAGAGGTGTTGTTGCATGGAGGATTGTGTGAAAGCTGCTGTGGAGGTAGAAGGATTGAGAGGGACCAATTACTTAGAACTGGAAACTCTCAGACAGAGGAGTCTGAGAGAGACTGGTGAAGACCATCTAAGGCGGGATTCACACGACCGGGTCGGGTCCGAGCCCGAGTGCCGGCCGGTAAAATCGGCCATTCTGCCCGGCCGGTTTGCATAAAGTATTAAGGCCTCATTCACACGACAGGGTCCGAGTGTCGGCCGGGAAAATCGGCCGTTTTTGGCCGATTTTCCCGGCCGGTTTGCATCCGTTTTGCATCCGTTCCGGGCCGAGTTGCCGTTTTTACCGGCCGATTTGGACCCGATTTGCATCCGTTTTTTTCCCTGTCCGTTTTAAAATCGGATGAATTTAGCCCTTTGTAGATAATGCCACAGCCCCCCTGGTAGGTAATGCCACCCAGCCCCCTGTAGGCGATGCCACACAGCCCCCTGCAGGCGATGCCACACAGCCCCCTGCAGGCGATGCCACACAGCCCCCTGCAGGCGATGCCATCAAGTCCCCTGTAGGTAATGCCACCAAGTCCCCTGTAGGTAATGCCACCAAGACCCCTGTAGGTAATGCCACCAAGTCCCCTGTAGGTAATGCCACCAAGTCCCCTGTAGGTAATGCCACCAAGTCCCCTGTAGGCGATGCCACACAGCCCCCTGTAGGCGATGCCACACAGCCCCCTGTAGGCGATGCCACACAGCCCCCTGTAGGCGATGCCACACAACCCCCTGTAGGCGATGCCACACAGCCCCCTGTAGGCGATGCCACACAGCCCCCTGTAGGCAATGCCACCCACCCTGCCCCCTGTAGGCGATGCCACCCACCCAGCCTCCTGTAGGTGATGCCACCCACCCTGCCCCCTGTAGGTGATGCCACCCACCCTGCCCCCTGTAGGTGATGCCACCCACCCTGCCCCCTGTAGGTGATGCCACCCTGCCCCCTGTAGGTGATGCCACCCTGCCCCCTGTAGGTGATGCCACCCTGCCCCCTGTAGGTGATGCCACCCTGCCCCCTGTAGGTGATGCCACCCTGCCCCCTGTAGGTGATGCCACACAGTCCCCTGTATGTTGCACCCATCCCCCCCCCCTTCCAGGAGAAGTCACTGACTTCAATGTCCATATATGGACAGTGTAGTCACTGACTTCTCCTGAAGAGGAATTCCCTGCCACAGGTCGGGAATTCCGCTTCAGAAGTGAGTCACGTCACTGTGTCCATATATGGACAGTGTAGTCACTCACTTCTCCTGTAGCGGAATCCCCGGCCATAGAGTCGGGGATTTCGCTGCAGAAGTGAGTGACTTCGCTGTGTCCATATATGGACAGTGTAGTCACTCACTTCTCCTGTAGTGGAATCCCCGGCCATAGAGTCGGGGATTTCGCTGCAGAAGTGAGTGACTTCGCTGTGTCCATATATGGACAGTGTAGTCACTCACTTCTCCTGTAGCGGAATCCCCGGCCATAGAGTCGGGGATTCCGCTGCAGAAGTGCGTGACTTCGCTGTGTCCATATATGGACAGTGTAGTCACTCACTTCTCCTGTAGCGGAATCCCCGGCCATAGAGTCGGGGATTTCGCTGCAGAAGTGAGTGACTTCGCTGTGTCCATATATGGACAGTGTAGTCACTCACTTCTCCTGCAGCGGAATCCCCGGCCATAGAGTCGGGGATTTCGCTGCAGAAGTGAGTGACTTCGCTGTGTCCATATATGGACAGTGTAGTCACTCACTTCTCCTGTAGTGGAATCCCCGGCCATAGAGTCGGGGATTTCGCTGCAGAAGTGAGTGACTTCGCTGTGTCCATATATGGACAGTGTAGTCACTCACTTCTCCTGTAGCGGAATCCCCGGCCATAGAGTCGGGGATTCCGCTGCAGAAGTGCATGACTTCGCTGTGTCCATATATGGACAGTGTAGTCACTCACTTCTCCTGTAGCGGAATCCCCGGCCATAGAGTCGGGGATTCCGCTGCAGAAGTGAGTGACTTCGCTGTGTCCATATATGGACAGTGTAGTCACTCACTTCTCCTGTAGTGGAATCCCCGGCCATAGAGTCGGGGATTCCGCTGCAGAAGTGCGTGACTTCGCTGTGTCCATATATGGACAGTGTAGTCACTCACTTCTCCTGTAGCGGAATCCCCAATCCCCAGCCGGGGATTGGGGATTCCGACTCCTACAGCGAGCAATAAAAGATCCTCCTCCTCACATGCACTCTGCACTGTGAGGAGGAGAGAGAGTGCGCGAGCGACGGTAGACCCGGCCATCACTCGGAACACATTCCGGTGATGGCCGTGTATTACCCGGCCCCATAGACTTCTATGGGAGCCGGGCGGCCGGGCACCCGGCTGAAAATAGAGCATGTCCTATTTTTTGACGGGCGGTTTTCCCGGCCGTCAAAAAATCGGTCGTGTGAATAGCCCCATTAGGGGTCTATTATTCCTAATGCAGCCGGGTGCCGGCCGATTTATGAACGGCCGGCACCCGGCCGGGAATCCCTGTCGTGTGAATTCCGCCTTATGCATCCGTGCCGGGCCGGGCAGATCCGGACAGTGACGTCAGCGGCAGCTCCTGAAGGGGAATCCCCATGTGTTCGGGGATTCCGCTTCAGGAGTTTCCCCTGATGTCACTGCCCAGATATGGACAGAGACATCAATGTGAGCAGCGATGCACTCTCATGTTTGCCGGGGGCTTTAAGTGCCCCGGAATACACCCCCCACTGCAGATAGTGCCACATACAACCCCCGCAAAACCCCCTGTAGATAGCGCCGCCTAAGCTCCCTCTAGGAGCGGAATCGCCAGGCCAGCGCTCTAGCCATGGATTGCGCCTCCTAGATGGAGCCCCCGATGTTTCAACATCCCGGCTGTAAATAGTACCTCCCCCCCTGTATATAGCAACCCCCCACTGTAGATACCATGAAACACTGCTTCCCCCTGTAGCGCCACCTAAACTCCCACTATGAGCGGAATCCCTGGTGTCAGTCGCTGTGCTGGGGATTTCACTTCTAGAGAGAGCCCGATAAAGCCACCGTCAGGAGCTCTGTCTAGGAATCTCTGGCCGACATTCTTACCGGGGATTCTGCTACTGTAGAAGCCCCTGCCGTCACTATCCATATATGGACAGTGACGTCAGGGCGCTTTCTAGGAGCGGAATCCCCGGCCGACATTCTGACTGAGGATTCCGCTACTAGAGAAGCCCCTGGCATCACTATCCATATATGGACAGTGATAACAGGGATCTCTATAGGAGCGGAATCCGCTGCCGACATTCTGACCAGGGATTCCGTTACTGGAGAAGCCCCTGGCGTCAATATCCATATATGGAAAGTGATGTCAGGGGCTACTCCTAGATCGGAATCCACGACCACAGCACTGGCAACACTCAGTCAGGGGATTCCACTTTTAAAGTTAGCCCCTGACCTCACTGTCCATATATCGAAAGAGTCATCAGGGGCTCCCTCTAAGATCGGAATTCCCAGGCCAGAGGGATTCTGCACCTACAGGGAGCTACAGTGGGGCTATCTACAGGAAGGGGGTGCCATTTAAGCCGGGGTGCTGCTTTCTACAGTGAGAGTTGCACTATCTAAAGGGGAAGTTGCGCTATCTGCCGGGGGTGGTGCTATCTACAGGGGACGTGGTGCTATCTACAGGGGAGATGGTGCTATCTGCAGGGGTGGCACTATCTACAGGGGGTGTGGTGCTATATACAGGAGGTACGGCACTATCTACATGGGCACTGTGGCATTATATGGGCACTACCTACAGGTGACACCGTGGCGCTATATACATGGGCACTGTGTATGGCACTATGTGGGCACTATCTTCTACTGTGGCCCTATGGGCACTGTGGCACTATTTACAGTGGGCACCATCTATGTGGGCACTGGCACTATGTACAGTGGGCAATGAGGCACTATCTGCAGTGGTATTGCGTCACTATCTACATGGGCACTGTGGTGTTTTCAGGTGGCTGGGCCAAAAAAAAACCTAACAAATAAAATTCATCCATTTTTTCTCCATATCCATATAATATATATATCCATATAATTTAGATAAATATTTTTGTGATTTGTCTGCTCATAATAAAAATTAAAAACATGGAATTAATTTAACTAATCTAGAAAATGAAAGCCCCATAAGTCTTGTAAAAAAAACGAAGTAAAACTAGTTGTGATATTCAAAGCGGTTCCAATAATATTATCGTTTAAAGAAGTGCATATCAGAAATGGAAAATTTGACCTGGACACAGGGGCACAAATGACCCTTGGTCATGAAAGGGTTAAAGGCCTACTGGGCTTAAACAGGTAACCCTTGGACTCCAGGGATGTTTTGCAAAACTCACCCTAGCCTCCGCTGTCATTCACCAATACCTTATTGTGGTAAAAACAAAGGCGTGGCCACAGCTTTATTATTATTAACCATAAATAACAGTATAAACATATTGTATAAAATACTGCCCTGGAACATCTTCTTTTCCAAAAACTTGGCATAAACAAAAACATTCTAATAAATGCCTCCCTGCAAAGAGCATGTAGAGTATATCAACAGTCCAGTCTTCCTCCTCATGCGCCGGCCTCTGATGACCCCCACTAAACAACAACAGCACCTTTTCAATACCGTCTGGGATGAATACAGCAGTATATCATTGCCAATATCGTTAATATGCACCCCATCAGAACGTAACAAATTTACATTGTCATCCTCCAGCATCAAATGGCGTACCGCCACACCCCCAATAGAACGAATAAACCTGGAAATGCGGACATTAAGAAGCCTCAGGGCCCGTTCAATTCCCGCAAGATTCCTAGTATCCCTCCAATGGGTTCTTGGTACAATATCTGACCATACCAGGATCACTTGATCAAAGAACTTTTTTATCCGCTCCAAATCAGACTTTATTAGGCCTTATTTACACGAGCGCAGTTCACGTCCGTGATACGCGCGTGAAAATCACGCACGTCGCACGGGCCTATGTAACTCAATGGGGCCCATCAGACAGTCCGTGATTTTCATGCATCATGTGTCAGCTGCGTAAATCTCACGACATGTCCTATACTTGTGCATTTTTAGCGTATCACGCACCCATTGAAGTCAATGGGTGCGTGAAAATCCTACGCGGCACACGGACGCACTTCCGTGTGCTGCGCGTGATTCGGGCAACAGCAGATCAAGAAATGAAGGGAACAAAAAAAACACCTCCTTCATTTCTTTTTCTCAACTTCAAAACCGCGTGTCATAAGGATGGCATATGCGTGAAAGTCACGCAGCCACGCACCAAACACTTATGTCGCACGGAACTGCAACGCGCAAAAAACGCTGCATTTTGTGCACGTTCAAAACGCACACATTCGTGTGAATTTCGCCTAAAAGTAATGATTTCAGCTAAGTTTACACTGCACAGATCAATGCCACCAGCATGAATGACCATTATAACTACAGCGGTGCGCTCCTTTGCGATCTTGACCAACATCGTTGAAACCCAAAGAAACGCCTCCCGAATGGCAAGCAGCCCTCTCCTTTGCCCACTAGACATAGGAGTCCAGACCTGCGGCCACAGACCTGTAAACAATTAAATAACTCTTACAACAACAATTCCGGCCTAACATAAAAAGAATAACAGGAAGATTTCCACTGACCAAGGCACTTGATAGCCTCCTCATTCATGCCCCTGGCGCCAATCCTGAATGAATGGGTGCCGAACTCTGCATCATCTTAACTAGGGAACACAAAGCCAACCGAAAGACCGACTCAAATTAATATTTCGTTAAAGGCAGACCGGAGAAATGTAACAAAAAAGCAGGACCAACTGCCCGTCTGGACAGATTTTCACGCACTGTTGCCACAGAACAACAACAACCAGACAACTCACCTAAAGTGAACCAACAGCCTTTACTGAGCTGATCAGTTTTTGACTTTCGCACACACTTTTACCGAATTGTTAAGCAAAACAACGTCATTTATTCTCAAACCACCCAACTGCCGAGCACTCGCGCCCCCTATTCACTAATCCAAGGCCATACTTACAAATGGACACAGCCAGGTCAGAAACGCTGATGAAGGAGAGTGAGCAGGTGCTTTAAATAATAATAGCCACTCCCACTTAGGGACTCGCAAGACTGGGGATCCTTGTCGTGGATTGCGAGCTTGCGTCCTTTTGGCCAAAATGATTACTAATACCCCAGGTATTTTTCATTCTTACTCATATTTGCTTCTTTTGGACACAGCCGGGTCTTTGATCCTGGGAGAGCATGGTGTGTTGTTGTTTGGTACAGTAAGCAGGTTAGCCCGCTCTATGAATTATCAAGGTGTCACAAATAGGCTTCTCCCTGGATATACACGCTGCGCCTCATGACCTACACACTATCCCTCCATGTTTCACACACTGGCACCCCATTATCCATTTATTTTTATTTATGCACTTTACTCATTACTGCCCCCTATATTTCACTCCTATTATTATCACTTGCACATACACTATTCATTCATTATTTTTTACTACACATCCCATGCACCACACACCAGTCCCCTCAAGACTAGTGGGAGTGGCTATTATTATTTAAAGCATCTCCTCACTCTCCTTCATCATCGTTTCTGACCTGTCTGTGTCCATTTGTAAGTATGGCCTTTTTTTCTGTGTTTTTGTGGTATATGTCCCCTTGTTTTTATCTATTCACTAATCGAAAAAGCTCAGAAAAATTCCAAAATGAAAGCTGTACGGAACAAAAGAGTATCATATTCATCAATACAAATTCCAATCAAACACTTAACTAAACTCTTCAACAGACCGGTCATCTACTGTCTCTCCTGATATATTCCTTTCTACAACCCTTTAGAGCTTGTCGAACCAGAAAAGCTTTAATAATGTCCTGACGACCGCACATTTTTACACATTTTAACATAAAAGCAACCCCTGCCAAAGCTTTTTGAACTACAGAGGCCGAAACCTATTTATTCCCCAAAGCTAACATGAAATCTATCATGATACTCACCTGCTGGGCATTGCTGCCAGGTAAACCTCTACCCGCAATATCCAACCACTGTGCCCATGGCTCTTCCAGGTAGCAGGTGTCACTGAACTGGAAACCAGATTCACAAATTCCTCTCTACCGGAGCTCGGGCAAGGGTCCCCGCAACCCATCACCCCTAGGTGCAATGTCCTGAAAACAACGGAAACAACGCAGAGCGGAATGTGCTCCTCCACAAGTGGAACACGTGTGTTGAAACTTGCATGTGGCAAAGAAACAACAGTGTCCGTCATTATAAAGCCAGCATGGTTGGTGGGATGTTTTTCCGCCACTCCACCGTTTTCAGATCTTTTCCATCAGCTCTGCGGACAGGTGAGTACCTAACGGAGCTACACCACAAAAAATTGTATCTCTAAACGTCAAACAAGTTACGCACTCAGGCTGGGAAGTGTTCCCCCATTTGAGCCAAACTTTTCCAAAACCGATATTAAAGCATAAACCAAATCCCCAGATTCTGAAATAGTAGACGTAGATTAAACAGGAACACAAACTGACTCACGACTCGCTGGCGTTCCCGTCACCTCCGGGAGAGCCTCAACGGACGCAGTGCCGACTGGAGAAAGAGCGGAGTGTACCCAAACCATCTCAGGACGTTGTTGGTGTGAAGACCCACTTGCAATGCTATGTCTTCTCCCTTTTTTTTTCCATCTTGCGAGAATTTTTTCCATTCCACCCCTCTAGCAGGACTTAATAGGAGCACAAAGATGACAGACCTGGGGGCCTTCATTAGGCCCCCAGGCTGCCAAGACGACCATCGGTAAACCACGATCGTGCTGTAGGGGGGGGGGCTGTGCAATGTCAGAGGGGGCTGTCCCCCACATTCTAATGGCTTAGATAATGCGGTCCCTATTTACTGCAGCATTCTAGGGGTTGAACGAGTGGGATCCCACTCGAGCGGAATTCCGCTCATTGCAGTAAAGTGTCGGTTGTATATACATACAGCCGACATCCTCATCTCCCACCCCAGCCTCAGCCATATATATATATATATATATAGCGGATTTCGGGAAGGTGTTAAATCAACGTGTCTTGTGTTTGTAATCACTTTTCTAATTGATTTTTATTAAAAGAAAATAAAACAACTTTTTGCTATACAGCTTCTATGTATCCGGTATATATAGAAACTAGGGCTGGTCGATTTTGCCCAAAAATGTAATCTAGATTTTTTTCAACCCTATGGGCGATTTTCCATTTGAATCTCGCTTTTCTTATTACACATATAGTGATACAGTACCCACATATAGTAACAGGGCCACCCCCATGGGGAAGCAGAGACAGAACAGGGCACAGCTTGTCAGACGGGGCAGATCAGGCAGTGACGAGGCGACGGGGCAGAGCTTCCTCCTGCAGCACGGCGCCACAAAAAAAAATCGACTTAACGATTCTGTTAAAAAACAGAATAGTCAGATTAATTAATTAATTTGATTAATCGACCAGCCCTAATAGAAACTGTGTCAGTCTCTCTCAGCTGATTCCGTCAGTTCAGCTAAATTGACGGTTCGGCTGAGTACGGGTCTTAGTTGTCTGACACACAGGATCCATCTAATATCAATTACATCTAAGAATAAAAAGTCTGCCATAGTATTTAATTGAATCTGTGTCCTGAGTCGCCCGGATGCCCAGTGCTAGCTACGCCACTGCTGAGGTCACTGCACAAGGACGTGGAAGAGGGGAGCTGTGTCCATCACCTACTGTCAATGGTGGATTCAGTATTATCTATATATAGGTGTTACCTGTCATTCTAATCCTGCCTGTTATGATGATGAGATGTCTGCTGAGTAGTGATCTCTACAGGACAGGAAGTGTCAGCCTATTGTGAGGCCCAGTGGCCCGGGTGAAAACTGCAAGATTTTGGAATTTTTTTTAACAATAAAAAAAAGAAACATAACCAAAACAAATGTGTAGCATAAAAACTTTATTAAAACAATAGCAATTTTTTTTATTCCTTTATTGTCATACTAGTTGCGCAAGTCTTTATTTCCACAAAGTTCCCAGCAATGCGTATGTATTTTACTTGGAATAAATTTGACATATACCCACTTTTTATGATTTCCCTGAACAAGTGTAAATAATTGCGTCCTATAATATTTTGTACTTTATGGAAGGCACAGCATTAATCATATAGAGTACAGTAACGTATGAACATACTAGGGAGATAATGCAACCTACATGTAAGCAAATCATACCTAATGCTGTTTTATGTCAGCTGTGAATGATCTTTTCCGGGAGCTGAGCGAATTTACCTAATTGTGAAGTAAGTCATACAACTTCAGTCACATGACGAGAACGGGAATTATTCAGTACAACTGTTTTCTCTCCTCTCATGCGTCAGTATTGCTCCTATAATTATTAACATGCTGCTGTTCTGCTATATACATTCATTGCTGTCATAGCCACGTTATAGAAATGTAAAATGTACAGAATGGAGAAGCAGTGTTAAAAAATACTTCTGTCTCTTATAGAGTAATAATGCTAAACTCCACTCAACTCTATATTGTGGTCATTTACTAAAGTTAATTAGGGAATTGCATTTACAGCAATTCTTCACTGTATATCTATTACCAGAATTTCTTCATTTATATTCACAGGATATGTCATATATGGAGAACAAGGAGTCCCATGACCTCTGGGTCAAAGTGGGATAGGTGATCAGAATATGATTGGTGCAGGGTCCGGGTGTCGAACCCCCACCGATCAGTTGTTCCAGCTGGCTGCGGACGCCGGAAGTTATGCAGTGGTCGGCGCCAGAAGCAGTTGGCTCCGGTCATAGCATAGCAGCCATGCTGACTGTATTCAAGTGAATAGGAGCAGAACGGCAGTAACTCAGCACGGCAGCTGTACAGTGACTGGAGCCATCTGCTTCCGGCTCTGCATAACTTCCATTTCTCAGAGGCAGCTGGAACAGCTGATCGGTATGGGGTCCAGGTGTCGGACACCAACAGATTATATACTGATGACCTATTCTGTGGATAGCTCATCAGCATGCAAAACAGCCCCCATCCTGGAAAACCCCTTTAAGTGTATGAAAGTTACATAAAGAGACAGGCAAGTTGAGATGGTAGAACTCTTTAAAATTGCAGCCTGTAGTCTGCCTAAGGTACATCAATAATTTTTTCTGTGAGAATAAGGGGAGGAATCTACTAAACTGAGATGGAAACCGGAACCAAATGTAGAATATGGTTGGTCAGACTCACAGTAGCCACAGATTGTACGTTTTGTATTGAACATAATGGTCATTGATTTTCTGTATACAATTAAGTGTTTAGGAAATTATTCACAATATTATATTATTTTCACAAAATGATATAGGGCTTTTGTTGTTTGAAACAAAAATCTTTATATCTATGGCCAGCTGAAGGGGAAATCCATCTTAAGACATCTTCTTTCCTGTAGTCCTTAATGCACTATGTACAAAATAAATAATATACATAGCAAGAGAATTGCTATAAGTTCAGCTTTAAACATGGTGCCAGGAGAACAACACTACTGTTGTTAGAACCCATTTTGGCGGCAAGTACAAATTTTCATTAATTTGAGTGATGTCTGCGAGACGTTTTTTCAAGTTGCGCAGATTATAACAAATGTCTGTATTACTACTGACATTCTTGTAGTAAAACAGGCTCAGCTACCAGGTCCGATCTGCCATTAATGGAAGACAAAATTATTTTGTTGGACATCGATAAATGTCACACATCTGCGACTAAGGGCTTGTGCAGAAGACCATACAGTACCTTGGAACCATGTCACATGCATGTCAATAGTGCCATGCATACCACTGTGTAAATAATATGTATATAGTATATGGAGAGTCCGCATTAAAAAATATTGTGCCATTTTCCATTGAATGCCTTCTATCAATCCATTATACAGCACCTACATCACATTATACAGCCCGTAATACAGTTATGTTGTGTTAATCGTATTATGACATGCACATGGTTGTGTGCATGGGGCCTAACAAACCACAAATGTTTAATAAATCAAATACCTTATTTTTCCTTGAGGATGTTTGGAAAGATGATGGAGATGCAGAGGTTCTTGTCTATAGATTAAAATATTTCAAGATTGATCCAGCCCCTTAGTCAGGTGTTTCATGTTTGACAAAGGGACTGAACCAGTCCTGAAACATGTTGCGGTCACTTCATAATATTATGCATCTGCGCCATCTTTCTAAGCATCTTCTGGCAGTTGTTTTTCCTACTACAACTATCCATACTGGCACCCCGTCGGATATACCATTGATATATACACATTGATAAATCCACCATTATGTATTTGTATATACTATCATTAAATATTAATATCTTTATTAACCAGCTCAAAAATTTATTTAGTCTTTAATGGTCTAGTTAATTGTATGCATTGTATTAGAATGTATTTTATTTGTCCTCTAACCTTGAATCTTAAAGCAAGTGTTTAATAGCACTTTATAACATTGTGTATTTATGGTGTGTTATATGTGGAGCAACAATGTCACCAGTGAGTGGTAATAAGTCACTTGTTGGAATAAGAAGACCCTTAATAAAAACACCTCTGGCTGAAAATAGCACAGCCCAGGATCCCAGTAGCGTCGAACAAGCCTTGCCTTGTTATTTTATAACAGATATTATAACAAGTGTGGCTTCCCTATGCACTCTTATCACTTATACAGATTTATACATGTTCTCTGTGTTAATAGCAATGGTTAAAATATAATAATTCAATGTTTGATAAATAAGTCAGAAAATGATTGCTATTCTACATTTTGCTATACAGGATAAAGGTAATGATTTATATCATACATTAAAAGGTATTCTCTGATTTAGACAACCCTTTTCAAATGTGCAATCATGGCATTTTTGGGGTAATGGAGGCCCTCATCCTAACATACCTCCCAACTGTTTTTGGTTTTTTTACGGGCTTGTCCTGCAAACTGGTCACAAAATGGGTGGTACTTGTGTGCATTTGAATATTTATTGATATTCTGTTGGCGTATCCAGACTAATTTTGGGCAGGGTTTAAAGTGTCCTCCAAATGAGGATGTAAACGTTGGGTGTTATGTGCTTAAGCTCATTGGATCCATCTCTAAAAGGCAGTACTTACCCTCCTAAGCACTGTTCTCTGCTATGGAGAAGTGGTCGCATCCACTGAAATCAAAATAACTTTTCTATAAGGTCCCTTGTAATGAACGATTTCCCCAGCCATTGTTATTGGGGTTTCACTCGTATTATATAAATTAAAAACTAGGTTATATGTACCTTAAAATAATGCCTAAAAAACAAAACTAAAACTTGTCCCGCAAAATAAATCTCCCAAAGCTGCATTGATATAAAAAAAACAGTTATAACTGTCGGAATGCAGAGGGACAAAAACTATCCTTCTTGGTCTGATCCTAAAGGAGTTAATGAAGTCCCATTGTCTGGCAATTTAGAGAGTTGAATCTGCTTAGTAAAACTGAGCAATATGAGTGGATATGCTACGGGTATCTATGGTTGGTGAGACATCTGGGAACCTATCCATTCCATTTCTATGAGACAAGAGAAGGATAGTTTGATGGCTATGAACATGAACAGATGAATATGAACAGATTTTTCATATTGGATATTTGTACTATATTAAACACTGAGTTGAAAAATCAGGCCATCTGAGTAATATGTCTGTGGTTTGTTGAAAGGTTTGTGTGAATTACATTGTAGCTCCACATAGTGTCCACGTAGAGAAAAATATTCTTGGTTTGGCCATATATTGGAGTTTCTCATTGTAACTTTCCATTAGACAGTCTTTTAGACACTGTAACAAGTGCTACAAATCCGTTCATGTCACTTGCATGGCTGCCAGGTAAAAGAAGATGTTGGAAGGGAGATCCAGCACTGGATTGTGAGCTATATGGAGTGTATGTGCTTCCTATTTAATATTGTCTTATTGAAGGAGATCAAGGAGGAACAGTTGGAGACTGTGGCCCACGTACCTCAACAGTGGCGTCATTTCAGCCAATGTCTAAGTTAAAGTATACCTATCACCTAACAAGGGGGACATGTTTTAGTTGAAAATTCATTAGCCCCTTAAAAAATTGTTTAAATGTTATTAATAAAAAATATTATGTAAATGACCCGACTCTTAGGGTAGGGGTATTTGGCATCCCCTGCATCCTCTTGGCATCCTAAATTAAAATGCGAGATCTTGCTGATTATCGTGAGATCTTGTTTTCTGTCTCAAATGGCGCTAATTACTCGGTAGGCATTAATACAGCAGTTACCGTTCACACTCTTTGAGACCGAACGTGGGATTTTGCGATAACCAGCACAATCTCACAATCTGAGCTTGGATGCTGCTATGGGGGATACAGGGAGGTCACAGGGTATACTGGGATACACCTACCCAGAAGTTCGACACCCAACTCCTGCGGGGATTCGTGTAATTTACATAGTCAAAGTATGCTTATATCGGAGGTATATTTAATTTTGTTTTAATAACATATATTTAGAATATTATTATTATTCTTTAAAGGGGCTATTGGATTTTCAAATAAAACAGGTCCCCGTTTTCAGGTAATAGGTACATTTTAAAGCTTGGCTAAATTATTGACATATGTTCTGACAGGTTTATGACTGCATTTGCCCTATTTGATATATAAAAAAAAATATTTTCCCGTTTGCAAATAAAAAGTTGCCTTTAATAAATATGTCTAAATCCTGGTCAAACAGAAAGCCATGCTTACTTTTCACTCTACTTTTACAAGCCAAAAAAAGGTGCAAATACATTGATAAATGTAAGCCTTTGTGTTCCCCTGCTTTTCTTGAACAGAAACTAGCCAAAACTTCCTACAAACTTGTGCTGGCCACACACATTCCAGTTTTTTTGCCTTATCAGATCACTGGGCTAATATTTGAGCAGTGTAGAGACCAGATTCTTGAGCGCTCATTATCTCCACAAGAAAATTACCAACATAAACAGTCAATGAGCAATTTTAAAGGACCCTTATTTCTCACAGATAAGGGAAGATCAACACCCCAGCCCAGCAGGGCTTCTACGTGTTACTAGCAGTTGGTGTTAGTTAGACGTCTGGCAGTCTATGGTCCACAACCAAGGAAAGATAATAGGATAAGGCCCCATCGTAAATCATTTATCAGGTAAAAAATATTATAGTTACATTACTATGTAGATTGATGGAGAAGCCTGACATTTGAGTTTATAATATGGTTCAGTGACTCAGACTATCTTTGTCACTTTTCTAGAGATAAAGTAGTTCACCACTTGCAGCTCTGGTAAGTGCTAGGAATGTACTGTATACCCCGTCAGCTAACACTCACTATTGTAGACATATAGGAAGAAAACTGATTGCTGATGATATGTAATAAGGGAATAAGGAATATTGTGCAAATATTAGTATTTTCCTAAATCATTGATGTTCTGCTATTAAAGGGTTGTCCGGGCACAGACAACTGATGACCTATCCACAGGATAGGTCATCAGTATATAATCGGTGGGGGTGCAACACCCCGATCCCGTCCCCGGGCAACGGATGTCTATGTCGGAAGCAGATGGCTCTGGTCACAGAAGAATAGCGGCCGAGTTGCAGTACTGCAGCTCTGCTCCTATTCAAGTGAATAGGAGCAGGGTTGCAGTTCTGCAGCACAGCCGCTATGCATTGTATGGAGCATACCTCTTTAAAGAGGCTCTGTCACCAAATTTTGCAACCCCTATCTCCTATTGCAGCAGATCGGCGCTGCAATGTAGATAAGAGTAACGTTTGTTTTTTTTTAAAAACGAGCATTTTTGGCCTTGTTATGACCATTTTTATATTTATGCAAATGAGGCTTTCTAAAGTACAACTGGGCATGTTTAAAGTTAAAGTACAACTGGGCGTGTATTATGTGTGTACATCTAGGTGTTTTTACTTATTTTACTAGCTGGGCGTTATGAATAGAAGTGTATGATGCTGACGAATCAGCATCATCCACTTCTCTTCGTTAACACCCAGCTTCTGGCAGTGCACAGACACAGCGTGTTCTCGAGAGATCACGCTGTGACGTCACTCACAGGTCCTGCATCGTGTCGGACGAGCGAGGACACATCGGCACCAGAGGCTACAGTTGATTCTGCAGCAGCATCGGCATTTGCAGGTAAGTCGATGTAGCTACTTACCTGCAAACGCAGTTGTACTTTAGAAAGCCTAATTTACATAAATATAAAAATGGTCATAACTTGGCCAAAAATGCTCGTTTAAAAAAACAAAAAAACGTTACTCTTAGGGGGGATTCACACGAGCGTGATTTGGCAGTGTGTAGGCCGCGTGGTTTTCGCGCGGCACGCAATGCCCTATAGAAGTCTATGGGGCAGTACACACAGTCCGTGTATTTTGCGCAGCGTTTGTTCGCTGCGCAAAATACGCGACAGGTTCAATAACTCTGCGTATTTCACGCATCACGCACCCATTGAAGTCAATGGGTGCGTGAAAACCAGGCAGGTCGCACGGAAGCACTTCCGTGCGAACAGACTGAAACAGCGCACGAGCTGTCAAAAGGATGAATGGAAACAGAAAAGCACCACGTGCTTTTCTGTTTCCAAGCATCCAAACGGAGTGTCTTTGCGAGGAGCGAACCCCGACAACCGAAGCTAACTTCACCGGGTTCGGCCAAACTCGTTTTGGCCGAACCCGGCAAAAAAATTTCCGGTCCGCGACGTCGGAAGACATTCACTGTGCATGGTGCTGAAAGAGTTAAACTCTTTCAGCACCATGGACAGTGACTTGCGATCCCAAAATACATGAACCTGTAAAAAAAAACGAAGTTCTAACTTACCGATTACTCCTGTCTCCATCCTGCAGTCCGACCTCCCGGGATGACACTTCAGTTCAAGTGACAGCTCCAGCCAATCACAGGCCAAGCACAGGCTGCAGCCAATCACAGGCTGCAGCGGTCACTTGGACTGCCGCGTCATCCAGGGAGGTGGGGCCCGATGTCAAGAGAGGTGCGTCACCAAGGACGCGTCACCAAGGACGCGTCACCAAGGCAACGGCCGGGAAGTTCTCGGTAAGTAGGAACTTTATCTTTTTTTTTTACAGGTTTTTCGCTGTTGTGTTCGGCATTCACTGTCGAGGGTGCTGAAAGATTTAGCTCTTTCAGCACCTTGGACAGTGACGGGCGTCGACAAGCCTCATCTCTATGATGCCGGCTGCGCGAAAATCACGCAGCCGCGCATCAGACACGCATGACACACGCAGCTGTCAAATGGTTTTTGCGCTCGCAAAACGCCGCGTTGTTTGCGCGCGCAAAAACGCAACGCTCGTGTGAATCTGCCCTTATCTACATTGCAGCGCCGATCTGCTGCAATAGGAGATAGGGGTTGCAAAATCTGGTGACAGAGCCTCTTTAAGTTGAGTTATTGAATTATCAGCTACATGGTTGTAATAAAATAATAGTGGGGCAGATTTATCAATTTATTTATGCCATTTTTTCATTGAGTAATATGATGTTCAGAATGAGCGCAACTAATTTTAAAGCACTTCCAACACTTTTCTAAGTACAGCGTATGAAAACAATGTAAAGTCAGACCAGGTAGTGTTTAAAGAAGCCGGCAGATTTATCAATGGGATAAATCTTCAAAAAATATGTTTTGGTCATAGAGAGTGAAAATTTGTCATACAAAGTGAATTAAAAAATTCATTCATGGACTCCCTTATTTTTGAAAATATGAATATTATATTTTAAATCTTCTGCTCAGCAGATATAGCTTATAGAGGAGAGGGGAGAAAGTGTTTGTTTGTGGAATTAAAGTTGGTATTCCAGTTGGGAGGAATAACAGTCCATTTCAATGATGAGAGGTAGTCACTATATAATCTAGATATGAAAAAGTATATACTAATAGTTGTATGTTAGTTTGGGTGCAATTGGAGGCATTCCTCCCTGAAGAATTCAGACACCATTTACTGTGAATTATCTAAGATAATGGATACTCTCAATATTGAAAAATGGAGGTATTCCTCCCAGTGTCACTTAACCATCAGTTGTAACAACCTCTTTGAGGCATTCTTCTTAACCTTCCACTTCTCACTCAGGCTAAAATTATCAATTTCAGCAGACTATCCACAGTGTCTAAAGTGCTAGAGGCATTCCTCTTGAATTTATGAACATTGGAGACGTCTCTTACGATATGTTACACATTCAGTATTAGAGGCATTTCTCTCAAAATCAACAAACACATGGAAGTATACCTCCAATGGTATATTACACACTCAGTGTTAGAGGCATTCCTCTCAGAATCAGCAAACACATGGAGGCATTCCTCCTGCAGTATATCACACATTCAGTATTTGAGATATTCATCTCCAGATCAACAAACACATGGAGGCATCCTTCTTGCGATATATCACACAGTTAGTATAAGAGATATTCCTCTCTGAATAAGCAAACAGATGGAGGCATTCCTCCCAAAGAGCTACTCATTCAGATTCTCCCTCTATTGTCGCTAAACCATGGTGTTGGTATCGTATTGGTATTATAAGGGTTAGTCCTAACAAGGATTGGATATTAAAATAACAAACAAAAACAAAATAACAAAACAATTTTAATATACAATCCTTGTTAAATGTGAATGTGTAGCTAAGTCTAAAATTTTCTGCTGATGAAATTAATATATCTGTATTGGAGTGATTTGTTATTCTGACTTGATAAACAATATAATCCTGGCTGCATGCATCAACCACTAGGGAGAGCTAACTGAAGATGGATTTACACAGTTGGATTGGATTCAATTTGAGTTGTATAAATCTGTATGCACTGAGTTGCCCCTGGTGGCAGATAGACTTTATGACAGTGTTGGCAACTAGGAAAAGCAGTTCAGTGCCAGGCCTCCTCCCACTTCTTTGCTTGCGCTGCGTATATGGTAGGTACACCACAGGCCCCAAAGGTGTTGTAATTTCAACCTACTCTGGCTTTTTAGATTATCCGTTGGCACATGACTTCCCCCCTGGTCTCCTTTGTCCCCAACCGCTCCTTTTTTTTCTGCGTGACGACAATTTATTCTTAGAAACAAAGCGGCCAATCCCCTCTTCATACAGTCAGTCAGTGACTTGTATGACAGTAAATATGCACGCTCAGCCACCATATTTCTGGCAAATGGGGTATCAGAATTCTGAACAAGAAGAATAAAGCTACAACCCTAAGTAATATATATTAGTAAAAGCAATATAATTACTTTCTCTAGAACATTTTGAAATTTCTTTAAAGGTACACTTAATAAAATGGTAAACGCCCATATCTTGTCTTGATAGCACTGTAGGCCACCGGAAAGCTATCTGGCCCTGCTGGGCCATCTAATATGGATCGATTGCCCAACCGGACGGCTGCTAATTAAATATACAATTCAGATTGACCTCCATTTAAAAATGGAATAGACCTCCGTGTGCTGGGTCTTTCTAGGATGGGTTATAGGTATAGTAAATATCTGGTAACTCAATTTATTTAAATCCTTATTTGGGAAATCTCATATATATATATTTTTATATATATATATATATATATATATATATATATATATATATATATATATATATATATATATATATATAATAATCCTTTCTGCAGACATAGATTTCTGCATATATTGCCTGTTGTATTTATTCATAAGTAAAGAATGAATGCCGCCTGCCTATCTACATATGCACACTGAACTAAAATAAGAATAGGGACTTTATAAATATCTTCCCCTGATGAAAAAGATGTGATGAATACTAATACATGACGGTTCCATTTCACAAGAGCATTTAGTACAAAATTACAAGCAATGAGTCTCTGCCATATGAGATATTGTGAAGTCCTTTTCTTATTATATGGAAATTCACCCAATTTGTCTTGAAAGAGAACAATCTGTGTGATACTCCAAGTTACCTCATAAATCCTTCACAAAACACGGCCAAGTAAATTACACGCAGAATAAGACGTTTTGTAACTAACAGAAGTTATTATTTAATAGACATTTTCTATGCATCTTCTTTCTATTGTCTTCTACTATGTAACTTTTTCACCTTACTGAAAATTCTTACAAATATTCCAGATATTTTTTTTTATGCAATTTCCATGAATGCAGAATAAGAGAATCTTAGTGTGCCTACCTAATTGTTTTAAAGGGAACCTGGCACTTTGAACATGGTTTCTGATCTGTGCAGCATGTTTTAGAGCAGGGAGAGATGAGTAAACTGATATATTGTGTTCTGGGAAAAGATTCATTTTTTTTTTTTTAGCATTTAAATCTCTGGGGACTGCGGGGTTAGGAGTCGAGTGGGTGGATGGGACTTTATCCCAACAGTCTAATTTATGTGGACTGACCATCCATGGATCGGTTAAATATCTGGGAATGGCTATTGCTCGTGCACCAAAAGATTATATTCGGCTGCATATTGTACCATTAATCGAAAAACTGAGAGATAAGGCCAGCTCCTGGAAGCATCTCCCTCTTTCGCTTGGAGCAACACTGATTTAGATGGTTTGTTTGCCCCTGATCTTATTTGTTCTTCAGACCTCCCCAATATTGATTCCGGAGGAAATATTTGCTACGCTGGATTCTATTAGCAGAGATATTTTATGGCAGGGCCGGCCTTAGGTTGAATGGCGACCTCTGCAGGAATCTCAATTGCTGCACTCCATAAACCAAAAATGAACCACATATATAGACACGCTGGAACATATATATTGTACATACAAACACACACACACACACACACACAATGGAATATTTACAAATACATAAAGGTAAATATATATATAGACACACAGGCACATATACACATACAGCCCCATATATACACAGTACAGATAATGTAGTGGTGTTACCAGCAGTCCCATGTAACAACATAGATAACACAGTGATAACTCTGTGAGTACAGATAATGTAGTAGATGTTAACTGCAGTCCTATGTAACACCACAGATAACACAGTAATAACCCTCTGAGTACAGATAATGTAGTAGATGTAACCTGCAGTCCCATGTAACACCACAGATAACGCACAGTGATAACTCTCTGAGTACAGTTAATGAAGTAGTGTTACCTGCAGTCCTATGTAACACCACAGATAACACAGTGATAACTCTCTTAGTACAGATAATGTAGTGGTGTTAACTGCAGTCTTATGTAACAACATAGCACATGCCATATTTTTTAAATGCACATCCGCCATACATACATGGCTGGCATTAAGAGGTTAAAGGGGTTGTCCAGGATTAAACTTTTTATGTGGCAGTAGGAGAGGAGGGCTTTAAATAAAAAAGCAGCCCATACTTACTTCTCTCCTCCCAGACGTTCCTGCGCTGGGGGCTCCCGTCACCTCTGTTCTATGTTTGTATACAGAGTGGCTGCAGTGGTGACATCACGCCGACAGTACATCACCGCTGCAGCCTATTTCTGGCCTCAGCTGAACAATGCTGAGGCCATCAATAGGCTGCAGCTGTGATGTAATATCAAAATGATGTCACCGCTGTAAACAAACAGAGATCAGAGGTGACGGAAGCCCCCAGCGCAGGAACGTCTGGGAGGAGAGAGGTAACTAAAAGTTATTTGTTTATTTTATCTTTTCCTCTTGCTTCTTCAACATTTTTTATTTTATTTTGGACAACCCCTTTAACGTAATGTGAACAGAGTTTAAAAAGGCAACAAATGATAAATGTGCACTATAGAGCACTGAATTCTGTGCCTGTGCCCATTTGCCATTTATTAACACTGTACTGTTGTTCAGTGCCACCATGGTGCCCAATAGCCACTGATTGCCCTTTAGTGTCCTTCTATTTGGTGCCCCTTTGATGCCCATTTGCCATTTACTGTCCCTTTAGCACCCTTTGTCACAGAAGAACAATGAAGGGGCAATAAATGGCAAAGGGGAAACAAGGGGGCACTGAACAGTAGGATACTAAAGGGGCAATAAGTGGCAAATGGGCACCAAGGTAGCACTGAATCCTCTGCCCATTTGCCATTATTGCCCTATTTAGACCCCCATCAGTGCCCCCATTCAACCAAAGTCCACAGTCAGTGACTGACCTGCTGGGCTTTTCGCAAACACTGCCCACTGGTGCTGCTGGAGCCGCCCTAGAGAAATAAGTTTCAGTATCCCCACCAGCCCAGGAAACACATAGGAAGATAGTCTGCGTGATGTCTCCTCCCTGTCTTGCGTCCTGAATGATGTCATAACACCTGACTTGTCATTCAGGATGCAGGACAGGAAGAGTGAATATTAGCCGCGGAGCGGGGCAGCCATTATTGAGGTCGGTGCAGATAGTGAGTTGCACCTGACCCGCTGGTGCCCCCAGCTGTGGTCGTGGCGCAGGGCAGGCACACCCGCTTGCGACCCCCTAACAGTGTGGCGGCGGGCGCCCTGTGCAACAGCACCGGTCGCACGTAGGGAGGGCCGGCCAAGTTTTATGGTGTGGATAAAAACCTAGGATAAGTTTGGAGTAATTGAGAGCTCATCTGAAGTCAGAGGGACTTTCGATCCCAGACTAAAGAAAATATTTTGTAGCAGCTCAGCTGCAGCAACTGATTATGACAGATATTTCTATTCTTACACACTCATATTTGAACTTTAGACCTAAATTTAATTGTGCATATTCTATTTTTTTTTTTCAGTTTAAGAAGCTAATCTTTTAGTAAAGTCTAAAGAGGTAAATCTGCCGAAGGCCTCATGCACGCGCCTGCAGAATTTGTCCGTAATTGCGGACCATAATTACGGTCCCGTTCATTTCTATTTATGGGAAGGTGTTCGGGCCGTAGAAAGCCTCTGCAAAAGATAGGACTTGTCCTATCTTTTGCTTTTTACGGACCGTGCTCCCGAACTTTGTATGGGAGCACAGGCCGAAAATGCGGGTGGCTGTCTGCGGCCCATCACTGCCGCGTGCATGGGGCCTTAGGCTAATATATTGCAGATCTTGTGGGATAAAATGGCGTTTCGTTCCGACGAAGCGTTTTTTTACCCGGACGTTTGAAAAAACAGCGCATAAGAAACTCCCCTTAAAAAGAAGTGCATGTAACTTCTTCAGCCGTTTTTGGAGCTGTTTTTAATTGTGTCAAAAACAGCTCCAAAAACGGGCGCAAAAAAGGCATCAAAAAACGCTTGATGAAAATCGGAGGCTGTTTTCCCATTTTACTTAGGCCTCATGCACACTTCAGTTTTTTCCTTCAGGGTGCTATCCGTTTTTGTCACGGATAGCACCCTGAACCCATTTATTTCAATGGGGCCATGCACACTACAGTTTTTTTGACAGTCCGTTGCTCCGTTCCGATCCAAAGTAGAGCATGTCCTACTTTGGTCCGGGATTCCGTGACCGTGAGGCCCATGAAAGTCAATGGGGCCGTCAAAAAAACTGAAGGCACACGGAAGGCATCCGTGTGCCGTCCGTGTGTGACGGAGCCATTGCCTAGCAACCGCTGGGCGGGCAGAAAAACATTAGAAAAATATTACACTAATCGGCAGCCATTTATCTCTATCAATAACTGATAGAGAAAAGAGGCTGCTGATTAAAAATAAAATAAAAAGCATTTCATACGTACCCGGTCGTTGTCTTGGTGACGAGTCCCTCTTCTTCCTCCAGTCCGACCTTCTTTTGTGACGCGGCAGCCTGTGATTGGCTGCAGAGGCCGGCCTTCTGCCGTCATCCTGACGTGCGTGACCGCCACTACAGCCTGTGATTGGCTGCAGCGGCAACATGGATTGAACGTCATCGCTGGAGGCCGGACAGGAGGAATGTAAGTATGAACTTATTATTATTTTTTTTTATTACATTAAAATTTTATTTTCCGCGCGCTGAGCATGGTACTGTCAAGGGGGCTGAAAGAGTTACCGCCGATCAGTGCAGCCCATTAACTCTTTCAGCACACTGGATAGTACCAGGCTCGGCAAACGGAAACACGGAGTGCACACGGGAGTGCACATGGAAATCACGCGGCCGCTAAAACGGGTTCACGGACCCGTCAAAAGCGGCTGTGAAAACGGTGATGTAAGTGTGCACGAGGCCTTAAGCGTGTGAACATACCCTTATGCCTCATTCACACTACAGGGTCCGAATGTCGGTCGATAAAATCGGCCGTTTTGAACCGTTTTTCCCGGCCGGTTTGCATCCGTCTTGCATCCGTTCCGGGCCGTGTTGCCGTTTTTAACGGCTGATTTTGACCCGTTTTGCATCCGTTTTTTTCCCTGTCCGTTTTAAAATCGGATTAATTTCATTTAAATTTGTTGCCACACACAGCCCTCTGTAGATAATGCCACACAGCACCCTATAGGTAATGCCACCCAGCCCCCTGTTGGTAATGCCACCCAGCCCCCTGTTGGTAATGCCACCCAGCCCCCTGCAGGTAATGCCACCCAGCCCCCTGCAGGTAATGTCACCATCCTCCTGCAGGTAGTGCCATCCATCCCCCTGCAGGTAATGCCACCCAGCCCCCTGTAGGTAATGCCACCCATTCTCCTGCAGGTAGTGCCACCCAGCCTCCTGCAGGTAATGCCACCCAGCCCCCTGTTGGTAATTCCACCCAGCCCCCTGCAGGCAATGCCACTCTGCCCCCTGCAGGCAATGCCACCCTGCCCCCTGTAGGTAATGTCACCCAGTCCCCTGTAGGTAATGCCACCCAGCCCCCTGCAGGTAATGCCACCCTGCCCCCTGCAGGTAATGCCACCCAGCCCCCTGTTGGTAATTCCACCCAGCCCCCTGCAGGCAATGACACCCTGCCCCCTGTAGGTAATGCCACCCTGCCCCCTGTAGGTAATGTCACCCAGTCCCCTGTAAGTAATGCCACACAGCCCCCTGCAGGTAATGCCACCCTGCCCCCTATAGGTAATTCCACCCAGCCCCCTGCAGGTAATGCCACCCTGCCCCCTGCAGGTAATGCCACCCTGCCCCCTGTAGGTAATGCCACCCAGCCCCCTGTAGGTAATGCCACCCAGCCCCCTGTAGGTAATGTCACCCAGCTCCCTGTATGAAATGCCACCAAGTCCCCTGTAGGTGATGCCACCCTGCCCCCTGTAGGTGATGCCACCCTGCCCCCTGTAGGTGATGCCACCAAGTCCCCTGTAGGTGATGCCACCAAGTCCCCTATAGGTGATGCCACCAAGTCCCCTGTAGGTTGCACCCATCCCCCCCCCCTTCCAGGAGAAGTCACTGACTTTAATGTCCATACATGGACAGTTTAGTCACTGACTTCTCCTGGAGAGGAATCCCCGGCCACAGGGTCGGGGATTCCGCTTCTGAAGTGAGTGACGTCACTGTGTCTATATATGGACAGTGTAGTCACTCACTTCTCCTGTAGCGGAATCCCCGGCCATAGAGTCGGGGATTCCGCTTCAGAATTGAGTGACGTCGCTGTGTCCATATATGAACAGTGTAGTCACTCACTTCTCCTGTAGCGGAATCCCCGGCCATAGAGTCGGGGATTGCGCTTCAGAAGTGAGTGACGTCTCTATGTCCATATATGGACAGTGTAGTCACTCACTTCTGCTGTAGCGGAATCCCCGGCCATAGAGTCGGGGATTGCGCTTCAGAAGTGAGTGACGTCGCTGTGTCAATTTTTGGACAGTGTAGTCGCTCACTTCTCCTGTAGCAGAATCCCCGGCCATAGAGTCGGGGATTGCGCTTCAGAAGTGAATGACGTCGCTGTGTCCATATATGGACAGTGTAGTCACTCACTTCTCCTGTAGCGGAATCCCCGGCCATAGAGTCGGGGATTGCGCCTCAGAAGTGAGTGACGTCGCTGTGTACATATATGGAGATTGTAGTCGCTCACTTCTCCTGTAGCGGAATCCCTGACCATAGAGTGACGTCGCTGTGTCCATCAGTGGCGGATTAAGTAGACCATGGGCCCTGGGCTGTTACCCAAACTTGGGCCCCCCTTCCTCACCGCCACCGTGAATTAACTATTTTTAACACTACTTTTTTAGGCAAGCATTAACAGTGTTACGATTTCCCTTGTCACAGGGCTGTGTCCCTACATACTGAGAGTATCACACCGTGCAGGGTCACAACCTCCTGACAAGGGGAATTGTCTATCAGTCCTGGACTGCAGAAAGACTTTTTGTGAAATACAAGGATTCCTATAATAAACATGTCAGGAGAGGTGACAGATTCTCTATAAATCTAGTGACTCACAGGTGACGACGTCTCAGATTCTAGTCGTTTTTTTCCTCTTTTCTTCTCCATCCGGTCCAGCGCTCATGATGACTTCTCCCGGCCATGACTCATTTCTGCAGAATTTGCCACTCAGACGTCTCCTCACTTTTCCAACATTTCCACACCTATAAACGAAAATAAAGTTATCATGGTGCCACATACTGTACCCCTAAATATAATAGCACCAAACACTGCGTGCCTGAATATAATAATACCACACACTGTAAAACACCACATACACACAGCCCCCTGTACATAGTGCCACACACATCCCCTGTAGATATTACACAGCCCCATAGATATCGCCATACACAGCCCCCTCTATATATCACACATCCCCCCGTAGAGAGCGTTACACACAGCCCCATATAGATAGTGCCATACAGCCCCCTGTAGAGAGCACCACACAGCCCTCCCCCTCTTGTAAATAGCACCAAAAAGAGCGCCACACACATACCACTGTGGATAGCACTACACAGCCCCCCCCCTTGTATATAGTGGCACACAGCGCTCCCCCTTGTATATAGTGCCACACAGCGCTCCCCCTTGTATATAGTGGCACACAGCGCTCCCCCTTGTATATAGTGCCACACAGCGCTCCCCCTTGTATATAGTGCCACACAGCGCTCCCCCTTGTATATAGTGCCACAAGGTTATGTACACATTTAAAAACTTTATATCATAATTTTATATATATATATATATATATATATATTAGTATGTGTGTGATTGATTGATTTTATTAAAAAATATTTTTACTTTTTGAGATACAGCTGCTTTGTATCCTGTATCCGTCAGGTCAGCAGGACTGACAGGATCAGTGACACGCAGGATCCACCTCAAATCTATCACATCTAAGATTATAATTTAGCACAGGGCCCGTTTCACTGATCCCGTCAGTCCTGCTGACCTGACGGATACAGGATACAAAGCAGCTGCATCTCAAAAAGTGAAAATATTTTTTAATAAAACTTAATTACAAAGTTGCAAACACATTTTTATAAAAAAAAAAAAAAAAAACGACGTGATTTTTGCGACGTTTTTTCCGTAGACAATGCAGGTTTCGTTTTTTATCGTTTTTATGCACACCTTTTTTGCTATTTTAGAATTTTTATTCATAAAGTTTGAAAATAGTAGTAAAAAAATAAGCTTTTTTACGTTTCAGCTATTTTTTTGGGTAATAACGTAGTTTTACCCTAAAATAGACCTTTTATTTGTAATTGTCATTGTTTACCGTAAATTTTAATATATTACATGTCTATATTAGGGTAATTGGGTCAACGCTAGCGTTACAACAAAGACCTTTGGGGAACTTTATATACTTTTTTTCTTTCTTTTACACCATGTTTTTCCACTGTAACTGGAGCTGCACAGCAGCCCCAGTTACAGGGGAAATCAGCCCTCTCATAGTGACTATTGTCACTAATAGGGCTGTGCTGGGTCTAGTTAGACCCAGCAACAGTCTGTCACTAACGGCACCCGGCGATCATGTGACCAGTCACATGATCACCGGGAGGAATAGAGACAGCGCCGCTGCTGCTGTCTCTATTCCTATACACAGCGTTCATTGAACGCTGTGTAAGAAGACATCGGAGAAGACAGAAGCAGCGAAAGCTGCTTCTGTCTTCTCCTCAGGGTCCCCGGCAGTCACTGACAGCCGGAGACCCGACATTCAGCTGCCCGATCGCGCGGGCAGCAAGTTAAAACCCGAGCCGTAGAAAGTCTATGGCTCGGGTTTTAAGGACCCGTCCCTGACCGCTGGCCGTAAAAATACAGCCAGCGGTCGGGAACCAGTTGGGAAGGAGGATAACTAACCTCAGCGCCGGTGACCGCCCGCCCGGCTCTTCTCTTGCAGCTTTGGAGTAACAGAACAGCCGTCGGTCGCTGTTCTGTTACTCAATGGCGGCGCCCGCACTTGTCAGGGAGGCGTGTCCTAGCCCTTTCCCGGCCAATTCCCTGCTCCTCCCCTCCTCATCTTCGGCAGTTAGATAGCTAGCGCGCTGAATAGGTACCTTTGTAAGATGATGTGCGGTTCGGGCTGCCATGGGCCCCCTGGGAGCCTCAGGCCCCGGGCGGCCGCCCGAATCGCCCATATGATAATCCGCCAATGGTGTCCATATATGGACAGTGTAGTCACTCACTTCTCCTGTAGCGGAATCCCCAATCCCCAGCCAAGACCCTCCTCCTCCTCACATGCACTCTGCACTGTGAGGAGGAGGAGGAGGAGAGAGAGCGCGAGCGACGGAATACATGGCCATAACTTGGGACACATTCCGGTGATGGCCGTGTATTACCCGGCCCCATAGACTTCTATGGGAGCTGGGCGGCCGGGTAAACGGCCGAAAATAGGGCATGTCCCATTTCTTGACGGCCAGGTTTCCCGGGCCGTCAAAAAAATCGGTCGTGTGAATAGCCCCATTAGGGGTCTATTGTTCCTACTGCAGCCGCGTGATGGCCAATTTATGAACGGCCGTTACACGGCCAGGAAAACCCTGTCGTGTGAATAAGGGCTTAGAGAGATAAGGCGTGCTTCCCTGTGCTAGAATTTCTAATTAAATTGTCATTAAAAAAAGGATATATGTCTAAAATCTATGCTCTTTTGCAGAGGCCTAAGGAGGGTATCTCTATGGAGGGGAGATTTAACCCCTTAAGGACTCGGCCAATCTTCGTTTTTTCATTTTAGTTTTTTCCTCCCCGCCTTCCAAAAGCCATAACTTTTTTAATTTTTCGTCGACATAGCCGTATGAGGGCTTGTTTTTTTGCGGGACAAGTTGTAGTTTTTCATGTCTTGTACCGCATATTGTACTGTGAAGCTGAAAATAAATTATTTGTGGGGTGAAATGGCAAAAATCAGCGATTACACCATGTTTTCGGGGTTTGGTTTTTACAGCGTCCATCAGGCAGTAAAAACTACATGTTCATCTTTATTCTACGGGTTTATATGATTACAGTGATACCAAATTTATATGTTTTCTTCATGTTTTATAAAAAAAAATTGTTGTGTCGCTATAGGACGTTTTTATTTTTCTGTTAACTAAGCGGTTATGAAGGCTTATTTTTTGTGGGTACATGGGTCTTCTTGATCACTTTTTATTGAATTTTTTTAGTGCTAAGGTGACCAAAAAACAGCAATTTGGGTGTTATATATATATATATATATATATATATATATATATATATATATATACAGTGGAGGAAATAAGTATTTCATCCCTTGCTGATTTTGTAAGTTTGCCCACTGTCAAAGTCTTGAACAGTCTAGAATTTTTAGGCTAGGTTAATTTTACCAGTGAGAGATAGATTATATATAAAAAAAAAAAAAAGAAAATCACATAGTCAAAATTATATATATTTATTTGCATTGTGCACAGAGAAATAAGTATTTGATCCCCTACCAACCATTAAGAGTTCAGCCTCCTCCAGACCAGTTACACGCTCCAAATCAACTTGGTGCCTGCATTAAAGACAGCTGTCTTACATGGTCACCTGTATAAAAGACTCCTGTCCACAGACTCAATTAATCAGTCTGACTCTAACCTCTACAACATGGGCAAGACCAAAGAGCTTTCTAAGGATGTCAGGGACAAGATCATAGACCTGCACAAGGCTGGAATGGGCTACAAAACCATAAGTAAGACGCTGGGTGAGAAGGAGACAACTGTTGGTGCAATAGTAAGAAAATGGAAGACATACAAAATGACTGTCAATCTACATCGATCTGGGGCTCCATGCAAAATCTCACCTTGTGGGGTATCCTTGATCCTGAGGAAGGTGAGAGCTCAGCCGAAAACTACACGGGGGATTTTTATGGCATTCACCAAGCGGGTTAAATAACACTATATTGTGATAGTTCTGACTCATACGGACGCGGCAATACCAGTTATGTTAACCTTTATTTTTTTAATATTGAAAAAAGTTTGGGAGGATTCCTCCAGCTCACCTTGTCGTATCAGTAGACTTGCGCACGGGTCCTCGTGTCGGCACACGTATGAAATGGAAGAAAGACAAAGAAAATGGATCCAGCGCTGAGTCCTCTGAAGTCTTTAAAAGGAAACTATTTCCAAGTTTTATTAAAGAATTGTCAAAAAATTAAAAACATTGGCATGATAGGAAAATATTCTCAAAGGAATGAGGATTTATGGCAGTGTAAGCGGTGCCTACGCGTTTCTGACGCTTGCAGCGTCCTTAGTCATGGCTTTTATGAAATCGCTTAGTCGGTCTGAGACTTTATAGCCAGTCTATTTTTAGCAATGGTTAATTGCGGGTCAAAGTAGGGAACTCCCTGGTATACCTTGGAACGCAAATCACTTCCTGGTAGGAAGGAATAGAATAAAGCTAACCAAAGAAATATAGTGTGCTTTACTTGCGGGGTTTTTCCTACGGGATTTTATTAAAAAACAAACTGACTGAGAATATGTTAGGGGTAAGAATAAAGGGTAAAAATGGTTAAAAGATTTTAATCTAAATTGAAGGAGACATTCGGAAGACTGAAGAATATTATTTAAATTAATTATTAAGAAAAACGTAAATGGAAATAATTAATATATAAGAAATGTGTGTGATGTGATTCATTATATCACAAGGAGTTAATATTAAATACATTTGGCTGGGCATATTATTGTATGTAAAGAAATTCGTTATATTCTGTAATTATATGGGCTGTCTCTTTGGCCGGAGGAATACAATGTTCCGTTTTGACTCAAACTAGCTGGTGTACTTGAAACGCAAATCTATGATTTTATTTGGGTTGTTCTAAATTATCAAGATGTTTTTGTTCATTAGTCCCGAAAAAATTGGACGTTAAAGCTAAATGATGTATTTATTACCGATATGAGTAAATATTTTGGGAATGAAGACATGGATTATCATCAGAAATGTTAACATGTTAATATTTACATTGCAAGATTAGTCCCCGAAAGCTGTCCCCGGGTTCTTCTCGGAGGGACACCGTTATGGACCTGTTGATTCAGGGAACGAGGACATATTTCCAGTTGACCTAGATGTGGGTTTCACACGCAAATTTACACCGCAAATACATACATCACTTAGTTTGAATGCCCAATTCTTTTAGGACTATTGACAAAAATATCTTAACAAATTAGTTTTAGTCATAGCAGAGTCTTATATTCCTCCGGACTAAGAGATAGCCGATATTATTACAATAAATAACCAGCACAGTATACCTTTCTTCGCTCGATACATTATAAAAATAATTTATACTTACCTTGCGAGACTGGCCATCGAGAGCCGTCCCTGGGTTTTTCTCCGAGGGATATGGTTATGGACCTGTTGATTCAGGGGACTAATACATATTTCTGGTTGGCCTGATGCCGAATTCATGCACGTGATGTCACTTCAGCTTCTCTCCGTGAAGCATGACAATGATTTGAGGTATCTGATAGCCTTCCTCCCCCCCATTAATTTAACATAATAAATGAATCTATGACGGAGTGGTTCCACCACACACTTAACAATCTACAGTTAATACCAATTCTGAGACTCCATTTATGTATACAAAATGTTAACATTTCTGATGATAATCCATGTCTTCATTCCCAAAATATTTACTCATATCGGTAATAAATACATCATTTAGCTTTAACGTCCAATTTTTTCGGGACTAATGAACAAAAACATCTTGATAATTTAGAACAACCCAAATAAAATCATAGATTTGCGTTTCAAGTACACCAGCTAGTTTGAGTCAAAACGGAACATTGTATTCCTCCGGCCAAAGAGACAGCCCATATAATTACAGAATATAACGAATTTCTTTACATACAATAATATGCCCAGCCAAATGTATTTAATATTAACTCCTTGTGATATAATGAATCACATCACACACATTTCTTATATATTAATTATTTCCATTTACGTTTTTCTTAATAATTAATTTAAATAATATTCTTCAGTCTTCCGAATGTCTCCTTCAATTTAGATTAAAATCTTTTAACCATTTTTACCCTTTATTCTTACCCCTAACATATTCTCAGTCAGTTTGTTTTTTAATAAAATCCCGTAGGAAAAACCCCGCAAGTAAAGCACACTATATTTCTTTGGTTAGCTTTATTCTATTCCTTCCTACCAGGAAGTGATTTGCGTTCCAAGGTATACCAGGGAGTTCCCTACTTTGACCCGCAATTAACCATTGCTAAAAATAGACTGGCTATAAAGTCTCAGACCGACTAAGCGATTTCATAAAAGCCATGACTAAGGACGCTGCAAGCGTCAGAAACGCGTAGGCACCGCTTACACTGCCATAAATCCTCATTCCTTTGAGAATATTTTCCTATCATGCCAATGTTTTTAATTTTTTGACAATTCTTTAATAAAACTTGGAAATAGTTTCCTTTTAAAGACTTCAGAGGACTCAGCGCTGGATCCATTTTCTTTGTCTTTTTTAATATTGCTTTAGGGAAAAAATTAGAAAAGGCTGTTTATTTTGCTAATTTTTTTTTTTTGGAACATTCAAAAAATCTTTATTTAACTGTTTTTTTACTTTTTTTATTCCCTTAGGGGACTTGATTATATTGATCATTGGATCGCTTGCATGATATACAGCAATACTAATGTATTGCAGTATATTGCTATATATGTCACTGGCAGGCACTGCGTATACTCTGCCACATACCCTATCAACCACTGTAACTCAAAAGCACAAAAATGGGTGTGTATGAGGCAAGAACGTATCTATCATAAAATAACCATATGAATATTCGAAATATATGAATTTATTTAAGTATAATACACTACACAGAAGTTAAAAACATTTAAAATTAGCATAAAACATGCCATACATGAATCACTGGGAGGGGGGGACCACCATGATAAGTGGAAAACAAATTGAAACCCCCACTCACTCCCCTAAACCCCTAGAACAGACGTTCAATGCATGAAGTATTTAGAGAAAATATATAAATGTTGCAATTTTTTTCAATTTGTTTGCCACTTATCATGGTGGTCCCCCCCCCCCCTCCCAGTGATTCGTGTATGGCATGTTTTATGCTAATTTTAAATGTTTTTAACTTCTGTGTAGTGTATTATACTTAAATAAATGAATATATTTTGAATATTCATATGGTTATCCAGTATATTGCTATAGTGACAGTCTCATTTGAAGCCCTGTCGGAGGCAGGGCTTCAAAGGAGTACAAAGACCGCAGACCTGGGGGCCTTCATTAGGCCCCCAGGCTGCCATGATGACCATCGGCACTCTGCAATCGCATCACGGTGGGGGCGATGGCACGTCGGAGGGGACCACGCCCCTGATTCTAACGATTTAAATGTCGCGGCCGCGATTGACCGCGGCAGTCAGGTGTTGGCTGTATTACCCGATAAGAATGGCACGAGCTCAGCCTGTGAGCTTCCAGGGCTGGCGTTAGGAGGGGGCAAACTGGCGAATTGCCCAGGGCCCTCATCCTCTTAGGGCCACGGGCCTGTCCGTGGCTTCTATGGGGCCCACGCTGCTCAGCCCATAACGTTTATGGGCCAGGCGGCACGGGCCCACTCATGCCCGGTGGTGTCGCTAGCACCGAAGGGGGCCCCAGTGCTAGCAACAGCCACATTCACTTGTATCGGCTTCCTCAGGATGCAAATACAAATGAATATTATAGGCTGCAGGTCACGTTAGGCCTGCAGCCTATAAAGCGCAAGGAAGAATCCCTGCGCAGGCCGGCGTGATAACATCACTGCATTATGCTGGTCTGCGCAAGCGTTCCTGCCCGGAGGATGTTCAGCGCTCTGTCCGTCGCGGGGAGGGGGCAAGGTAAGTACAATTTTCTTTATGATGGTTGTGTAGCACTATATACAGGGGGGTGTGCTGCATGACAATATATACAGGGGGGATATCAGTGTAGTACTATATACAAATGGGGGTTGTGTAGCACTTTATACAAGCGGGACACATGCTGTGTAGCACTATAAACAAGGGAGAGGGGCTGTGTGGCACTATATACACAAGGAAGGGGCGCTGTGTGGCAGTATTTACAAGGGAGGGGGCTGTGTGGCACTATATACAAGGGGAGGGCATTGTGGCATTATATGCAAGGGGTATCACTGTATACAAGTGGGGGCTGTGTGGCACTATATAAAAGGGGGGGGGTTCTGTGTGGCACTATATACAAGAGAGGGAGGGCTGTGTGGCAATATACAGGGGTAATTGATGCGTAGCACTATATACAAGGAGGGAGGATGTGGCACTATATACAAGGGGGTGCTGTGTGGCACTATATACAAGGAAGGGGGCTGTGTGGCATTATATACAAGGAAGAGGGCTGTGTGGCACTATATACAAGGGGGGCTGTCTGGCACTTTATACAAGTGGGGCTGTGTGGCACTATATATACAAGGGAGGGCCACTGTGTCGCACTATATAGAAGGGAGGGGGCTGTGTGGCACTATATACAAGAGGGGCTGTGTGGCACTATATATAAGGGGGGACTGTGGTTCTATATACAGGTGGGCTGTGTGTGGCGCTATCTACAGGGGGCACAAATAAGGCATTACTGCTCTGGGGGCACAAAGGGGGCACGGTTACTGATGGGGCACTTTTAATGTGTTGAGCACTGAGGGAACATTATTACCATCTGGGGCACTGTAGATTACGAGTTTGTTTAGAAGATGGGGTACAGTTGTGGAGGGTGCTTGAAAAGCGAGAAACCAACATGTATGTGTGTCAAATTCTGCAGAGACGAGTCGTGGCCGGAATAAGTCTTCACAGTGGTCCGGGTCGGATGGAGAAAAAAGGGAAAGTGAACGACTCTAATCAGAGAAAACATCACCTGTGAGTCACTAGATATAAATGTGCTGTAATCACTTATATCGTCTGCAGAGCTTCTGTGTACAACTAACATCTACCACCATATGGTCATTATATGGTGGTAATATTGGTCTTTGTATAGTAGTTTTTATTCAGTTAGGGTATGTTCACACGCTGAGCCAAAAATGTCTGAAAATACGGAGCTGTTTTCAAGGGAAAACAGCACCTGATTTTCAGAAGTTTTTTGAGCAACTCACGTTTTTCGCTGCGTTTTCACGCCGTTTTTGGAGCTGTTTTCAATAGAGTCTATGAGAAAACGGCTCCAAAAACGTCCCAAGAAGTGTCCTGCACTTCTTTTGACGAGGCTGTAATTTTACGCGTCGTCTTTTGACAGCTGTCAAACGACGACACGTAAATTACAGGTCGTCGGCACAGTACGTCGGCAAACCCATTCAAATGAATGGGCAGATGTTTGCCGACGTATTGGAGCCGTATTTTCAGGCGTAAATCGAGGCATAATACTCCTCGTTTACGCCTGAAAATAGGTCGTGTGAACCCAGCATAAGAGTACGTGGTATTATTCAGTCACTATGTGGTTATGGTGTGGCGGTATTATTCAGTAACAGTATGGGGGTATTATTCAGTCACTGTGGTTATGGTGTGGAGGTATTATTCAATAACAGTATGGGGATATTCAGTCACTATGTAGTGGTAATATGTGGTGATGGTGTGGAGGTATTATTCATTAACAGTATGGGGTTATTATTCAGTCACTATGTAAAGGTAATATGTGGTCATGGTGTGGAGGTATTATTCAGTAACCGTATGGGGGTATTATTCAGTCCCTCTGGTTATGGTGTGGCGGTGTTATTCAGTAACAGTGTGGAGGTATTATTCAGTCACTGTGTGGTTATGGTGTGGCGGTATTATTCAGTAAGAGTATGGGGGTATTATTCAGTCACATTGTGTTTATGGTGTGGCGGTATTATTTAGTAACAGTATGGGGGTATTAGTCAGTCACTATGTGGTTATGGTGTGGGGGTATTATTCAGTATCAGAATGGGGGTATTAGTCAGTCACTATGTGGTTATGGTGTGGTGGTATTATTCACTAACAGTATGGGGGTATTATTCAGTCACTATGTAGCTATGGTGTGGAGGAATTATTCAGTAACAGTATGGGGTATTATGCAGTCACTATGTGGTTATGGTGTGGAGGTATTATTCAGTAACGGTTTGTGGGTATTATTCCGTCACTATGTGGTTATGGTGTGGGGGTATTATTCAGTAACGGTATGGGGGTATTATTCAGTGACAGTTTGGGGGTATTATTTAATCTGGTATAGTGGTATAATTTAATAACTGTATATGTATATAGAGAATTTTTTTTGTGTGAGAGGGAGCCTGAAGGCGCTATAAATCAGTGATGCAGTTCTCTGCACACCGCCTTCTGAATTGACTGCATTATTGATACAGTAAGGCTTCGTTCACATCTGCGTCGGGATTCCATTGATGGCTTCTGTCATAACTTTCCATCAGGGGAACCCATGGACGCAAACCAAACGGAAACCACAGCTTCCGTTTGCATTTCACTGGTAATGTTTCCGTTGCAAATGGTTTCCGTTTGTCTCCATTCTGTAAGATTTTGTTTTTTTTGGATGGAATCAATAGCGCAGTCGTTTCCATTTGGTTTGCCTTCATGGGTTGCCCTGATGGAATGTTCTGACAGAAGCCATCAATGGAACCCCGACGCAGATGTGAACAGGCCCTAATTCAGCATTTGGAGCCCCGCTTCTAACCATGCCCCAGGGTCACACTTTGCCTAAAACCGGCCCTGCATAATTCTCCTTAACGGCTGTCATATATGGACAGTGATGTTAGGTTTTTTGAGATGCCAGAATCCCCAGCCAGAGCGTCAGCAATTATCTGGCCAGAGAATCTGCTCCAGGAGGAGCCCCTGACGTCACTATCCATATATGGACAGTGATGTTAGGGGCTTTGAGATGCTGTAATCACCGGCCAGAGCATCGGCAACGCTCTGGCTGGGGAGTCCACTCTTGTAGGAGCCACTGATGTCACTGTCAGGTCTCAGCACAAGATACAGCTGCTCTGTATACAGGATACAGAGCAGCGCTATTTCAAAAAGTTAAAATAATTTTTAATAAAAAGTAATTAGAAAGTTGCACCAAATACACTGATACACATTTCAATTTTTTAAAAAATGTTTTCAAACGTGTACGTAGCCTTTAATGACCAGATGTCATTCATGCCTCTGTATTCAGAGCAAAATGTCACCTTTTGAACTATACTTTTTTTTTTATACAATAGATATAAATAAATATTGCTAACCCAGATACCCCCCACCCCCCCCCCCAATACATTGATACATTTTGATAGTAGTTATATCAGAGAACTGTCATACTGCAGAAAAGAGCATAGGGCCCAGTTCACACAGAATGTTTGGGCACTGATTTTGACGCGGAAGTCGGGTTAGAATCAGCGCGAAAAAAATACATCCGAAATCACCTCCTATTGATTTCAATGGAAGGCGGAGGCGGTAAAAAAAAAGCGGCATGTTCCTTCTTGCTGCGGTTCTGCCTCTGACCACCCATTGAAATCAATGGGAGGCATAAAAAGCATTTAAGCAGCGGGGGTGAAACACGCAGTGAAAAACCACCTGCAAATTCCTCCATGTGAACTAGGCCTCATAGCTCCACAGGATATGCTATAAATGTCTGAGAGATCTGGTCCTGAGAACGGGGGTCGCCAGACCCCTTTTGGTGAGGCGCTCAGTAGAGAGGTCGCTGGGATTAGGGAAACAGCCGAGCTCGCTATGCTATGCTGTTTACTGATTTCCCATAAAACTGAAGGGAAGTTATGGAAACTGCGCAGCACAGCGATCCCAACCAACCTTAGCACTTGAGATAGAAGTCTAAGATGTGAATACCCTTTCAATGATGATTTATTTTTTTAAGTTGTTTATGCTGCCTGAGTGTTAGGGGCCAAATTTAGTCATCCAGGAAAAAAAAAGGTTTTTTTTAAAAGTAGGACCCTATGGACGACATCTGCCACTGTATGCCTATACACCGCGTTCCAAATTATTATGCAAATGTTATTTTTCGCTGATTTTCCTAAATAGTCGATGCAAATGACAGTCAGTATAATCTTCAAGCCATCAACCGTTGGAGTATAATGCTAATTTTATTGAACAAATCTCCTAATGATAACAGGTTTTTTTTTAGAAGTAAAAAACTCAAAATGCACTGTTTCAAATTATTATGCACAACAGAGATCAAAACATTTTAAAGGTTGTAAAGAGAACTAAAATGGTAATTTGTTGAATTTGCAGAATCAGGAGGTCATATTTACAGAAATCAAATGCTCTTTCAAGCAAAAAAAACTTAACAGGCCAAGTTACATGTTAACATAGGACCCCTTCTTTGATATCACCTTCACAATTCTTGCATCCATTGAATTTGTGAGTATTTGGACAGTTTCTGCTTGAATATCTTTGCAGGATGTCAGAATAGCCTCCCAGAGCTTCTGTTTTGATGTGAACTGCCTCCCACCCTCATAGATATTTTGCTTGAGGATGCTCCAAAGGTTCTCAATAGGGTTGAGGTCAGGGGAACATGGGGGCCACACCATGAGTTTCTCTCCTTTTATGCCCATAGCAGCTAATGACACAGAGGTATTCTTTGCAGCATGAGATGGTGCATTGTCATGCATGAAGATAATTTTGCTACGGAAAGGCACCGTTCTTTTTGTACCACGGAAGAAAGTGGTCAGTCATAAACTCTACGTATTTTGCAGAGGTCATTTTCACACTGTCAGGGACCCTAAAGGGGCCTACCAGCTCTCTCCCCATGATTCCTCCTTGCTGAAGTCGCAGCCTTGTTGGGACATGGTGGCCATTCACCAACCATCCACTACTCCATCCATCTGGACCATCCAGGGTTGCACAACACTCATGAGTAAACAACACGGTTTGAAAATTAGTCTTCATGTATTTCTGAGCCCACTGCAACCGTTTCTGCTTGTGAGCATTGTTTAGGGGTGGCCGAATAATAGCTTTCTGCACACTTGCAAACCTCCGGAGGATCCTACACCTTGAGGTTTGCGGGACTCCAGAGGCACCAGCGGCTTCAAATACCTGTTTGCTGCTTTGCAATGGCATTTTAGCAGCTGCTCTCCTAATCCTATTAATTTGTCTGGCAGAAACCTTCCTCATTATGCCTTTATCTGAAGTAACCCGTCTGTGCTCTGAATCAGCCACAAATCTTTTCACAGTACGATGATCACGCTTAAGTTTTCTTGAAATATCCAATGTTTTCATACCTTGTCCAAGGTATTGCACTATTTCACGCTTTTCGGCAGCAAAGAGATCCTTTTTCTTTCCCATATTGCTTGAAACCTGTGGCCTGCTTAATAATGTGTAACGTCCTTCTTAAGTCGTTTACTTTTGATTGGGCACTCCTGGAAAACTAATTATCACAGGTGTCTGAGATTGATTACAATGATCCAAAGAGCCCTAAGACACAATACCATCCATGAGTTTAATTGAAAAACTAATAATTAAATGTTTATGACACTTAAATCCAATGTGCATAATAATTTGGAACACGGTGTACTGTGACACAAGCCAGAGCCTTCTGTCAAAAGTATACATCAGGCAATGCTCCCGACATATACCTCTGATGGAAGGCTCTGACGGGGTGTGAATTGAGCCTAAGTCGACAATGCAGAACAGCATCAAATAAATATTAACACACAGGGCCGTAATAATTAGCTGGTCTAGTGCAATGAAGGGGTTAATGTCAATATATTTAGTGTTCTATGGCAGTGAAGGGTTTAATGTCAGAATCCTTGGTAATCTAGGGCATTAAAAAAGTTAAATGTCAGGTCCCTAGTGGTCTAGCGCATTTAAGGGGTTAATGTCAGAATCCCTGGTGGTCTAGGGCATTGCAGGGCTTTATTTTAGGAGGGCAGTGAAGGGGTTAAATATTTCACACCTGGGTCCAGTAATTTACTCACCTCTCCATGTTCCAGCATTGTCCAGGCTGTAACAGGAAGCTGAGCACTGATTGCCAGCTTCCTGTTCTCATCTCTATGATCAGTGCAGGGACGGGATAGAGAGGATGGAGCGGCTGTAAGGGTATGTTCACACGCTAGCTGGCTTTTACGTCTGAAACGACAGACTGTTTTCAGGAGAAAACAGCTGCGTCGTTTCAGACGTAAAAGCTCCTCCTCGCATTATGTGAAGCGTCTTTGACGCTCGTAAATCTTGAGCTTCTCTTCATTGATTTCAATGAAGAACGGCTCAAATTACGTTGCAAAGAAGTGTCCTGCACTTCTTTGCCGAGGCAGTCATTTTACGCGTCGTCGTTTGACAGCTGTCAAACGACGACGCGTAAATGACAGGTCGTCGGCACAGTACGTCAGCAAACCCATTCAAATGAATGGGCAGATGTTTGCCGACGTATTGGAGCCCTATTTTCAGACGTAAAACGAGGCATAATACGCCTTGTTTACGTCTGAAAATAGGTCGTGTGAACCCAGCCTAACTGTACAGCTGCACAGTTCTCTATTTGATCGAGCAGAGCATTTCAGGAGCGCTTTGCCTGATCAGTAAGGGAGAAGTTCATGTCAAACAAGCTTTCCCTAAGGGAGGATTTACACGAGCGTGATATACGTCCGTTCAACACGCGTGATTTTCACTCGCCTCGCACGGACCTATGGGGCCGTGCAGACAGTCCGTGATTTTCACGCAGCGTGTGTCTGCTGCGTGAAACGCATGACATGTCCTATATTTCTGCGCTGTTCGCGCATCACGCACCCATTGAAGTCAATGGGTGAGTGAAAATCATGCGCACCACACGTGCTTTTCTGTTTACAAACATACAAACAGAGTGTTATAATGATGGCGGCTGCGTGAAAATCACGCAGCCACGCATCATACGGGGATGACACATGGAGCTGTTAAGTGCCTTTTGCGCGCGCAAAACGCTGCGTTTTTTGCATGCGCAAAACACACACGCTCGTGTAAATCCTCCCTAAGAGCTGCGCTTGTGTGTAGCATAGAGAAACAGTGTATTGGGAGATTCCTATGGCCTCTTCATGTGTTGCGGTTCTATTCCTGCCTGGTTTTCAAGACTATAAAGGAGCATAAACAGAAAAAATATGTAATAACTGCACTATATATGGTAACTGCTTTAAAGTGAGCCTATAACGTTTATAATCTAAATAGTCCCAAAATGTTATGCCGATATATATAATAATTTATCTCTATAGGAGATTGGAGCTCTATTTTATATTACAGAACACCAAATTCTCTGCTTCCCCTCACACAGCTATAAATGATAGATGACCGATGTATTATTTAGTTTTTTGCTGTAAGCTCTACAATAATGTGTTAGTCAGACAAGAGCACATAAAGATATAATTAATAAAGAGAGTACATAAAGGTATAAATGAGGCAGAAAGATACAGAACAAAACGCACATTAAAACCATTCTAGGTTTAGAAGAATGATTTTTATTGATTGTACCCTTTCCACTGCAAGTAAAAGACCATGAAATATCTACATTTGCTACATAATTGACTTGCTTATCTTTTTTCATAACCTATATACTTCAACGAAAAGACCACCTCTCCATTTTGCTCCCACCTTGGCTTGCAGAATGAAGGTAATAGGATCTCCATTCTCCCGATAGGTGGGGCCCAACAGGTGGGACCCCCACCAATTAGACATTTATGTCATATCCTATGAATCTGCCACAAATGTCAAACATAGGGAAACCCTTTTAAGGCTATGTTCACACGGAGTATTTTGGGGGAGGAATATCTGCCTCAAAGTTCCAAACTGAATTTTGAGGCAGATATTCCTCCCCCAAAATACTCCGTGTGAACAGCAATTATCGCGCCGTTTTTCGCCCGCGGCCATTGAGCGCCGCGGGCATAAAACACGCTTTCTCCTGCCTCCCATTGAAGTCAATGGGAGGTCGGAGGCGGAAGCGCCCGAAGATAGGGCATGTCGCTTCTTTTTCCCGCGAGGCAGTTTTACTGCCGAGTTTTGCGACGCGGTTTCCACGTCAAAAAACTCGGCAAAAGACCCCGTGTGAACATAGCCTAAGAGGGATGTCCGAACTGGACAACCAGTTTTCTTAAGACATAAGTTGCTTGAGTCTGGCTGCTAAAAATCCTGGTGATCAGTTGTCTACAGGCAAACACACATGTCCCCCGCAGTGGTCGGTGATATTAAAGTGTGTTTTGGGATATTTTTCATTAAAAGTCTTGGTGTAGAGGAGAAGGATTTGGGTTCCTAGAGCACTGGGCTGACTTTTCATTGGGGTACAAACTGTATTCTGCAGATGATTTGCACCTAAATGGAAGGGGGTCCGCTGTGCTGGGGGAGAGAATTCTAGCTGGGGTGGCGGAGTATTTAAACTAGGGCTGAGGAGGGAGGTCAATGTAGAAAAAAAAGGGGTAGCCAGGTTAGAGAGGGGTCAGACTATATTGGTGGGGGGAGAAACAGAATGTGGGGAGAGGACTAGACAACAAGATAAGGAGATCCTTTCGTTGCAAAACATCAGTGTAAATAAAAAGGACCGATTAATGTCAAATCACATTTCTGATAATAAAAGTGAAAAACTGACAGGCAAGTTAAAGTGTATGTTCACAAATGCCAGAAGTCTAGCAAGCAAAATGGGGGAGCTGGAGGCCTTGATACTGGAAGAAAATATAGATATAGTTGGTGTTGCTGAAACATGGCTGGACTCTTCACATGACTGGGCTGTAAATCTACAGGGTTTTACACTTTTTCGTAAAGACAGGACAAATAGGAAAGGTGGTGGTGTATGTCTGTATGTGAGAAGTGATATGAAGGCGAGTGTGAAAGAGACAATAGTGGGTGAAGACTGTGAGGAGGTTGAAACCTTGTGGGTGGAACTAGAAAGGGAGGTAAACACTGAAAAAATTACTTTTGGTGTAATCTATAGACCCCCCAATATAACTGAGGAGATGGAAGGTCAGATATATAAACAGATGGAGCGGGCTGCACAGGCGGGTACTGTAGTAATAATGGGAGATTTTAATTTCCGGGATATTAATTGGTGTCATGGTTCGGCTTCAACTGCAAAGGGGAGACATTTCCTCAACCTGTTGCAGGAAAATTTTATGGGCCAGTTTGTGGAAGACCCGACTAGAGGTGAAGCTCTGTTGGATCTGGTCATTTCTAATAATGCAGATCTTGTTGGGAATGTCAATGTTCGTGAAAACCTCGGTAACAGTGATCATAATATAGTTACATTTTACCTATACTGTAAAAAACAAACGCAGGCTGGGAGGGCAAAAACATTTAATTTTAAGAAAGCCAATTTCCCCAGGATGAGGGCTGCAATTCAGGATATAGACTGGGAAGAACTAATGTCAAATAATGGAACAAATTATAAATGGGAGATTTTCAAATCTACTTTGAGTTATTATAGTGCAAAATTTATTCCTACAGGTAATAAGTATAAACGACTCAAATTAAACCCCACATGGCTTACACCTTCTGTGAAAGGGGCAATACATGACAAAAAAAGGGCATTTAAAAAATACAAATCTGAGGGTACAGCTGTAGCCTTTGTAAAATATAAAGAGCTTAATAAAATCTGTAAAAATGTAATAAAATTAGCAAAAATACAAAATGAAAGGCAGGTGGCCAAGGATAGTAAAACAAATCCTAAAAAATTCTTCAAGCATATAAATGCAAAAAAGCCAAGGTCTGAACATGTAGGACCCCTAGATAATGGTAATGGGGAGTTGATCACAGGGGATCAAGAGAAGGCAGAGTTACTAAATGGGTTCTTTAGCTCTGTATATACAACAGAAGAAAGAGCAGCTGATGTAGCCGGTGCCAGTGCTGTTAATATATCAGTTGATATACTGAATTGGATGAATGTAGAGATGGTCCAAACTAAATTAAATAAAATAAATGTGCACAAGGCTCCGGGACCAGATGGGTTACACCCTAGAATTCTTAAAGAGCTTAGTTCAGTTATTTCTGTCCCCCTTTTCATAATATTCAGAGAATCTCTAGTGACTGGTATAGTGCCAAGGGACTGGCGCAGGGCAAATGTGGTGCCTATTTTCAAAAAGGGCTCTAGGTCTTCCCCGGGTAATTATAGACCAGTAAGCTTAACATCCATCGTGGGGAAAATGTTTGAGGGGCTATTGAGGGACTATATACAGGATTATGTGACAATAAATAGCATTATAAGTGACAGCCAGCACGGTTTTACTAAGGACAGAAGTTGTCAAACTAACCTAATCTGTTTTTATGAAGAGGTGAGCAGAAGTCTAGACAGAGGGGCCGCTGTGGATTTAGTGTTTTTAGACTTTGCAAAGGCATTTGACACTGTCCCCCATAGACGCCTAATGGGTAAATTAAGGACTATAGGTTTAGAAAATATAGTTTGTAATTGGATTGAGAATTGGCTCAAGGACCGTATCCAGAGGGTTGTGGTCAATGATTCCTTCTCTGAATGGTCCCCGGTTATAAGTGGTGTACCCCAGGGTTCAGTGCTGGGACCACTATTATTCAACTTATTTATTAATGATATAGAGGAAGGGATTAATAGCACTATTTCTATTTTTGCAGATGACACCAAGCTATGTAATATAGTTCAGACTATGGAAGATGTTCATGAATTACAGGCAGATTTAAACAAACTAAGTGTTTGGGCGTCCACTTGGCAAATGAAGTTTAATGTAGATAAATGTAAAGTTATGCATCTTGGTACCAACAACCTGCATGCATCATATGTCCTAGGGGGCGCTACACTGGCGGATTCACTTGTTGAGAAGGATCTGGGTGTACTTGTAAATCATAAACTCAATAACAGCATGCAGTGTCAATCAGCTGCTTCAAAGGCCAGCAGGATATTGTCGTGTATTAAAAGAGGCATGGACTCGCGGGACAGGGATGTAATATTGCCACTTTACAAAGCATTAGTGAGGCCTCATCTAGAATATGCAGTTCAGTTCTGGGCTCCAGTTCATAGAAAGGATGCCCTGGAGTTGGAAAAAATACAAAGAAGAGCAACGAAGCTAATAAGGGGCATGGAGAATTTAAGTTATGAGGAAAGATTGAAAGAATTAAACCTATTTAGCCTTGAAAAAAGAAGACTAAGGGGGGACATGATTAACTTATATAAATATATTAATGGCACATACAAAAAATATGGTGAAATCCTGTTCCTTGTAAAACCCCCTCAAAAAACAAGGGGGCACTCCCTCCGTCTGGAGAAAAAAAGGTTCAAGCTGCAGAGGCGACAAGGCTTCTTTACAGTGAGAACTGTGAATTTATGGAATAGCCTACCGCAGGAGCTGGTCACAGCAGGGACAGTAGATGGCTTTAAAAAAGGGTTAGATAATTTCCTAGAACAAAAAAATATTAGCTCCTATGTGTAGAAATTTTTCCTTCCCTTTTCCCTTCCCTTGGTTGAACTTGATGGACATGTGTCTTTTTTCAGCCGTACTAACTATGTAACTATGTAACTATGTAAAAGCATATCCCTCATAGAGATGGGATCTCCGGCCTTAGGTCAGCTGGTACCATCATGAGGTATCTTTTAATGATGCTACTCGTCTTAGACTTTACCATTCACTATTGTCATAACATTAAAATTACCTTCTTAATATTCCACTCATTTTTGACAGTGGAAAGGGGTCAGAATGGCCACTCTGTCCGGTCTGCAGCTACACACTCCCAAATTCAGCAAGATCCCATGCACTGTGTTCTGACCCTTTCGCCAGTTCACTGGTAGTCCGTCCTTGCACCACCTTTTAATGATATATTAGAACATTTTGTATGACACTATTTTATTTTAGCTGATTACCACTTCAGTATGTGGTAATATAAATTTACGTACATTGTGTTGATTTTACAAGAGTTCCTTCGGTTTTAACCTAACTTAACCGAAATAATGTAAATACAGTAGGTTGCATATGAAAATAGCTTGTTTTGAATCGTTCACTTTTCACTTAGTTTTGTATTTATATTGCAGAAATAACTGGTCTTTAACATGACTACAATCTACTGTATGATCTATTTAGATATGCTTAGAATACAAATGAGATGTCAGGAGACTGTTCCATATATATGGTCTATTCACACAGGATTTTGTGCTTGCATTGCATTAAATGGTGAGAAAAGTTATATTTAGAATATTTGCATATGACTGTTTTCATTATCACTGCTTGCAGGTTGCTGTAAGTCTGTCTGTTTTAGAACCTGTTCTAATGAGAGATAGCTGGTTAAATATAAGATAGAAGAAACAGAGTTTTGTTATATCCGAGACCTATGTCAGGAGCACATGCCCTTCAACACCAGTAATTTTAAAACTTTAGGACATATGGACATTATATGTGAGGTCCCACGCCTGGGACTCCCTCTTTAAAGCAGAACAGAGAGCCTCTCTGAATGTCCGCCATGTAATACTACATTTTCCCTTCAGTGTCCTAGCGGCTGTATTCCAGAAGGGACATACTGTATTTACATTTAAAGACAGCCGCAATATCTATTTGCAAATTAGACTTTAAATATGGAGGTTGAACCATAATAGCATGGGACATGAATGCATAATGACCATAGCATAGAAGATGAGAATATTGATATGATGGGGTGCAGTATATGGTGCAAATGTGAACATGAAAAAGACTCTTTTCACACTGCTGTTTTTCTCCATGTTCTTTATTCTGGCATTTTTACATTAAAACATACATATTCATTATCATCTCCATTGACTTTAATAGAATTTTTGTGCCATCAGTTGAGTTTTATTTGGTCATGTTTCCATTGCAGAAAACGTAGTCTGTCATGATATTCTACCAAGTAAGGAAGAAAACAGATGGAACTGATTAAAGCCAAAGAAAAGGACCAAAAATAAAAATAATGATGTTCCCTGGCTCTATAACTAACAATGGACAAAATTAGACCGGAGCAGGTAAATAATAAAAATCCAATGTGTACTCAATCAGAATAATGAGTCCTAGTCTTTCTGCAAGTGGATAAGTCCACGATCCAGTGTCGACGTTGGAAGACCAGCAGTAACTCTGTGGAACCTCCAGGGACCAGAACAACAGTCTGCACTGACACTGGATCGTGGACTTATCCACTTGCAGAAAGACTAGGACTCATTATTCCGATTGAGTACACATTGGATTTTTTATTTTCCTGTGCCGTCTTAGCAGTAAAAGTTTTTCATTTTACAAAAATGACCATTGCAGACAAAGCCTTAGTGTAGGCCCGGACATGACTGGCTTTGGAGAGTAGGACTAGAATTTGATAAAATGGTTAATTATAAAGGAGGTGGAGTTTGAGCCCATTAGGTCAGCAGGGATAGGGTTAGAAAGTGACGGGGGGTCAAGAGGACCTTTATCAGTAGATGTCCTCAGGGGGGGAACAGCTTTCCCGCCCTTGTGTTAGTCCTGGTGAGTAGAGTGAAAGCTTCATATGTGTTTCTTTCTTTGTCAGAGCAGTTGGCGGTGAGGAGGTCTTGGATGGCACTTATTGAGGTAGTCTCGGCCCATCGTATGTATTAGAGCCCTGTCATGGAGCATAGTTAATGGTGGTTGCCCAGGGGGGCGGTCCCGGGGAACAGGTTCAATAGAACTGGCGGCTTACGGTACTATGACATATTTGTCAACCCCGTGTCGGCGAGGTGCGAAAGGGGAGGTTAGCGGGTACTGCAAAAATAAAGCTTTCCAAGACCTCCATGTATATGATAGCACTTCTCATGTTAAGAATGTTAATGTTATTTATGATATTTAGAATTGTATGTTATAATTTATTTTGTTAATAAAGAGGCTGTTATGGCCAGCAATATTCCAACGTCAGGCAGTGTGTCTGAATCTTTATTCCTGGTGGGTAAGTGTTACGGAGTGTCATTTTAAGAAGTCTTAGACATATGCAATATCCTAGACATGGAATTTGCTGAAAATCAATACATCATGGATCCGCCAGAGATGCAAACCTTGATGCCATAGAAACCAGCTGGGACTATGAGCTATGAGCATTGTCTGTGTAATCAGGAATTCTTTATAATTGTTTGTTCCGCATGTCACTGTCCAATTTTTCAATCTACAATTTGGGGTTGGGTCGCTTAATTTTGCTCCTCAGGTCGCATAGAGAATATAATGGGCCATGGACCTAGACAGGGGCATAGCTATAGGGGGTGCAAAGGCAGCAGTCGCACCCAGATCATGGTGCATGATGTGGCCCAGGAACCTCTCTGCCACATAAAAAGAAACCAATATTATAAATGGTACATAATAGATTGGTGGCCCTGTAACAGATATTGCATGGAGCTTCAAGTTACGCTTCTGTACATGTTTAGATTACTGATCCCTGCTGCTCAAATAATTTCTGGATGCTGGGATGAAGTCAAAGACATTCCATGACCACCACAATCACTAGACATAAACATCACTGAACCCTTTTGGACTGCTTTCTCACTGGAAATCACAGCTAAAAACAATAGTGAACCACGTGTCATCTTGGTTGAACAGTTTTTTAGTCATTGGCAACAAAACACTATTCCTATGGGCAAATAAGCTTCAAAACTGAGATTGACGCCTGGAAATTGACTGGTCTAATGTTAACAGTTTCCTTCTATATCATGTTGATTGTCACGATCTGTGGGTATGTGGACCCACTGGGCCGTACCGCCGTAGCGGGATAGCAGCTGGCCAAACAGTGTACCAAGTCAATGTATATATAGTCCAAGCACAAGGGTACCTGTAATAGTTCAGACAGTAGCAATGGCTAAGCTCAGATGGGACCTTGGAAGCAGACACCAGGTGTGGTGTAACACAGCAGGAGGTTACCGGTGGCACAACAGGACTCCAACCTTCTAAGTCACAGGAACAAGGTAGCACGGGATACAGGTAGCAGGTACGGGAACACTGGGAACAGGATAACACTAAGTGACCATTTGCAAGACTAACACAGGTAAACACAACTCTCAGGCAAGGAGTAAAGGGGCAGGGCCCTTCTTATAGTCCAGAGTGATCATGGGCTAATAGATGATTATTTTAATGTGCGCATGCTAGCCCTTTAAGGCCGGGCACGAGCATGCACACGCACCCTACGGGACACAGCAGAATGGAGCGGAAGTGAGGGCAGGTGTCTCCTAGGGAGGATATGCGGGCCACGCTCACAGATCCATGTCTGCGGCCGTCGGCGGGTGAGTAATCCCGACGGTCCGCGGCTGTGGACGCTGCAGTATCCCCCCTGTTACGTCCCCTCTTCTTGGGACCAGAGCGAGAGAGGAACTTCTTAATGAGGGTAGAAGCATTGAGGTTCTCTTCTAGCTCCCAGGACATCTCCTATGGACCAAACCCCTTCCAATCCACGCAAAAAAAAGTTCTTCCTCCTACTTTTTTGAAGCCCAGGATCTCCTTAACATCGACCACGTCAGATGAACCGCTGGGAGCCACTGCGAGACCACAAGTCTTTACTATAGCGGTTCACGACCACAGGCTTCAGGAGGGACACATGAAAGGAGTTGGGGATTCTGAGGGTAGGAGCCGAAGTTTATAGGAGACATGGTTTATTTGTTGTAGTGTCTCAAAGGGTCCAAGGGACTTGGGAGCAAACTTATAGGAAGGCACCATTAGACGGATATTCCTAGAGGACAGACAGACTTTGGTACCCGGCAGATACTGAGGTGGCTCTCTTCTCCTAGTTTCTTTGCCTTTCGCCTCATGCGATCGACTGCCTGCGGAATAGAGGACCGGGTTGGCTGCCAGACCTGTAGAAAGTTTCCAAATGCAGAGTCAGCTGCGGGCACCTGGGACGTAGCTGAAACAGGAAGAGGAATTTGTAGATGTTGGCCATACACAATGAAAAATGGTGTAAAAGCAGTGGACTCACTTGTGTGGTTGTTGTATAAGAACTCGGCCCAAGGAAAAAGCTGTACCGAGTCATCATGCTGCATGGAGATGGAGTGTCGTAGATAATTCTCCATGATTTGGTTAATCCTCTCGACTTGGCTATTGGACTGGGGATGGTAGGCTGAGAAAAATTCCAACTTCACATCTAGGAGTTTACAGGGGGCTCCCCAGAATTTTGAGGTAAATTGAACCCCCCGATCAGACACGATATGAAATGGGCAGGCCATGTAAACGGAAGATATGCTGGATGAAGAGCTTTGCTAGTTGAGGAGCAGAAGGTAGGCCGGTCAGCGGAATAAAATGTGCCATCTTAGAGAACCAGTCCACCACCACCCAGACCATATTGCATCCTACTGAGTAAGGAAGGTCTCTGACAAAGTCCATTGCTATATGCTGCCTGGTAGCGTTGGGCACAGGCAGAGGCTGGAGCAGGCCGGCAGGCTTTGAGTAAGCAACTTTGTTGGAAGCACACACAGTACAGGAAGCGACAAAGTCCACAACATCTTTGGGCAGCATGGGCCACCAGAAATGACGAGCAATCAGATCTCGCGTCTTACGAACTCCCGTGTGCCCAGCCAGTTTGGAGCAGTGTCCCCAGCGAAGGATTAAGCTCCTGTCTGCCAACCGCACACACGTCCTCCCCAGAGGGATGTCTCTAACTTGCAGAGGGTTAGCAGAAATAATGCAGGACGGGTCTATGATACATTGAGGCGACTCCACAGTGTCCTCTGTTTCAAATGACCTAGACAGGGCATCGGCCCTCACATTTTTGTCAACGGGACGGTAGTGGTGCACAATTTGGAACCGGGTGAAGAACAGCGACCACCTGGCTTGACGAGTTTTCAGCCGTTGAGCCGACTGGAGATATGTAAGGTGCTTGTGATCGGTGTATATCAGGATGAGGTGGGCTGCACCTTCTGGCAGATTTAATGGCCAATAACTCCCGATCCCCAATAGAGTAATTAGGCTCTGCGGAGGAAAAAAGTCTCAGAGTAATAGCCACATACAGGGGCGTTACTAGGGAAGACTGGGCCCCATAGCAAACTTTTGACTGGGGCCCCCCCTCCCTTGGGTATCACACAACCCATCCCCCTTGTAGATAGTTCCTCCCTATAGATTCCACCACACAGCACCCCCCTGTAGATAACGCCATACAGCCCCCTGTAGATAACGCCATACAGCCCTCCCCCTGTAGATAACGCCATACAGCCCCCCTGTAGATAACACCATACAGCCCTCCCCCTGTAGATAACGCCATACAGCCCCTCTGTAGATAACGCCATACAGCCCCCCTGTAGATAACGCCATACAGCCCCCCCTGTAGATAACACCATACGGCCCCCCTGCAGATTGAAATCAATGGGTGAGTGAAAATCATGCGCACCACACGTGCTTTTCTGTTTACAAACATACAAACAGAGTGTTATAATGATGGCGGCTGCGTGAAAATCACGCAGCCACGCATCATACGGGGATGACACACGGAGCTGTTAAGTGCCTTTTGCGCGCGCAAAACGCAGATTTTTTTGCGTGCGCAAAACACACACGCTCGTGTAAATCCTCCCTAAGAGCTGCGCTTGTGTGTCCGGCCATGGGGGGGGCCGTAGCAGCCGCTACGGCTGTTACAGCGATAGGTACGCCACTGGCCACATATCACTGCCTTTCCTTTGAGGCCTCTCTGGAACAGAAGTGCACCTGCACCAACAGAGGAAGCGTCCACCTCCAATGAGAACAGTCGAGAGATTTCAGGATGAAGGAGGATTGAGGTAAAGGCATTCTTGAGGCTATTAAATGCAGATTCTGCCTCTGGAGTACACACCTTGGCGTTCACACCCATCTTGCTAAGGGTAGAGATGGGAGCCGTCAATGATGAGAAGTTTGGGAGAAACTGCCGGTAAAAGTTGGCGAATCCCAAAAAATGATGTATAGACTGCAGGCCCTGAGGACGTGGCCATTCCAGGATGGACTTTTCTTTATCAGGATCCATCTTGAGACCTTGATCCGAGATGATGTAGCCCATGAAGGGCAGAGAGTTTTTTTAAAAGACGCACTTCTACAGCTTGGCATACAGACCATTCTCCCTTAAACGCAGCAGAACTTGACGAACATGCCTCCGATGCGTCGTCGGATCTGGAGAGAAAATCAGAATATCATTGTAATAGACCGCAACACAGACATAGAGAAGATCTTGGAAGATATCATTGACGAACTTCTGGAAGACCGCGGTAGCGTTACACAGACCGAAGGGCATCACCAGGTATTTGTAGTGCCCGTCTCAAGTGTTAAATGCCGTCTTCCACTCGTCACCTTGATGGATTCGGATCCAATTGTAAGCCCCACGTAAGTCTAATTTAGAAAAAAATCTTGGCTCCTCGAATGTGGTCAAATAGTTTGGAAATTAGTCACAACAGATATTTGTTTTTTACCGTGATATGATTGGGACCACGATAGTCAATGCAAGGTCGAAGAGATACGTCTCTTTTCTTGACAAAGAAGAACCCGGCCCCAGGGGGGAGGAGGATTTTGTAGGAAACCCTTCTTCAGATTCTCCTTGATATAGGCCGACATAGACTAAGTCTCTGGCAAGGAGAGAGGGTATACCCATACAAGGCAGAGGGGATGCATTTGTAACCAGTTCAATGTGGGCAGTCATAAGCCAGGTGTGGAGGAAGCGTCTCAGCCTCCTTCTTGCTGAAGACATCCGCAAACTGAGAGAAATGAGGGGGTAATCCTGCCAATGACAGAGGTGGGTGGACAGGATGGATCTGTAACAGACAGATAGGCAGAGACCCGGTGCGTCTTTTCACCAGAAACTATGGTCACAGGAATGGACAGTTTCGAGGAGAACTTTCTATTCCACCTAGGGTTGTCCCTCCAACCAATCCTAGGCATTGGAGTTTTTTAGGCTTCTGAGGGCACAAACGCACAACATGGCCTCCGAGGCCACAATATAGACAATGTCCCGAAGGGTGTCTGCGGTGTTTCTCCTGGGCAGACAGTTTGAGCCGGTCCTCATGCATAGGCTCCTCTGGTGGAACAATTGGTGAGGGCAACGGAGATTGCTGGAAGGTAGGAGCCAGCATAGGAAATCTTCTCTCCCGACAAACCTCTTGGGATCGCTCCTGGATCCGCATGTCAATCCGGGTGGTTAAAAGAATGAGGTCATCCAGGGTAGGTGGCAGTCCCTCTGGAGCGGGCTCACGGGCTGAGCTCGCTCCATACTCTGCGGGTGATGGCTGTGTTATACAGCCGACATCTCACTGCAACGGGTGGAATCAAAGATCACTTTGATTCTCGCCCGTTTAACACCTTAAATGCCATGCTCAATTGTGACCGTGGCATTAAAATTGTTAGAATCAGGGGGGCACTCTGTCAAACACGCCATCGCGCCTCGCCAGACGACGCGATCGGCTGGTGACAATGGTTGTCATGGCAGCCTGGGGTACTATTAAAAAAAGGAAAAAACAGATTAAGGTTTTTTTTTATGTTCCCAATAAAATAAAATATTAAAAGTAAAAAAAAATATTTTCCCATTTTTCCCCTAAGGCCGCATTCACATGAGCGTGAATCACGTCCGTGTGCTGTGCGTTGAAACAACGCACAGCATACAGATCCATTGATTTCAATGGGACCATTCACACATGCGTGATTTTTCACGAAGCGAGAGTCCGCTGCGTAAAACTCACTGCATGTCCTATATTGGTGCGTTATCACGCACTTACGCGCCCATTGAAGTCAATAGGTGTGTGAAAACCACGCACCGCACATGGATGCACATGCGTGTGCGGTGCGTGATTTGCCCATCAATTCAGTTGAAAATAATAAATTAATAAAAAAGATGTGCTTTGGAGTGCGTGAATACCGCATGCCCCTCGCAAAGCACACTGATGCATAATGCAAAACACACGGACCCGATTCACGTGCGTTTTGTGAATCGGATACGCTCGTGTGAATGAGGCCTAAAGCAACGTTAAAAAAAATAAAAGTTAACATAACTGGTATGGCCGTGTCCGTAAAAGTCCGAACTATCATAATATAGCGTTGTTTAACCCACTCAGTGAACACCCTAAAAAAAAAATACTAGTCCTTCTCAATGAATTACAATATCATCAAAAAGTTAATTTATTTCAGTAATTCAATTAAAAAAGTGAAACTCGGGGGGCGTGGCTGGACGAGCTGGAGAGCAGACGTGTGTGAAATAGCTCTCCACAGGCCTGTGATTATAAGGGACAGAAAGTGCACTTAAATTGGGAAAACCCGTTCTAAAAAGACCCCACGAGGTACCCAGACCCAAGGGGGTGCGGGCACCCCAATTTCGAAATTTTTCCTACCTCTGGCACCTGGAGATTCGGGGTCAGAGGGGGCCGAGACGCCTCCCTTGATGGAGCCGCCGGCAAGCAGCGAGGAGTGCGACCCTGTCCGACTGGCTCTCAGCCTGGAAGCGCTGATGTCACCAGAGGGAGAGAGAGCAGCATCGCGGGCCCCCGACTCCCTGACTGGGGAGGACAGCAAGGAGAGGACTGGAGGTCGATTGCCCGAGACGGCGGGGACCTCGAGGAGGATTAAAGATGGCGTCGGCCGTGAATGGGGTGAGTCACCGCATGAGCCGGCGGATGCCGAGCCGTCCCTCAGAAGCGGGCCAATTCAGCTTGTACTGAGGCAGAGGAGGACGCTGCCGCAAGAGACGGGGGAGACAGAGGAGAGGGGCCCGGGAGAGAGCAAGATCAGCAGGAGCTGTAACTTACCTGCTTCTGCCGACACGTGGCGGATCCAAGATGGCGACCGGGACCGGAGCATTGCAGGGGCGCAGGAAGATGGAGCTGGAGAGGCGAGAGGCAGCCTGTCAGCAGGCTCCCCTGTGCAGGTCGCTGGGAGGGTCCGGGGTGCAGTGGCCCAGCGGACTGATTCGGTGCTGTTGTCCGGCCAGAGGCCTAACCAGGCTCAGGATGAGACTGAGGAAGCAGAGGGAGAGGAGTGCTCCTCGGAAGAAGGGGGGATACCCCCAGAAAGCTGCAGGCATCAGAGACTTAGGGGGAGTGTGGAAGAGAGTCCTCACCACTTTCCTCTGGTGGTGGGAGCCTGATGGGAGATCTCCCAGCGCCGGATCGGGCGGCCCAAACGCTCCGGGGTCACCCGGAATTGAAAGCTTTGCTGGCACTTCTCCCTTCTAAGAGGGACATGGAAGAGATGGCTGCTGATTTGAAAGTGGCGTGGCACCGGGATCTACACGTGGTCCAAGCTGAAGTGTCTGCCCTGCGAGCTAAGGTGGGTGAATTGGAAACATGGAAGGACTCTGTGTCTGCAGCTTTACAACAGCTCACGGAGGCGCAGAGGGTTTCAGGCTCACAGCAGCAACAACTGCAAGGACAGCTAGACGAGCTGGAAAACAGGAACAGGAGGAATAATATCCGTCTGCGAAGTTTATCGGAAGCAACCAGATCTGCTGACCTAATGCCGACATTAACAGGTATCTTTAATACCTTGCTGAACCGCCCCGTGGATACCTATATTGAAATAGATGGAGCTCACAGGGCACTGCTTCCGAAGAGTGCTGATGCTGCTAGACCACGGGATGTCATCTGCCGTATTCACTACTATGGCCTAAAAGAAAAGATTCTACAGAAGGCGAGATTAAAGGAGGAGATTGATTTCGATGGGGCCAAACTTCTCCTGTTTCCAGATCTAGCAAGACGCACCTTGAGGCAGCGTGGGATGATGCGCCCTTTGCTTTCGGTGTTGCAACAACGGGGGATATCGTATCGGTGGGGATTCCCCTTTGCCCTGCATGTGCGAGTGGAGGACAGAACTGTCTCGTTGTATACACATGCGGAACTCCCGGGGTTTCTAAGGCCCTTGGATTGCCTGTCATGTCATTGCTGGACTGGGAGACTTTTCAAATGGATACGGTACGGGAGCCGGGAGCGCCGCGGATGGGGAGACCCGCCTCTGGGAGGCGGGAGAGATCTGGATCACCGCTGCTGCAGAGACCGCAACGGCGTCAGAGAGCGTCCCCGTCAATATTTCGGGAGCGTTGATGTGTTGTGATGTATATGCTTTGTCTTTAACCCTGTTGCATTGCAGGTGTTCACTTATGCAGAGTGGCCCGAGCCCGTCATGTTAGTGAGTCTGTGAAATGCAATGTTAATCTATCCTGATGGGGGAGGTTGGGCCCCGGTATAGATATACTTTGTGAAGTTAGGTTCTAGGACGGTTAGACACACCACGGAGTGGGCTTAAGTTTGGCATTTATAGTCCCCATAGGTTGTTTACGTTAACATAAGAAATGTCTGTCCCTTTATGTAACTATGTCAGCAGGCGTTGATATTAAAGGCTGTGGAATTTAGTTTGGTATCTATACTTTCTGTTATCAGGTAATAGTGTACTGTTTTACGGTAGTCCTCTGTAACCCCCACATAGGAATATCGCTGCAATTGGACTGGGTCTACCCAGTGATACAAGTGCTGAGTGGCACTAATTAGTATAGTGCGGTGTCAGGATGTTTTACTTTTCATCTGTTTGTTTTCTTTCTTCTTATTATCCATTTTCTATTTTTTAGGGAATGCTGTTGTAATGCAATGTATACATGGAAGGAGTGCGATGTACTGGGTGTCGTTGATGGGACGGTGGACATGGCGGCAGTGTCTGGCGAATACAGGTATTTTGTGATAAGATGCATCTTGAGTCTCTTTGAATTCATGGATAATGGCTGATTTCACCATCTCATCCCTGAACGTGAAGGGATTTAATGTCCCGGAGAAGAGGTCTCAGATCTTGTATGCTTCACACAAACAGAGGACCCAGGTGCTTTGTGTTCAGGAAACACATTTCCGGGCGGATCAGGTCCCAACCATTCGTAATAAATATTATCCGGTGGGATACCACTGCAGTAATCCGCAGGGTCAGACTAGTGGGGTGTCTATTTTCCTGCATAAGTCATTCCAGGGTATGGTGATAGATACCTATATGGACTCAGAGGCACAGTTTCTGTTCCTGAAATGTGAGGTGGGGGGTCCGCACGGTCACGATAGCCAATATTTATGCCCCCAACACCAACCAGGTTCCTTTTTTCCTGAAGATGCTGACAGCATTGAGCGGTTTCTCGTCAGGTGCGCCTATCCTGTCTGGGGACTTTACTCTGGCCATTAACCCATTGCTTGACACGTCCTCTGGGCGGACTTCTCTGGCCTACAATAAATTGAACAAATTGAGGAAGAGGATTAGAGATATGCAGTGATGTGATGTGTGGAGGCTGACACACCCAGACGATAGGGACTTTACTTTCTATTCGTTCGCCCATAACTCCTACAGCAGGATAGATTACGTTATGGTCCACCATAGTCTGTTGTCCTTTGTGAAAGAGTCCTCCATTGGCAGTATGATTCTATCTGACCACGCTCTGGTGTCTTGTGTACTGCACTTTTCACCGCAGCATCGCAGTGGCTTTACTTGGCGCTTAAACGAATCTTTGCTGAAGGACCCATTGTATAGTGCAGAATTCAAACAAACGGTGGAGAATTTTAGGGGGGATCATGCTAAAGATGACACGGCCCCAGCGGTGAAGTGGGAGGCTCTGAAATGTGTGCTTCGGGGAGTACTCATCAAGCAGTGTGCACGCCTTAAGAGGGAGAGGGGGGCGAAGCTACAGGCACTTTTGGTAAGCGTACAGTCCCTAGAATCCCAGCATAAGCAGACGCTACAGGAGTGTACTCTTAGGGAGCTTACTAGAACTCGCCATGAGATCCAACTTTTGCTAGATAAGCAGAGTGCTCGGCTCCGTCAGGTGTGTTCCCGCTATTATTATGAGTGGGGTAATAAGGCGGGGAAGGCATTGGCTAGGGCACTGAGGGAGCGGGGGGTGGCTTCCTTTATACCCTCGATACGAACTGTAGCAGGGGACTTGGCATTTAAGATGGAAGAAATAGCATCGACCTTCTGCGAGTACTATTCCTCGCTTTATAACCTGCCCTCCCCCGCTCTGGGTAGTGTCCCACCCGAAACTGCTCTCGTTAGCTGACTACATTAGGGACACAGCGTTGCCTCAGTTGTCTCCAGAAGAGACATTACTTCAGGTCATTAAAGCCTTACTGGCAGGGAAGAGCCCGGGGCCCGATGGGTACATGGCAGGATTTTACAAATCCCTGGCGGAGGACTTGGTTACGCCGCTACAGGAGTCGTTTAATTCTATTTCGGAACAAGTGAAGTTCCCCGAGTTGTTTTTACAGGCTCATATCACGGTCATACCGAAGGAGGGCAGGGATCCGCAACATTGTGCGAACTATAGGCCAAGATGTACGCTAAGTTGATAGCGAATAGACTAGCTGGGTTCCTTGGATCCCTGATTCACCCGGATCAAGTGGGATTTATCCCAAAACGCGAAGCTAGAGACAATACGCTGAAAACCTTCTCTTTGATTCATCATGTGACTAAGAATAGAGTTCCCTGCATGCTGTTGTCGCTAGATGCAGAGAAGGCCTTTGACCGGGTGGATTGGGGGTTTCTGAAGGCGGCTCTGAGTCAGATGGGAGTAGGTCGTCTAATGTTGACGCGTATTATATCCCTTTATAATCACCCCCAGGCGAGTGTTAGGGTTAATGGTTCTCTTTCTGCTCCATTTAGGATTGGTAATGGGACTAGACAGGTCCCACTGTCGCCCTTACTGTTTGCGGTGGTGAAGGAACATCTTTTGGTAGCGGTTCGACGCAATGCTGACATTCGGGGGGTGCAAGTTGGGGAGCTGCATTTTAAGGTGTCGGCGTTTGCGCATGATTTATTGTTTTATATTACCAGCCCACACCTCACATTGCCGCCCCTGATGAAAGCCATTCAAACGTATAGCTATTATAGTAACTACAAGACGAATATGTCTAAGAGCGAGGCTATGAATATATCTTTGTCAGGGGAGGGCGCCCAACAGGTGCGCAGCAACTATCCTTTTTCATGGCAGACTGGCTCGTTGAAATATCTAGGGGTGCGGATACCGGTGGCCCTTGCGGACTCCTACTCTCTTAAAGGGTTATTCCCAAGTTGATAAATGTAGCTATGAAGCTCCCCCATGTAAAAATAAGAAGTTTTCTAATTACCTGTCCGTCGTCCAGCGATGTCGTTTTCTTGATATCCTTGATTGAAGTTGCGGTCAGTCCCTCTTTATATCTTGCTCGTTGCCTAGGTTCCCGGCCACCGCTATTTACCTTTAGCGGTGGCCGCGCATGCGTAATGACATCCTCTGCGTCCTGAGCAGAGGATGTCATTTACTTGTGAACGCACATCTCGGCGCATGCGCAGAAGATGCAGTGGAAGGCACCCGTCGCGAGGAGAAGTCTGCGCTCCGCTAAAGGTAAGTATATGTGTGTGTTTGTGTATATGTGTGTGTGTTTATGTGTGTGTGTTTGTGTATATATGGGTGTGTTTGTGTATATGTGTTTGTGTATATGTGTGTGTGTTTATGTGTGTGTGTGTGTATATGGGTGTATTTGTGTGTATGTGTATATGTTTGTGTGTATATTTTTGTGTGTGTGTTTGTGTATATCTGTGTGTTTGTGTATATGTGTGTGTATGTGTGTGTGTGTGTGTGTTTGTGTGTGTGTGTGTGTGTGTTTGTTTGTGTGTGTATATATGGGTGTGTTTGTGTATATTTTTGTGTGTATATGTTTGTGTGTGTGTGTTTTTGTATATGTGTGTGTTTGTGTATGTGTTTGTGTATATATGGGTGTGTTTGTGTACATATGTTTGTGTGTATATGTGTATATGTTTGTGTGTATATGTGTGTGTTTTTTTGGTGTGTTTATGTGTGTGTGTGTGTTTGTGTATATATGGGTGTGTTTGTGTATATATGGGTGTGTTTGTGTATATGTGTGTGTGTTTGTGTATATATGGGTGTGTTTGTGTATATATGGGTGTGTTTGTGTATATATGGGTGTGTTTGTGTATATGTTTGTGTGTGTGTTTGTATATGTGTGTGTTTGTGTATGTGTGTTTGTGTATATATGGGTGTGTTTGTGTACATGTGTTTGTGTATATGTTTGTGTGTATATGTATATGTGTGTGTGTGTGTTTGTGTGTGTGTGTGTGTGTTTGTTTGTGTATATATGGGTGTGTTTGTGCATATGTGTATATGTTTGTGTGTTTTTGTATATGTATATGTGTGTGTTTGTGTATATGTGTGTTTGTGTATATATGGGTGTGTTTGTGTATATATGTTTGTGTATATGTTTGTGTGTATATGTTTGTGTGTGTGTGTTTTTGTATATATGTGTGTGTGTTTGTGTATGTGTTTGTGTATATATGGGTGTGTTTGTGTACATGTGTTTGTGTATATGTTTGTGTGTATATGTGTGTTTTTTTGTGTTTATGTGTGTGTGTTTGTGTATATATGGGTGTGTTTGTGCATATGTGTGTGTGTGTGTGTGTGTATATGTTTGTGTGTTTTTGTATATGTATATGTGTGTGTTTGTGTATATGTGTGTTTGTGTATATATGAGTGTGTTTGTGTATATATGGGTGTGTTTGTGTATATGTTTCTGTGTATATGTTTGTGTGTGTGTGTTTTTGTATATATATGTGTTTGTGTATGTGTTTGTGTATATATGGGTGTGTTTGTGTATATGTTTGTGTGTATATGTGTGTGTTTGTGTGTTTATGTGTGTGTTTGTGTAATATATGGGTATGTGTTTATATGTGTTTGTGTATATGTTTGTGTGTGGTTGTTTGTGTGTGTGTAGGTGAGCATAAGTATCGGTATTGTTCACATTGATAACTTTTTTTTATGTTGTTGCAGATTTTGATGTACCGATTGGACTACATCTTCGATTCGTTGGACTACTGCGTAGATCTACGTTTTTTGCAAATTTTAATAAATGGTTAACGAGGGTTTTGTTGGGGATTTCTTATTTCAATAAAAAAAAATTGTATTTGTGTTTTTTTTTCAAACTTTATTAGTGCCTAGATAATGGCAGTTGGCTGATTGACAGCGTCCATTATTAAGGCGGTACTTAGTGTTAGCCGGTGCAGAGGCTAGCACTAACCACCCATTATTACCCCGGTACCCACCACCACCAGGGGTGCCGGGAAGAACTTGGTACGATCCAGTACCCGACCATCTGTTGTGATGGTCGGGCACTGGGGCGGCCGCAGGCTGGTATTATGAGACTGGGAAGGGCCAAAAACAGTGGAACTTCCCACCCTTGTAATGCTAGGCTGCTGCTGCTGTGTTGTATCGGGCTGGTTATAAAAATGGGGGGGACCCCCACGTCGTTTTTTTTTTCAATTTAACAATAGACGTTGGGTCCCCCACATTTTTAATAACCAGCCATATACAAGGCCGCAGCAGCCTGGCATTACACGGGTGGGAGGGGCCACTGGTTTAGTACATTCCCAGGCTAATAACACTGTGTTGTTTGTGGCTGGTTATGATAAATTGGGTGGAACCCCATGTCTTTTTAATAAAAAAAATAAATAAATAATAAAAAAAAAATGACGTGGGGTCCCCCCCACTTTTATAACCAGCCAGATACAACACGGCAGCAGCAGCCTAGCATTACAAGGGTGGGAAGGTCCACTGTTTTTGGCCCTTCCCAGCCTCATAATACCAGCCTGCGGCCGCCCCAGAGCCCGACCGTCACAACAGGTTGTCGGGTACTGGATCGTACCTGGCTCTTCCCGGCACCCCTGGTGGTGGTGGGTACCGGGGTAATAATGGTGGTTAGTGTTAGCCTCTGCACCGGCTAACACTAAGCCTCCCCTTAGTAATGGACGTTGTCACTCAGACCGCGGCCATTACTAAAGTGGTAGTAATAAAACTTGAAAAGAAAAGACAAAGATATAGATAAAATATTTTATTGAAATAAAGCACACCCAACACAACCCTCATTAACCATTTTATTGTAGAAAAAAAAAACGTCATCTACGTAGTCCTCGAAACCGACGTAGTCCAAACACCAAACCTGTATATATATATAAAAAAAAAGAAATAAAACATGTCGTAGGCTTAGTTTCAGTTTCATGTGTGATACTGACTGTTATACCATGTATAGAAGCCTGCCGCCAAGTTGACTTAGATACAGTATCATACATGGCCATACAGACATATATATAAACAAACATACATAGATACAAACATATATACATATATACAAGCATGCATATATACATGCAAACATACATGCATGCAAACATACATACTAACATGCACATATATACATACATGACAACATACATACATGACAATATACATACATACATACACACATACATACATACATGACAACATACATACATACATACATAATACATACATACACATATACACATACATGACAACACACATACATACATGACAACATACATGACAACATACATGCCAACATACATGCAAACATACATACATGCACATATACACATACATACATGACAACATACATGCAAACATACATGCACATATACACATACATACATGACAACATACATACATACATACATACATGCAAACATACATACATGTAAACATACATACTAACATGCACATATATACTAACATGCACATATATACATACATGCCAACATACATACATACATGCCAACATACATACATGCCAACATACATACATACATACATGCACATATACACATACATACATACATACATACATACATGCATACATGGCAACATGCATACATACATACATACATACATGCACATATACACATACATGACAACATACATACATGACAACATATATACATACATACATACATACATAGCAACATGCATACAATCATACATACATACATGCAAACATACATACATGCAAACATGCATACATGCACATATACACACACATACATACATACATACATACATACATGAAAACATACATACATGCCAACATACATACATGCAAAATTACATACATGCACATATACATACATACATACATACATAAATAAACTCACCTAAGACGTTCCCACCAAGATCTGAACGGTACCATTACTTTTCTTCTAATGCTCCCATTCACAATAACAGAGCGGTGGGTGCAGATGACGTAATCACGTGTGCCTGATATGATTACGTCATCTGCGCCACAACGCATTGTTACTATGAATGCGAGCGGCGCCAAGAAGAAGGAAGATGGCAAGTGACGGGACCTTTCAGAGCTCCGTAGGAACGTCTTCGGTGAGTTTATTTTTTTTATATATTTTTTGTTGTTCGCCGGGTGCTGATGCAGCACCGCTGCGGCGGATACAAACATTACATGTAGTGACAGGGTGGGGGGGGGAGAAGTTGTTTGCCGAAACGGGGAGAATGTAGTGTAGTGTAGTGTAGTGTAGTGTAGTGTAGGGTAGGGTAATGTAGTGTAGTGTAGGGTTGATGACATTCACGGTAAGTTAGTCTCAATCGGGCTTACCATGACCGCTTGAGACGAACATTCTCCCGATGTTGCTAGAACTACAGTATCTAGCAACGTCGGGAGCGCGCACACTGCAGAGCAGAGCGGCTTGATTGACATCAAGCCGCTCACGCCCCTTTTTAGAAAAGATAACCAGCACTTGCTGAGTTATCAAGTGTAAAAAAAAGGTACTTAGGGAATGCATTTTTAAAACATTTTAACAGCAAATGTTTTAAAATTCATTTCCTGCTTAGAATGTCTAAAAAAAAAATTTGAGTCAACTTGGGAATAACCCTTTAACTTTCTGCCATTCCTTCAAACGCTCAGAGCTGACTTAGACAAATGGGAGCCCAAGGAATTTTCGTGGTTGGGTAGGATTAGCATGATAAAGATGAATATCCTGCCACGCTTAATGTATCTTTTTCAGACGATCCCGTGCGTCTTGCCCAGGGTTTTTTTTTCTCCAGTTAAATAAGGCACTGGCCAGGTTTGTTTGGCGGGGCAGACCACCGCGAATAGCGAAAACTACTCTGTTCAAGAGTAAGCGGAGAGGATGTTAAGCTTACTCAGAGGCGTAGCTAGGTTCTCCTGCACCCGGGGCAAAGATTCAGATTGGCGCCCCCCCCCCCAACTTATTTCCCGACATCTCCTTCCCCCTCGCCATGTTTTCTTTCCCTACCAATCAATGAGATGTAATTTTTTGTTCACAATTTTTTTAATGTAACTTGAGTATAAAAGCATTTCTACATTTTAGAAGCGATATAGTTCTATAATGTAATTAACATAAAAATAAATTAAAAGAAAATAAATTCAAGAGGCCACACACAGCCCCCTGTAGATAGCGCCACACAGCCCCTCTCTTGTAGATAGTGCCACACACAGCCCCCTGTAGATAGTGCCACACCCAGCCCCCAGTAGATAGTGCCACACCAAGCCCCCCTTGTAAATAGTGCCACACACAGCCCCCCTTGTAAATAGTGCCACACACAGCCCCCCTTGTAAATAGTGCCACACAGCCCCCCTTGTAGATAAAGCCACACACAGCCCGCTGCCCCTTTGTAAATAGCGCCACACTCCCCCCTTTTAAATAGCGCCACACTCCCACCCCTTTTAAATAGCGCCACACTCCCACCCCTTGTACTTAGCGCCACACTGTGAACAGACCGGTGAGCAGTAGCCTACCGCTACCACTCTCCGCTCTGCCTGGTGTGACTTACCGGAGGAGCCGAGGAGGTCATGCTGCGCAGGCAGCGGCGGAGTTCCTTCTGACTAGGGTTGGTGACAGCCAGGGCCGGTCTTAGGTTGGATGGCGCCCTGTGCGGGACTCTCTATTGCCGCCCCCTACACAAACCAAAAATGAACCACATATATGGACACGCTGGAACATATATACTGTACATACATAAAGACAGATATTTAGACATACAGGCAAATATGCATACATACACACACACATGCTGGAATACATACATACATAAATACATACATACAGGTAAATATATAGACGTACAGACACATATACGCACACACACCGGCAGATAAATACACAGACAGGAACATATACAAATACATAAAAGGCACAAATATACAAGCACAAAGACACATTCACAAACAGACCCATATATACGCACACAGGCACATATGTACACAGCACAGATATTGTAGTAGATGTTACCTGCAATCTTATGTAATACCACACATAACACAGTGATAACTCTCTAAATACAGATAATAGTGTTACCTGCAGTCCTATGTAACACCACAGATAACACAGTGATAACTCTCTGAGTACAGATAATGTAGTAGCTGTTGCCTGCAGTCCTATGTATCACCACAGATAACACATTGTAGCAGAGCTGAGATTGTAATTTAGCACAATGTGTTATCTGTGGTGTTACATAGGACTGCAGGTAACACTACTATCTGTATTTAGAGAGTTATCACTGTGTTATCTGTGGTGTTACATAGGACTGCAGGTAACACTACTACATTATCTGTACTCAGATATCACTTTGTTATCTGTGGTGTTACATAGAACTGCAGATAACATCTACTACATTATCTGTACTCAGAGCGTTATCACTGTGTTATCTGTGGTGTTACATAGGACTGCAGGTAACACTACTACATTATCTGTACTCAGATATCACTTTGTTATCTGTGGTGTTACATAGAACTGCAGATAACATCTACTACATTATCTGTACTCAGAGCGTTATCACTGTGTTATCTGTGATGTTACATAGGACTGCAGGTAACTACTACATTATCTGTACTCAGAGAGATATCACTTTGTTATCTGTGGTGTTACATAGGACTGCAGGTAACATCTACTACATTATCTGTACTGTGTAGCAGAGCTGAGATTGTAATTTAGCACACAGTACAGATAGATGTTCCCTGCAGTCCTATGTAACACCACAGATAACACAGTCATAGCTCTCTGAGTACAGATAACGTAGTAGTGTTATCTGCAGTCCTATGTAACACCACAGATAACACAGAGATAACTCTCTGAGTACAGATAATGTAGTAGATGTAAGAGACAAACACATGCAGAGACACAGACAGAGACACACACACACACACACACACACACACACACAAAGAGACACACATTACACACTACACACACAGACACTCACCATGTCTCCTTGCTGACAGGTCAGGACGGGCTGTGGGCGGAGCTTCCTCTCTGCTTCTCGGCAGAGCACAGAGTAGAGGCAGATGCAGGGAGGCTGCAGCACGGGAGTTGGCCTGTCCCTTGACCTGAGTCATCTGACCTCATGTCACTGACGTTAGGTCAGGTGACTGGACTGGTCCACTCCCTGGCCGTCACAGACCCCAGTCAGAACGCCGTAATGTCCTGGCTCTTCCTAAGCTGCTGCAGGTGTCCCACATACGGGGCGCCTGTCAGCAGCGATCAGCTGCTCTTCGGCGCCCCCCCTTCCCTATCCTCCGGGTTGCGCCCGGGGCGTATGCCCCGCCTGCCCCCCCTAGCTACTCCCCTGGCTTACTGGTCTATAATTACCCGGGAAGACCTAGAGCCCTTTTTGAAAATAGGCACCAGATTTGCTCTGCTCAAGTCCCTTGCCACTATACCAGTCACTAGAGAATCTCTGAATATTATGAAGAGGGGGACAGAAATAACTGAACTAAGCTCTTTAAGAACTCTAGGGTGTAACCCATCTGGTCCCCGGGGCCTTGTGCACATTTATTTTATTTTATTTAGCTTGGACCATATCTACATTCATCTAATTCAGTATATCAACTGATATATTAACAGCACTGGCACTGGCTACATCAGCTGCTCTTTCTTTTGTTGTATACAGAGCTAAAGAACCCATTTAGTAATTCTGCCTTCTCTTGAGTTAATTAACAATGCAATAAGCATTAAATAATTAAAAAATCAAGGACTTCCCCTATAAGTATGTACCAGTGACCGGGCCCCAGCGTATTTTTGATGAAGCAATAGATATTAGCTCTGCCAGGGAGGGAAGCTTGTGCTGCCTATGGACTACAGGAAATAAAAAATTTGGTGAATACATTTTTGTTTTCCTGATCGTCCTTGGCAGCACAACACAAATGGGACTTGCCAAGCAATAGCTATATGGGAGGGATAGCAGACACCATTTCAAGCACTCTTTTGCCAAAAAGAGAACCCTCTGATGCTAGTGAGTTGAGCCTATAGTGCTTGATAAAGGTTGATGCGGATGCCCAGGTAGCAGCCCTGCAGATTTGGACCAGGGGGATATGTCCAACTTCCGCCCATGAGGTAGCTGTAGAGCGCGTGGAATGTGCCCTGATCTGTAGAGGAGATTGAAGCTCGCTAAGATTATAGCTTTTCTCAATGGTTGACCTAATCCTCCTGGCTAGGGTGGCTTTACTTGCTTTTTGACCATTGTTAGGATCGGCATTCTGGAGGAACACATTTTCTGCTTTTCTAACAGCCTTTGTTCTTTGAATATAGGTGAGAACGGCTCTTCTCACATCCAGTGTATGCCAATTTTCCTGATCTTCACCTTGGGGATAAGGGAAAAGGTCTGGCAACAATATTTCTTGATTGATATTTTTGAAAGAAGGAACTTTAGGCAAGAACCCAGGCATGGGACGTAGTAGAAGACAATCTCCAAGATCTCTCAAATAGGGTTCTGTTATGGAGAGGGCCTGGAGCTCGCTTGTGTGCCTGGCCGATGTGATTGCCACCAGAAAGAAAGCCTTGAAGGAGAGAAATCTGATGGACGACTCTTGCATGGGTTCAAACAAAAACTTTGTTTGAGCCAATACAACCACTGAAAGATCCCAGGAAGGAGAGGGTACTTGAGAGGATAGTCTAAAGTTTATTAAAGCCTTGAAGAAGGTCTTCACCAACTGTTGGTTAGAAAAATGGTTTTGCAGTTGGGCATTGATTCCTATAAACTGCACTTTAAGGGTATTTAGTTTTAACCCTTTATTGAAGCCCTTCTGAAGAAATTGGAGGATTGTGTTCAAAGAGGCTGGGTTTGCTGAATTTCTAGTGCACCAGGAGACGAAAAGGGTCAAAACCCTGTTATACACTTTGACAGTTGAGGGACGTCTGGTTGACAATAGGGTGTTAAATACCTCGGAGGAGAGCCCCAATTCCGTCAGATTCTCCCGGTCAGTCTCCAGGCCGTGAGATGTAGACTGCGAGGGTTCGGGTGATCCTCCACCTTTCTGGGACGGGAGGTCCAGTGATACCGGTAGTTCCAGGAACCTGCCCTTCGAGAGAGACCACGCTAGGGAGAACGAGACCCTGCGGGGCCAAAATGGCAGGATTGCAATGGCTTCCGCTCCTTCATCTCGCACTTTTCTCAATACCCTGGTTATTAAGGGAAGGGGAAGAAAAAAATAAATTAATTTTCCCCTCCAGCTCACAGACAGGCCATCCAACGCTACAGCATGGCGTGTGTGGTATAGAGAACAGAAGCTGAGGACCTTGTTGTTCTCATCTGATGCCATCACATCCAAGTCCCCATGTGGAAGTCAAACTGTTGAGGACTTGAGGGTTGAGACTCCACTCTCCCGGATGGAGGATGTTGCTGCTGGGGAAATCAGCAGTGTGGTTCATCGAGCCTTTGATGTGAACCGCTGAAATTCGTAAATAATGTTGTTCTGCCCACCTCATAAGTAGTCTGCATTCGGCCGACATTGAGACACTCCTCGTTCACTGTTTATATAAAAAACAGTTGCTAGGTTGTCTGACTGGACCAGGATCTGAAGATTCTTTAGATGATTTTGGAAAAACATTAGTGACAGTCTTACTGCCCTGAGTTCCCTCATGTTGGAGGATAGTAATATTTAGTCCTGACTCCATCTGTTTTGAACCCATAGGTGATCTACATGGGCACCCCAACCCCAGGAGGAGGCATCCATTGTGAGGACTTTCTGTGGCACTTGCCGGACCAGAGAGTGTCTGGGATTAACCACCAGCTGAGGGATTAAAGAGTAAAGTTGGAAACTTTGAAGAGAGCATCCAGGTTTTTGAAATTCTTGTCCCAGGACCTGAGGATGTCAAGCTGTAACGAACTCATATGGGCTTTGGCCCAGGGGACTGCATCTATAGATGAGGTCATTAGACCTAGGACATTCAGACCCCCTTCTATTGAACCCCGTATTGTAGCAATCCTCTCTGGAGACAACTTGACCGTCATTCACCGAGAATTCACCATAAACCCTAAAAATTTCAGATTCTGTGATGGCGAGAGCTGTGACTTTCTGAAGTTCACCAGGAACCCGTGAAAGTGAAGAAATTCCAGTGTGGCGTGGAGATGTTCTTGGAGTAGAGATTTTGATGGTGCTCCTATTAGCCAGTCGTCCAAGTAAGGTACCACACATATTCCCTTCAGCCTCAGTGCTGCAGTTAAGACCACAACAATTTTTGTGAACACCCGGGGTGCTGACGAGATCCCGAAGGGTAGGCAGGTGAATTGGAAGTGCTTTATTCCACATTGAGTCTGGACTGCTAGTCGAAGGAATTTTTTGTTAGCGGACAGAATAGGGACATGCAAGTATGCGTCCGTAAGGTCGATCGTTGAAAGAACACTGTTCCTGTTCATCACCGATCGGCTGGTCTCCATCTTGAAAGTTCTCCTCAACAGATATTGATTGAGGAAAGTCAGGTCTATAACCAGTCTCCAACTTCCGTCTGATTTGGGCACCGGGAACACTCTGGAGTAGACTCCTTGCCCCCCCTCTAAAACTGAAACATCTTCCAATGCTGCTTTCTGAAGAAAAACCTGTAAAAGCTGATGGACTATCAGATTGAGATGCACATTGCGAACAAAGTGGTCTGGGGGGAACATTTTGAACTCTAACGAGTATCCTCTCTTGATGGTTGTCGTCACCCACTCGTCGGATGATGTCACCGACCACTGAGAGGAGAACCTCTGAAGCCTTGCCCTTACCTGTAGGATTGGCTTGGAGTCATAAGTCACTGAGTTTTTGATTGGGGCTTTTCTTCCGAAAGGAGGAAGGGTTTTCCCGCTTTGCTCTAAACGTGCGCTGACGGTCTGGAAACCTTCTTTTAAACTTTGGTGATCTTTTTTGATCCCGAAAATAGCAGCAGGTATCCTTCCTTTTAGGTTCAGGAAACCTGGCCGCTTTGCCTTCCCCTAAGGATTCCAAGATATTCTTAAGCTGGGGACCGAATAAGGATTCTGTCTGGAAAGGGAGACTACAAAAATTATTTTTGGAGAGATTATCTCCTGACCAGAATTTAAGCCAATGAGCTCTTCTGGCTACATTCGAAAGGAATAGGGCACTAGATGCATATTTTATGTTATCTAATTGGGAGTCACACAGGAACTTCTAGGCTGCCTTCATTACTGGGAGGGACTGGAGAATTTCTGCCCTTGGGACTTCTTCCTGTAGATCCCTCGATAAATGGCTCAACCAGACCCGGAGTGCTCTAGCCACCGACACTGAAGACAAGGAGGCTTTGCACGAGCGCACTGATGATGTATAAAATTTCTTCAGGAGGGAATCTGCTTTGCGGTCCATGGGTCTTTCAGTAATGCTGATTCATCAGAGGGAAAAACAGCTTTCACTACTGGTAAATCCACCTTCGGCACATTTTCCCACTCCTTTGAGCAGGATTCATCCAGCCTGTAAAGGTTTCTGAACCGTGAGCCCAGATCTGCCTTCTTTTCTGGCCTATCCCAATCTCGTTTCATCCATTCCATTAGGACAGGATGACTAGGAAAAGTTTTCCCTTTGGAAATGGAAAAATAAAAAAGTCTGTCCTTTTTAGGTTTGTGTTCAACCTCTTTCCCCTTCCTCCAATGTATCTTTCACCGCTTTGAGAAGATCATGGAGCTTATCTTTATTCAAGATATAATATTCCTCGGGGTCGTCAGAATCTGGAGCATCAGAGACCATCTCTGAGTCTGAACCCCCTGCTGAGGAGGAAACCTCTTGGTACTTGAGGAGGTTGAGAAGAAGAGTGTCTGGCCATTTTAGAATGGTGTGATGACTTGGCTTCCTCAAAAGCTACAGATACCTGTTGCTTAAACCACTGCATAAATCCCCTGGAGTCCTCCCTGTGAGAGGAATTAACTGGGGTGGAGTACAATACACAGAGTTGACTCAATATCATCAGAAAGGGACTGATGGCATTTCCTCCAAAGTCTGTGTCTTCATTTGTGGGTCCTTTTCCTACCTTCTCTTCTAGAGGCCGACATGTAGATAAGAGCAGAGATAAAACGTACGGTAGAACAATACGTGCCTAGGAACGACAGCATAGAGAAAACAGGCCGACCCATAATTCAGACCGACCAACCTTAGCAAGCAGAGGGCTGGACCCGAGGCAGATTGCTCCATTCTTTCAAAAGACGCCGGCAATTCAAGCCTGCCGCATCCGCGTGTCATATTTGGGGGCGGAGCCAGGGGATGATATCCGCCACCATCCATGCCTCTGTAACGCCGAGCAGCACTTCTGGACACCGGAAGAGCGCAGTCAAGTGGTCTGGCAACTCGTCCCGGACGTCGGCGACGGGGGTGCACTAGGAAGGAACCATACCTCTTCCTGATGCCGCCTTTTCGGTAGAGGCGAGTGCCCCGTCACCGTGTACCAAGGAATGTCTGCCATCTTGGTACATATTCGAGACTGAGAGACAGAGGCCCATCTCTTTATACAGCCCAGATAAAATCTTTTCCTTCGGTAGGATAGGGAACTGTCTCCATACCGAACCTAGAGAGAAAGAAAAAATACGCTGGGGCCCGTTCACCGGTACATACTTATAGGGGGAAGTCCTTGATTGTTTAAATATTTAATTCTTATTGCTAGTTAACCTGTCTCTGCTTAATTGTACCTAGGGGACTAAAACCCATTTGTATTGTATTCATTACACACAGAGTGATCTATTTTCAGCATTTTTTTTATTTTAATGTTGAAGATTATGGCTAACAGTTAATGAAAACCCAAAATTTAGTCTCTCAAAAAATTAGAATATTGGGTAAAAGTTGAAGATTGTAGACGCATGGTGTGACACTCTAATCAACTAATCAACAGAAAACACCTGCAAAGGTTTCCTAAGCCCCTAAAAGGACTGGTCTGTTGCTCAGTAGTCCAAGTTTTCAGATGAAAGTAAATTTTGCTTTTCGTTTGGAAATAAAGGTCCCAGAGTCTATAGAGGCGCTCATTCCAAGTTGCTTGTGGTCTAGTGTGAAGTTTCCAAAGTCAGTGATGGTTTGGGGAGCCATGTCATCTGCTGGTACTGGTCCACTGTGTTATAACAAGTCCAGAGTCAACGCAGCCATCTACCAGTTAATTTTCGAGCACTGCATGCTTCCCTCTGCTGACAAGCTTTATGGAGATGCTGATTTAATTTTCCAGGAGGACTTGGCGTCTGCACACATGGCCAAAAGTATCAATACCTGGTTTAATAACCACAGTATCATTGTGCTTGATTGGCCAGCAAACTCGCCGGACCTAAACCCCATAGAGAATCTATGGGGTATTGTCAAGAGGAGGATGAGAGACACCAGACCCAAGATTGCAGATGAAATGAAGGCCGCTATCAAACCAACCTGGGCTTCCATAATATCTCAGCAGTGCCACAGGCTGATCACCTCCATGCCACGCCGCATTGATAACACCTCAGCAGTGCCACAGGCTGATCGCCTCCATGCCACGCCGCATTGATGCAGTAATTCATGCAAAAGGAGCCCCGACCAAGTATTGAGGGCATATACTGAACATACTTTTCAGTAGGCCAACATTTCGATATTAAAAATAATTTTTGAAATTGTGCTTATTTAATATTCTAATTTTCTGAGAAACTAAATTTGGGTTTTTATTTACTATTCGCCATAATCATCAACATTAACCCGTTGCATACCTTCTCCGCAATAGTGCGGCGCACGCCGCTCATTGCAGCGGACCTTCGCTCTACTATTGCGGAGAAGGAATAAACTGTCACTATGTGAAATCACATAGTGATATAACAGCGGTGGCAGCTGTCATTGACAGCTAACTGTCTCTGCTATCGGCCTGGGGACCAATTAGCAGGCCCAGATGCCGGCAATTGCTGTGATTGGTCAGTCTTCAGAGACTGACCAATGACAGCCGTCTGTCACGTCGTCTACAGGTTAGAGCTCCTGTCACTTTCTCTGATCTCCTCATTTCTGTGAGATCCATGAGGATATCAGAGAAAGCCATGTAAAACAAAAAAAAAACAACACTATTTTTATTAACCCTTCCCGAAAATGGGCATATAGTAACGCCCTGAGGATGAAGTGGGCACAGGAGCTGTGCGCGCTCCATCTTCATCGGGTGTCGGCTGTAATATACAGCCGACATCCCACTGCAACAACAGCGATAACTGTTCTCTCCGATCGCTGTAGTTTAACCCCTTAAATGCCGCTGTCAATAGCGACAGCGGCATTTAAGTGATTGATACAGAGGGAGGGGGATCCCTCTGCACCCCTTTGCCCCCCCCCGCAAAAAATCACGGGGTTCTGATGGTTGCAATGGCAACCAGGAAGCCTAGCAACGGCTTCCTGGTTGCCAGGTACGGGAGCCTATTAGGTCCTGCCCAAGGCAGGATGTAATAGGCTCAACTGTCAGTTGTAAAATGACAGTTACAATACACTGCACTACACAAGTACATACAGAAGTAGTGCAGTGTATTGTACAGGGGATCAGAAGATCAGATCTTCCAGTCTCCTAGTAAGTGTAAAATAAAAAGTGAAAAAAACAAACAGTTTTAGATAAATAAATAAATAAAAGTTTTACGTAATAAAAACTATAATCGTCCTGTTTCCCTGATCAAGTCCTTTATAATTAGAAAAAAAAAAAACTAGACATAATAGGTATCGCCGCGTTCATATCGGCCTGACCTAAAAAATATCATATTATTTATCCCGCACGGTGAGCACCGTAAAAAATATACAATAAAAAACAATGGCAGAATTTCCTTTTTTGGTCGCGTTGTTTCCAAAAAAATGGAATAAAAAGTGATCAAAAAGTCGTGCGTAGCCAAACATGGTACCAATAAAAACTACAATGTGTCACGCAACAAACAAGCCCTCACAAAGCTCCGTCGACAAAAAAATACAAAAGTTATGGCTCTCAGGATATGGTGACACTAAAACATTTTATTTAGAAAAAAGAGTTTTTATTTTGTAAAAGTAGTAAAACATATAAAAACTATATAAATTTCGTATTGCCATAATCGTATCGAACCGCAGAATAAAGTAAACATGTTGTTTATACTGCACAGAGAACGGCGATCAAAAATTATAAAAAAACAGTGAAAGAATTTCTGTTTTTTGGTCTCCTCACCTCACAAAAAATGGAATAAAAACTGATCAAATTATCGCATTTACCCCAAAATGATACTAATAAATACTACAGCTCGTCCCATGAAAATCCAGCACTTACACAGCTCGTCAACGGAAAAATAAAAAGTTATGACTCTTCGAACCCAATAATGCAAAACGACGGCCCAGACTAATTTATATGTGCAGCACCCACTGGTAGACCCTGTAAATGCAGCGGAAACTATGACATTTTGGGGTCTGTGCTACATATGGGGCTAGAGAAGAAGTCAAAGATTAGGCAATGCTGGAGTGCGGATGTTTTGTACAATACCACAGACACCCTTTAGAAGTGCGACTTCTGCACCCAATAATCCGGCCTGTGCATAAAGGATTGGTTCAAAGCGTAAGTCACTATCCATGGATAATTAATTTTATTATTCATTCTCCCCATTATTACATCATCCTATTATGACCTGTTGCACTCCGCCCAGCTTACATATACCCTGATGTACTCTGCCCAGCTTACATATACCCTGATGTACTCCGCACAGCTTACATATATCCTGATGTACTCCGCCCAGCTAACATATGCCCTGATGAACTCCGCCCAGCTTACATATACCCTGATGTACTCCGCCCAGCTTACATATACCCTGATGTACTCCGCACAGCTTACATATACCCTGATACACTCCACCGAGCTAACATATACCCTGATGCACTCCACCCAGCTTACATATGCCCCCACATTACAAACTGAAACACCAGTAAAACACTAAACAAAACTACTACCAAGTAAAATCTGCGCTCCAAAAGCCAAATGGTGCTCCTTCTGGGCCTGGCAGTGTGCCCAAACAGCAGTTTATGACCACATATGAGGTATTACCGTACTCTGGAGAACCGCTTAACAATTTATGGGACGTATGTCTCCAGTGGTACAAGCTGGGCCCAACACATTGGGCACTGAAATAGCATATCTGTGGAAAATGGCAATTTTCAATCTGCAACATCCACTGTGCACTAATTTCTGCAAAACCTTTGGGGGTCAAAATGCTCACTACACTTCTAGATGAATTCCTTGAGGGGTGTAGTTTCCTAAATGGGGTCACTTCTCGGGAGTTTTCACTGTACTGGTACCTCAGCGCAATGCAACATGGCGTCAAAAACAAATTTTGTAAAATCTCCACTCCAAAAACGAAATTGCGATTTTTCCGTTTAGACCCTTACCGTATGTCCAAATAGCCGTTTACAACCACATATGGGGTATTTCCCTACTCAGGAGAAATTGTGTAACACATTTTGGGGTGTCTTTTCGCCTGTATTCCTTGTGGAAATGAAAAATTATGAGCTAAATCTACAGGTTATTGGAAAAAATAATTTTTTCATTTTCACGGACCAATTCTAATAAAATCTAGAAAACACCTGAGGGCTCAAAATGCTCACTACAGCTCTAATTTAATTCTTTCAGGGGTATAGTCTCCAAATTGGGATCACACCTGGGGAATTTCTACTGTACTGGTACTTCAGGGACTCTGCAAAAGCGACATGGCCCACAGAAACCAATTCAGCAAAATCTGAGCTGCAAAATCCAAATGGTGCTCCGTCCCTACTGAGCCCTGCCGTGGGTCCAAACAGCAGTTTATTACCACATATGGGGTATTACCGTAACCAGGAGAAATTGCTTTACAAATGTTGAGGTGCTTTTTCTCCTTTATTCCTTATAAAAATTAGAAAATTCTGTTTTTTTTCCCGACAAAAAGTATATTTTCATCTTCACAGACTAATTCCAATAAATTCAGCAAAAACCCTGTGGGGTCAAAATGCTAACTATACCACTAGAAAAATTCCTTGAGGGGTATAGTTCCAAAATAGGGTCACTTTTGGGGGGATTCCACTGTTTAGGTCCCTCCAGGGCGTTGCAAACGTGACACGGTACCGAAAACCATTCCAGTAAAATCAGAGCTCCAAAATCGAAATGACGCTTCTTCCCTTCTGAGCCCTGCTGTGGGTCCAAACAGCAGTTTATTACCACATATGAGGTATTTCCGTAATCGGGAGAAATTGCTTTACAAATGTTGGGGTTCTTTTTCTTTTTTATTTCTTGCAGAAATTAGAAATTTTTAAGTTTTTCCAGAAAAAAAGTAGATTTTCATTTTCACAGACTAACTCCAATAAATCTAGCAAAATACCTGTGGGGTCAAAATGCTAACTATACTCCTAGATAAATTCCCTGAGGGGTGTAGTTTAAAAAATGGGGTCATTTTTGTGGTGTTTCCACTGTTTTGGCACCACAAGACCTCTTCAAACCTGACATGGTGCTTAAAATATATTCTAAAAAAAGGAGGCCCCAAAATCCTCTTGGTGCTCCTTTGCTTCGGAGGCCGGTGTTTCAGTCCATTAGCACACTAAAGCCACATGTGGGATATTTCTAAAAACTGCAGAACCTGGGAAATAAGTATTGAGTTGCGTTTCTTAGGTAAAACCTTCTGTGGTACAGAAAAAAATGTATTATAAATGAATTTTGTAAAAAAAAAAAAATGAAATTTGAACATTTCAGCTCTACTTTCCTTCAATTCCTGTAAAACGCCTAAAGGGTTGAAACATTTTCTGAATGCTGTTTTGAATACTTTGAGGGGTGCAGTTTTCAAAATGGGGTGTTTTATGGGGTTTCTAATATATAGGGTCCTCAAAACCACTTCAGAACTGAACTCGTCCCAGAAAAAAATAGCCTTTTAAAATTTTCTTCAAAATGTGAGAAATTGCTGCTAAAGTTCTAAGCCTTGTAACGTCGTATAAAAATAAAAGGATGTTCAAAAAACGATGCAAATATAAAGTAGACATATGGGAAATGTTAATGAGTAACTATTTTGTGTGGTATTACTATCTGTTTTACAAGCAGATACATTTCAAATTGGAAAAATCCAAATTTCTTCAAATTTTCTCTAAATTTTTGTGTTTTTCACAAATAAGCAATGAATTTATCGACCACATTTTTCACTAACATAAAGTACAATATGTCACAAGAAAACAATCTCAGAATCAATTGGATAGGTAAAAGCATTCCCGGAGTTATTACCACATAAAGTGACACATGTCAGATTTGAAAAAATGGGTCTGGTCCTCAAGGCCAAAATTAGCTGGGTACTCAAGGGGTTAAAAGAAAAAATGCTGGAAATAGATAACTCTGTGTGTAATGAATCTATATAATATGAGTTTCACTTTTTGAATTGAATGACTGAAATAAATTAACTTTGTTGATGATATTCTAATTCATTGAGAAGGACTAGTATATATACAAAACATGCAAATTGCTGTTTTTTGGTCACCTTAGCTCTATAATAAAATAGAAAAAAATTGATCAAACAGTCGCATGTACACCAAAATGGTATCAGTGAAAACTACAGCTCGCCCCGCGAAATTTAAGACCTCACACCACTAAATTGATTGAAAAATAAAAATTACTCTCAGAACATGGCGACACAAAACGTTTTTATATTTTTCTTTAGCAAATAGTTTTTGTGGTAAAACATAAAACAAAACATATAAATTTGGTATGGCCGTAATGGTATCAACCTGTAGAACTAGGTGAATATGTAGTTTTTGCCCCCTGATGGACGCCGTAAAAACAAAACCCCCAAAAAATGGTGTAATCGCAGTTTTTTTCCCATTTCACTCCACAAATAATTTGTTTCAGCTACCCAGTACGTTATGCGGTACAATAAATGGTGCCATGAAAAACGACAACATGTCCCACAAAAAAACAAGCCCTCATATGGATATATCGACGAAAAAAAAAGTTATGGCTTTTGGAAGGCAAGGAGGAAGAAATGAAAATAAAAAAACTCAAATTGGTCGTGTTCTTAAGGGGTTAATTCAGTGGCCATATTATCTACGAAACTTTATCATTGAACTATCGATGATACGTACAGCACAGCGTCAATGTCTTCCTATAATATATAGTTTCTGAAGTGCATGCAGACGTTGCAGTTTGTAACTATAGCCTTCCATAATTAACACAAAATATGTTTGATACATACATATTGTTTGTATGTGAAAAACACATTGTGATATTTAAATTTATTCTGGTTCAATGCTTAATATTGTCAATCTATTTTATGCATCCCCAACTCCTTCCTTACATTTCTAGTGAAATAATAAGGATGTGGCTATAGGACAAGACTGTAGATTGAACAGGGTCATTAGGGGATTAGACCTGATTATATAGGAACATTTATGGATGAGTGGATTTAAGATTATATACAGCAAGAGCTAAAAGGCCTAATATGTCTACCCAAGTGGATGAATATTTTGCTGTTAAAGTACATACATCTCCAGATTTTCTCATTATGAAAGTTTATTTTTAGAGGAACAGCTTTGGCTCCTTAACTGCTCATACTACTATCACTGGATGCAGGTTATCACAACCATAGCCATTTTGCAGTTAAGGAGCTCAGAGGTTTGGTCACCCAGTCACCCAGCTGCATACAATTATACACTTGCCCTTGTCACACCAGCATTATAGTCATAACGCCTGTGCCGTTTGGCCAATGACAATGAGAATTCATTTACATACTCTAGAAATTAACATTGCAAATTCCTCCTCTCCTCACGGTTTCCATTTATTTCAATGTAGGTCACACTTTTAGAGAAAGCAGTTATAATAATAATAATAATAAGATAAAACATGTTTGAAAAATGTAATCCACTCCGACTTGGTTCTAAAGACATTTGGAACCAATAAGAGTAAATGTGTTCATTTTTCTTTTTAATAGAGAAAGTTTCATTGGTCCCAGAAAGAAGTACCATTACACCCAAATTCTCTTCCCATTTTCTGTGTGCACAATGGCTTAAGAAATAAGATTGCTTTCTATTCACCTTCATTTACTAGAACCCAGGCAACCCAATATTTTATTATGGCTAATATTTTTTATGTGATTACACCTCCTACCATAGTAACTAACGATCAACATACCCACAGCCTACTATTTCCTACCACAACACAAAGGAAAGAAGGGTATACTGCATCTTTCTCACTATACTCCTCCAGAAAAGGAAAGGATGGGTGGACTGGTGTGGCACATAGTACATAAGAATGCCCAAATTATCTGTGCTAATGTACACAGGGTTAAAAGGACCAATAGCCTAAGGGCCTCCTTCACTTCCCAGAACCCATCAGAGCTTCTAAGGTAAGCCATGCGAGTTTGAAATGTTATAAAGTGTACCTCCAATAATATAAATGTTTGTGGCAGAAGGGGTGATTCTGAAACTTTTACTAATATCAATGAGTGTGCATGCTATTAGTACCCACACACGTAGAGGATTTTCAACACATTTTCTATCCGGTTTCGTGGGCAGAAAGTCCGCTGTGGAAGATTGTTGTAGGCAAGTCGATGACTTTTAACAAATCTCATCCACATACAGCTACACATGCATGCTGCAGATTTTCAAATCCACAGTATGCTTCTTCTGTTCCAGATGTTCACTGAGGGTTTCACCCTTTTCAGAAGGGGTGAAAATTTGTATTAAATCCGCAACAAAATACACATGTAGCACATGCAGGTTTTGCTGTGGGTATTCTGTGGAAAATCCACAACAAATCTGCTAGGTATGTGGGTACCCTTATTGCTAAATATGAAGTGACTGGCAGCAGGGCAACAGAGATGTATCGTTCTAACCGAAAATACAGCATGGATCTGAATAGCCCAAACATGTAGTAAATAATATATTTAAGCTATATGGGCTGAATCTAGGGTGTATACTCAAAAAACATCCAAAATAAATATATATAACCTAGAAAGAACAAATGCTAAAAAAAAACAAGAACATATGCAAAAATAGAAAAATACTTTATTGAATTACATAATAAAGGACAATAGACAATAGATAAAATGAGGAATCCATAAACCAACAGATAAAAAGGACAATGAGCTGTGTGTCTGCCAAATAGAGAGAAAGGTACAAAATTGTGCCAATGGCAAGCCTCTTCCCCTTGCTGTCGGGGTTCCTCAGGGATCAGTCCAAGGTCCGCTTCTCTTTTCTCTCTACACAGCTCCTATTGGACAAACCATCAGCAGATTTGGCTTCCAGTACCATCTCTATGCTGATGACATCCAATTATATACCTCTTCCCGTGACATCAACCCTCTAATACAAAACACCAGTGATTGTCTGTCCGCTGTCTCTAACATCATGTCCTCTCTCTATCTAAAACTGAATCTTTCTAAAACTGAGCTCCTTGTGTTCCCACCATCTACTAACCTCCCTAAACCTGATGTCTCCATCTCTGTGTGTGGCACTATCATAACTCCTAAGCAGCACGCCCGCTGTCTCTGGGTTATTTTTGACTCAGATCTTTCCTTTACTCCTCACATTCAATCACTTTCACGCTCCTGTCATTTTCACCTCAAAAATATCTCCAGAATCCGCTCTTTTCTTACGGAGGAAACCGCCAAAACTCTCATTGTTGCTCTGATTCACTCTCGTCTTGACTACTGTAACTCATTACTAATCCGTCTTCCCCTCACCAAACTCTCCCCTCTCCAATCTATCCTTAATGCAGCAGCCAGGCTCATATTTATGACCAACCGCTACACCAACGCCTCTAATCTTTGCCAGTCACTGCACTGGTTGCCCATCCCCTTCAGAATAAAATTCAAACTTATTACTCTCACCCACAAAGCTCTCCACAGTGCTGCACTTCCTTACATCTCCTCCCTCATCTCTGTCTACCACCCTACTCGGGCTCTACGTTCTGCCAACGACCTTAGATTAAAGTCCTCCATAATCCGAACCTCCCACTCCCGTCTCCAAGATTTTTCTCGTGCTGCACCAGTCCTCTGGAATGCGCTATCCCAGACAATCCGATTAATTCTCAATATCCACAGTTTTAAACGTGCCCTGAAAACACATCTATTTAGACAGGCCTATAACATTCCCTAATCTGACTCCTTTCCATGGCCCCCTTTTAGATTAGTCATCAGAATAAGATTCCCTCACACTCCTTCTCTTCATGTCCGTCATACATGGATACTGGCTGGTTACCGGCTCATGCAGCTTTATGTGTATAAAAGATGGCTGGACTATTGTACAGAACAAACACCATTACACTTTAGGTCTCCTTTATTTCCTCATAGATTGTAAGCTCTTGCGAGCAGGGTCCTCACTCCTCAGGTTTGAATTGTAAATTAACTTTGTCACTATGTAATGTCTGATATTGTTTGTTTCACGTTCCCTCTAAATTGTAAAGTGCTGCGTAATATGTTGGCGCTATATAAATAAAGATTATTATTATTATTATTATTATTATTATTATTAAGCCTACCAAAAAGTTTAAATGTGTACCATAGTATAAAGACCATATATGTGTGCAATGATGTACTATATGAGCATAAGAAATATATATATATATATATATATATATATATAGTGATGACCTATATATGCAGTCAATGTATAGTAAAACATGTATAGAGTCCATATAAACTTGACGGAGAGCAATCATACACAAAGATATTGATGCATGTCAAAGGGATATAGCATACCCATGGTGAATGAAGGAAGAATCACAGCAGATGTCCGCCCCAAAGCGCGTTTCGGCGCTAATGCCTTCGTCTGGGGGTGGCGTCAGACAATAAACAAACCATATTTAAAGTATCAAATATAAGTATAAAACTAAGTATACCAAAGCATTATATATGCGATCGGCACATCGCATAGTGAAGTCCCCTGGTGGGACTTAAAAAAAAAATGTCAATCAGTTAAATAAAGTTTGTTGAAAAAAAAATTAAATAATTACAGTCAAAATCAAATAAAAAGTGGTTTTATTCAGTAAAAGTGTCAAAACAAATCACACATACACATATACGGTATCCCCGCGATCGTAACAACTTGACCAATAAAATGAACACATTAATTAAACCGCCGGATGAACGGCGTCCAAAAAAAACGCAAAAAACAACGGCAAAATTCTCTCTTTTCTCCCATTCCCCCCATAAAAAATAAAATAAAAGTTAATCTATAAGTCCTATGTACCCCAAAATATTACTAATGAAAACGACACATTGTCCCGCAAAAATCAAGCCCACATACGGCCACATCGACGGAAAAATAAAAAAATGACAGCTCTTGGAACGCGGCGATGCAAAAACAAGTAATTTTTTTCTAAAAGGGTTTTCATTGTGCAAACGTAGGAAAACATATAAAACCTTTACATATTTGGTATCCCCGTAATCGTGCCGACCCATAGAATAAAGTTAACATGTTATTTACGCTGCATAGTAAAATTTATAACGTGAAAATTAATGCTGGAATAGCTGCTTATTTTCAATTCTCTCCTAAAATAAAGTTAATAAAAGTTAATCAATATATTTTAAGCATCTAAAAATGGTGCAATTACAAAATACAACTCGTCCCGCAAAAAACAAGCCCTTATACGGCTATGTCGACGTAATAAAAAAAAAGTTACGACTCTTGGAATGCGACCGTGAAAAAAACTAAAATTAATCCTTGGTCATTAACGCGCAAAATGGCTCGGTCATTAAGGGGTTAAAGGAACAATGTCTTTCTTATTCACTACAAAAGAACCAAGTTGGGAACTCCAGACAAGATGGCTGCTGCACGAAACTAAATCATTTAAACATTATTATCATAATACATATCTTAGTAATTCGGCATCCTGCTTGATAATTCATAATGTAATTTCATACAGAGAATATAAGCAAATAAACCATCCTTCACACTATGTAACGTCTGATATTGTCTGTACATGCTCTGAATTGTAAGTTGCTGCGGAATATGTCGGCGCTATATAAATAAAGATTATTAAAACACATTGAGTTGGCAAAAGGAAGAAAAGTGTCATAACATGCTAGTGATTTATAATGCCATATGTGCTATTTTTATAAATCTGTTGCAATTTTTGCCATCTTGTAAATTCATACAACCTTTGTTATATCTCCCCCATTGTTCCCTGACGCTATAGGCAACCACTTACTCTGATGAGTACATTTTCACTGATCCTTTAAGTTACAGCTATTAAAGGGATACATCTAGTAAGAACCAACTCCTAGGGTCAAGTTTACTGGTGGCCGAAATAGAAGTTTAAGGGTTCTACAGGTGAATAGTGTGATCTCCTGGGCTTCTTCCATGGATAACTTTAAAGGGAATGTGTTGCCAGCAAAACATGTTTTTTTTTTTTTAGTTAAACAATTAGTGTGTAGGTGATTAAACATTGTTCTCATTTATTTTTTTTTTTTTCACGAGTCAGAAAATATTATAAATTGGATTCTAATTTATAATATTTTCCATTGCTGGTCACTAGATGGAGCCATTCCCAAAATTGCAGAATTGCATGTGGTAAAGCAACCACATTGCTTTATGCTGCAAAATTGGGTAAAAAGCCCTCGCTCTAGTGAGCTCTCAGCATCCCCCCCCTCCTTTATCCTGGCTAGTGCCGGGAGAAACGAGGGGATTGAACGGTCTAACCTCCTACACTGTGTGTCGCCATTTTTTGAGCTAACACACAGTGTAGTAGGTTTACATACAGTAGTAAACACACACTGAAACACGAACATACATAGAAATCCCTTACCTGCTCCAGTCGCCGCCGCTCCCTCCGGTCCATCCGCTCCGACACATACAGAAATGGAAAAAAAAATGGCAGCCCCATAGGGAAGAAAAAGTGTAAAAATAAAAAAAAGTAACACACAAACACACAAATTAATCCAAACGTTTTTAATAAAGCACTAACATCTTTAACATATTTAAAAAAAAATTGTGGTGACACTGTTCCTTTAAAGGGAATGTGTTGCCAGAAAAACATGTTTTTTTTTTAAAAATTAAGCATTTAGTGTGTGGGTGATTAAACACTGTTCAAATTTTTTTTATTTTTTTGCACGAGTCCAGGTAATATTATAAATTATTTCTAATTTATAATACTACCCATTTTTGGTCACTAGATGGAGCTGTTCCCAAAATTGCAGCATTGCAACATTGGGTTAAAAGCCCTCGCTCTAGTGAGCTCTCAGCATCCCCCCCTCCGTTATCCTGGCTAGTGCCGGGATAAACGAGGGGTTTGAACGATGTAACCTCCTACACTGTGTGTCGCCATTTTTTGAGCTAACCCACAGTGTAGTAGGTTTACATACAGTAGTAAACACACACAAACACGAACATACATTGAAATCTCTTACCTGCTCCTGCCGCCGCGGCTCCCTCCGGCCCGTCCGCTCCGTTTGCTGCCGCTGGTGCAAGTGCACAAATCCGGAAGCCGCGACCGGAAGTAGTAATATTACTGTCCGGCCGCGACTTCCGGTCCACAGGAAAATGGCGCCGGACGGCGCCAATTTCGAATAGGACTGTGTGGGAGCGGCGCATGCGCAGTTCCCACACAGACGCCGTACACTGCAGTCAATGGGACGGGAGCCGTTCGCAGTCCCTATGGGACTGTGGCTGCCGTATTCCATGTCTGTATGTGTCGTTAATCGACACACACAGAAATGGAACAAAAAATGGCAGCCCCCATAGGGAAGAAAAAGTGTAAAAATAAGAAAAAGTAAAACACAAACACACAAATGAATATAAACGTTTTTAATAAAGCACTAACATCTTTAACATATAAAAAAATAATTTGTGATGACACTGTTCCTTTAAGGACCAGAAGAATTACACTGTGCTATCTTTCCTTCATCATTGGATATTTGAAACCCTGTGTACCATCGCCCTGAGGCGAAGGGTTCTAGTTTTTTAAAGTTTATCTGATGATGTTATTGCCACTGCTAGAACAATAGTAACACGAAGAGTAGATATTGTACACAGACACTCACTGCTCTTCACTGTTTGCCTGGCTGCTCCTATAGAACATCTTGATCAATATGGTAATGATTTAGGTTATTTACAGAAGCATTACACACTGTTCAGAACTGAGAGAACATTGAGAAAAAGTATGTTCCCTATGTAATCCTTGACATTAACAGTCGTATATTTTTTTCATTTGCATCTGAAGTCGTCATTCTACCTGCTTCGACCATGGTCCTCCTTGATAAAGATAACGTGTATGCATCATCGGTATCAATACTTTGTCATATGTCTTTCAGCCCAATATTAAGAACAATAAACAGATTCAGTAAACATTTTGATCAAGTTACAAATAGTACCTTCAGTGATATCACTAATTATTTGGCTGGTGACCTGTTTATGGGCTATATCCAATGTGTAAGTAATACAAGAGGAAAGCAATAATAGTCTCTAAAAGTAAAGTATTCCAAAAGGATTCTGCAGCTTTGGCACTTAACAGAGTGGGTGAGTTTGATGGGGCATAGAAAGCTCAATTCCCTATATTTGGGGGTACTGTAAGTTAGAGGTTCCCCAGAAGATAGCAACAGCAAGAGTTATCTTTTTTACAGTAGGAATGGGGTATTTGTAGGGTTTTTTCCAGGAAATTCTGGAAGTCAGTATTACAGTTCGCACTTTGTCCAGTGCCTTATTGCTTAAAGTGATTTTCCAGTCTATAAAAATTGTGTGAAAATTGTTTAACCACAGTAAGATTTATCTTTTACTAATGTATTGTCTGTGTAAAGGGACCGTGTAAGTGGAGGTGTGTTGCTCATTAATAATGTAAGGAGATGACAATGGTTAACAAGGAGTAATATAAACAATTCTCTTTAATTTGCATTAACTATCTTCACCGGGATGGGCACAGCAGAGCAGTCTAACAATGAAGCCGGGGATGTCGACAATGCTGGAGTCCCCGTAAAAGTGGTGGCGCCAGGTACCCACTTTCCTGTAGCTGTAGGTGGATCCATCAGTCACAGGGGGAGCAGCCCACTACTGTGTGGTATCACGCCCTCGAGGGACGCCCTCGGCCCCTGGCTTAAATGTGGGACTTGATGTTCTGTAGGACCTAAAGGCACATCTGCAGGTAACGGTAGTGCACCACGACCCTACATGGCAGAACTCTCCTCTCAGGTCTGTGGCCTTACAGGGTGGAAGGCACAACCAAAAGAAACGGGCAATGGAACTGTACAGCATAGAAAAGTCACAGAAAGGACAGAAAATATTTTACGTCACCTTCACCGTTTTGAAAAAAAAGCAGTGTGACGTACAAAAAGTCCAACAAATTTATTATAATTTATGCCAGAAAACTGACATCAATTATAGTGCAAATCTATGCCAACTGGTGTAGAATTGACTATGTGGCGAGTAGTATAGGCCCATGCCAAACCCCATATCTTCCCCCCCAACAGATTACCCCCATTATACTACCCCACCCTCTAACCTCACTGCTCCTCTTCGCTTCTCCACTTCAGGTTCCCCGAGTCTCTCTCAGCATGCCACGGCTTAAACATTATACTGATGTCAGGACGTTGTATGTGACAACAATGTATGGACGTTGAGTGCTGCATCGCATATAAAGCCCTGACACTGCTCGGTGTCAGGACCCTGTATGAGCCGCAGCATGCTGAGAGAGCCTGGTAAGGTAAGTATAATTTTTTTACAATTTTACGTCCGATGAGGGGAGCGATGGATGGTCGCCGTCGTTGCACCAAAAAAGTGGTGCATGGTCAAGATAAAGATGCAGCAGATTTATTAGAAGACGTGCATCTCTTTATAAATCTCTTGCATCTTACTTAGCAGAGCAGAAAGCTAAGACTGGTGTATGAAATGCCTTTCTCAGTAAATCTGCTCCTTTTATGTGTTGATTTTTTTATAACTGAGTTCTATAATGGTAAGGTTTGCTATATAATACTGAATATATAATACTGAATATATATACTACATGGCCAATCATACATGGACAAAGAAAAATCATATCCATATGTTCTTGTTGATATTAACATAGCCAAACCTTTGGCCATGTATATTATACTGAATGCTTATCTGAAAAGTAAGCATCGTATGCCCCATATGTATGACGCAAGTAGGGGTGCCTGATGGGCCCAAAAAGACCCACTGTCCCATAGAATACCAGTACTATAACTTATTGAGGGGACCCTTTTACAGATTTTAAATTGGGGCCAAGGAGCTTCAAGTTATGTCTCTGGGGTTAACTTGATCATTTGGAAATGTAATGAATTACACATATGTATAGGTGAGGGATAAATAATTGATTTTAATTTAGCTTATGATGTATAATTTCTCCTCATGAGACACTTTCCCCTGCATTATACAAGTAATAACAGTCAGGATGACATTTTATTTGGACCCAATTTGATTTAATATAAATTTGACATTAACATTAAAACTCTTTATATAACTCATAACTAAAGGGAGGCGGCTGCAAACAGCCAGTGGGCAATTTGGGACATTGCATGTAGAGGAAATGAATTTGTCACTACTTATTTTCATTCATTTAACCAGATTGTGTCATACAATGACCGTATGATGAGACCATTGAGTCATAAGGAAAAGTGTCACTTTCCTATTTTAGATACAGCATTTAGGATTTACGGTAATTATTAAAAAAATAAAGCAATCCTTTATTTTTTATTTAAATGATCTACCGTACAGTGACTATCTATACGTATGTGACAGAATGCAGCAAGGATCCCTCTATAATTAGAGTGATGACATGATGTAAGAGTGACCTGAGCTTGAAGTCATATTCCATAAAAGCAACAGCCACCATTGTTTTTATGTTATTTAATATGAGAGTAATGGGTCAAACCTGAAGAAAAAAACTTTAGTATCAACAGACATTCAGCTTTTGTGTGTGATAATGGATTAGCAAGGGCTAGGTTGAAGATGGGCAGATTCGGCATATCGCCTTCAACCGGGTCCACTTAACCATGTACAGTAGTTACGTCCACAGGTAAATAGTCTATGGGTCCAACCTCTAAGAATATGAATACGAATTACTCAGCAGAAAAAAAAAATGGAATAGTCTGATTTGTTTGTTAGCGTAATAACAACCAAATTTAATAATGTGTGATTTCCAGCAATAACCTGATGTGGACTTGATCATTATCATGCAGGGCACAGTTAAGAAAGTCTGACACGTTGTGTGTGGGTCTATCTTTAATTGTCTGGGGTAATGTCAGGTTGCCTCAGTCTATTAGTACACAACCCTGTCTTTTCTGTGCCAATTTTGGTGCCCAGGTTTCTAGTTTTGTACATACCTCCATGTTGCTATTTTGTTTGTTAAATCTTTAAACATAGCCACCTAAAAAATAAATAAAATAAAAATACAAAAAAAAGTAGATGCATCTGCTGATATTTGAGTTTGGTCTCTTTCTGACCTATTCATGTCACAGCTGGCGTTAACTGTTGGCATGTTAAAGTACGTCGCTGTTTTTGTCTTTTTAATAAAATTGTGGTAGACCAGATCCACAAAAGAAAATGTTTTTTTTTGTGTAATTATTAAATGTGGGAATGTTTGGGTTGGCCATTGGTGGGCTTTTGATTTGTGGGAGTATCTGTGTGCTCCAGTCATGGGCACAATTGTAGTCCTCCTGCTTGTGCAATTAGAGGGAGGTCTACTAAAAAAAACTAGAAAATCCATTTAATTACAGGCTCCAAATCCTATAATCTTCAGTATAAAAATACCAAAAAGCTCAGCTGTTGTCTATCTTGATCTTTCCAATGATACAAACAATTTTCCATGGATGCCTCTTTTTCGATAAGTGCACCAATAATGGAACGTTTGTAAGATTAGGGAAGAATCTTTACAACTCAATTCAAGAGCACTGTATAAGGTATGGGGAGTAAACGTCAGTATATAAAAAACTGCTTATGTCTACTCTATAGTAACTGAGTTCTAACATCCCAACAAAATAATACAGAAATTATTATATGTGGGCAGTCAGTATACACTGAATTAGCATTGGTTACATCCTTCTACAGATACACATATTTATCAACCTGAATGGACCACTAAAAACAAGGAAATATTAGACATATGAAACATTAACAATGCAAAGCACAAGTTTTGGATTGTTACTACATTTATTTAAGGGACAAAGTTATCCAACAGCCTTATTACCCATGTGAAAATGTAACTAACCCCTAAAAAAAAATATCTGGTTGTACCACCTTTACCACAATCACAACAAACCACTTCCTATCATTTAATTTCAGTCTTGCCCCTGTTCTTTTCAGAAGTTCTTTATTGCAGACACATTGGTAGGTTTTCATTCATGAACTACTTTTTTCAGGTCTGGGAACATTACAAAGAAAATTGTACGGCCCTGCAAACTACAGTAAGGACTATTATTTCCAAATGGAGAAGACATAGAATAGGGGTGACTCTCTCCAGAATTGGCTGGCCAAGGGATTACTAACTGATGCACAAAGTCCCAAAATAGCCCATAAAAACATCCGAAAAGGATTTAAAGGGGTTTTCCTCATTAAGAACAATTATCGCCTATCCATAGGATAGGTGAAAAATTTATGATCTCTGGGACCCCCACCACTGGGACCCTCACTGATCACTAGAACAGGGTCCCAACCCCGTTTTGTCCTCCTCCCTTCACAACCACAGTGAAAAATGTATGATTGCTGGGACCCTCACTGATCACTACAACTGGGGTCCAATTGCACAAGTTCTGTGCCGCTCCATTCAATGTCTATGAGGCCGACGGAGACAGCTGAACACTGCACTCGGATATCTCCACCGGCCTTATAGACATTGAATAGAGTGGCACAGAACATTTGCAATTATGCAGTGAGGAGGAACGGGACCCCAGTTGTAGTGATTAGTGGGGGTCATACATATTTCACTTATCCTGTGGATAGGTGATAAATGTGGTTAGTGGGGAAAACGCCTTTAAATGGAAAATAGACATCAAAAAGTAACATCATCTAGAGAAGATAATGCTCTAGATGAGTCAACATTGGGAGGAGAAAACCCGGTCATCTGTCCATAAGCAGAAGCCTAATGGGGTTATACAGCAAGAAATTTATCTTAAACAAATGTAAATCTGAATGACCGAGGTGGAACAAATTAGAGTTTTAGATTGACCTAGTTAATGTCTTGATTGACCCCAGTGGAGATGTTGTGGTGTGACGTGAATGAATCAGTCCTAGCACCAAAAATTACCAATGTGTCTAAAGGAAAAGAAGAGTGCGCTAAAATTATAATGTAAACCTACTTCTTACAGAAGAGCTGCCCCCATACCTATATCTAAATATCCTCGCCAAGGCAAAATGACTTGTTGGCACATGATCCGGTAGCTCCGTCCCCAAGCTACGCCCCAGTATTACCGTGATATGAAAGTATATTACATTACAGAAAGTCGTTGAAATTATTTCTGCTAAAGATGGTACAAACAAGTGACTGTCTAGTTTAGAAATCTCACTTTCAAATACTCTATTAGGGAATTGTGAGGTACAGATGTAGCAATCTTAAACTTGGCTTTTATAGGCTATGTAAACCTTTAAAATGAAACCAATATAAATATATATATATATATATATATATATCTGTAATCTCCGTGGCTTCGGGCCGTCAGCTCCAACCTTCCCCTGACAGCCGCAGCCACGAGTCGGCAAGCGCTGGCCCCAGCCTCCTCCTCAGGAGACGCTAGCGCTCGCATCCACTCACCTCAGCCGGATCCTGTAGGGTGCGCGTGCACGCTCGTGCCTGCTCTTAAAGGGGCAGCGCGTGCACCAGACATTGTGACTGAACTTTGACCCATGAGTACCCTGGACTATAAGAGGGGTCCAGCCCTCTAGTTCGATTCCTGAGCGTTGTTGTGTTCCTTAGTTTGTCTATGTGATGGCCTCCTAGTGTGTTACCTGCTCCAGTCCCAGTCCCTGTACCTATACCTGTACCTATACCTGTTCCTGTTCCTATCATTCCATACATTCCTGGTCTAGCGCTGAGTTGTGCCAAAGTCGTGCCGTGCTGCTTCCACGTCTGACCTGCCTCACCTCGCCTGACGTCCGCCTGCTACCCAGTCCCAGCCGAGCTTGCCCTGCTGCTGTCTGAGCTGCCACAGGTACCTATAGAACTATAGACTCTCACCTACTCCCTGTTGGCCAGCTGCCTTACCGCCAAGGTGGTACTGCCCAGTGGGTCCACAGACCCTTCGTGACAATATCTCTGTACCTCACAATTCCCTAATAGAGTATTTGAAAGTGAGATTTCTAAACTAGACAGTCACTTGCTTAGAAATAATCAAGTATATACATACAGGGGTGCTTAAGTAGGTATGTATACAGGGAGAGATTTTTCAAACAGTCTAATTACAGTTTTGTGAGGCAATTTTGAATGAAAAAAGACAAAGGGATGACATTACTATAAAAGGAACTTGGTCCAATGAGGCCAACTTTAAACTTTGAGGTGCTGTTAATAGGCACAACTGTGTTTATTACTCAACAGAAAACCCCATGGAACAGTTGAATCACCCGGGGTTACAATTTGGGCGTCCCTTTCATGTAAAGGGGTAATTGGAACCATCTTCTATAATACAACAGTTACCTCAGACCTGCACCTTAACATGCGCCATGAAAATGTAATACCACAACTGCAGTTAGAGCATGAAAATGAAGACTTCTGTTTTCAACAAGATGGAGCCCTTCTCACTATGCTTTAGCGGTGCATCATTTTCTTGTCGAAAAATTACCCAATAGGGGAATGGGTAGACAAGGCCCCGTTGAATGGCCACCACGATCACCAGACTTTCCCCCCGATAGACTTTTTCTATTGGGGAGTTATCAAAGATAAGGTATATTCAAGAATATGCACGGCTGATAACATGATTCAGTTCGTAAAAAAAAGCATGCCAAGAAATAAAAACTAGATTCCAGCAATGTGTAAATAGTGAGGGCGCCAATTTAAGCCTATAAGAGATTTACTTACAGTAATTGTTTTGGTATTCTATAAAATACTATTTAAAATGTATACATATTCTTATTATATTTACCTGTTATATAAACTGTATACCTACTTATGCACCCCTTGTATGTATGTGTATATAAAAAAAAAATATATATATATATATATATATATACATATATATATATATATATATATATATATATATATATATATACTACCGTTCAAAAGTTTAGGGTCACTTAGAAATTTCCTTATCTTTGAAAGAAAAGCACAGTTTTTTTCAATGAAGATAACATTAAATTAATCAGAAATACACTCTATACATTGTTAATGTGCTAAATGACTATTCTAGCTGCAAACGTCTGGTTTTTAATGCAATATCTACATAGGTGTATAGAGGCCCATTTCCAGCAACCATCACTCCAGTGTTCTAATGGTACATTGTGTTTGCTAACTGTGTTAGAAGGCTAATGGATGATTAGAAAACACTTGAAAAGCCTTGTGCAATTATGTTAGCACTGCTGTAAACAGTTTTGCTGTTTAGAGGAGCTATAAAACTGACCTTCCTTTGAGCTAGTTGAGAATCTGGAGCATTATATTTGTTGGTTCGATTAAACTCTCAAAATGGCTAGAAAAAGAGAGCTTTCATGTGAAACTCGACAGTCTATTCTTGTTCTTAAAAATGAAGGCTATTCCATGCGAAAAATTGACAAGAAACTGAAGATTTCCTACAACGGTGTGTACTACTCCCTTCAGAGGACAGCACACACAGGCTCTAACCAGAGTAGAAAGAGAAGTGGGAGGCCCCGCTGCACAACTGAGCAACAAGACAAGCACATTAGAGTCTCTAGTTTGAGAAATAGACGCCTCACAGGTCCTCAACTGGCAGCTTCATTAAATAGTACCCGCAAAACGCCAGTGTCAACGTCTACAGTGAAGAGGTGACTCCGGGATGCTGGCCTTCAGGGCAGAGTGGCAAAGAAAAAGCCAATATCTGAGACTGGCTAATAAAAGGAAAAGATTAATATGGGCAAAAGCACACAGACATTGGACAGAGGAAGATTGGAAAAATGTGTTATGGACAGACGAATCGAAGTTTGAGGTGTTTGGATCACACAGAAGAACATTTGTGAGACGCAGAACAACTGAAAAGATGCTGGAAGAGTGCCTGACGCCATCTGTCAAGCATGGTGGAGGTAATGTGATGGTCTGGGGTTGCTTTGGTGCTGGTAAAGTGGGAGATTTGTACAAGGTAAAAGGGATTTTGAATAAGGAAGGCTATCACTCCATTTTGCAACGCCATGCCATACCCTGTGGACAGCGCTTGATTGGAGCCAATTTCATCCTACAACAGGACAATGACCCAAAGCACACCTCCAAATTATGCAAGAACTATTTAGGGAAGAAGCAGGCAGCTGGTATTCTATTTGTAATGGAGTGGCCAGCGCAGTCACCAGATCTCAACCCCATAGAGCTGTTGTGGGTGCAGCTTGACCGTATGGTACGCAAGAAGTGCCGATCAAGCCAATCCAACTTGTGGGAGGGCCTTCTGGAAGCATGGGGTGAAATTTCTCCCGATTACTTCAGCAAATTAACAGCTAGAATGCCAAAGGTCTGCAATGCTGTAATTTCTGCAAATGGAGCATTCTTTGACGAAAGCAAAGTTTGAAGGAGAAAATTATTATTTCAAATAAAAATCATTATTTCCAACCTTGTCAATGTCTTGACTATATTTTCTAGTCATTTTGCAACTCATTTGATAAATATAAGCGTGAGTTTTCATGGAAAGCACAAAATTGTCTGGGTGACCCCAAACTTTTGAACGGTAGTGTATGTATATATATATATATATATATATAAAACAGCATCAATTCTTCTAGGCACACTTGCACACGGAGGTTATTCTAAACATCTTGGAGAACCACAGATCTTGTGGATGTAGACTTCCTCAAGTCCTTCTGTCTCTTCGTGTAATCCCAGACAGACTCGATAATGTTGAGATCAGGGTGCCATATCTGTGTGGGCCATATCATCACTTCCAGGGCTCCTTGTTCTCTTTACACTGAAGATAGTTCTTAACCCCTTAATGACATGTCACGTACTAGTACGTGACACAGCCATTAAGGGTAAGTATGGAGCGGGCTCATGGGCTGAGCTCACTCCATACTCAGCGGGTGACGGCTGTGTTATACAGCTGACATCTCACTGCAACGGGACCGCGACATTTAAATTGTTAAAACCAGGGGGGCGCCTCATCCAACACGCCATCGCAGCCCCCACGGGACGTGATCGGCTGGTGACAATGGTTGCCATGGCAGCCTGGGGGACTAATGATGGCCCCCAGGTCTGCCATCTTTGTACTCCTTTGAAACCCTGCCTCCTGTCAGAATCACGATATACTGCAATACATTAGTATTGCAGTATATAATGCAAGCGATCCACTGATCGCTGCTTCAAGTCCCCTAAGGGAACTAATAAAAAAAGTTAAAAACAGTTGAATAAAGTTTTTTTTTATGTTCCATAGAATAAAAGATCCTTTTCCTGTTTTTCACAATATAGCATTGTTCAACCCACTCGGTGAACGCCATAAAAAAAATATATATATAAAACTTACAAATTCCTTTTTTGTGGTGACCTTAGCTCTCCAAAAAAATAGAATAAAAAGTGATCAAAAAGTTGCATGCACTCTAAAATGGTATCGGTGAAAACTACAGCTCGCCCTGCAAAATTTAACCCCCACACCACTAAATTGATGGAACAATAAAAAAGTTATGGCTCTCAGAATATGGCGACACAAATATTTTTTATTTTTTTTAGCAAATCGTTTTATTTTTTTAAAAGTGGTAAAACATAAAACAAAACATATAAATTTGGTATTGCCGTAATCCTATCAACCTGTAGAATAAGGTAAATATTTAATTTTTACCACCTGGTGGACTCATCTAACAAAACCCCCTAAATATGGCGAAATTGCAGTTTTTTGCCCATTTCACCCCACAAATATTTTGTTTTCAGCTTCCCAGTAAATTATGCAGTACTATAAATGGTGCAATGAAAAACGACAACTTGTCCCGCAAAAAACAAGCCCTCATATGGCTATGTCAACAAAGAAATAAAAAAGTTATGGCTTTTGGAATGCGAGGATGAAAAATCAAAAATGAAAAAACTCGAATTGGCCGTGTCTTGAAGGGGTTAATGACATTGGCTGTATGTTTAAGGTCGTTGTCCTGCTGCAGAATAAATTTGGAGCCAATCAGGCGCCTCCCTGATGGTTTTGCATGATGGATAAGTATCTGCCTGTATTTCTCAGCACTAACGAAGAAATCCCCAGCACTCACATATGAAACAAGAGCAAATCCTTGATTATTCAAAAAGCGTTTTATTCGTACATAGGTTCATGTACTTCATAAATGTAGTAAATTCCTTAATAATAATGCAATATTTTTCAGACGTTTCGACCTATCCAAGGCCTTTGTCAAAATGGCTTGGTACAAGTGTGCTATGCAATCCTGATGGGATGAATCGGCGTCTGCCAGACGCACTTAACCCCTTAAGGACGCAGCCTTGTTTTGGCCTTAAAGAGGCTCTGTCACCACATTATAAGTGGCCTATCCCCTACATAAGGAGATCGGCGCTGTAATGTAGATGACAGCAGTACTTTTTATTTAGAAAAACGATCTATTTTTACCACTCTATGAGCGATCTTTAGCTTTATGCTAATTAATTTCTTAATGCCCAAGTGGGCGCGTTTCTACTTTAGACCAAGTGGGCGTTGTACAGAGGAGTGTATGACGCTGACCAATCAGTGACCAATCAGCGTCATACACTTCTCTCCATTCATTTACACTGCACTAGCGATATAGCTATATCGCTATGTGCAGCCACATAAACACACTGTAACGTTACTGCAGTGTCCTGACAATGAATATACATTACCTCCAGCCAGGATGTGATGTGTATTCAGAATCCTGACACGTCTGAATCTTTTCTGTGCGATTTCCAGCAAGGCAAACGTAATCTCGCGAGACGTGTCAGGATTCTGAATACACATCACATCCTGGCTGGAGGTAATGTATATTTATTGTCAGGACACTGCAGTAACGTTACAGTGTGTTTATGTGGCTGCACATAGCGATATAGCTATATCGCTAGTGCAGTGTAAATGAATGGAGAGAAGTGTATGACGCTGATTGGTCACTGATTGGTCAGCGTCATACACTCCTCTGTACAATGCCCACTTGGTCTAAAGTAAAAACACGCCCACTTGGGCATTAAGAAACGAATTAGAATAAAGCTAAAAATCCCTCATAAAGTGGTAAAAATAGATCGTATTTCTAAGTAAAAAGCATTAGGCTGGAATCACACGAGCACATTACGTCTGTAATGGACGGACGTATTTCGGGCGCAAGTCCCGGACCGAACACACAGCAGGGAGCCAGGCTCCTAGCATCATAGTTATGTACGATGCTAGGAGTCCCTGCCTCGCTGCCGTACAACTGTCTCGTACTGTAATCATGTTTTCAGTACGGGACAGTAGTTCCACGGAGAGGCAGAGACTCCTAGCGTCGTACATAAGTATGATGCTAGGAGCCCGGCTCCCTGCACTGTGTTCGGTCTGGGACTTGCGGCCGAAATACGTCCGTCCATTACGGACGTAATGTGCTCGTGTGAATCCAGCCTTACTGTCACCTACATTATAGCGCCCATCTCCTTATGTAGGAGATAGGGCACTTATAATGTGGTGACAGAGTCTCTTTAAGGCTCAGAGCCCATTTTTGAAATCTGACATATTTCACTTTATCTGGTAATAACTTCGGAATGCTTAAACTTATCCAAGCGATTCTGAGACTGTTTTCTCATGACACATTGGGCTTGATGTTAGTGGTAATTTGTTCGATATATTCAGTGTTTATATGTAAAAAACTGCAAAATTTAGAGAAAATTTTGAAAAAATAAAATTTTTCTGAATTTAAATGCATCTCCTTGCAAAACAGATGATTATACCACCCAAAATAGTTACTAGTTCACATTTCCCATATGTTTACTTTAGATTGGCATCGTTTTTTGAACATTCTTTTATTTTTCTTGGACGTTACAAGGCTTAGAACATAAACAGCAATTTCTACTATTTTTAAGAAAATGTCAAAAGCCTTTTTTTAAGGTACATGTTCAGTTCTGAAGTGGCTTTGAGGGGCCTATGTATTAGAAACCCCCATAAAACACCCCATTTTGAAAACTAGACCCCTCAAAGTATTCAAAATAGTATTTAGAATGTTATTTTTTTAACCCTTTAGGCATTTCACAGGAATTAAAGCAAAGTGGAGGTGAAATTCGTAAATTTAATTTTTCTTGCTGAATTTCAATTTTATTCCATTTGTTTCTGTAACACAGAAGGTTTTACTAGAGAAACACTACTAAATATGTATTGTCCAGATTCTGCAGTTTTTAGAAATGTCCCACATGTGGCTCTCGTGTGCTCGTGGACTAAAACACAAGCCCCAGAAGCCAAGAAGCACCTAGTGCATTTTGGGGCCTCTTTTTTAAAAGAATATATTTTAGGCAGCATGCCAGGTTTGAAGAGGTGTTGAGGTGCCAAAACAGTAGGAATACCCAAAAAGTGACCCCATTTTGGAAACTACACCCCTCCAGAAATTCATGTATGGTTGTTATTACCATTTTGACCACACAGTTTTTTTTCACAGCACGTATTTGAATTGGGCTGTGAAATTTAAAAAATGACATTTTTTCCAATAAGATGTAATTTTTGATCAAAATTTCTTATTTTCACAAGAACAAAAAACACCCCATTTTGTTTCCCAATTTGTCCTAAATGCGTAAATACCCCATTTGTGGTGATAAACTGCCCTTTAGGCCCATAGGAGGGCTCAGAAGGAAAGGCGCGCTATGTGTTCTTTGGAGTCCAGATGCTGCCTGGGCACACGGCAAGGCTTAGAAGGGAAGGACCACCATTTGGCCTACTGGAGCTTTTCTGGTACTAAGTCACGAATGCAGAAGCCCCTGAGGTACCAGTACAGTTGAAACCCACAAGAAGTGACCCAATTTTAAAATCTACACCCCTTAAATAATTCATATAGAGGTGTAGTGAGCATTTTGATCCCACAGGTATTGTGTAAAAGGTAATGCGCAGCAGATGGCGCAGAGTGAGATTTGCAATTTTATATACACCCCATAAACTGTAATGTGGGTTCTCCTGGGTACGGCAATACCCTGCAAGTGGCTGTTATTAGCTGCCTGGGCATGCAGCAGGGCTCAGAAGGGAAAGATGAGGAGGATAAGCTGTGCGGAGTGCGTCAGGGTAGATTAAAAATCGAAGGAATCTATGATAAATTTTAAAACACTCTATCATACAGAGCCCTGGTTTTTCGGGACACGTGTCACATTGATATATTGTGTCCTCCCTTATCCCCCTCTTATAGCAGACTTTGCACCTCTTTTGACTTTTTCCCTTCTTGCCAGTTTGGGGAACTTCTCCTGGAAAGTATTGCCATGGTACGATGTGTGTGGCCTCGCTTCCAGAAGTACTGGGTGCCCCCTTCTTGGTCCCTAAAGATTAGCTTCTTGATAACCACCTCTTGAAATTCCAGGAAAGTTCCCCTCTGGCCTGTACATCGACGTAGCACGTACACATTGTACAATGCCATCTGTATGATGTGCACGGCCATCTTCTTATACGACACCGCATGGCGCTGTAGGGCTTCAGGACTTGATCTGTCCACCCATCCCATGTACCTATTGTAGTCCAGGATGCAGTCTGGTTTGGGGGTCTCTGTACTGGTACCTCGTACAGGTATATGGGTACTGGTGTGGCCGTGTATTGTTGTCAATACAAGGACATCTCTCTTGTCCTTGTACTTGGCACAAAATACGTTGCTACTAGAATGTGCCCTGCTCTCACCCCTTCTGAGTGTTTGCCCAAACAGAGTCTTAGGGAGGTCTCTCAGATTTCTTCTAGCAGTGTCGCATGCACTTCTGGAAGCGAGGCACTTGAAGAGTGGGACGCTGGTATAAAAATTATCCAGGTAGAGGTGGTAACCCTGGTCCAGCAGTGGGTGCACCAAATCCCACACAATTTTTGCATTAACTCCCAGTAAGGGGGGGGGGGGCATTCTGGGGGCTGAATACTGGTGTCCTTCCCTTCATATATCCTAAATTTGTAGGTATACCCTGATGCACTGTCGCACAGCTTATACATCTTCACGCCATACCTTGCCCTCTTACTCGGCCGGTAATGGCGGAATTGAAGCCTCCCTTTAAAATGTACCAAGGACTCATCAATAGAAATACACTTCTCTGGGGTGTATGCTTGGGAAAACCGGGCACTGAAATGGCCTAATAGGGCTCTCCGTTTATACAAACGTATTGCCTAATTTATTTTTTTTAGGTTCCAGTTCAGTTCTGACATTGCTTTGAGGGGCCTATATATTAGACACCCCCATCAAACACCGCATTTTAGAAACTAGACCCCTCAAAGTATTCACAACAGCATTTAGAAAGTTTATTAACCCTTTATGTGTTTCACAGGAATTTAGAGCAAAGTAGAGGTGAAATTGACATATTTCTTTTTCTTTTTCTCAGAAAATACTTTTTATTAAATTTTTTTCTGTAAAACAGAAGATCTTACCAGAGAAATGCAACTCAATACTTATTGCTCAGGTTCTTCAGTTTTGAGAAATATCCCACATGTGGCCCTAGTGTCGTAAAGGCCTCAGAAGCAAAGGAGCACCTAGTGGATTTTGAGGCCCCCTTTTTATTAGGAACCATGTCCGGTTTGAAGAGGTCTTGTGGTGCCAAAATAGTGGAAACCCCCCAAAAGTGACCCTATTTTGGAAACTAGACCCCTTGAGGAACTCATTGCAGTTTTCATAGGGCGCATGCGACTTTTTGATCAGTTTTTATTCTATTTTTAAGTGGCGTGGTGACTAAAAAACAGCAATTCTACTATTGTTTTTTATTCTATTTTTTTTTTTTACAGCGTTCACCGTGCGCTATAAGTGACATATTCACTTTATTTTGCGTGGCGATACGATTACGGCAATACCATATGTTTATAGTTTTTTTTATGTCTTATGGCATTTGCACAATAAAATACTTTTTGTAAAAAATCATTCACTTTTTGTGTTTCCTTATTCTAAGGCCTCATGCACACGACCGTAGCGATGTGCACGGCCGTGATTTTCGGGTCGGCCGGCAGCGGACTGTCAGCCGCAAGCTGCCCGCAAATCGCGGGCAATGCACATGGCCACGGCCATTATTTTCAATGAGCCCGGACCGCAGAAGACGGCCGTAATAAGACATGTCCGTTCTTTCTGCGGTGCGGGCTGCCGGGCCATTAACGGACCGTAAAAACTACGGTCGTGTGCATGGCTGCATAGAAATGAATGGGGCCGCAATTCTCCCGTGGATTTTCGGGGGAATTGAGGCCGCAATAGCACGTTCGTGTGCATGGGGCCTTAGAGACAGAACTTTTTTATTTTTACATTAAGAAAGCTGTGCGAGGAATTATTTTTTGCGTAACGAACTGCAGTTTCGATCAGTACCATTTATAGGTACATGCGACATTTTGATCTCTTTTTATTCCATTTTTTGGGAGGTGAAGTGACAAAAAACTTGTGATTCTGGTACGGTTTATTATTATTTTCTTTTATGCCATTCACCGAGCGGGATAAATAATGAAATCATTTTGTATTTCAGGCCGTTACGGACGTGGCGATACCTATTATGTATAGTTTATTTGTTTATTTATCTATTTTTATTAATAATAAAGGACTGATAAGGGAAAAGGGGGGATTTTTACTTTTATTACTTTTAGGCCTGATTTACACGAGCGTGTGCGTTTTGCGCGCGCAAAAAACGCTGCGTTTTGCGCGCGCAAAAGGCATTTGACAGCTCCGTGTGTCATCCGTGTATGATGCGCGGCTGCGTGATTTTCGCGCAGCCGCCATCATAGAGATGAGGCTAGTCGACGCCCGTCACTGTCCAAGGTGCTGAAAGAGCTAACTGATCGGCAGTAACTCTTTCAGCACCCTCGACAGTGAGTTCCGATCACAATATACACCAACCTGTGAATCAAAAAAAGACGTTCATACTTACCATGAACTTCCTGCTTCCTCCAGTCCGGTCTCCCGGCCGTTGCCTTGGTGACGCGTCCCTCTCTTGTCATCCGGCCCCACCTCCCAGGATGACGCGGCAGTCCATGAGACCGCTGCAGCCTGTGATTGGCTGCAGGCTGTGCTTGGCCTGTGATTGGCTGCAGCTGTCACTTGGACTGAATTGTCATCCCGGGAGGTCAGACTGGAGGAAGAAGCCGGGAGTTCTCGGTAAGTCAGAACTTCTTTTTTTTTTTACACGTTCATGTATATTGTGATCGGAAGTCACTGTCCATGGTGCTGAACCAGTTTAACTCTTTCAGCACCGTGGACAGTGACTGTCTCTTGCCGTCGCGTACCCGAACATTTTTTGCCGGGTTCGGTCAAAACGAGTTCGGCCGAACCCGGTGAAGTTCGGTGCGCTCATCTCTAATTTGACACTCCGTTTGGATGTTTGTAAACAGAAAAGCACGTGGTGCTTTTCTGTTTACATTCATCCTTTTGACAGCTCTTGCGCGAATCACGCAGTTCGCACGGAAGTGCTTCCGTGCGGCATGCGTGGTTTTCACGCACCCATTGACTTCAATGGGTGCGTGATGCGCGAAAAACGCACGATGGCTGCATAGAAATGAATGGGGCCGCAATTCTCCCGTGGATTTTCGGGGGAATTGAGGCCGCAATAGCACGTTCGTGTGCATGGGGCCTTAGAGACAGAACTTTTTTATTTTTACATTAAGAAAGCTGTGCGAGGAATTATTTTTTGCGTAACGAACTGCAGTTTCGATCAGTACCATTTATAGGTACATGCGACATTTTGATCTCTTTTTATTCCATTTTTTGGGAGGTGAAGTGACAAAAAACTTGTGATTCTGGTACGGTTTATTATTATTTTCTTTTATGCCATTCACCGAGCGGGATAAATAATGAAATCATTTTGTATTTCAGGCCGTTACGGACGTGGCGATACCTATTATGTATAGTTTATTTGTTTATTTATCTATTTTTATTAATAATAAAGGACTGATAAGGGAAAAGGGGGGATTTTTACTTTTATTACTTTTAGGCCTGATTTACACGAGCGTGTGCGTTTTGCGCGCGCAAAAAACGCTGCGTTTTGCGCGCGCAAAAGGCATTTGACAGCTCCGTGTGTCATCCGTGTATGATGCGCGGCTGCGTGATTTTCGCGCAGCCGCCATCATAGAGATGAGGCTAGTCGACGCCCGTCACTGTCCAAGGTGCTGAAAGAGCTAACTGATCGGCAGTAACTCTTTCAGCACCCTCGACAGTGAGTTCCGATCACAATATACACCAACCTGTGAATCAAAAAAAGACGTTCATACTTACCATGAACTTCCTGCTTCCTCCAGTCCGGTCTCCCGGCCGTTGCCTTGGTGACGCGTCCCTCTCTTGTCATCCGGCCCCACCTCCCAGGATGACGCGGCAGTCCATGAGACCGCTGCAGCCTGTGATTGGCTGCAGGCTGTGCTTGGCCTGTGATTGGCTGCAGCTGTCACTTGGACTGAATTGTCATCCCGGGAGGTCAGACTGGAGGAAGAAGCCGGGAGTTCTCGGTAAGTCAGAACTTCTTTTTTTTTTTACACGTTCATGTATATTGTGATCGGAAGTCACTGTCCATGGTGCTGAACCAGTTTAACTCTTTCAGCACCGTGGACAGTGACTGTCTCTTGCCGTCGCGTACCCGAACATTTTTTGCCGGGTTCGGTCAAAACGAGTTCGGCCGAACCCGGTGAAGTTCGGTGCGCTCATCTCTAATTTGACACTCCGTTTGGATGTTTGTAAACAGAAAAGCACGTGGTGCTTTTCTGTTTACATTCATCCTTTTGACAGCTCTTGCGCGAATCACGCAGTTCGCACGGAAGTGCTTCCGTGCGGCATGCGTGGTTTTCACGCACCCATTGACTTCAATGGGTGCGTGATGCGCGAAAAACGCACGATTATAGAACATGTCGTGAGTTTTACGCAACGCACTCGCGCTGCGCAAAATTCACGCATCGTCTACACTGGCCCATAGACTAATATAGGTGCGTACGACACGCGTGAAAAGCACGCGCGTCGCACGCGCGTATATTACGCTCGTGTAAATGAGGCCTTAAAACTTTTATTTTCTTATTTTTACACAACTTTTTTTTACTTTATTACCTTGTCCCACTAGGGGACTTGAGGGCAGGAGACCCTGATCGCTATTCTAATACACTGCACTACATGTGTAGTGCAGTGTATTAGAGCTGTCGCTACTTACTGACAGCAAGCATAGTGGGTCCTGACTTTGTCAAGACCCACTAGGCTTCCGTAGATGGCATAACCGGACGCCATTGTTAGGTGTCCGGTTGCCATAGCCACCATCGCTGGCCGCTATTGTGTAGCGGGCCGTCGATGGTGGTTTAACCCATAAAAAGCCGCGATCGCTATTGAACGCGGCTTTTAAGGGGTTAATCAGTGGGGACACAGCGATCGGTCACCGCTTTAGGAGCTGCGGCAACTGCTGTACGAGACAGCAGCTTTCACAGCTCTTGTATGTGTCGGGAAGACGAGCCGAAATGGCCGTTACTCCCGTGACGTACTATTAGTTCATGGAGCGCGAACGATACAGCTACCATGACCTAATAGTACGTCCAGGAGCGGGAAGGGGTTAAGTGCATCTGGCAGATGCCGATTCATCCCATTAGGATTGCATAGCACACTTGTACCAAGCGATTTTGACAAAGGCCTTGGATAGGCCGAAATGTCTGAAAAGAAAAAATCACATTATAACGGAATTTACTACATTTATGAAGTACATGAACCTATGTACGAATAAAACGCTTTTTGAAAAATCAAGGATTTGCTCTTGTTTCATATTTGAGTGCTGGGGATTTCTTCGTTAGTGATATTGTGGGGATTCCAACCCGAAACCTAACAGCACCAACATTTAACTTCAGTAGTGCAGCCCATCTTTATTATTGTATTTCTCAACATTCAGGACACCATTAATCCTGAGCAAATCCCCAACTCCATTTGCTTAAATGCAGCCCCAAACTTGCAAGAACCTCCACCACGCTTCACTGTTTAGACACTCATTATTGTACCGCTCTCCAGTCCTTTCGGAGAACAAACTGCCTTCTCTTACAGCCAAATATTTAAAATTTCGACTCATCAGTCCATAACACCTGCTGCCATTTTTCTTTCGCTTGGCCTTGTTTCCACGTTGATGGTATGACTTTTTGGCCAGAATTCTTCCATGAAAACAACTTTAGGTCAGACTTCTCCGAACAGTAGATGTACCTGGGTCCCACTGGTTTCTGCAAGTTGTGAGCTGATGGCATTGCTGGACATCTTACAATTTCAAAGGGAAGTATGATGTGTCTTTGATCTGCTGTACTAAGTTTCCTTGGCTGACCACTGTGTCTAAGGTCCTCAACACTGTCAGTTTCTTTGTGCTTCTTCAAAAGAGCTTGAACAGCACATCTTGAAACCCATCTGCTTAAAATCTTTGCATGGGCGAAGAACTTGCTGATGCAGTATAACTACCTTGTGTCGTGTTGCTGTGCTCAGTCTTGCCATGGTGGACCTGTGACACAACTTCACCTTTGTAGCAGAGTTTGGCTGTTCCACACCCAGTTTTAAGCCTCCTGCACAGCTGTTTCTGTTACAGTTAATGACTGTGTTTCAACCTACATATGAAAATGATGATCATTATCACCTGTTTGGTATAATTGGTTAATCATACACCTGACTATAATCTATGAGTTTGTGCAAGTGTACCTAGAAGAATTGATGCTGTTTTGAAGGCAAATGTTGGTCACACCATATATTGATTTTGTTTAGATTTTGCTTCTTGATTCACTTAGTATTTTGTTGATTGATAAAAAAAAAACTATTAACACTTCTATTTTTTAAATAATTCTTACTTTGCAGCATTTTTCTACAACTGCCTAAAATCTTTGCACAGTACTGTATATGTTTAAGAACAATGATGGTGAAAGTCCTTAGAGCTGCTTATGGACCCAATATGGACAGGACTAGCGGTGCTGTAAGCCCCCTCTAGTAACAGCTGCAGGCAGACAGAATTTGAATGATTGTGGATATTTAAAGCCCTGTATCATAAAAACAGATTTTGACCTATTGACCCCTTTACAATCCTAAACCATTTATAAGACTAAACTATATAGTTATAGTGTATATAAATCATTCAGGGATATTAGATATTGACTTATAACCATCGTAGAAAAAGGATAATGGATATCAATGTTAACTCCTTCATTACCCTAGGTAATAATCGCTAAGCCACTGTAGATCACCAGGGATAATACATGAATATTATCACTACCCCCTAAGCCACCCTTAGTACAGTGAGCATAATGAGGGGTGGAGGGGAAAGAAGGGGAAGTTTGCTGTCTCTGTCATAGGTATCATCGCACTTGGAAATCTGCCTTTAAAATACTATCCCTTTACGTTATGTTAATGTAACCACTTATTTAGTCTACACTCTATTCCTCGTACCAATTATGCTGATATAGAGAGAAAGATCTGAACAAAGACTCATACACACAGAGAATAGGCAGAACCAACCCATGCTTTTATTTCCATTGCATATAAAAATTTTATATGAAGATATTGATGTACAGTACTATCCCATAGGCTGTTAAAGAGGCTAAGAAACATTGAAAATCATTGCAGTGTTCACACAGGATGCCATTGTACTGACATACCCAGAAGAAAGAATAGAAGAAAAAATACAAAAGAAACAAAAAACAAATGATTCAGGATTTATGTCGTTTGAGAATCCCTTTTTTTAAATATGGATTAAAGGAAAAGCAATCAAAATCCTTTGGACCAGGGCTGCTAAAATCTACAGTTTGTGTCAAAAAGGAGGCTCTGATTACTTACGAAAAAGAATCTCCCCTTAAACGGAACAGTCACCGATGGCTGGGCATTGATGGAATGAAATATCATCTTCATAGAATTGTGTTACATAATACAGTGCTAATAGGTTTCAACTGGCCAGAAAGCACAATTGGTGTTGATTGGGAAAAAGACAACTGGAGAAATTGGCTCCGTAGCCAACTATGACCACACTTTTTTGTACTACCTACGTAATATTATAGGGTGGCCTTACACTAGTAAGACGCACCCATCTTTTGAGGCAGAAGACTATGTCGCTTCAATGCTATATACTGTACAAAAACAACACAGTCAGTATCAGAAAAAAAACGTAGATGGGGAACGACTATTACTCCGGCCTTAAGCCTTGATAATAGCTTTGGTGGTCATACCATTCCCTGGTGTCTTCTCCCATTACACCTGTGCCGTTGCTTAAATAATCTATAAGAAGATATGTGTATTTATTTCATTATAATAGTGCAACTATACATATCTGTACAATGGTATCTACGCTATACATTACTTTCTCTACAAAACAGAAAAGCTTTGGATTACTAGACCACTAGTATTAGTGTCATTATTGTGAAGCGTGACCAAAGAGAGACGCTTTCACATTTTCTATACATGCAGTACAGCAATATTGAAAACTGCTACAATGGGTTATGCTAACCCTACTATATTATACATATACTGTATGTGGATTAAATATTGCTTTGGTGGATAATACACAGAAATAATAAAGGAGGCGACAACATAAAATGTGATGAAAGATATGAAACGTAATATGAAATATAAAAATAATTTAAAAAAAATGATATATCTTTTTCATATAAAGTAATATTTTTGGGGACTAGTGGGCCTTCAAAAATGAGGTAATTTCTGCACTTTCTCAGTGTAAATCCCTTATTTATTTCCTGTATTTGTTACCAGTTGAGCCGTATAATAATTGAAAATTAGATAAAACCTGGGGAAATGGCTATTTAAATTTTATTAAATTATATACCTCATATCCCCCCCAGTCTTTATCCCCTTACCCATATATTCTACAACCCAACTGATGTAACAATTGCAACAGCAATTAGTCTTTACCATGGCAAAGTGGAAAACATTTCTAGGAAAAATTGACTCAAAAAATTTAATTAAAATTATTTTCTCTTTTCCTTTGCAATAATTTTAAATTAGAATTTTTTTAAATTTGCATTAAATAAATTTTCACATTTGTTTTAAAATGAATAAATAATGTATGAGTATAGTAATTATTTCATGGCCCACTTTTGATGCATTTAAACAGTGACCTGTGCAAGACCCTGGTATGATGTTGAGGCGTAACTTGAAGCTTATGAGCCCCAATGCAAAATTTGTAACAGCCCCCCTCCCCCCAACTTTTATGATTTATTTATTGTATTGGTCTCCTCCTATGGGACAGGAAAACATTGTGGGCCTCTTTAGGCTACAGAGCCAGGTTCAACCACAACCATTGCCCCCTGTATGATGTTGTGATGTAAAAGAAAAGAAAACTGTATTGACCTCACTTCTAGTCTCTAGCCTTTTATGAAATAAATGTAAAAAAAAAGTGCATGGTTTAAACAAATAAAAAATCTCAATAAAATGCCCAGCCTTTTTCCTTCAACTCCCATTTCCAAATGCAGCAAAACACATTAAAATATAGTTCAGAGTTAAGGCACAGCCCTGGGACCAAAGACCTGCAGCTTTTATATTTACCATAGAATTTTTTTTCAAATTTTTTTTTTTTTCAGATTTTCCATAAAGAAGCTCTAAGGTGACATTATTATACAGAAGAAAAATGTACAGGAGTAAATATACAGAATATTCATTCTCTCAACAAGAATTTCAAGATATAAGAACACCACCTGTTTCCAGATGATGTCATAATATTAATAAGAACTGGTATTTTACAATTAACAGTATGTACATTACAATAAATACTTGGTTGTAAACAGAGACAAACAAGACTGTATTACAGGTAAGGTCATCCGGTGAGGAAAATGATGAATGGCACAAAAGTAATAAATATATGTTTATAATAATAATAATAATAATAATAATAATAAAATAAAACACTTTGCACTTTGACACGGCTCTCTGTAAATCCATTTCATTCAAGTTTTTTTTCCTTTGAAAACAATATGTTGTACCTTCAAAATAAGCTCTCAATAAAAGCCAATGAAAATAAAAATACAAAAAAAAAATGTAAAAAATAAATATTTTTTTTTTGCTGTCAAGCTAAAGTCGAGCAACCAATGTAAAGCCATACAGCACCAGATGTGTTGCGGGTTTTTTTTTTATGGCAAAATAATGAATTTTATGTTAGTTAAAAAAAATATGAAGACACTTTTTATGTTTAATTAGAAGAAAAATATGAACACTTTGGCAAAGAGGAAAATAGAAGGAAAAAAAGGAAAGAAAAGGATTATACAGTGCGTTAGATTTATCTACCAAAACAATGTCATACTCGCTGATTGTCTATGGGTGATGAGTGTGATTTTTTTTTTGTATTTTTGTATTTTATTCTTGCATGCTTAATGGGGGTGACATTTTGTTGTATGAAACAATTTCCATTAGTGCAGTTGTGAACCCTTTCAGGTCGACCTTTATTTTTGGAAATAATATTGCTTTTTTTTCATTGTTACATTCCAGGCACTCCATGGGCAGGAGGTGAGCGACAGGATGAGTAATGTGTGGAATGGAAAATCCCTACATATCAGACAGCACAGTGGGTTCTTCAATTCAAAGCATTTATGCAGATTGATGCTGGAGGTAAAACTGCAAAGACTCGCCTAAATCCGCTTGCCAAATGAGAAATTCTAAAGGCGTGAAACACAAGTAAGAGACACTTAAGGCTACACTGAAGGCTGAAGTCCTGTGTAAAGATTTTTTTTTTTCATGTAATTTTTTATCATTTTTGTCAAAAAATATTTTTGGCCAATATTATACACAAACAACAATAGTCTGCATGCAATTCGATGCATTTCTTTTTCTACAGCATAAGGATGAGTCGACAGACATTTGTTAGCAGTACCATAAACTTTGCTAGTAGTGCTGCTTATTTAGCACTGCTACATTACACAGGTAGATAGATTATAAAGTTGTTTTTCTTTTACATATACAATATAGATGGTATTTGTGGATGCTTAATATTGTGTATTTTAGGTGAATAATAATGGTGGGTTCACGGACATTAGCAGGTACTATGCAGAGTGTAATGTTTAGGCCTGACTATTGGTAACCATACAGTTCAGTATATATGCATATACATACATACATGTATATACATATATGCGTGTCTGTGTGCGTGTGAGTGTGTGTGTGTGTGTGTGTGTGTGTGTATGATGCAGCTATATACTTTTAAGTAACGCAGAACATTTTGTTAACTTGCTATTATATTGCACATAAGCCAATTAGATCCGGACAAAAAGTTAAAGGCATTTAGCATGAAACATCTTTCATTAACATTGGATTCACGGACTCAAGCGGTTGACGGCATGGGCCAATTGATCGCACAAGCCACTAGACGATGGAATCCCTACTTTGTGGTGTAGCAAGGTGTGAGACATTGAGACTGGGCAACCTGTACATGATAAAGGGGTGACCTTCCACAGTATATGGGAAAAGTGGCCAATGCATTCTTTCTGTGCTAATCGGAACATTAAAAGAGGATTAAAATCTAAGTTGTACTGAAAGGGTTTCCTGCAAGACAGTGTCTTTAAGAAAGATACAAGTATATAAAAGAATGGATCTCTACAGTCCAATCAATTGCTATGAAATTCTAAGGTGCAAAAAAATCCATAACCTGGAGAAGTAATCCAGTGTAGCACGTTACTTGTACTGAAAACTTGCAAGTTACTCTTTGGAAAAAAAAATCTGTGGCGGATGAATGTACCTTTTTTGTTTTTTTCTTGATTTTGTTTTTTTTTAAGTTTATTTTTTTATAGAATACCTCAATATATTTAATAATAAAAGTAAGCTCTACAAAAAAAAAATCTTTGTATTACATATGGTACAAAATGCAGAGTATGTTGCAGCCCAAAGAGCGGCAGATTTTTTTTTTTTTATATATTTTCAGTCATTTTATCAGGAAGACTTAAAATTAGAAAATCATGTAATCTCCACAGCTCATCTTTTTGCCTTGATGCTTTGCCATCCACAATGTGTCCTGAAATTGTATTTATTTTTACAAAAAGGAGAGCACTGCAGAACTCCTCATTCAATTTTTTTTTTAAATCCCATTGGCGCCATTGTCTTCCTTGGTCTTGTCACTCCACAAAACAAAGATGTTCAGGGTAGGTGATGTACTTGTCTGCCAAAGTTTCCTCTTAGCTTCTCAATGCTATGAAATGAATTTCAGTTAAAATTCCTGAGTGCCAAACTGAGTAAACTAGGTCAATTTTGATCAACAAATATCCTGGCAGATGACAGTGAGGTGTGAGCATGGTTGCGGCACGTTTCATGCACTTTGGAAACCATTTTTCTTTTCAAAAAGAAACTAAAAACATTAAAAAGATCAAAAGAGAAATATTTTCACACTGTTACGTGTCTGGTGAGTGCTCTCCTTCTAGTGCGCTAGGTTCTGTCTGACTTTCCTCTTCTTCCACCTGTTCATCAAGGGGGATTTCAGTTGATTCTGAGTCCTGGGTACAAAGGGTCTTTGAGTCACTACAACTGGTGTCCTCTTCCACTTGACTCCCACTGTCCTTCTCTGTGTCTGACTCCCCATCTTCTTCCAGTGTAAGTTCAAACTGGAATTTGTCTGTTTGACCTTGCCTCCCTTCTTCCTGCTCATCCGATGCAGGGGATGGACTCTGAGGAATTGTGCTTTGATACCACTCTCGGTTGTCCTCCAGCGTGTCCAAAATATCTTGGGCATCTGGGTGAACAAGGTCTGCCCATGTCTCCCACAATGGATGAACAATGTAGTCTATGAACCCGACCTAATGCAAAAACAGGGCACAGCAAAGGTATTATACACATGGTTTTATTAATTGAACTATAAAAAAATATATACTAACATGCTGTATGTATCATTTATTAGAAATACAGCTTTAGGTGCAATTTCTGGACAGTTCCCCTTTCCTTTAACCATTCCAACACCTAGAGAGACTATCAATTTTTCCCAAAAATGTGCAGATGTTCAAACTGGAATCTCTCTCTTAAAATGGTTAAAAGTGATGGCATATTGCTAAGTGTGACCTGGGAACACCACTGATTTTCAGAATAAAGGAGCCATATGGCTGTTTAAAGCTTCTTAGACTAAAGCCACCCCAGTGATCGCCACAAGTTAAGCTTACAGAGCCCCATGACTCAATGCAGAGAAATAAAATGTGTCAATTTATCAGCTGACCTATAGTTAACAAATAACCTTAAAATATGATGTCACTTCGACAGAATAAATCATAAGCATTGCATTTTCTACAGTCAAACTACTTGTTTCTAGTGAGACAATAAACACTGTACCTGTGATTTCTCCACAGATGCATTGTGCTTATCACACATGGGGCTTATTTCCATCCCTCGTTCTCTTTCCCGGTCTCCTTGCCTGAAAAATTCCTCCATGATTCGGTCTGTCCAGTGTCGGTAAAGCTGCAGTGGTTTGGTTGGATTACTGAGATCCGCACAATGCACCATATTCTGCAGAACCTAAAATAGACATAAAAACACTGTCACCAGCTGTGTTATTACACAGGAGGCACAAGTCTTCTGTTTCATTTACACTTTTCTAAGCTGTGAAAGCCGTCTAGAAGAGTCATGTTGTGCCGCTTTAGTCAGAACTAGATAAATAATGAAACCGTCCAGCATTATCCCACATATGGAGCGTATGACATTTTTTTTATCTAGAAATATCTCTTTGGAGAAAAATAAGGACCGATCATAACAACTATTTACAACATTTAAAAACTACAATCCCCATCATGTCCTGATCAGCACAATGGTAGCTGTAGTTTTGCAACAGCTGGAAACCACAGGTTAAGAAACGCTGGTCTTTTGCATCCAATAAGATAATAATTTTCACTAAGCCTAGTGTATATGTGTGCTGTACAGTGCGTGAGTATATGAGTGTTTGTGTATAGGGAGGGCTGTGGTTGATTTCATGTTGGAGACAGTAAAATCTAATTCCACTGTAGTAACTGCATATACCTTTGCAAGATAAATGTATTTGTTTTCTTGTACTCCCCCCTTTCCTCTACAAAATGCTGCATATTGGGTAACCTAGAAACCACTTGACTCCCTGCCTGGGTGACCACCATTTCAGTACATGGTGCTATATGTCCAAAAGTGATCACAGAAAGCTCTATCTGCTATAGCAATACATTGCGTATCAACTCTACACAGGTTTGTTTAGGTCCCCTCCACTCAGGCAATGGGAAGTATGAGAAGACAGAGATCATATAGATTCAGGATGAGTTCAGAAACAAGAAAAACTGTTCATTGCCGTAGTTGTACTTATGTGGTGCATTACCTGTATCCTATCCGAATAGTTGTCAAGGAGAAGCACTCCCGAGCTAGTCACTTTCTTGGTTTCAACCATTGTTTTTAAATCGGCCAGCAAATTCATATGTTTTGACATGTCTGTTGCAAGCACCTTAAAGACATAATGTAAATCTAATTAATAAATCATACACAGATTTATTTACAAGCATTATATACACAAACGAGTACTAATAAAGCTGCTAAAATTGGACGCAGACCATCCATGTTATTTTGTATGTTTTTCCGTGCCCCAAGTGAAATGCCAAAATTAGTCTTAAACTCCTAAGGGCATATACTGAGCTGAATATGCTTGTCATTTGTTAGGATGTCAGCGATGTACCGGTCCTGTCTCAGTGCTGCAGTGGAGAATACAAAATTAGGCTTGGCATGAAAAACAAAGGTAATAAGGGGAATCGAGAGTACTCCACAGATCATCTCATGACAAGTAGGTCATGGAAATACCAGTAGATCTCACAAATTGTAAATGAATAAAAAACAGTCTAGGACCATGTGAATGATTCAGGGTTTCCCTTTTTTTAATCAGATTTTTTTGAGTGAAAAAACACTTATATAATAGGGAATAACCTATACCCTACTATACACATATTAGAATTGCTCCTTTCAGTATTTTATGTCATTGTCCTCTGATTCCGTTAGCAGTGTTGTGCATTCTGTCTATGAAGCAGCAAGAATAGGCTACTATAGGACTGCCAGAGAAGCCGTGAAGCTTTGATCCATTGTCACAATGCATAACATTTGTAGTGTATTTACTTTTATCAATTTTCCATTTGTGGGGACCTCAATAGTAGGGTTACACCAACATGAGACCTCAGAGTATACAGCATGGCCATAGACCCTATATGTGATTACAAATGTTTAATCCTCAAGATATTGATTCAAAGAGTAAATTGCTAAAATGCAATGTAGTCACTGACACTGAGAATGCAGTGTTTTCCTTGTTTATAGGCTTGCATAAATGGACCGTGAGGCTTAAAGGGGTAGTTTAATGTCATCAACCCCTTTCCTTATCCCCTGTCTGGGATTATTAACATCATAGAGGGGTGTACAACACTCAGGACAACCTCTGTAACCCAGAGCAGGTGAGCTGCTCACAAAAAGCATCCATGTATTACATGGTCGGCCATACTGAATGACAAGGGAAATGCATAGCCAGCGTCAGCCTCCCCTTGGGAATGTTAATGGATCTCCTGGGGTTTCTAAAGCTGGAGTGGGATGATCAAGCAAACCGTCAGGCCAACTTCAATTGAAAAGGGGTTGTCGAGATCAGACCATGGGTAACATACACTAATTTTACCTATCTATCTATCTATCTATCTATCTATCTATCTATCTATCTATCTATCTATCTATCTATCTATCTATCTATCTATCTATCTATCATCTATCTATCTATCTATCTATCTATCTATCTATCTATCTATCTATCTATCTATCTATCTATCTATCTATCTATCTATCCATCTAGGAAAATTGAAAATTCATCTTTAACGAGACATGTACTCTGCTGTACAAAGGGTTAAGTTATGAATTCATGTGAAATCTGCTGCCGTATTTCTAAATACAGCTCATAGAAGGCAAGAAATGTTCTTGTGAAGAAAAAAAGAATGTATCCCGCCTGTCACACCTTTCCACAAGACGCAGACTATTTTAGTTACTAAGGGAAAGAGTGAGAATGTAAAATATACTGGAAAATAGAAGCAAACAAGCTATGAGTTTCAGGCCACTTCGGCTATACATCCTAGAATGGAGTGGGCATGCAGAGACTAATTCCAAACCAAGCGGGGTGTAACACTAACAAAAAATAACCTAGATTGCAGGGAATTTTGGTACACAAGAAATAAATAGTGAAAGGTGGGTAATTCTTCACCAAATTAACAGGGAGCAACACTTCAAATTAATTCTCCGATTGCTTTGTTGTTTTTAATTAGGTTCCATTTGAATCATACTATTACTATCATCTTTTATGCACACAGTTTGACAGCTCTTCTCTTCATGGCAAAATACTGGGAGGTCATCACAGTCCCTATTCCTAGCAATAGTCATGTAATATAATATGTGAAACTAAAGGATATCTCCATTCAAAACATTCACAAACGTTAATGCTTGACAGTGATTCATCAGAATGGGGAACGGGTAGCCGAACAACAACATGGTGCAAAACCCCATCCTATTTAATGATATAGTGCTCATGTACACGGTCGTATTATGGCTCTATATAAGCTTTACATTTTATGGTACCATTATATGGTGCCCATATAAGTCTTTGGTGCCCTACTGTACCTCTGTATGCCTCTGGTTTAATTTTTTCTAATGGATTAATACTGTATCTGACTGAAAAAAATAGTGCCATTTTCTATTGGGTGCCACATTTAAAGCTATTCTACCCTAGAAAAAAATGTTTGTCTGGGAGAATAAGAAAGCACCATATGGTAGCACACGGTCCTATGCGCATGAGACCTAAAGCAATAGACTATTCTTGTACCCATAAACCAAATGCACAAACTACAAACATATTTTTTTATGGAAAAAAACAAAAGCATGGGCATTTACAGTACCAGGGGGCAAGCTAGGAGGGTCTGGCGGGGCATGAAGGGGTGCCAGGGGGTTGACAACAAGTCGCTCTGCCTTGGCCAGAGTATTCAGATACAGGGCTAGTGTAATGGACTGAATCTTCTCCCAGTGTGATGGAAAGTTTAGCTACGCCCTGATAATATACATTGACAACCTGTTGTCCTTCAGCTGAATAAGATTCTATTGTATGACTATTTTTCATAAGTATCAGTAGTTATAATGTTTACGTATAGCTACAAACGCCCTTAAAATGGCCGGAAAAAGAAGGAACGAACAGAATGTGAACACGTTGTTTGATGACAATCTGTACTCACTATGTCAATGACCATTTTCCGTAATGATTGTCTCTGCTTTTTGGTCAAGTTCTGGAAAATGTCACAGTTCTCTTCTTGTAGCAGCTTGAAACCCACAGCTAAATGGTGGTTCTCCAGAACCGATGAGTCATTGTACATCAAGGCTAATTCTGAGTCTGGAAGAAAATCACGGATCGTTGTTAACAGACGCAACACAGGGGACTTGAGAAAAAAAATGGTTCGTACTTGTCTATGTTAATTATAGGATATGATTGCCTGATTGCCTCAATTGCAATGAAGCAGCGTGAATCCGTATAAATAAAGACAGGTCTGACGTGATAAATGATAGCTGCGGTGTCATGTGTTTATTACCCTAAATGAATCAAGAAAAAGAAGCTTTAATAATACTGGTCCAAGAACGCTGCCAGTCCTAACCCCTTATACAGAAATAATACACCATGCCAGTGCCTGACCTCTATGGCAGAAAATGATTGACAGCTGTGCGTCCTAATAAGACGCAATGCCGCTACACTCTCCACATTAATATTGCTTCTGCAATGGATTAGCAATTTAACATAGAACAAAGATCTATTTCTAAGGATTTGCGACATGTTTTAATGAAATGAACAGATTGTTCCTGAGGAAATCAATAGAATATTACTAGTGGGCAAAATGATCCTACAAAAAAAAACCAACTCGTTTCATGCCTCAATGTGTATTGTTTTGCAATATAAAGTATAACAATATCTGGCTATAATCCCAGATAACTGATATATAATACATAAACCCTAGACACGGAAATTGTATTTAAATAGGGTTTTATTAAAGTTTAATTGTACTATGAAATGCATTGTATTGTTTTTTATAAAGACGTCTATGTGGATTCTACTCTATTTATGCCATTTTTAAGCATTAAAAAAAATGTGTCCTATACTAAACAATTCAATGCTATATAGGCTATACTAAGATGGGAGCATAATAATAATAATAATAATAATACAAACATACAAATCTAAATAAATAAAACGTCTAGAAAACTTGGAATTGCACTGTGAAGAATTTTCGGTTGCAGTGTTTTGGCCATTTCGACCAAAATGCAATGAAAATGACTAGACTGGATTAAAGGAATCCTGTAACCATGATGTACGTTATGTATTACACACAGAAAGAATACAACAAACCAAAACCCACAATGTGAAGAGGTTAAGGACCTGAAGATATACTAGAATACCGCACTCCTCTCTGACATCCTCTCCGCTCATTTTCAAGATGACTCATCACATTGATTTGTGCACTCTAGGGTATCCCTCTGGTTACTAGGCACGCAGTCGAAATCCAAGAATTATATTTAGGTACATGGCACATAAAATGCCACATATATTCCCTATTTTACACATTCTTTAACCCCAAGAGCACCACTTCTAACCATGAGGTCAGGATGTTGTGATGAATTAACGGTCAGGTTTAAAAGAAATCTAATATCAGAAAATGACTTGTTGTATTCCAATCAGAGTTTAGTTTATTTCAGCTTGTGCTGTGTACACTGGGGCAGGGCAGAAGTCATGTCATTATCATCAGAGGACAGAATTACTATGAAAGGTAACACCTCTATTGCAAAGCTGGAGGCAGATAACACAGGATCCACCATTGACAATAAATGATAGACTTCCCCTCCCTGCACAATGCCCTCGACACATGTCACAGAGCACGCCCAAAATACTTAAAGAGGTATTTCCATCTTGGACATTTGTGGCAAAACCAGCACCTCTAGAACCAGCACATATCTCCAGTACGGGCTACCTGACCCCCGTCCTTCCTTCTGCTGCTGGGCTTCGGCCACTGATTTACAAGGTGGCTACGCTGTTTCTGTAACTCCTACTCCCTTCTATGGGAGTTCTGAAAACAACGTAGCAATATGCGCTCGGCTATTTCTGATAAACCCAGCCACCTCAGAAACCAGCCTCAGCGCAGAAGGTAGGACTGGGGTCAAGGGACCCAGATGTTTTGATTATTGCCAGTTCTAGAGGTGCCCGTTCCTGTGGATTTGCTATAAATGTCAGAGATGGTAATACCCCTTTAAGAGGATTAGTTTTTTGTAGCCCATTTACTAATGACTCTGATTTTTTTAGTCTTGTTTGCAAAAACCTACATAGCTCCATGGAACAGGATACATGGTAAATTATTATTTTATTTTTTTTCATTTAGTGTATCAAGAATAATAACAGTAATCAAGAACAATACTAACAAAAACACTTACTTGTGTTGATGAGAAACTGGTTGGAAACACCAGGGTGATCAACATCATGTATTGCACTTGCAAAGATTGCAGCAAGAATTTCCAGATCTGTAAAAACAGCCTAAAATAAAAACAACAACATGTAAATCAATAAATCTATTTTTCTCAATAGCTGAAAAACAGGTGATAGACTAACAGCAAAGATGTAGATGGTAGAGAACGAGGATGACAGATGTGACAACCTTTATCTTGACTCTTAACGCGTAAAAGACACTATACTGTGGCAAGAAACTTTAACTTGACTTTTCAATGGCTTATGTTGTGTGAAATCAGAGTCAAGTTAAACTTTGCTACATCTGTAAGTTTTACTTCTCTCAATAAGAGAAACAAATTGAGAATATGGCATGTTTAACTACTGGCTAACACCGTGGCAAACTTTTTTTTTTCTAGAAAGTGTACTAAAGCACACCGGTCTGCAATCGTGGTCTCCGTTGGTTAATAAAGTTTTCCTTTATGCTCCACTTTGTGGCAAGTGTTATCACTTTTTAAAAAAAATAAAATAAATATTCACCCTTAAAGGCTATGTACACCTTTTTTTTTTTATCAATGTTCTTTGTGTTTTTAAGGACATATATTTTTTTTTTTTTTAACTTTCTACCATACATACGTAAAGTATAGTGTTATTCTCTATCAGTCGTCTCTGTCAGTACAATAATATACATCTAAATTCATCATCGTAAAAAGTGAAAAAAATGTTTTTGTAAAATCTATTTAAAAAAGTCATTAAAAACATTAAAAAAAACATTGATTTCCATGGACACACAGGTGCGCAGCTCATTGCAATTACAGTATGGGTATGTTCACACGGCCTATTTTCGGCCCATTTTTTGTGCCGTAAGCGCCCAAAAAATCGGAGCTTTTTTTGCTGCGTTTTTTTACACGTAAAAAAACGGCCGAGAAAAAGAAGTACAGGACACTACTTGGGAAGTTTTTGGAGCCGTTTTCCATAGACTATGTTGAAAAAAGCTCCAAAAACGGACGTAAAAAACGCAGTGAAAATCGTGAGTGGCATAAAAAACGTCTGAAAATCAGGAGCTGTTTTCTCTTGAAAACAGCTCCGTATTTTCAGACGTTTTTGGTTACTGCGTGTGAACATACCCTTAGTGTATCAGAGCTGTGTCTTGTGTGTTCATCACATGCCCAGGACAGAATTGTATCCACTGGAATAAAAATAATGCATGTTCCTACTGAATAACAGCAAGCAGAAATCCTGAAAACTGTGAGGATATAATACAGAAAGTATATTGGAAAATGTAATAATTTTTAATTATAGCAAAAAATAAAATGAACCCCTTTCTGACGTATGACATACACTTACGTCATAGCCAGGTAGGGAAAGTATGGAGCGGGCTCACGGGCTAAGTCCGCTCCATACAACGCGGGTGTCGGCTGTATGCTACAGCCGACACTTCCCTGTAAGGAGCGGGATGGCCGCGGTCAATAGCGTCCGCGGCATTTAAATCGTCAGAAAAACAATATAAATTTGGTGTCGTCGAAATCGCATTGACCCGCAAAATAAAGTTAACATGTTGTTTTAATTGCACGGTGAATGCCGTAAAAACTAAGCACAAAAAACAATGGAGGAACTGTTCTTTTCATTTTCTAACCCACAAATAATTTTCTTCCCGTTTCCTAGTACATTATATGGTACAATAAAAGGTGACTTCTCGTCCCGCAAAAATCAAGCCCTCATAGGACTATATGGACGGAATAACTGAAAATGAAAAATGGATGCGGCATGAAGGGGTTAATTTCCTGAAACCAGACAACCGCTTTAAGCAGCACAGAATGTTGGATCCAAAAACAGCATGGTGCTAAAATGGAGAAAATTCACTATGAAGAACGTTTGATTGACGGATTCTAAATGGATTTTTTTTTTAACCAAGTTCTAAAGTTTTTACCTCCAAAGCTGGGGTCGATAGCAGCACATGAGTAGACTGAGCAACGTCCGCTGCATGTATATTATTATGGTAAGCCACATCAGCGTGATAGTGATCTTCTAGAGTCATTAGGTACGTAACTAAAGTGTCTACTGGTATTTTAAAGGTCTTCAATAGATCTCGTTCCTGTAGGAAAATTGAAGAAAACTTTAATTAAAAGAAGGGAACAAAAAGAAGAATGAAGGGGAATGTGCTCCTCAGAATACCCTTGTCACCATTATTATTTTTTTCTTTATTGGATTTGTAAATTATGTCGTTACCTTTATTAGAATTGAAACATTTCTTTTGCAATATTTTTTTTTAAAATCAATAATATAACAAAAAAAAAAACTCAAATTTAAAATTCATACCCACAAAAACATGCATACCTGAAATATTGTATGTATGACGACTGTGAGAGGTCGGTTTCCAGAATATTCAGCTACTTTAAAAATGTTAAGGCCCCATTTGTTCACATCTTCGAGTTCCTAACAGAAATGAGAAAAAGCAGAGAGTGATTATCATTTTTGGATTGGCCACAAGATTTAATTCTCAATTCCTCTCAGCTAGAGATTTGGTACACGCAGCCTGGAACATTCTGTTAGTGCCATCATTGCTGATAGTTCAAAGAACACATGGTGAGTAGGAGGATGGCATGAATTCATTATAATTACCACCATGCATTTAAAGGATGTTGTACTGCCAAAAATACTAAAAATGAATAAAAATAGCAATTAAGACGCACAGCAAAAAAATAAATAAATATAATAAAAGCGCTCCTCAAGTGGTAGTGATGAGTTGGTTATTTCTCTAAGAGGGAATCGATAAAAACATTCCTTAGAGAAGTTACAGGTGATTTTTAACCTGGTTATACACAATATATAAGATTATTAGGTTGCATTAAAGTTAACATAAAATAAAGACACTAATGCAATATCTCACCTTGGCTAGAGATTCTTCGGTTTCACTTTTTACTCCAAACCTTGGAATACTGGAATTAGTCAGACTGGAACTGTGCATTAGTTTTTTCACCCCGCTAATCTGTGACATGGGCCTCTTCTTCTTTTCCTTCTCTTTCTGGGCTTGCGTTGGCATCTCCACTTCATGTTGTTTATCTGCATAAAACATGCATAATGAATGTTCTTGCCCTCTGTCTACTAGTCAAGGCATAGCTAGACACATGTATGCTAGACAGGTGGGAAAACAAAAAAGGTTCAATATCTGTTTCCACCCTCCATTCCTTCCCAATATTAAATTCATTGATAAACATAAAGGTGATTTTGAAGTGGCACTTAATTTTTCATTTTTGGTTGGATATTGACTTTAAAGGGATTGTCTGGTTTAGAGAACTCATATTCTTGAGTTAATAGAGGGGGGTTGCTCACCTACATGACCCTCTCCTCAGACTGGAGTGCCACTAGAAAAAGTGTCTATCACTGCGCAGGACCCAACGCCTCCATGCAGTATGTGGACAGCACATTTATTTTAATGGGCACTGTGTAATACTACACTTCCCCTGTAGAGGCACTGTAGTGGAATTGAACACTCGCTGCTTAATTCCCCCACAGATTACAGCTAATGGCTGGGAGGGGGTCCAGCACTGAGACATCTTGTAATCAGCTTATTGTTGGGAAGCTTTTCTGACAAAGCAACAACCCCTCTGTCCCCAAATTTAGGCTGATTCTCTGAGGGCAGCATGAAGTAATGAGAGAGACACTGATTTCAGCGCTGTGTCTGTTATATGGGCCTGTGATATACTTATTGAGAAATTTACACCGTATTAGCTGCATCCTGCTGTGATCTAGAAGTCCTCAGTATTCATTACTGTGGGGTCCCTTCGTTTACCCATCCCTGTTTGACAGCTTTCTCCCTATTACTGTGCATAGGAAGAAAGCTGTCAATCAGTGGCCGGTGAGCAGCTCATAAATACCAAGGACTCCTAGCTACTGCAGCGCCTCCACAGGAGAAATGTATCACTAGGGATCATGATATAATTTGACAAAACACCCAATTTTTCTTAACTTGTTTATAGAATGGATCCAATCACTCAGGTATCATTCACATGGCACATTCTGGATCAATGCCTTGTGCAGATTGTGCTGCATGAATATCAAAATAAGATGGAACTTCCCTTTAAGAATATTAACCAGGAGAGGCTTTTCTTTCTTCTCTCTTTTCCTTCCGTTTTATTTTTGCATGATACAATGTAGGTCATTGAGCTAATAGTCCCTAGTCCCTGCTAAAAACAATGGAATTTTGACTTTCCACCCAATAAATTATACTGTATTATAACTGTAATGGAAGGATACAGAAGGTACGGTGTATGAAAAATACTCAAGTGCAGCACAATAATAGGAAAACAGGAGAACCTACTGAAATAATTGGAATATAATTTATTGCGGGAGCAAGCTTTGATATTTATCATTTCAGGCAGATGCACACAGTTCAGACAGATCAAAAGGGAAAGTCCTAAATACAAGTGTCAGGTCAAGTCATGCAGAAGCACAAACATGTCTGAAAGAGCTCACATCTGCTGTTACACTCCATGGGATTCCCTGGTGCTCCCCCAACAAAACTCAGCCAGGCAGAATGAGTCTATTAGTTATGCATCTTGCCTGGGTAAGAGGAATGCCGAGCTTGAATCAAACAAAGCCATATTGGTTCCATTCATATAACCCAATGCTTCTGAATGGGAAAGTTCCCTCATTGACAAAACTGCTGTGTTCGGAAATCACCTGTGTATGAGGTAGGACATGACGTTCTGTAGTGTTACCTTCTAAATATTACAGAGTACAACTCACCTAGCAGGAAGCCATTGTGTTCGCTCACCCTTAAGTGACCAGATTATTTAGGAATTCACAGTTTTTCTAGGTTGGACAGATGTTATACCTGGGCTAAGAGAACTCAATCCCCCTTTGCAGCAATGTGAAATAACGTTTCCCCGGACTATAGTTAAAGGGGCAGTGGTGATCTATTTTAGACAAAAGGATTTGAGCCACCCAATGGAACCCCTGTCTATTAAGTCAAGCACTTGGCTCGGAAGCACTGCCATAATCTAGTGAACTCAATGGAAACCAACAGATTACAATAGACTATGAGTAATGCTTCATAGTCCTAAGCATTTACACTATGGTACCTCCAGCCATAGCAGTTGATTAAAAAGGTTTTCCAGGTATATACATTCTATCCGATATCAGTAGGATAGGCCATCAATGTGCCATCGGCGGGGATTTGATCCCCACCAATCTGCAGTATGGAGGGGCTGTGGTTCGTACATAAAGCTGTGCCTGGTACTGCAGCTCAGCCCCATACACATTGACTCAGTCCAGTTCATTCTGCTGATTGGTGGTGGTCTTGGGGGTTGGACCCCCAACGCCACATTTTTAAGGATAGACCATCAATGTATATTTACAGAAAACCCCTTTAAGTGGGGTCCAAGCAAAGATAACTAATTCCTAGGGCCTTGCAAAATTAAATTGTTTCTCCAAACTGAACAATGTGGACTTTTAGGTCTTATGAATTATCTAAGGATCAATAAGGTATTTTCATGTTCATACTATTTCAACCAATTGGTTTAATTGGTAATTTATCTCTTATTAATATAATAATTTGTTTGGCTTCCAAAATGCTTGTCACGAAGTGGAGGATGTTTTAATGTTTATGTTAAACAACATCAAATGGACAGAAAATTATAAATGTAAAGGGGTTAAAGGGGGTGTCCACTTTCTGAAAACTGATGACCTATCCACCGGACTCCGCACTGATCCGCAACTCTGGCTGCCTACGAGCACCGGATGTTTGGAACAAGATGCAGTAGTTGGAGCCGAAAGCAGATATATCCGACCACTACATAGTGGCCGTTCGGCAGAACTGCAACTCTGCTCCTATTCACTTGCTACTCTTTGACCGAAGCCATCTGCTTCCAGCAACATCGTCCGGTGCCCGGAGCAGCGGATCGGTGCGGGGTCCGGGTGTCGGACACACACTGATCGTATACTGATGACCTATCCAGTGGATAGGTCATCAGTTGTCAGAAAGTGGAAAACCCCTTTAAGATTTGTCTTTTGGTAAATGGTCATTTGGGAATGTACAGATATTTTCTCACGTTTATGATTTGAAATCCCATCCAAAATATAAAGAAGATGAAAAGATGTAGCAAAGATGAAATTGCCATTCTAGACTTTGTAGCTTCATTGTGTGCGTATATTAAGATAACACTTAAAGTTAAGATAATGCAGTCCTATGTAAAAACTCTGATAACACACAAGTTGGTCGTTTTTTTTTTACCTTATTGCTGTACATATCTAAAAGACATTATAGTCTGTGGAGCATACGACTGTTGGAGGTCTAGGAAATAAGTGAATCACATTGATCTCTCTGAAGGTTTCTGTCACATCCTGGAGGGATTTCCAAGCTGATGTTGATATATGTAGGGGGATTCCACGACGTCTCCACCTCCTATGCAGCTGTTTGCACGTAGGGTATTTTCTCTGCTCACATGTTGACAGTGTCATATTTATCAAACCTCCCTCCTACGGGCATAGAATGCCAACGCTTCATTGCACTATTGCCTACCTATAACATTAGCCAGCATGCCATACAAGAGCTAGAACTATCTATACTGACTGAAAATGCATAGAAATAAAATAAATTGTTGCTTTTATGGGATGATCACTTACAAATAATAATTCTTCTTCACACATTATTGCAGAGAATACACAGATATTGGAAGCCTCGTCTCCTTTATTGCTGCCTCATACAGACTATCGCTCATGGAGAATAATACATAACATATAAAACAACATACAAAACACCAAAGACTATTCCAGAGGTGAAGAGGTTAATCTGCGATGCTGACGCACTATTTCCTGGATATAACGCTCTGCACAGCAACCCACAAACACATCAATGCATAGGGAATTACAGGGACGCCAATTAACAGGAAAAGACAAAAACAAAGGAGCGCTTCGGAAAAGTCCACCCTCCATGTGACATAAGTCACTCTTATGTAACGGGTAGACATCTTTAAAGCTTAATGTAATCTCCTCGGGTAAAAGCTTGATGTTATATTCGTTGGCACAATCTAAAGCAAGGAGGAAAAACAAAAACTTTGCTTCTCTTACCTAAAAAGGTGTTTGAAATATACTCCGAAACCTGGTTGCCCGACCGGCTCATCTCTGATAGATGGGTGAGCTCCCGATTGAGCATTCTCTTGAACTGTAAAATAAATAGGGATAGCAGTGAATACATATATAACAATATTCTCGTAAGATGCATCATTTTAAAAGACGGTAAATTGAGCAAAATTTATCAAAATTTTGCACGTGATATAATACATTTCTGGCAATTCACTTTTCTCTATTTTATGCCAATTAATACTGTGAAGTACTTTTTACCAAGATTTTGCACCAAAAATTGCCACCGTTATTTATAAATTTGACATGTTTCACGACTCTTCTTAGCCACACCCTTTTTCCCCCGACATTTTTCAAAAGTGTCTAAAATTCTCGAGATCGGTGTACAAAGTGTCTAAAACCCATAATAAATTGAGAGCATGATATAAGTCTAATTTGTTGACACAATCAAAAAGTAGTGTACGTTCGGGGTCAGGGATAACAATTGCCAGTTCAAATTCCAATTTGTACGCCTATAGTCAACACAGATGTAGCAGCGGTGATTTTATTTTTAAATGTAGCAGTGATGGGTTTGTTAAAATCATAATATGTTGGTCTCTATGATTTTACATACTGTAGTACCATGGATGGTGAACCTTTGCTTAGAAACTAGAGAAGGTTATTAACAATAAATGCCGGGCCGCCAACGCACCCTGTTAGTGTCTTCATTTTTGGGTTGTTTTGTACTGATGTCTATAGAAGTTCTTACTGTCCGGTGACCCGAAAGAGTCAGATTAATTCTGGAATAGTTTACCTGCCTCCTGAAGTCAATATTATTTCTGCTTCATATATACAACTATCACCCAAATTTCTCCCTCTCTAAGTAACTGGTCTCGGCTCCGACATCCTCAACAAAGAATGAGAATGACTTGAGGATTTATGAAATTTTTTATTTCTGAGCAAGGAATATGGAGCCTGAATGAAGAATAGACTCAGGAGCTTATCATCATACTTGGGGGACAAGTCTCTACATTACAATGTAAGAACCCAGTATCAATGGGCATTGTAAACATCATGAAAAACATTCTCGTTGAAAAAAGTTCATCAATGAATTGAATGAGTCTTAGATCTTAAAGGATTCCACTTTAAATCCCCAAGTGTAATATTGTTCCAATTAATATTCCTCGTCCGCCTCTCTAGCTGGCTAATCTCCACGTTATGTGTCAAAAAAACCCTAATGCACCTCGCTCTAGGTGGAGAAAGTAGAGGAAGCAATTAGTCCGCCAGCCGCAATATTGATCACTTCCATTGTACCTTCTGCTTTCTTAAATAACAACTCGAGGTTCTTTATTAGGGATTGTCAAGTAAACGATAATTATGTCACCTGCTCCACTGCTAATAGATGTCACCAGGTACATGGTTACGTTCACCAGTCCATCAGAAGTACCCCCAATGGGTACATCGTGGTAGATCATTGTGTATTAAGACCTACTCAGCATCTATCTACATTACTTACATCTTCAAAATCAATAACATGTTCAATGATGGCACATCCAATATGGTGTTACTGCTCATTCGTAGAAATACTAAAATATAAAAGGGGAACTCTGGTGATCAGTTCCTACAAACAATAAGCTTGATAGGCAGCACTCAAATATGTTTGGGAGACTAGGCCCAGCTGGCAGCAGGTGGCAACTCTTGAACTCTTTAGGCCCCATGCACACGAACGTGCTTTTGCGGCCGCAATTCCCCCGAAAATCCACGGGAGAATTGCGGCCCCATTCATTTCTATGGGGCCATGCACACGACCGTAGTTTTTACGGTCCATGCATGGCCCGGGAGCCCGCACCGCAGAAACAACGGACATGTCTTCTGCGGTCCGGGCTCATTGAAAATAATGGCCGCGGCCATGTGCATGGCCCGCGATTTGCGGGCGATTCGTGGCTGACAGTCCACAGCTGGCCGACCCGAAAATCATGGCCGTGCACATGGCTACGATCGTGTGCATAAGGCCTTAGCTCTACAATGTATTCCTATCAACTATTAGGGCTTCCGACCCCAAGCAAGAGATAGAGAGAAGATGCCAACCAGTCAACTTAGTGACTGGGGCAAGGGAAGGGGAATTGTTGGCATGAATTCTCTCACTCCTGGATCTTTCTAGCCGTAAATATAAGATCGTCAGAGGGGTAATGATCTGTACTGTATGTACAATGGATGGATGTGTGAGAGAAACAGGGAAATAAAATTGTGAGACACTGGGGACAGGGCCGGGCATGCATAAATGTGTATGTATTTTTATCCAAATAACAAATGTGCCAAAATTATTTCTGAAATTTCTGCGAAAATCAGTTCCATACATGTGAATGTAGTTGTTTCTGCAGTGTGTGCATGGATTTCTGCAAGTTCCACGATGCGGTTGTAAACTTGGGCGAAATGCAATTTTAGTGCTAATTTGGGGGGGGGGGGGTTCAATTATTTGTTAATGCTTGCGCAGTTTTGTAGGTTAAAAGACTGTTTATCTGCATATCGCGTGGCCATTTACAATCGATTTAAAAACTGCACTGATTTGCGGTAAAACTGCATGTAACTGCGGTTCTAGCCACAGCGCAGATGCAAAAAGTGAACTCACCCTTATATACATTCTGTGTACTGTGTTGCAGATTATAGATGATGGCTCTATATATATAAAATCAATGGCTGCAGGAAAGTAGACTAGATTTCAGACCAGACTTTTATAATACCTGGGCTATGCCACGGTCTTCCAGAACATCGTAAATAAACATCTGATATTCAGAAATACAAAACTAGACACCTACATGATCCAATTCAAGTGTCTGCTAATATAAACACAGATGTAGCAGAGCTGAAAGTGTCATTCAACTGTTTATTTTCTGTTTGCTTAATAAATTTACAATATGTAAACTGGTTGTCCATGAGAACATATATACGATTCTTGCAAACACCATAAATGTAAATGACCGTGCTAAATCCAGTGAATACATACATGACAGGGTTCACTGCATTTAGCGGGTATTATATAATGCGGGCAACATGACATCCAGTGATCTCATTTAGGGTATGTTCACACTACAGCGTCCGTAACGGCCAAAATTATGGGGCTGTTTTCAGGAGAAAACAGCCCCGTCATTTCAGCCATAACGGCATGTGCAGGCGCTTGAACGCCGCGTCCATTACATACGTAATTGGCGCTGCTTTTCATTGGAGTCAATGAATAACGGCTCCAATTACGCCCCAAGAAGTGACAGGTCACTTCTTTGACGTGGGCGTCTATTTACGCGCCGTCTTTTGACAGCGGCGCGTAAATATACGCCTCGTGTGAACAGACAAACGTCAGCCCATTGCTTTCAATGAGCAGATGTTTGTCAACGCATTCAAGTCGTAATTTCGGACGTAATTCAGGGGTTAATACGCCCTATTTACGCCCGTAATTAGTGTGTGTGAACATACCCTTAGGGTATGTTTACACGGCAGCGTCCGTAACGGCCGAAATGACGGGGCTGTTTTCAGGAGAAAACAGCCCCGTCATTTCAGCCGTAACGACATGTGCAGGCGCTTCAACGCCGCGTCCATTACGGACGTAATCGGCGCTGCTTATCATTGGAGTCAATGAATAACGGCTCCAATTACGCCCCAAGAAGTGACAGGTCACTTCTTTGACGCGGGCGTCTATTTACGCGCCGTCTTTTGACAGCGGCGCGTAAATATACGCCTCGTGTGAACAGACAAACGTCAGCCCATTGCTTTCAATGGGCAGATGTTTGTCAACGCATTCAAGCCGTAATTTCGGACGTAATTCGGGGGTTAATACGCCCGATTTACGTCCGTAATTAGTGTGTGAACATACCCTTAGTGAGTGATCACATTCAGAAATTCAATACAAGGCCACTGCAGGTATTCATATCGATATGGGGTACGAGCGTACAGTGGGCACATATAGTGCAAACAAGCAATGTGTTCAGTAGATATATCTGGTGCATGGTTCTACATTCAGCCAGTATTTAGTCAGTGGGCACAGATGATGTATGGCAGCACTGCCTTCAATGGGTACATCTAGAACAGTACTGCACTTCTATCAGCCTGGGCATTCATGGAGAAGTACAGGGCGCTGCAAAGATTGGGTACATTTTCCACATAACTGAATTTTTTAGTAAGTATATATTGCACAATGGCTGCAGTGCATTCTACGAGGATGTATGCTTCATGCCCGCAATATACTTGATGATGAAGCATAGGGGTGAGCGATGACAATTCTCCTATGATGCAAAGTGTTGCTGAGTAATATATATATATATATATATATATATATATAGATAGATAGATAGATATACACATATATACACTTCTGTCTCTTGCTGATGTCATTTGTTGTCACCTAGGAGAATACACTGCTGCATTGCATATACTCAGCTAGGCATTATTTTGCTCCCATTCATTGCATGGCTGCACAGATCTATATAAAGTGCAGAGCCCTATAGCATACTGTCCATCATCGGGCCAAAAAACGAAATTTCTACATCATACTGCGTAGAATAGTGGCATTGCGGCATGGTATCATGGGTTGATGCCAAGTATTCACATGTAAGGCGCTCCAATCCAATCCTGTATTATATACATTCCATGCAGAACTGCAGAATATTAGTAATGCCTCATGCACTGCTGCATCTAATTCAGGAGCGAGCAGAACTACTGCCGGCACCCTGCCTGAATGTCTGATATGGCTGCCCTCACACAAAGAGGACGCCTTTCAGTCATCATCATTAGGCACAATGGCACAGCGATACCCTGCACACGTAGACGTGCAGATCTTAATTCATATAGAAATGTATCCATCCATGGCCCTCACATCTACAAACTGGCATTAATATACAATTTATGTCAAGTGTGACAAGAAGTGGTTACAGTGTAACAAGCGGAATATCAATCTCATGCCATGTGTAATTGTAGGCTCTCATCTACTGAATCTGGGCTGAATGGGTGTAATAAGGTGAGCGCCGGGTAATGAAGACTGCGCAGAGGTGAATCGCAGAGCCTGGCGTTATTGTAAAATGCTGACATTGTCTTCTGACATGTGCACGCCATCTGACGAGCGCCAATGTACTCCAGTATTATGGATCCACTGGGCGACAGACTGGATTTACCTAGATACAGTAGACACATACACATCATACACTTAATATGGATACATAGAAGAGATTGCATGAGTTGGCTCTTAGTTTTACAGTTCCATTTTTTATCATAAGACAAGCCAAATTCTGCCATTTGCCGCCCACCGATGGCTTATTAGCCCTAGGGGCTTTGTAAAGATACCAAAGCAAAGCCCTGAGTAGTATGCAGCCGTCACATCACAGTATAAAAGCAGGTATAAAGCACATAATACAACCAGTCACTGCATCAAATAAAGTACTGAAGGACTGTGCGGTGCACTATGGACTATATATACTGTACATTACAGCCGTCGCTGGGACATATTTCGCAGACGGTTTATTCGCCCATCTACCGCGTAGCTTTCTAAGAATAGGTCTGATCAATACATGATAATTGCATACAAAATAATTGGTTTCGATTAGGGGGGGTTCATATCGCTTCTCCAATCCTCAGTCAATAACCTATCGGTCTACGAAGCCACAGGCCAAGCAGCCATCACAACCTGAGTAGAGCGCCTGTGGCAGTGACAGCCGAGGAAGCGGACATCCTTCTCTATGTAAACAATCCATGTCCATGCAGCCTCTGCTATTACCCAAGAGGAGTAGTAGTCGTGCATTGCAGGTATTACATATGATAGATCGGCTATAGAATCACAGCTCGGGGGCCGCATTGCACATCTACAATGGACTTCTCAGCACATCTAAACAGCCATATTTTATTTTTAATGTAGAAAAGTCATCAATAATGTTACCCCAGAACAAGCAGATGAACTAAAAACATTTACCTTTATGTAGCCCCAGGATACAGACAGCAAATAGTTGGCTTCAGGCATTTTGAATGAGATTTGCTGTTTACCAGCAGAATAGAAAACCGGGATCTAAATACAAAATGATATGGGTTTCTTTGCCACTTCTGTATGGTCACTTGGTCCCGGAGTTGGCTTTAGGTAGACAAGCTGCATTGTGACATGAACGCCCATTGATCCGCGTTCAGATTGTGAGAATACCATTTATATAAATCCAGAGGGCTGTGATAGTCCAGGACCAGCAAGAATAAGAATACAGACACAGCTAAGGAGAAGTCCAGGGAGCTGGGAATCTGCATGTTTCCTGTGCGCCAGATCCTGATGAATAATAGATGCCAAGATGCTCTGCTACTGAGGAGGGTCTCGGTGCCAACAGCACAAAATAGAGACCTCCAAGGAAAGCCATAAACAGAGGATGGAGGATCCGCCCAGAAATCTCATAGAAAGCCTATCACCTCCTTCTTAACAGAGGAGACGGCTTTATGGATGCAATTTTCTGATTGGCCAAAGATGCTAAATCTCCTTGGAACCGCAGTTCTCTCTCGCTCTGTGTCGTGTAAATGACATTAAGTAATGGAATCTGTGTAGCACCGGCTATCCAGACAACATTAATTAGTGCACTTTTTTTTTCTCTTCTCCTTCTTTTGTGCTTTGTAAATTGCCTTTAAGCCTAGCGTTGAGGGGAGCATGACATTGCCAGGGCTGGAGAAAAGGCTTTACATAGAATATGTATATGGAAGGGCAGGGGGGATTCTTCTGTGCTCGTATACTCAGGAAATTGCTGAGCTTCCCTGATAATAAAAGTACAGATGTAGCAGAGCTGAGTTTGTCATTTGCATTAAAAAAATAAGGTTGTGATTTCACACAACATACTTGCGTCATCTTATGTCCTACATAGAACTGCAGGTAAAACGAATTCTACTGAGGCTTATTAGGGTATGTTCACACGGTTTATTTTCAGACGTTTTGATTTCAATGGGAAAAACGGCGTTGGGTTCCGATGGGGCGTTTTTTTACGCGAACGTTTTGAAAAAACTGAGCGTAAAAAGACGCCCCGTAAAAAGAAGTGCATGTCACCTTTTGAGACGTTTTTGGAGGCGTTTTTCACTGACTCTATAGAAAAACAGGTTTAAAAACGTCCACAAAAAATGCTGCGAAAAACGCGAGTTTGCTTAAAAACGGCGAAAAATCAGGAGCTGTTCTCCCTTGAAAACAACTCCGTATTTTCAGACGTTTTTTAGTAAGCCTGTGAACATACCCTTACAGTGCACAAAACTGGATGACAAACTGGGCTCTGCTACATGTGCACACTAACAGCTACTAGAGGAGAGTAGGATACAATTATGCAACAGACACGAGGCAAAGATTACCAAACTTGGGCATATGTTTATATATATATATATATATATATATATGTATGTATGTATATATATATATATATATATATATATATATATATTTCCAAGATATAGATAGTAGTAGCAAAGCTGAATTTGTCATTTAACTGTTTCTTTTCTGTATTATAAGTCTCTGAGGTAAGATAACCAGCGGCATTCTTCTAATAGGGGTGGATCAGGCAACTGCTGTGGGCATTAGGGCCCAACTGGAGGGCAACCAGTTCCTGTCTTTTTATGTTAGATACAGAGCCAATGGTAACCAAGGTGCCGTCCCTATAACTAGTGGCATATGACCAATCAGTGTTTAAATGTTTGTAAAGGGAAAGCGCTGATTTCTAGTACTGCCTGTCATTCACTAAGCCATACCTCTCCATGTTTGAATCCCCATTCGCAGTACCATTGTAAGCCCCACCAAATCAGCCAGAAACTCCCACAATACCTCCCAGAAACCATTTTGGGAATATTTGCATAAACCATTCCCCTTTTGAGGTCCGTTTTGTGGGACTGTTTACACCGCCAGATTAACATGGAGTAACGGTCAGAATGTATGGGGATGAATAATCATTAATACGATCATTCTTCCACAAACACTTGCATTTTGCTGAGAGTACATCCCCTGTTTACCCGGGGAGATGTGCTACCAACAATCGACCATTTTCTGGGCTGCATAAAAGATGCGATCAGTTGTGATCGGGACCGAGCATTGGAATGAGCACTCGTTCGTCCGATCATTGGCCGGTGTAAAAGGGCCTCTACTGAAAGCAGCTTTACCACTCAGCACTGCCGCTATCTCTTCACAAACAAGAACGCCCTGTACACAACAGATAGAACTTCCTGTGACTACTTCAGTACATGTACAGTAGTTGCTTTCCCCAAATAGAGGTCACCCAGACAGGAAGTTAAGTATTTGTTAGCCATTCTGGATATATTCCCACATCCTGCAAAATATACCAACGAGTAGCAGCAAAAAGAGAAACATCATGGAGAAATATACTGTTAGGATATTCCGTAACATTATGAACAATGGGGGGGTCAAAACTCTAGGCCCCCCCTGAAGATCCAGAGGAAAAATTGGACCTATTTCCATGCACAGCAGCTTTGCGCTCCACCATCAGTACAGAGAACTAAAACACAGCTATATTCAAGTGAAAAAAGGTATTCCATCTATAAACCATGAGATGCATGAAGAAAACTCAACTCTGCTACATGTGCTATGTAAGTGCATATAAATATAACAAAATGTCTCAACAACTATGCCGTGATCAAAATAAATACTGGAAAAGATGATTTAAAAAAATTATTTAAATCTATCAGTCTGGTTGTAAAGGATCTGCCAGGCACTACGTCTGTGGATACTCCCAGGATTAATCAATCGACACCTGAGGCCGGACCTCTTAGACTGACTCCGGCTCCCACCAATCAGGGTGGCAGGCTCAGGAGTGGGAGAGCCTATCGCGGCCTGGTCAGTCGGAGTTTACTCCGCCCCCTGTCCATTTATACCTGCCGTTTTCTCTTCCTCATTGCTTGTGATTCTTCCTGGTTTCCTGGCCCTGCTACAGCCTTGCTCCAGCCTGCTACTGCCTTGCTTCAGCCTTGCTACAGCTTCCGCTTTCCTGCTTCGCTCTGACCCCGGCTTGCTTACTGCTCCTTGCTCTGCGTTCATATACTTGGTGACATCCTGATTCTGACTGGCTCGTTGACCACTCTGGTTTCCTCACGGTGTTCCGTGGGCTACTGCCCCTTCCCTTGCTTGTTCCCTGTTTGTATTCCCTTGCACTTAGTCAGCGTAGGGACCGCCGCCCAGTTGTACCCCGTCGCCTAGGGCGGGTCGTTGCAAGTAGGCAGGGACAGGGCGGTGGGTAGATTAGGGCTCACTTATCCCCTCCTTCCTGCCATAACACTGGTAAGGTTTACAATGTCATCTCTAAGGTCTTATTCACACGACAGGGATAATCGGCTGTGTGACAGCCGTTTTTTAACGCCCAACACACGGCTGCATTAAAATCGATGCACGTCTATGGGGCTATTCACACGGCCGTTTTCTTTAACGAACCGTGTGAACGGCCTGTGAACAAATAGGACATGTCATATTTCTGCCCGTTTTCCCGGATCCCTCAATAGACATAAGTATATGAGGGATCCGTGAAAACAAGTCCCGCACAGATGCAAATCGGCCGTGAAAAACTGCAGTTTTTCACGGCTGATTTGACACCTGTTCGTGTGAATACGGCCTAAGGCGCTGGGACTTCAGGGAACCACATTTAAGGCCATTATCTCCAAATGGAGAAAACTTGAAACATAGGTGAATTTCGGCTGGCCTGCCAAAATTTCTCCAAGTGCGTATTGGCTCCAAAAAGAACCCAGATGAATAATAAATGAAATGCAGGCTTTATGTCAGATAACATCAGCATTCATGATTTCACCATTAAAAAGGGACTAGCCAAAAATGATATCCATGGGAAAATCCAAGCAGAATATAAAGGCTTGTCTCAGATTTGCCAAAAACCAACATGATGAGCTCCCAAAGTTTTCGACATGATGTTCTGTAGACTGATGGGTCGCCTTATATCAGACGTAAAGCTAACAAAGCATTCCATAATAAGAACATAATATCAACAGTAAAACATGGTGGTGGTAATGTGATAGTGAGGGGTTCATTTGCTGCTTTACGGCATGGCCGATTTGCCATAGTTGACAGAATCATGAATGCGCCACTGTCCCAGAAAATTCTTTAGGAGAATGTCCGGTCACCTGTTCATAACTTGAAGCTGTGGCGATAAGGTAGTTATCCAAACCTCCAACTCAAGGATAGGCCTAGTCAAATTCCTGTTTTGAACCCAGTAGAGATAATGTGGAAGGATCATAAATGAGCAGTTCATGAATATAAACTAACCAATTTGTATGAATGAAAGCAGTTCTACAAAGCGGAGTGGAACCAAATTCCGCCACATCTGTTTTAAAGACTGATATCTAGTCGGACGCAGTGGGTTGCAGTAGTTGCTGCTACAAGTGGCACAACCAGGCATTAAGTTGTGTGGGGGGAATTACTTTCTCACACAGCACAACCGGTATTGGTTAACTCTACTCCTTCAGTAAAAGTAATGGAGATTCAAAAACATGGGTTGTTTTTCTATTATATTAGATTTAGTATAAAGATCTGAGGGGGTCATGAAGTCTGGGTCCAGCTTCAGAAGCCATTCATTTCCCCTAGAGTGGCTGCTGCTTAGGAGAAATGTAATATTACATGCCAGGCATTCAAGTGAATGGCCAACCACGTAATACTTGACCGTGTCACGTCCACCAGTGTGCCTCTCTGCTCTGGACCGCTCCGCTAATACGTCCATATGCCTTAAAGGGGTTGTCCAGTTTAGAAAACCATGTCCTGCTTTACACAGACAACCCATTGATTTGAATTGGAATTGTGTAATGCTTAATGTCCCCTGGGGTGGCGTTGCAGGGAAATAGAACACTTACTGGCAGGTATCCCACAGATTACAGCTGATCGCTGGGGGTCCCAGTAGGGGGAATCTTTGTGATCTGCCTATTCTCAAGATATAAAGATATATATATATATATATATATATATATATATATATATATATATATATATATATATATATATATATATATATATATGTATAGTCAACTAATCCGATCTGAAATGTCATAGCTGAATCATATTCATTCTATAGATGAAAAAAATTACAAAAATAATCTAATTCAGGAACAAAAGAGTGAGGAAGCAGAAGTCATTTCTCTGACTTGTTACCAATGTTAAGACATTTTTCCAGGTGATCAGAGCCAATTTCTAAACATACAAAGGCACGCTGCTGAAGAGGTCTGTGTGGCAGGATTGAAATGAGATACTTACATCCAAATCACTCATCATTACCCCAGGTAAAAGCACGGCTTGTGAACAGTCTATTTCTGTCCGGACAACTTTTACAAAGGGATTGTTAGAAAGTTGAAGAAAATGCTATTTTCTGCTCTTAGGGATATTAGCTTTTACCTTTTTTTCTTTCCGCTTTTCGGTTGGCAAAATGGCCTCATTGCTCTATTTGATGAAATTATGACTCTTCAGAGAAAATGTTCTTGTTCAAAAGAATATGTATTTTTTGGCTGTGGGAAAAAAATAAAAGTATCCTACAATTTTGCAGTCTTAAAACCTACAGCCCCATAGATGTTATGTAGTTTAATAAACTGAAATTAGATCCAGAGCAGAAAAAAATATATTTCTTACCATTAAATACAAATCCAGCAAATAAGAAAAAGTTAGTATTTGTATACATAGTATCATAGTTTGTAAGGCTCAAAAAAGACATGAATCCATCCAGTTCAGTATATTATTCTGCAATGTTGATCTAGAGGAAGTCAAAACATCCATGATGCCGAAGCCAATAATCTGAGGTAAAAATTAATTCCCGATTCCAATATGGCAATCAGAATAAATCCTGGGATCAACGACCCATCTCCGGTAATCTAGTAAACATAACGTGTAATATTATTACACTTAAGAAAGACATCCAGGCCTCTCTTGAACTCTTTCAGTGCATTCACCATAACAACTTCCTCTGGCAGAGTTCCATAGTCTCACTGCTCTTACAGTAAAGAATCCTCTTCTATGTTTGTGTAGAAACCTTCTTTCCTCTAGACGTAGAGGATGCCCCCTTGTTATAGTTACAGCCCTGGGTATAACTAGATCATGAGAGAGTTCTCTGTATTGACTTTTAATATATTTATACATGGTTATTAGGTCACCACTCAGACATCTATTTTATGAATTAAATAACCTTAATTTTGATCATTTTTCTTGATATTGTAGTCCACCCATTCCAATTATTACCTATGTAGTTGAGGCGGCCGTACTCGTTCTTCATTATCTGTTGTATCTTTTATTTGTGCATAAAATGGGGCCATATAGGATAGAATCAAAGTTGACACTGGTGACATCTTGATGGCAAGGGTGTAGGTACCATAGAGAGGGCCCATGCAGATTCTATGGGGCCCTTGAAGAGAGGGGCTCCGTCCTGGTTCTTCCCATTCCCTTTGCCATTGGGTGGCGTGAACCAGTGCATAACTCCCCTGTACAGAGGAACTACATTATTAGCAAACAAGGGGGTGTGGAATTGGAATGGTTTTGGAAGGAAAAAGAAACAAAAGGCCCTTGTTTCTTGTATGGGAAGACCCAGTAGCATGCTGAGTCATCAGTTCTAATCTTTGTTATGGAAACCCCATTGCTTTAAAGTTGGCAAATATCAGAAACATTAAGACATCAAAGTAAATTTCCAGGGCCGGCGTCAGCACCCGGCGAACCCGAGCAAGTGCCGAGGCCCACTACCCTTGGGGGGGGGCACTCGGCCGCCGGGTGCTGATGCTTCCATCGTCACGGCATCACTGTCAATAAATAGACAGTGATGTCAGGAGGAGAGAAGGAGTCCCAGGCAGAGCGCTAGCGACTCCGTCTCTGGGGAAGTCCCTGACATCACTGCCAATATATGGGAGTGTTGTTGGGAGCAGAGCAGTGTCCCAGGCAGAGTGCTAGTAGCGCTCTGCCCGTGACTTTGGCTCTTGGGTTGCCCCTGACATCACTAGCCGTATATGGTCAGTGATGTCAGGGGCTTCCCTAAAAGCCGGAGTACCGGAGCAGTGCACTAGCGCTTTGCCCGGGACTTCAGCTTTGCTCCAGACATCACTATCCATATATAGACAGCGATGTCAGGAGCATAGCAGGAGTCCCAGGCAGAATGCTAGTAGTGCTCTGCACGGGACTATGGCTCTGGGGTTGCTCCTGACAACACTGTCCATATATGGCTAGTACGTCAGGGGCTTCTCCTGAAACAAAATCCCCAGCTAGAGCGTCGGCAATGCTCTAGCTGGGGATTCCATTCCTAGAGGGAACCTCAAAGGTGCTACCTACAGGAAGAGGGGCTGTGTGGCTCTACCAGAGAGGGGGGCTGTGTGACACTACATGGGAGGGGGCTGTGTGGCACTACTTGGGAGGGGGGCTGTGTGGCACTACCAGGAAAGGGGGCTGTGTGACACTACATGGGGGGGCTGTGTGGCACTACATGGGAGGAGGGCTGTGTGGCACTACCTTGGAGGGGGCTGTGTGGCACTATCTACAGAGGTCACTAAAATGATGGGGGTACAAACTTGGGGCCTAACTTCTATATGGGGCTATAAACAGGGCCTAACGTTTATATGGGGGCACAAAGTGACATTTTCTGCCATTTTACTGCCGCCGTGAGTTCCCCTGTCCAAGGGCACACATAAACCTGGAGCCGGCCCTGTAAATATCCATCCTATTCTGTGGTGATTTCTTAATATATTTTCTGATTCAGAGATCCAAATACCCTTATGGCCGACAGCAGCTACCACTAGGGGGTGCTTTTGAGCTTACTGCAGACTGTTTATACTTTGAACATAACAATAGCACAGGATGCAGTAAGCTCCTTCTATTACAGGGAGAGGACCTTCCATCTACATATAGATAGTGGACCTTTCATCTTACATATACATACAGATAGTGGACCTTTCATATACATACAGATAGTGGACCTTCCATCTACATACAGGGAGAGGACCTTCCATCTACATACAGAGAGAGGACCTTCCATCTACATACAGATAGTGGACCTTCCATCTACGTACAGATAGTGTACCTTCCATATACATACAGATAGTGGACCTTCCATCTACATACAGGGAGAGGACCTTCCATCTACATACAGAGAGGGGACCTTCCAGCTACATACAGATAGTGGACCTTCCATCTACGTACAGATAGTGTACCTTCCATATACATACAGATAGTGTACTTTCCATATACATACAGATAGTGGAACTTCCATCTACATACAGGGAGAGGACCTTGCATCTACATACAGAGAGTCGACCTTCGGTCTACATATAGAGAGTGGACCTACCGTCTACATACAGGGAAAGGACCTTGCATCTATATACAGGGAGTGGACTTTCCATCTACATACAGGAAGTGGACCTTCCATCTACATACTGGGATCGGAACTGCCATCTACATTCAAGGACTGGACTTTGCACCTACATACAGGAAGTGGACTTTCTGTCTACATAGTAGGTAGTGGACCTCTTATCTACATACAGGGAGTGGACCTTTCTTCTACATACAGGGAGTGGACCTTTCTTCTACATACAGGGAGTGGACCTTCTGTCTATATACAAGGAGTGGACCTCTTATCTACATACAGAAGGTGGTCCTTTAGTTTTAGTACAGGTAGTGGACAGGGAGTGGACCTCTTATCTACATACAGGGAGTGGACCTTTCTTCTACATACAGGGAGTGGACCTTCTGTCTATATACAAGGAGTGGACCTCTTATCTACATACAGCAGGGTGGTCCTTTAGTTTACGTACAGGTAGTGTACAGAGAGTGGACCTTCCGTCTACATACAGGGAGAGGACCTTTCATCTACATACAGGGAGTGGACCTTCCTTCTACATTTAGAGAGTGGACCTTCCATATACATACAGGTAGTGGACCTTTCATCTACATACAGGGTGTGGACCTTCAATATACGTACAGGTAGTGGAGCTTCCATCTACATGCAGGAAGACAGCCCTTTTTCTCCCTATCTAATATGTAGCAAATTAGGCCCATCTACCAAGTGATACCGGTTACTATTTAAAGATTAGATGAACTGCCATAAAATGAAGGCTTTCATGGTTGATGAGGTACGTCACCTTATAAACAGTATTAAGATCTAGTTCCCAAGGTGGACAGTCCCACAACATCCGCTGAATCACATGATGATTTCTGCATAAACCCTATAAACAGCTAGAACCTCTTGTGGCATGACTTTAGCAAGTTTTGTGAAATAGCCACTTGTGTTCCTTTTGCTAAAACCTGAAAAGATCTCCAAACAACGTACAGGATTATACAACTCAATTGTAGAGTACCAGTCATTGTAACAAACAGTACATGCTAGATAAAAACCTTATTATTAGTCATTCATTACAAAAGGGAACATTTTATACTGAGACTGGAACATACTGCAGTTAGAGAACCAATAATGATTATCATTTCTCTGCCAATTAGGACAGACCCATTTCCATGTTACATCCATGGTGTAATTAAACATATGCATTTAGATGTGACTAGATTATATTACAGATGTGTGCGGTGTTTTGCAAAAATCTGTATTTTTTTCTCCTTGCTATATACTGCCCTCTGGTGTCAGAGAAGTAAAAATAACAGATAGTTTAATAAAATAACACATTTGGAATTATAAATTAGCTATATCTTATTCCCGAAAAATGAAATATTCTATTATTTTATAGGTAGGGAATATATTACAGGTGCATTTTACACCTGGTGCATACATTTTTTCCATTAAGTGAAGCTCCACCTTCACAGAATATATTAGAGAATTTAATTCATAGGAATTCCATAAGGCTCACATGGCGTTTTTGCTGCAGTTTTTTCTCAATTTTTAATCTATTAAAAAAAAAAAAAAAACAGTGATATTCTGTATATATAAAATGAGGCAGACAAGCTGGACTTTAAAGTTTTTAATCACTTGTCTGTTTCTAGATTATTAGTCTACAGGTACCATTCATGTGCTCTCCCCTTCCAACCATAATGTCAATTGACTTCTTATAAATTAAGTACATTATCTTCCATGGGGAAAGTTGTATGTTGACAAGTGTAGCAGTTTCCGCAGCAGTGTCTCCTCCATAGTTACTAACACCAGATTATGGCGTCACATGCCGATAAATAATAAACTACCTACTTAGATAACCCTATGGTGCTGCTATGCGAAACTACTACAGACCTGGCTGAACATGTGTATCGTGGGGGCACTACACGCACGATGACTGATACTATGTCAAAGATTATGTCTTAGTTGTGGTAGTGCTAGTTGAATACAATTACTCGAGTAGAATTATTTTAATCTGGCATTAATGGGATTTGACAGGTGCCAGGTCTCCAAACTCTCTGGATTATTTAAAGGCCATAGAAAAGTTTTTAAAAAAATACAAAATGAACTTTTGTATTACTCATACTGACATATGTCTGCTTACCACAAGTAACAGTTGAAACCTCATTGCTCCCATGCTGTTTAAGATGGGGAGCTAGTGACTAGCGGGTATGTCCCTTTAAGGGTTTTACCCAGCAGCCTGGGTTCGCTACTGGGATTGGTGGGCGTCATGCCCAAGGGACCCCCACCTCCTCCCAAAAATATTCTGCTCCCACGGTTTCCTCTTCCTCCTTGACTCCCCTCCAGCGTTGGAAGAGAATCCCCACCCTCACTCCCTACCTTTGTTGGTTTTTGTGATGTGCTTCTTTTACATAGGATTGTGATTGCTTGGTATTCTTCTGTATGTTGTTTCATTTATTTTCTTGTATTGCAGTCACAGCTAGCGGTGTGGAAGGACCTTGTCTGTTCAAGTTAGAAGTAAGTAGGAGAGCAGTCACCTGACGTATTTACTAAGACAAGCCAACCGGTGACGGGGCATGCGAGGTGACAATGTTGGAGAAGAACTTATTCCACCCGTAGCTAGCTATGGACAAGGTTTGCTCCATACTTGTAATAAAGTTGTGGCCTACCCCCACTTTATACCCACAACTAAGCCTTGGTGTCTATTGTTTACTACACAGAATACAGGCCCAATGTATCCCGGTAGTCTATGATCTGCAGATGAGTTTAATTGTACTTGTTACAGATGGGAACACTTCGGGTTATAGGGCACGTAAGAAGCAGGAGGTGGAATTCTCTGTGCCTGCTCCCCCAAGCACTGGCAAAAAATATTCCATCAATGGAGAGAGGAGAGGGGTTTCTATTATAGCTGTACGAACATCAAATTGGGCGGACTGACCATACGGCAGTGCCCGAGGGCCAATGGCCACTGGGGACTCAAAGCTCCTTAGTTACACCACTGCATAAAAGGGTATTCCAACAACAGACATTTATGGTAAAACCCAAAAATATGCCCTAAATGTGTGATAGGTGGAGACGCCTACCTTTTAAAGAATGGGGTCCTGCATCCCCCATTGTGCTTTTGAGTCTGGCAAAGAATAACTGCAAAGGGGAGAAGAATGGGTGAGTCGACCACACATGTTTGCTGCCATTATCCATTAATGTATATGATTCATTGTATTGAAAATTATATTGAAATTTAACTCAACCCCAATGTTCCATTGGTCTAGTGCATGGTAAAGGGCTCATGAACCTTAGACCAATCTCAGTCGCCTCTGCCATCATATTGGTGGCTGTATTATCCTGACTACGCTGATGGAGATGAGATGTTATTGCTGTTGCTCTCCTCTATCACCCATATGGTTCCCACTTGCAAATGAAGGAAATTGGGTAACAGCTATATAAAAGGTGCAAATGCAATTCCATAATAGTTTCTGCCAAGGTGAACCATAATTTTAATGGGGTGCATAGCACTTACATTCTATTTCCGAATGCCATTATAGCGCCCACTTGGGATCCTATGTATTAGACAAAGCTGAGTGAATAAAAGCCACAACAAAAATGTGAACATACTGTAGCCTAATATCACCATGATCAGTTAACACCATGATCAGCTAAATCTCATGTCCAGATTTTATTTAAAAGGGTTGTTCAGTTTAGTAAACCTTTTCCATACACCCTATTAGGGAATTCTGGGTTAATATAGGGGAGTCCTCTGTTCAGCATCCTCATCTTTTGGCTAGAATGGACAGTGGATACCAAGAGCATCTATCGCTCTGGATGACATGTCCTTTCCTGCATTACACAGACAACTCATTGTTATACATGGGCACTGTGTAATGCTTAATTTCCCCTGTAGAGGCGCTGCAGGGAAATTGAACACTTACTATCGGCTCCCCCGCAGGTTACATCTAATTTCTGGGGGTCATAGCAGAGGGAAATTATTTTGATCAGCTTATCACCAGGGGACCCTCCTAATAAAAAACTGATTGTCCAAAACGGATTCCATTAGGATAACGAACTAAATAATCACCAACCCTAAAACTTACACATACTGTACAGTAGTGATATCACAATGAATTATGCTATATGAGAAGTCCTTAATTTTTTATGGACTGTCTGTATTTACCGATGGTTGGTAACCCTGAGCTCTACCCTGATGATTCTGACAAACACAGCTCTGCTATATGTGCATATTTGATCACTACATAGTGTTTATATTTTAATATTCCCTTACGTGCCCTCTCTCTGCATTGGATACCACTGTCCTTAAACAAGAAAGCGTCTATGGCAGAATAGAGGCAGTTTTAATGATTTTCCCATTCAGGAATAAAGTCCAATTTCTGCTGATTCCAACACTGAAAATGTGCACACAGCCCCGATTCTACTATATGTCAGTAATGGAGAATGATTCTGTATTTGACTAGATGTCCCAGAGGACGGAGTGAGATGACGTCAAACACCTGCCACACAGGATCTGCTCCAGCTTTCCTTCTGACATGCCAGCCTTTACCACCGCCAAACCCAGGATAAATTATGGAGGTATTTGCTTTTTTATCCTTAACAAAAGTTCAGGCCTTCGGTTACTGTTTGCTACGTTAGAAGGTGCAGCCAGGACTCTGCTCTATGCCAGCTATGTTGGCAGAGGGATAAAGTAGCCTGTAAATTCTCCTTAGGTGCTGGAACTATGCAGAGTATGTGAGGAATACGACCAGATGGCAGATGCAGCAAATCCTGCCCATCCACATAGCTACACATACAGGATCCTCATTCTATAGACTAAAAGACCTATATAAAGAGTCTGATTACCTATATAAATGGGCAGAAAAGAGAGGCATTTACAGCACAGGGTAGCTGAGAGATCAGCACTGCTGCCTTCAATCCTTGGGGTCCTACGGGCGTATTCAGTCAGGGACACCATCTGAACAGATTGAATGTTTTTTCATTGCTTATAAGGGCTGTCCACCATTAGCATAGGGATGCCCTGTAATATGCCATATCAAAGCAAACTTAGAGGGTTCCCTAATCTAAAGTGCACACTAGGTATGGTTGGGCAGTATACTGGTATGGCTGATATGAGGATATTGGATTGTCACAATATGGAGATACTTCATTGGAAATTCTTAATATTGCAGTCTTTTAGCCACAACCCCTCCATGGAATCCTTACTGATGACCCGACCAGAAGTGAAGAGAGGGGCCCAGGCAAGAGAGTATGTAGCCCTAACCCTGTATCAGTAAAGATTAGAAATATTCCTGAGAAAGGAGGAGCAGGTGACTTCAAGGAGGCGTAAGACTTGGTCCCCTTCACATCAAGTCTATTGCACTACGTTTGATGTATACACCATTAAAAGCTCCCGACGTATACCTTAAACGTATGCTGTGAGGGGTCTGTCATCATAAAGTATAATGGTATGCGGCAAACAGTATGATCATGACCCTTTTCATGACGTATACATTAAACGGATGCCATTATAGCCTACGGGTAACGGATGCCACTGATAGGCATTCGTAACAGGTATCTGTCACCAATAGACTATAATAGTATCCGTTTAACGTATAAGTCATGACTCAAATAAGTCGAGTCGCTTCTCCCCTTATGTAAATCTACCCTCTCAAAGCAGACACTGAAACAGAGTTGGATTTTAATGGCCACAGCAGCCGTTTATTATTTAAATAACAATAACTTTAAATACCATAATTTTTTGAATCCCCAAAAAAGGGGATACATCATAACAACAAATAACCCACTGCGACCCTATCAGGGTCATAACATTATAAACCAACCAGAATGACAGGGGCAAGTCCTTGAAGCCACCGATACTTAATTTTGGCCATCTGCCCACAAATACCTTACCCCCAGCCGTAACCCGGCCCAGGAGCACCAAATTACCTTTTTGCAGATGACCACCATATATATATATAAATATATATAACCCAGCTTTCAAAAGGGGTAACACCCTAAGAAGCCGACAAATTGGGGGTGCATCCCGTGATGCATTCCCCCCCACCACTTTTTACGACCTACTTCAAGGACTCCCCCCCGCCAAAGCGAAACAGGCCTTGACCACCTCACGCCTGCGAGCTCCTCCACACTCCCACCGCTCGCTCAATTCCATCGGTCAAAGTCAGACTCCACATATCCATCCCCACCTCATTGAGGTGCACACCGTCCTCTCTCCAGTACCTGCCTGTCCCAGCCTCCAGATCCCAGTGGCGCACCGCAACCCCACCATTACGCGTCACGAAGCTCGATATGGCCCTATTAGCCTTAATGCGAGCCTTGTTAATTTTTCCCACAGAACGGGCCATCCGCCAGTTCTTCCTAGGGACCATCTCAGACCACACCGTCACCAATTTAGGATAAGTTGCCCATAAGCAGAGCAAATCATGCTTGACGTCCCGTACCAACTCCCGGAAAGGGCGTATACCCAAATCGTTGCCTCCCACATGCAACACCAGTACCTCCGGCGCCCTGTCAAGCAGTACAAAATTGTGAAACTCGGGCAATACCCTGTTCCATGTCATTCCCCGTATACCCATCCACCTCACAACCGCCGCGTCCCGCGGAATCCTGAGCTGTCGACCGTCCGGCCGTACATCCGCGCGAAGGGCACCCCAGTACACAAAAGAATGTCCCATAATCCACACCATGCATGAGTCACGGCCTGCAAAACAAATGAAGAACATACACGCACCACCTCTTGCTGCCGCGTACCATCAATACTCAGGCGGAAACGCACGCACCCGGAACATGCTATACATCAATATATCACAACATGTTCAAGCGCACATAAGAACGGAAACGCGCCGACTCCCAATGCCCTATCCGCTGCACGCCTGCATCATCTAAACCCCATCTCACCGCCTCCGTCGCTGCCCCTATACGGAAAGAATGAGACGAGTATTGCTCTGCCTGCACCCCGCTAGCCACCAGACACTTTCTGAAAACCGAAATAAACTGATACCGCGACAGAAACGAGCCATCCTCGTGCCGCAGCAACGGCCCGTCTGAGAGATCTAAACCCGCCAAGTACTCCTTGACACACAACACTGGACAAACCGGATTCTTTGGGACCGCCAGCAAAACCACTCGACGTCCTGCCCCTCCTTGGTCCGTTTTGGACCTTCGCAACACTATCTCCACCCTGTCTTCATACAAATCGACATTATCCTGCAACAAGCCCCCCGCTTTTACCGAACTGGGGGAAACCAATTCCCCTACCCGAAAAGCTCCAAAAAAGGCTAACGCAAAAGCCAACCGGAAAAGCTTGCTCTCATACTCTGAACGACACACCTGCCGCACCACCACCTCCAGGGAACACAACAATTGAAATGACACGGGACGCCTCTTATCCCTCACCACTACACCCCGTCTCAGCCCCTTCAATGCCTGGCCCACCAAGAACCGCTTCGTGATATCTGCCAACCCCCGTAACTTACAACCGAAAGCAATGGCCGCCACGAAGCGATTAACCTTAGCGACCGTGCAACCCCGGGCGAACGCATCCCCCAACCAAAACAGCAAGGCCACCATCCTATCATCATCCGAGCACACATCACCCAAAGATCTCACCCACTCCTCCCATTGCCTCCATCCAGCCGCATACGACGACCACGTCGCACTGGCCAGTGAACGTTTAATCAATGCACCTGCCGCCTGGATACCAGCTCCCACAGATGACTGGGACAGTCCACCCCTGTTAACTCCGCGTCCGGGACCAGCTGCCGGAAACGATCCCACTGCGAGCGAGAAAGCGCGTCAGCAATACAATTCTCTACCCCGGGAACATGCACCGCCACCACCCATGCATTTAAACTCAAACAGGAAAGCACCAACTGACGCAACAAGCGAACCACTGGAGGGGACGACGCCGAAGTATTATTTATAGCCATCACCACCCCCAAATTGTCGCAATGAAAACGCACTTTTTTGTCCCGGAACCTGTCTCCCCAAATGGTGACCGCCACCACGATGGGAAACAGTTCGAGTAGGGCCAAGTTACGCGTCAGTCCCGCCTCCACCCATGCAACCGGCCATTTTCCCGCGCACCATTGACCTTTAAAGAACGCCCCGAACCCCACCGCCCCAGACGCGTCAGTGAACAATTCCAAATCGAAGCTATCTAACGCCCGGGACATCCAAAGAGAGCGCCCATTATACTGTGCCAGAAAATGGAGCCAGACCTGTAAATCTTCCCTGTGCTCTGCAGCCAGACGAATGAAATGATGGGGTTCCCGAACCCCCGCCGTCGCCGCTGCCAACCGCCGACAAAAAACCCTGCCCATCGGCATGATGCGGCAAGCAAAATTCAACTTTCCCAATAAGGACTGCAATTCACGTAGCGTAATTTTCCTAATCCGACACGCTCGCTCCACTACCAACCGCAAATCCCCCAACTTATCCTCCGGCAATCTGCACTCCATTGCTACGGAGTCGATAGTAATTCCCAAAAAACAAATGGTCGTCACCGGACCCTCAGTTTTTTCCACAGCCAAGGGTACACCGAACTCCCTTGACACCCAATTGACCGTCTCCAACAAATTTGCGCAAACCCCCGAACACGACGGGCCAACGCACAAGAAATCGTCGAGATAGTGAATAACTGATTCCACCCCCGCGACCTCCCTGACTACCCATTCCAAAAAAGAACTAAACACCTCAAAGTACGCGCACGACAACGAACAACCCATGGGAAGGCATCGATCAATGTAATAATCCCCTTCCCAATAACATCCCAACAACCTCTGGCTGTCCGGATGAACCGGCAACAAACGAAACGCCGCTTGAATATCAGTTTTAGCCATCAGAGCCCCTCTTCCGTAACCACGTACCAACGCTACCGCCGCATCAAACGACGTGTAGACCACAGAACAGAGATCCTGGTCAATGCCATCGTTAACCGACGCCCCCTTCGGGAAGGACAAATGCTGAATAAGCCGGAATTTGTTACCTTCTCGTTTTGGAACCACCCCTAACGGTGACACCACCAAACCTGGAACTGGGATCGTGCTAAAAGGGCCCGCCATTCTGCCCAGATCAATCTCCTTCCGGATTTTTTCCGAGACTACCCCAGCATGCTGATATGCCGACTTAAGGTTGCGCTGCGTGAAAGGGACCTCATGCAAAGGGGGCGGAATAACGAAACCGTAACCAAAACCTAAACTAATCAACCGCGCCCCCTCCTTATTGGGGTACCTACTTAGAAAGGGGGCCATCTTTATGAGTTTCACCGGAGTCTCCCCCATAACCAGACGCACCGCTGGCTCCCCCTTGTCGTTTACCCTTCTTAAAACATTTAGACGCTCCATGTGACTGCCCGCTGCAATGTGAACACGCATGCTTGAATTTACACGTCGCTCCAAATTTGCACTGCCCCTCATTGAACTGCCAACACGTCCCAAATTTTGAACCTGAGGCCTGACTACCCCCGCCGGAAGTTCCTGCTGCATTCCCGCTCCCGGGAAAGGACTGCCCCTGCTTATAAAGTGCCATCACTTTCAACCATAAGGCTATGTCCTTATGGTCCCACCGTATATTCGGCCGCACCGCTTTCCTCTGCCGAAACTGCTCATCGTAACGAAGCCAGGCCTGGCCCCCATAAACCCGATGCGCCTCCCCCACTGCATCCAAATAACAAAACAAGCCGGAACAATTATCTGGCGCCTTTTCCCCAATAACACTCGCCAAAATTGCAAAAGCCTGCATCCAATTGACGAACGTTTTTGGAATCAACCTGTACCGTCTCTTTTCTTCCTCATCCTTTTTTGTTTCATCCCGCTTCACCTTATCTAAATTAAACTTCTCCAGCGGAAGCAAGGAAAAAATCTCCACATACTCGTCTTTCCAAATCCTTTCCTTTACCTCCTGCTTTAAATGCGCCCCTAACGGGCCCTCATAACAAACATAAACCTCCCCGCGCGCACGATCATCAAGACGCACCCTATCAACCTCCTTTGGCGAGTCTGTTTGAACCGCCGCCGCCACTGCCACGGCATTCAACCCCCCACCGTTTTGACGAACCGGAGCGCTTCCAACACTGCCCCCCCACACCGCGGCCGGCGCCACACCTGACGGTTCTTGGGAAGGGGAACCACCTAGCCGCCCCACTAACACTTTTAAACATCCCACTAACTCCGCCAAACTATCCCCCGCACCCGCCTGTAGCGACGAGACCCCCGACTCCGCCGCGACGCCCACCGCCGCGACACCCTCTACACCGATACCCGACATCAATAAAGCTGGAAATGGTAACGTAGGTGTCAACTCACCAGGCTGCCCAGGGGCTGTGAACCCGTCAGCCGGACCCCCATGTCCACGTGGAGAGGCCCGCCGCTCACCGTCCTCCAATGCTCCGGACTCCCTCTGGCGCTGTCCGCATTGGCAATGTGTGCACGGGGAATTCCGATTTTCGTCTGAGAAAAGGGGAGGTGACATCGCATCATCCAATTGGCCGAGCTCCAGTTCATGCCTCATCCGTCCCGCTGAACCAGCTCCAAGCTGTTCCGTCCCTGGCACTCCAACCACCGACCTCATCCTGCGACCTCTGGTCGTTTCCACCTCGACGACACCATGAGCCGACCCTCTGGCTGGCACATCACCATGCAGGGTCGCCGTTGCCCTTCCGCCACGTGCTGAAGAAGGAGAGGATGTGACCGGAAGTGAAGGCCGCGTCCTCCTCGCCGCTGCCGCCGGGCGCTGCCGCGTTTTGGGATTCCTCCCAGGACCAGACGAAAGAGCAGCGGCAGGCCGCCCTGGGGTCTGGCCTGCAGGGTCCACTGATGGGCTCCTCTTGCGCCGCCGCGCCCGCGGGATGTCTTCAGGACTCAGCCTTGCGGGCGGGCGCGAGCGCCTCGTGCTGCGCGTCACGCCGGGAGTGCCAGCCCTGGCCTGAGTCATGGGGGAAACGGGCTCTCCTCTTCTCCTGCCCGACCCCCTGGTACGCCGGTCCTGTACCTCGGCCTGCTCCAGCAGCCCCGCGACCACCGGCATGACAGAGCGCTCCCCGCTTGCTCCAGCCGACTCTGCTCGCTCCTGGACCGGAGCGCCCGATTGTCCCTGCAGCAGCGTCGCTACTCGTGCTCCGAGCCATCCAGGACCCTGAGAGGCTGCCGCGGCCCGCAACAGCTCCATAGCCTCCTCATCAGACGCAGCAGGGGTAACAAACATGTTCCTGCTTCTGTGTCCTGGCGAAGAGAGAGAGAGCACAAACAGGAAACAGGTACATCCCCTTCAATCCCCACCCCTTCTCACTCAAGCCCTCCTGCTGTCCCCCCCCCTTTTCCTCTCATAGGCCAGCCAACTCTGTGTCCCTCCCATCTATTTTAGTCATGGAGGCCTTCCCTTATTCCTTTTTTCTTCTTTCAGTACGGCCTCTTCTTGAAAAGCTTTTGAAAAGGCCATGACATATACGTTAAACATATGCCTGTGACGTATGACATACAGTGGCATACGTCCCCTGTAGGCGCCCATGTTAAATTAAGTATGCAGGACACTCATTTTGGTCCCGGTCGGGCTAATGGAGCCCTATGTACATGTTTATCAAGCGTGTCGGGAGAATTAGTGACGCACGCGCTAAACGTAGGGAATAAATGTGATGTGATGGGTCACTCTGTCGAGTCAAAACATAGCATATTAGGGTATAAACATATGAGTAAGGATGGGTATCATCCTTGAACTTTATTTTTGCGTGGAAATTGAGTAAATGTTGCCCTAAACAAGCAGATACCAGCTGAGGCCAACTTCAGCTCACACAATGTTGTAGCAGCCAGTCGTTACTGTAATTAAAGGGGTTGTCCAGGATTAGAAAAACATGGCTGCTTTAGTCTAATAACAGCACCACACCTGTTCAAAGGTTGTGTGTTATACTGCAGCTTAAAGGCTATGTACACTTTTGAATGGTGTTTTTTTTTTAAATTAAATCAATGTGTTTTGTAATTTGAAGCACTTTTTAAATTGACTTTTATTTAAAAAAAATCTTTACTTTTTAGGATACAGCTTCTATGTATCCTGTATTCATAGAAGCTGTATCGTTCTCTCTCAGCCAACTCCGTCAGTTCAGCTGGCAAACACAGGATCCACCTAACATCAATCACATCTATGTTGATGAACTTAGATGTGATCGATATTAGGTGATCCTGTGTACCAGAGACACACAGGACCCGCTCTCAGCTGAGCCATCAGTTCAGTTGAACTGATGGAATTGCCTGAGAGAGAACGATACAGTTTCTATGTATACAGGATACATAAAAGCTATATAGTAAAAAGAAAAAACAATTTTTTTAAGAAGTCATCTACAAAAGCACTTAAAATCACAAAACACATTGATTTAATAAAAAAATAAAAAAACACCACTCCAAAGGTTTCCATAGCCTACACCCCCATTCACTTCAATGGAGCTGCAAAGTTTTTAGAAGAAAGAAGCCATGTTTTTCTCACCCTGGGAGAATCCAAATATGCTTCCAGTTATATGACACCCAGAAGTAGGTCTTCTATGACACCTTTTCCTCTGTAGACGGCATATAGGCCCCGTGTCAATAACACCACATGATGATCTGTTTGGTTGCACAGTGACCACACAACAAACAATTCTGCAGAGCCCATCACATGCATGCCATAGAGCGTCCACATAAATCACCCGCTCTGTGAAGACACATGCTCACCCCGGGCTTGTTGGCTCAGGTTGTTACTTATATCTCACTTCAGAATCCAATTTCTGAGGTCTACATGGCAAAAGATTAAAAGAACATTTCATTTTAACCTTAGATGAGAACAGGGAATGCTGATGGGAGATGAAGATCTTCCTGCAATGTCAACATTTCTCAATGTTACATTCCAGCGACTGCAGCCCTACACCAATACCCAAACATTACATTGTCAAATATGCCAAACAAGTGGGCTCTGACGGGTATCACTGCCCTCCCCTCATCACGAGGGAGATCAGGGGGTTCTGCCCAAGCTTTGAATTTTTTCTAATAGCTAAAAACCATTACGGTGCCTAATTTTGGGATGCATAAAATATATCTGGAGTGATTTTCTTTTACTGCCCCTCTATTTATTATAATCGTGTGCCCACTGCCTCCAATCATATAAAATATATGGCTGGAAATGCTCTTTAAAAAAAGATCTCCAAGACTCCCTCTCTTATTGAGGCAGGAGAAACCTAATAACTAGAAGGAAGATTTCAGACTACCCAAGACTCTAGTAGACAAGCCAACAGGAGCCGAGGGGGCACAGCGCTTTCCTATTTGATACAACTTTATTTTAGCAATCGTCCAGGATCACGCTTGTCAGTACCCCCCTGTTCAGACATGGCATATCCTAGCAAATAAGACAAACCTTTTAAATCTAATCATTACAACAATTGGACATCTGCTTATCACAATAATAACAAATAGAAAACATTTCCATTATTACAGCGAGGACTAAAACAATTACTTGTCATGCGGCCACTTCCAGTAACACGTTTTGAATATTATTGCTTAAAATGAATAAACAAAAATAGCCAGAAAGTAATTTAGGCTGTCATATATATATATAGTAAGTCATATAAAGCTATACTACATGATGACCACTAGATGGCAGACAAGTCAGTAGAAATGTACTGCTAACCCAGTATATGAAATTGGCACACTTTTTAAAGGGAAGTATTTGAAGCATGGCATAATGTAAATCTCCTCAATGCCGCTCTAAACTGCGATGAACATGGCACAACAGAAGGACTTCCGTATTTGGGGATGGAATTGACCAATCCTACCAGGTCTTTAATAGATCGTAATGTGGATTCTTTGATTAAACATCTTCAGAGTGAGATGGAGAGAGTTGCCAAACTTGAAATGTCTTGGATAGCAAGAATTCATAGTTTCAAAATGTTGTATTTACCAAAAATTTGATATATAATGAGATGTCTTCCCTATAAGTTTTCTAATACTCATATTAATAAATTACAGGCACTAGTTGGGAAGTTTATATGGGCTAATGGATATTCCAGAGTATCACGTAAGTTACTATACCTACCTATTAAACTAGGAGGCATGGGTGTTCCTAACCTCGCATTGTACCACAGAGCCTCTCTAATTGATACATTGCGGGAGTGGTGGAATCCTGTTGCTGATCATAAATGGATTCAGATAGAAAAAACCTTTACTAAGGCCTGATTCACACGAGCGCTGCGTATCTCGGACATGAAAAACTGCAGTTTTTCACGTCCGAGGTGCATCCGTGCTCCACGCTGCGGTAGTTCAGAGTCTATGGAGGGATGCATGATGCGTGAAAAGAACGGACATGTCCTATTTTCCCACGGACCCTTCACACACTCTGTTGAAACAACGCCTGTGTGAACGGCCACATTGAATTACATAGGTCCGTGGGACGGCTGCTGTTTCAACGGCCGTCCCACGGATGTTTAACACGTTCGTGTGAATAAGGCCTAAGTTTCAATCTACTAGACTTCTTTTGGAGGCGGAATGTTTACAGCAGTCTGTTACGAATACTCCCCTTTGGCATCTATGCAGGCCACTTTGGGTGTCTGGAGACATCTGTTAAATCATAAATCATACATACAGATCCCATTTAAATATCGCTCTTTAAAAAGTCTAGAATATCATACACCCCACTCGTATTTCCAGTTGTGGAGCAGGTTAGGGATAGATACTATAGATAAATTCTATTGTAATTCTATTTTTAGGTCATTTGAGGACCTAAGCTGTGAAGCCACTTTACCAAAGGTGACATTCTATCAATACTTGCAAATTCGTTACGCTCTTCAAAAGTGTCCTCAGCAGCAGGTCGTAAGCACATCGTCTCTAATTGAAAGGTTTATATTGGGCTATAAAAACCATATGAGGGGATGTCCACTGCATATAAAGCATTGCTGAGGTTGGGGAATGTGGATGAGAAATTGCCATATAGGCACAAATGGGATCATGATTTGAATATTCTGACCACTGTGACTCAGTGGAGAAGAGCTTGCGACTGGCTGACGCGTTCCACTCGTTGTGTGAATCAAGTAAAAAAAATACATTTGCGTTGGTATCTTTACCCTTCTCGATTGGTTCATGTCATTCCGGGATACTCAAGTCTCTGTTGGAGACAATTTGGGCAAGTAGGAACATTGGAGCATATGTGGTGGTCCTGCCCAATAGTCAGTGTTCCGGGAGGCTACTTTTCAGATTATTTCCTTGGTGGCTAGTTATGATGTTCCTCCAGCCTCAGATATGGCCTTATGGAATATCAGGGTAGCAGAGATGTCTCCAGAGCACCGCTGGCCTGCGGTGCATATTTTAACCTCAGCGTGAAAGTGTGCGGCTTCACATTGGAAATCTTCTACTACCCAAACAAGTACGGATTTATGTGCTAAGGTGAACTCCCATATGCATCACGAGTTTTCATTAGCCTCTAATCCATCACAATTGGTTGCACTTAAACGTCATTGGCACGCTCGCTGGCTCTTCTCCCCAGAGAATATGATAGGATATGATAAAGACATGGGGGCTTCCTATTGGAAAACAGGACGGCTCAAGTAGGGTTTTTACTTGACCGATTATCACTATCTGCTGTTTAATATGTTATTACAGATGTATGTGACGGCTGACATGTTATGTTTACTATGTTTATTATGTTTGTATGTCAGTAGGTTACTGTCACTTTGTGTGTAAATGTCATGTGCTTGTTACTTGAAAAGAATAAAAACTCTACAGCTTGAAAAAAAATTAAATGGCACAACAGAAAATATTCTGTTTTTAAACAAGTGCATAACTGGTATATTTGGTATATATTTGGCTGTGGAGTGTGGATACTGTGGGGTGCAGACCGTGCAGTATTCACTAGGTGCAGGTAGCAGGTTAGGTATGGATTATACACCGATCTCAACATACACCGTAGCACACATACAACTCTGCAGACATATAAGATTAGAGCAGTTTTCCAGTATGAAGTAAATAAAGCTAATTTATTGTACAATGAAGAGTTCTGTAACTTCCTAATATACTTTGTACTTCAATTCCTCATCATTTTCAAGATCTCTACTTGCTGTCAGCAAATGAAAGCTTTCTGGTTTACATCCAGAAGACGATAACTGTACAGATCTAATAATTCTCACAACTCAGAGTCAGCCCCAATCTCTTTCTTCTCCTGTCCTTATATGTAGGTTGGTACAATGTATCAGTGTATGTTAAAGGGGTTTTCTGAGCTTATAAAAAAAACGAACAGAAAAGTACCTATATGTGTCTGAATGTTCACCAGATGATGCCACCATAGCACACAAGTCGTTATTTTAAATTTTCGTTACTTTGCCCAGCACTGTGTTTTCCCTTTGCTAGGGCTTGCTATTGGTGGGATCAGCTTATAACGGACTACAGTTCTCATGATTCCTCTCCCTTTCACAGACATTGCCTATATTTTTTTACAGCTGCCTGCATACCCCTCTATTACATGGTTTAAGGTAGTGCCGTAATTATTCACTGTCTGCTATGGAGACAAAGCTCTGCTACTAAGACTATTTAGATCTGCTATTTTGCTGTTTTATTCTGCACTATATGCTGCCCAGCATGTGACACATGATCCCGACAGAGGGGGAGGGGTAAAGCAGGGAGCATTGGAGATGTGATGTGTGACGTCCTGTACTACAGGGAGGGTGAGAGGGGAGATGTGTTCAGCGAACAGGGCGTCACACAAACAGGAGATAAACATCAATTTTTAAAGACCGGAGAACCCCTTTAAGTACATGCTGTTTAGCACACAGAAGATTGCCTAGACTGGATATGATTATAGGAAACCTATTCACATGACAGAACTTTCACGCTCATTCCAATACGTGAAATACAGCTCCAACAGTCTTCAATAGGTAACTGCCCCCGTTATTCATATGGGGCAGAATTTTCAGCAAACCCCCTCGCTGAAAGAAAAGTGACATTCCACTTCTTGATGCAGGTAACCACAGGCAGATTAGCCCCATTATTTTTTATTGATTTTTTTAATGATTTTTTTTCTCAAAGGACAATAAAAAAGGAGAAAAAAAATACAAAAAGAGACAAAGACCACGGCTTATCTTTTATCTGGAGTAAAGATTCAGTAGGCTTGGATTATAAGGTGACTTTTGTGACATAATAAGGCTGAGATTTGATCGCATGACAGATGCAATTGACGGAAACAAGCAACTCCAAAAAAATAGGGAACACTATGGGACAAAGTTGCACAAAAATGTAATGTGAGAAAATGCGCATTGTAGCCCTAGTCTAGGAGACAACTACAAATGATAACATTGTTGCACCAATGTAATATATCATGTATTTATTAATAATATTAACACTCAATTAGCAAAATGGAGGCTCTGATCTGTAACATCAGGTTTCTGCAATATTCTATCTAAAAGATCCCAAGCCACCAGTGGTGACCAGATCCTATAGCTATGGTTATTAAAGGGTTATTCCCATCTCAGACATTTGTGACACATCTACAGGATATGCCATCAATTTCTGATAAGACGTGGGTCCCACCTCTGGGACCCATACCTATGCCAACAACGGTGGTCCCCTGACCCTGCTACCGCATCCAGGCAGAGAATAAACGGGGAGATGGCCGCCCTCTCCATTCATTTCTATGGGAGGTACAGAAACAGCCGAGTTACGGAACCCCCGTTCTGGACATAGGTGCGTGTCCCAGAGGTGCGACCAACATCGATGAGACATTTTTGTCATACCCTGTGGCACAAACAAAGTAATTCTAATAATAACTCTCTATAATAAAAAAGGTTTCTTTTAAAAGAGTATTTACACTTCAGAAGTCTTTGATTTATATTTTTCAATCAAGTTGTTGAATATCCTTTGCAGGAGTTTCTCAGTTATATTTATTTCAGCAAATCTGGTTCTCACCGTGGTCGTCACCCAGCTTTCCCAGACCCGTGAACGACAAGCTGCCTACTTGTGCAGAGATAAGTGACCTGCTCTCTATCTGCATTACTAGACACATTGGGAGTGTGGGAAAGCCGGGTGACAATCTTTATACTTCTTGCACTGGTAACCATGGTCACTTTTCAATACACTGGGGGTGAAATAGTTATAACTAAGCAATGGAAGAATACAACTTCATTCAACATGATAGAAGACTCAAGCATTTCTATTCATTCAGTCGGAAATACATTAATATAATCTGAAAAGTGCCTCCATGTTAAAAGACTTTTCCTAAGGCCCATGAAGGTATACAGACACAATCTAATACATTTATGGCTTCCACATTTTTACTAAAACGGCCCCCTCCTCTTGCTGCTATGGACACATGCCGCTGACGCTCCTTTCCTCTCCTTTCAGAGCTGCTTTGTGTATGACAGGACTAGGCGCTTCTTGTTCTGCGGCCTGAATCAGCTCAGCTGCTCGGCCCTAATGAGGGCGGAGCCAGCCAGTGTGGCGATCAGCATGCTGAGGATGAGAGGGGCGATGTGGGCATGCTCAGTGGTAAGCTGCGTCGTCTGGCTCCATACCCCTACACACACCAGCGGTCACGAATCTTTGCTGTCAGGAATGATGCTGGCTTGTTAGCTGATCAATATCACAAAGATCCAATAAGAGGAGCCGTCTGACTGTTATTTCTGTATAAACACCTGAATGATGCTCCACTATATGCCCCAAACACTATGACGCAGCAAGTAAACATTATAATGTATAATGCAATGTATATACCAAGAACTAAAATAGCTATTATAAAACCCCAAACTAATCTAGAGCAGGAACATTTTCTATACGACTTGTAATACAGTTATCTGCAGACATGAACATACTCATTGCTAGTGTATGCCTTAGACCTCTTTTAGAGGGGGCTATTGTACCGTGATTAAAAGCCCATATTCAGGATGTAACATCCGGACCAGCTACTAAACCAAGCTTACAGCACCATAAATTTGTACAATGGTGCTTCAATGGACCCCAGGGTGTCTACTCATATACCGGATATAGGACCTGATTTTGCTTTCTGCCTTGTATGGCACAATCAGCTTTGATCACGGAATACATGGGGTTAAATGGCAGAGATCTCACCTGTAAGGCTGACTTCACACGGGGCGAATACGCTGCATAAAAGCATGCAGCGTATCCGCCCTGTGCGCCGAGGGAATTACAGGCGAAAAACCGCACCAAACTGTCCGCTGCGGAAAACTGCAGCACTTAGCCGGCCTGCTAGCATGCCGGCCCCCTGGGATGACGTTTCATCCCAGGAGACCGCTACAGCCTGTGATTGGCTCCAGCGGTCACATGGGATGAAACGTTATCCCAGGAGGCCGGTCTGGAGGAAGAAACATAGACTCCTGGGTAAGTATAAGATTTTTTTTTTTCTGAGTTGCGTTTTTTTTTTTGTGGCGGATTTGCTGCAAACCCACTGCAAAAAGCACAACAACTGCTATTTGTTGCGGGTTTTATCTCCCCATTGAATTAAATGGGGAAAACTCACAACAAATAAGCAGCGTTTACGCAAATACAATTGACATGCTGCGGACCGCTCCGCAGGTCAATTTCTGAGCGTTTTTCCTGCTCAGTATTTCCGCAGCCGGGCAGTCACACATTTCCCCTTCTCCGCAACAGACTATGCATGCTGGGGTATGCAAATTCCACACCACATCCTAGTTTCTGCACCCTTTTATTTCCCGCAATGTCTGCACTAAGTTACCTAAAATGCTATAGAAACCAAAGGAAAAAAGTCTGCTGCGGATTTCCACTACAGCCTGTCTGCAACGGAATTGCGAAGCAACCCCACCATGTCTGAACATGCAATAATGATTATATATTTCAGCAGCAGCTGCCTCCTTGTTGATGGTTTCCAGGTTGCCACAAATGACAAAAAAAGACAGTGAACATATATAGCAGAAATGCTTCATTTTACATATGCGGACTACACAGAAAGTGTTAATCAAACGTGGAGCTTCACTTTAAATTATATTTTTATTTCCTTTATATTATTCCAATATTTTTTCATTTTTGGAGGAGTTTATATGTAACTTTGTATTTCTGAAATACTGATCATTGATAATGATTTATATAATGTAGTGACACATTTGAATAGTGATGCCTTCTTATAATTTAGAATCTCCAGTATCATGAAATGATGTGTCATGGAAGAAATCAGCAGCGATATATCTATTAAATGTGATCGTATATGGGAATCTCTACGTCCTGCGTTTATTCTGTATCTGCAAAACATTGAGTTCTCTCCGGTGAAGGGAATTCTGGGAAATCACACATTATAATGTTACTCCGATGATTCAAGGAAAAAAATAACTTGGCCATCTACAAACACTTGTAACATGTTTTAAACTGTGATATTTTTCTATTACGCCTTATAAGCAGATTGTGACAGTCTGCAGCGGAGCCAGGCGCTGCATCCAAATGTTTATGTAACCGACACATTTGAGAATTACTGTCCGCCAGAAGCTATTATGTCATCCATTTCTGCTGCTCTAAGTAAAGGGTATTTTAAAAACAGTCCAGCTCAATCTCCATCAGAAAATCAAATACTTAGCACTAGTCATTTCATCTGAATAACCCCTTTGTATATGCCCTATGAGGGTATATGGACGTCATATTGGGGGTTAAGCCATTCAGGACCCAACTCCATGAGCCAGAGTGGAGAGCCGCTAACAAGTGGAAGCGATCTGGCCACTACATTTCCCCTATAGAGGCCACAGCACGGGAAATAAACAGGTGGTGGCAACTTCTAAAAGTAGTGAAATCGCAATAACAGCCGCATGAGAAGGCTCCTGCACATGGCCATATTACGGCTCTTTGTTGTATGGATTTGCAATACGGTACCCAGAGAAACGGGCGTGCGTATATTTTCATACATGATAGGTGAGGAAAAAAACCTCTGGCAAGCACACAGAATGCCTATGGGTCTGTAATACAGAACCGGAGAGACTCTGTGTGCTGTGATACAGCGTCAGTACATTTGGCTTTGCCATGTGTATGGGCTTTAAAGGAAAGCTCTATAACATTTTTCTTTTTTAATATAAGTTCAAACATGGGCGACACAAAAAGTTGCAAAATACTGGAGCCAAATCATCAGCGCTCGGACTAAACTTATTTTTGTAGTAGCCAAGTGGAGCAACACCCCAGAGCCACTGTTTTACATATTATATTAGGAAATTGTATTATCATCAAATCCCTAAAATGCCAATAGAAGATGCCAATAATAAAGGGCAGCAAAAGGAAAGTCGAATAATTCCCGGCACTTTCCTGCATGTGCCATCAGCAGATTGTGCACAGAGTGAGCCGAGCAGTTATTGCAATGACTCAGAGTCATCAAACGTCATCGAGATAAATCATAACAATGAAATAAAAAATATAGTAAAAGTTCGGCTGGCAGGACATCAATCCAGAGGAATCACACAGTTCACAGGAAACACATGCTGTAAAGCTATGATGATGTGCTCCAAGGACACAGAGCCACAAAACCGGTGAAGGAAAATATCTGTTGTGCATGTCAGGTAATATGTGTGTGTGACCACTGGCATATGACTTTATCAGAGAATAAATAAATAGAATTTAGGTGCCAGATTAGCAAATATTCTGGATTTTCAGATGGCTTTAAAAAACGTAGAGAATGCTCAGGAAGAAAATCCAAAATAAAACACAAAATCTCCTATAATAGCTTTTAATTTAGAGGAATTATTTTCTAATTGGATCTTTCTGCTCAGTCTTCTGCTTTTATCTTGTGAAATTTTCACCTAATATTGCAGCTTTGTGCTGACAGCAAGTGCTAGATTATCAGACTTTCTGGATTATTGGATTCAAAGAATATCACTGTACTTTAATGGGGTTGTCCGATTTCAGCAAATTAATGTTATTTTTTTTATAATTAAAAATTATACCATTTTCTAATATTTTTTCTGTATTAATTCCTTACAGTTTTCAAGATCTCTGCTTGTCGTTATTCAGTAGGAACATTCATTATTTACATTCAGTGGATACAATTCTGTCCATGGTCATGTGATGGACACACAGGTGCACGGCTCGTTACAGTTACAGTATGTGTTTCAGAGTTGTGTCTTCTAACGATCCCAGCACCTGTGTGTCCATCACATGACCATGGACAGAACGTTATCCACTGGATGTAAATAATGAATGTTCCTACTGAATAACAACAAGCAGAGATCTTGAAAACTGTGAGGAATTAATACATAAAGTATTTGGAAAACTGTATAACTGTTAAAGGGGTTGTCCGAGATACCAACATTTTTTCAAAAACTGTGTCATACATTACCCCTTATACAGACAACCTAAATAAAGCATTATTTTTAAAAAAAATTCTACTTAGCACATTTCTTCTTTGAATTTAGCACAGTTTATTTACATGCAGTTCAGCTCTGGTTTGTTGATATTTCCTTGTTATGAAACTTTTTTCCCGTGCACGCTCATTGCAGGCTGCAATGAGCGTGCACGTACCTTCCAAGAGTTCACGTGAGCTGTCCTTGCTCCTCCCCGCTGACCTCCTTCACTGGACTTGTCTCCTTGCTGACATTCTTGAAGGATGATGAGCAAATGTTCTCCCCCCCCCCCCCCCCCCCCCCCATTATGTTTTTCACATTTATGTTTTCTTTCTCTTTTCAGGTCTATAAACCTCTTCGTGTCCCCCTCACCCTCGCCCACCCTCTTCTATCTCATGTCTCTCTCCACTAAGGCTATGTTCACACTGAGTTTTTTTGCAAGAGGAATATCTGCCTCAAAATTCCGTCTTGAAGTTTGCGGCAGATTTACCTCTCCCTGCACATTGATTTTTGCGTCGTTTTTCCCGGCGTTTTTTGTGCGCTGTTTGCGTATTTGTTTGCCGCTTTGTTCGGAGCGTTTTTCGCTTCGTTTATCTTGGCGTTTTTTGCTTGTTTGTTTGCGTCTTTTTTTGCGATGTTTTTTGCTGTGTTTTCCATTGCGTTTATCGTAGCCTTTTTCACGTCGTTTATCATTTCTTTTTTTGCGTCGTTGTTTGCGCCTATTTTTGCTGCGTTTTTCGTTGCGTCTTTCGTGGCGTTTTCCCAGTTGATTTTCGCTGCGTTCTTTGCCTCTGTTTGCGGCGTTTCTCGCGTCTTTTTCCGCAATATTTTTCGCAGCTTTTTCCGTGGCGTTTATCGTAGCCTTTTTTGCATCGTTTTTCGCGTCTTTTTTTTGCGTTTTTTTTTCTGCGTTTTTCATTGCGTCTTTCGTGTCGTTTTCCCTGTGGTTTTTCGTGCCGTTCTTTGCCTCTTTGTTTGGGGCTTTTTTCGCGGCTTTATTTGTGATGTTTTTCGCTGCATTTATCGTAGCCTTTTCGGTGTTTTTTTTTTGCGTCTGTTTTTTGCGGCATTGTTTGTGGCTTTTTTTGCTGCGTTTTTTGCTGCGTTTTTTGCGTCGTTTTCCGTGGCGTTTTTCGCCCGCGGCAATTGAGCGCCGCAGGCATAAAACAACGCGAAATACGCTTTCTCTGCCTCCCATTGAAGTCAATGGGAGGTCAGAGGCGTAAACGCCCGAAGATGGAGCATGTTGCTTCTTTTTCCCGCAAGGCAGTTTTAATGCTCGATTTTAATGCTTGTTACAACAAATTGCAGCATAAATCACGCACCAAACACGCTTGTTTGGTGCATGGTTTTCACGGATGCATCTACTTGAGTGTAGGTGCATGATAACGCACCAATAGAGGACATGCAGTATGTTTCACGCAGCGGACTCTCGCTGCGTGAAAACGGCCCCATTGAAATAAATGGGTCGCGTGTGCTGTGCGGGGTTTCGACGTGGTGTGAATGGGGCCTTATGCGCGTGTGTCAAGTCTGTGTGCTGTGCTTTGAAAAAACGCACAACACACGCAACCCATTTATTTCAATGGGGCCGTTGACACGTGTGACTTTGCACGCAGCGAGAGTCCGCTGCGTGAAACATACTGCATGTCCTCTATTGGTGCGTTATCATGCACCTACACTCACATTGAAGTCAATGGATGCGTGAAAACCACAAAAAGCACACACGTGTTTGGTGCGTGATTTACACAGCAATTTGTTGTAAAAAAGAAGAAAAAAATGGGCTGGCTTTGTGAGTGCGTGAATAACACATGACAATCGAAAAGCACACTGATGCATAAGGGCGGATTTAAACGAGCGTGTGCGTTTTGCGCACACAAATACGGTGGCGTTTTGCGTGCGCAAAATGCACTTGACAGCTCCGTGTTATGTTCATACGGATGCGCGGCTGCGGTTTTCGCGCAGCCGCCATCATTATGACACTCTGGATGTTTGTAGCACGTGGTGCTTTTCTGTTTACTTTCATTATTTTACTGCTGTTGCGCGAATCACGCGCGTCCCACGGAAGTGCTTCCATGGGGTGCGCCTGATTTTCACGCACCTATTGACTTCAATGGGTGCGTGATGCTTGAAAAACGCAGAAATATAGAACATGTCGCGAGTTTACGCAGCGGACTCACGCTGCGTAAAATTCACGGACTGTGTGCACTGCCCCATAGACTTGCATAGGTCTGTGCGACCCGCGTGAATACCACGCGGGTTGCACGGACGTATAGCACGTTCGTGTTAATCCGCCCTAACGCAAACACACGGATGGGATTGACGCAAGTTTTTCACACGCTAGTGTGCATGAAGCCTTACTAATGGACGCTGTTAGACAGTGACCATTAATAATGCACTAATAATAAATTTTTAAATAAATGAGAAGGACATAGAAAAAATATTGTAATAAAATAACACACACAACACTGGTTAACAATTTTATTAAACATAAAAAAGGTGTCATTGAAGTAGTCCTTGAACTTGATGTAGTACCAAGGACCCAACCTGTAAAAAACACCTAATAACTAAGAAAAAAAAAAAAAGAGGGATGCTTAGATACACTGCTCATGTGTGATACTGTTAGACCATGTATCTAAGCCTACCACAAGGTAGCCTTAGTAACATTACCCAAGCAGACAGTGTCACACATGAGCAGTGTATCTAAGAATACCACATGTTAGGCTTAGATACAGGGCCCCAAAACACTAATCTTAGGGTATGTTCACACGGCAGCGTCCGTAACGGCCGAAATTACGGGGCTGTTTTCAGGAGAAAACAGCCCTGTCGTTTCAGCCGTAACGGCATGTGCAGGCGCTTGAACGCCGCGTCCATTACGGACGTAACTGTAGCTGGTTTTCCATGTAGTCCATGGAAAACGGCTCCATTTACGTCTGAAGAAGTGACATGACACTTCTTTGGCGCGGGCGTCTATTTACGCGCCGTCTTTTGACAGCGGCGCGTAAATATACGCCTCGTGTGAACAGACAAACATCAGCCCATTGCTTTCAATGGGCAGATGTTTGCCAACGATTTCAAGCCGTAATTTCGGACGTAATTCGGGGGTTAATACGCCCGAATTACGTCCGTAAATAGGCCGTGTGAACATACCCTTATACAGGAATAAAAAGAATGTCATCTGGGGTCCTGTATCTAAGCCTACATTGTGTTAGGCTTAGATACAGGCTCCATGTGTGACACTGTTTGTTAGACCCTGTATCTAAGCCTAACAATGTAGGCTTAGATACAGGACCCCAGAAGATCTTATCTAGTTCAGGACCAGACACCGTTTAGCCATTTTTAGCACGTGTTAGTTAAATGGCTATAACTTTTTTATTTGTTGGGCTAACGACGTTATTTTTGCGACCTTTTTTAAGTAGATAATGTAGGTTAATTTTTTTATCGTTTTTATACACACCTTTTTTGCCATTTTAGAATTTTCATTCATAAAGTTTGAAAATAGTAAAAAAATAAGCTTTTTTACGTTTCAGCTATTTTTTTTTTGGTAATAACATAGTTTTACCCTAAAATAGACCTTTTATTTGTGATCGTCATTGTCTACCGTAAATTTCTATATATTACATGTCTATATTAGGGTAATTGGGTCAGCGCTAGCGTTACAACAATGATTGACAGGGGGAACGGTATTTTTTTGGGGGTGGGTATTTTATGTGTATTTATTATTTAATTTTTTTTTGTACTTTACTATTTTTTTATTATTATTGTCTGTCCCTCAAAGGTCAAAAAAGACCTTTGGGGAACATTATATTTTTTTTTACACCATCTTTTCCACTGTAACTGGAGCTGCACAGCAGCCCCAGTTACAGGGGAAATCAGCCCTCTCATAGTGACGATTGTCACTAATAGGGCTGTGCTGGGTCTAGTAAGACCCAGCAACAGTCTGCCACTAACGGTACCCGGTGATCATGTGACCAGTCACATGATCACCGGGAGGAATAGAGACAGCGCCGCTGCTGCTGTCTCTATTCCTATACACAGCGTTCATTGAACGCTGTGTAAGAAGACATCGGAGAAGACAGAAGCAGCGAAAGCTGCTTCTATCCTCTCCTCAGGGTCCCCGGCAGTCACTGACAGCCGGAGACCCGACATTCCCGCAGGTGCCGTCCCTCTTCACTTTTTTCACTGTGAACACGCATAGGCGCGCTCACAGTGAAAAAAAGCTGCATAGGCTGGGCGGGCACCAGCAGAAACGACACGTCTCCAGTGACGTGTCGTGTCCCATCCGAGGTCTCGCTGGGGCGAGACCATGTGATCGGGACACGACACGACAGTGGAGGAGGAAGAAAACGTGACGTCAGAAGACAGGTGATCGGAAGAAAAGAGCTGCCAGAACGGAGAACAGAAGCAAGATTGCACAGGTAAGTATATTAGGGAATATTTAATGTGTGTATTGTGTGTTTAACTTTTAAATAAAAATTTATCTCGGACAACCCCTTTAATTATATATAAAAAAAATAACATTAATTTGCTGAAACTGGACAACCCTTTAATATTCCAAGTCACAGAGGGAAAAAAAAGTTTCTGCTGCTGTTTGTTTAACTTTTACAGATAGAATCTGATTGGTTTCTATGGGAAAGTCCCCGCACGGACTTACTGAATACGGTCCCGAGTCCACTAAGACGAGAACCGCTATCCCAGGCATGGACCTGGCCTAAACCCAGGAGGCTTTGTGGATGTAAGTCCGGTCAAAGGTGAAGCCGGGACCTGGATTTTTAGAATATCCCGTCCGACGGGCCGTTCCATCGAGGGGAGACGAGTCATACAGGACAGGAGGTGAGGCTGCAGCTCCGTTGCACTACAGCTATGTCCTTGAGGTCTTTTGGTGTCAGCAGTGGGACAGAAAACGGTTGAGGCCTAACTAGCACTTGAAGCCGGGAGCTCGATTTTCATGCCTTCCCCAGCATTCAGCTCAGATTGCCAGTTGGCAGTTGTAATACTATAGACTGTAACACGCATACTTACTTGGAAGCGTAGAGCCCACCACAGGGTATTAGTGCTGTTGCTGAGAATACACATGACTCTGCTACATCTATTGTGTGTCCTGAAGATACTGCGCTAGGACATTACATGCACAATGGAGTAACCTTTATTATGTAACTTTAAACAGACAGTCAGTGGAAAAGCAACCTGTCAAAATCCCATATGGTCAAAATAAGCAATTAACAGGGAGAGAGCTCAAGTTCCAGTGGGAATACTAACTCTAATTTATCACAATTTGATTTGAACAAATTCTGGCCGAAGCAATCCTTAGTAGATACAAATATGCCGCTTACAATGCAGAAATACAACCAAGCCTCGGCATCTCAGGACATGGTAGAGGAGGAAGTAGAGGAACATAGACACAGCCCTCACCTTCCTGTGTCGAGATCGTTCATTTCGCAGGCGTTATCGAAAGCCCTTCATCCGGTTTTGGATGAACTTGCCGACATCAAACGAGAAATGCGCCAAATTGGCAACAGAATGGAGTCCCTTGAGAATACTCAATCTGACATTATCACCTATACCAGAGCTGCCTCTGAAAATATATTGCATCGTCATCAGCATATGAATCGACTATATGACTATGTAGAAGATCAGGACAATAGAGGAAGACAAAATAATATCAGGCTCACAGGAGTTCTAGAATCTGTTGCTGCAGAAGCCTCGGTCAAAGTGGTGAATGAGATTTGCCAAAATTTGTTAGGTTCTTTATATACTGGTCCTCTGATAATTGAATGTGCCCACAGAGCATTACGGCCGGTCCCAAAGCCTTCTGAGCCGCCAAGAGATATTATATGCAGGTTTTTGAATTTTCAACAGAAGGAACAGATAATGAAAAAAGCTACAGAAACTGATGTTATTAAATATGAAGGAGCGACAATTACCTTATTACAGGACTTAGCTCCTGCCACTCTCAACAAACGCAAAATGTTAAGGCCATTGACAGACTATCTAAGGAGCAAAAGAATCCCTTTTCGTTGGCTTTCCCAGTTTGGAATTCTTATTTCGTCGGTAGGCCACAAGTTAGTGGTCAGAACTCCTCCTGACCTTGTCCAGGTGTATGTATCATTCGCTCAACATTCCTGACCTACACATCGCTAACTGGGCAGCGATGAGGGATGTGCCTTCCTTACCAGAGATAGTACCTCATACTCCGTGGGAACTGGCGGGTACTAGCAAGATCCAGAGGAAGAAAAAGCCTGGCAAGATGACTCAGAGGAGACTACTTTCTGAAGACTGAGCGTGGAATATTAACTTATTTGATATTGTCTAATATGGTGGGTCTTTTCTCATAGCCGCTGAGGTTAGCACTGTTCATGGTTACTTGAGATTACTTCATACTTTCACTTTTGACATTTGTAGACTTCAAACTTAAATGTTAGTCTCTCTGAGATGAATGATATTGAGTTCAACTTCATTGCTCTGTGATGAAAATGTACCTCTTACTAAGTGTCTATATGTGTACTGATATTATCTATTTTAGAGTACGGTTTTCTCATCTTTAGCTAAGTGATTATTCTCTATAACCACTAGGTTATTATACTATTACCAATTACATATGCAGATCGTCGTCAACATAACGTTAACCTTCTATTTCTTACGTATGCGTTCTTGTTATAATTGTCTACTCTCCCCCTGATACCCTATACAACCGGTGGGATGATATTTTCATTTAAACTAACCTGTTTTACTAAATCTTAGGATCTGCTCAGGAGGTGCATACTGTTGAGGTGTTGACTGCTTACGGTTGCTCTGGAGAGTACATTGTTTACCTAGACATCTCATGGTTTACAAAGCCTGAGGGTTTCTTTCTAGATACCAGACCTTGTCATTTAGGTCTTAGTTGTCATGCAGTTTTGAACCTGTGATTTAGTATTTCTGCCCTTCAGTTGTACTTCTACAGGTCTGTCATGTTCTGTTTTAAGTTACTTTCCCCTCGAATGCTGCGGTCAGTTTTGATCGCAGCATTCAGGGGAATAGCAGTGGAGATGAGAGGTTTCTCTCATCCCTGCCATTAGAGAGGGGCTGCGACTGTGTAATACGGTCATTGCCCCGCTCCTGACAATAAGTGTGCGAGCGCGGTCACTATAAGGCTGCTCTGCCCTAATTAGCAGCAGCGCCGGCACTGAGGACAGAACATGGGGGTGTTTTGCAGTGCGCCCACCATGTTCTGTCTTCAGTGCCGCCGCTCATTAGTGCAGCGCTGGTCGCATCACCTCATGCTGACCGCGCGTGCACACTTGTCGGGACTCAGGAGCGGGGCAGTGACTGTATTTCACAGCAGCAGCAGCCCCGCTCTCATACATTGATGTGTTACATTGCTAAGCTGTGCGGTGGCACCGCTTATTTTTGAAATATATGAAATAATGGTATCGAACCGTTTGAGGGTGCACGGCATCGAAACAGCATCGAAGTTTTGATGCATTGTGCATCCCTAATTCAGACTGAGACACACTTTTGAGTATCTCTAAATCACTCATACCAATAATTTATCTTGTCTCCAATTCTTATTGTGACTTACAATCTGAGAGGTTTCAAATATCCTGCTGAAGGAGGCCAAATTCTGTATCGCTTCCAAGAAAGAAAAAGTACAGATATGTTTTTTACAAGAAACTAATTTCAAGCATAACCATGTCCCGAATTTATCATATTCTCACTATGCAACATGGATACATAGCACTTCCCATTCTGCTGCTCAAATAGGAGTTAGTATAGGGATCCATAAACACCTAATTATTTCCATAATTGATTCCGACTCAGATGCGGAAGGCAGATACGTGTTTTTAAAAGCTAAAATTGACAACAAAATATATTCATTTGGTAACTTCTATGCTCCTAACAATTTGCAAACAGATTTGCTGTTAAAAACTCTTGCTAGATTCAATTACTTTCAGGAGCGAATAGTAGTTGTGTCCGGAGATTTTAATGTATCACTTGAGCCGGCTTTGGTTCCTTCTACTGGCCAGTCGGCAGTGTCTTAGCATGTGTTAAAAAATCACTACATAAAATGTCCTTTTTGGAGACTTGGCGTTTCTTTCACCCTAACAAAAGAGATTATATTCATTACTCAGCACCACACGGTTCATATCACTGTCTAGATTATATATTTTATGCATCCCAGTATATAAAAAATTGCACAGAAGCCACTATAGGATCACTGATACATTCTGATCATTCTCCGGTCTTCCTCACTTTTGAAACTCTATCTATGAAATGCTACCTATTCGGAAAACGTTCTTTTGGCGACTAAACGAGACACTGCTTGACTCTCTCTATAAAAGATAGAATTAAAAGTAAATTAATTGAATTTTTCAAACTCAACATGACCCTTAATATTTCCCCACATGTCCTCTGGGAATCTCATAAGGCCGTCATTAGAGGAGAACTTATTGCCTCGGCCGCTTATGCAAATAAGGTTAGACATAAGGAAACAAAAGAATTAACAGACATTAAAAAAAATACCTCTGTGATACCCATTTAGCTCAATTAATGGTACTAACAGAAGAAGTCCAAAATCTGCTCAACAAAATTTTTTGCTCATGGTAATAAACCTACCAAATTTATGATGGCCAAAATTAAACAAAGACAGCTTAAAGATAGGATTCAATTTATCAAATCTGTTACCAATGTAGATTATGTTGAGTCGGAGCAAATAGCAGAATTGTTTTGGACTTATTATTCGGAATTGTACAATATCAACAAAAATGATACTATAGACTCCAAAAACAAAAAGTCATCGGCCACCGATTCTTTCCTAGCTGACATTGAGCTCCTAGTTATATCACAGACGTATGCCTCCCAATTATGTGATCCCATTACACTAGAAGAACTTTGAAATCCACGCCTAAAGGGAAGGCCCCTGGCCCTGACGGCCTGCCTCTTTACTATTATTCTAGGTTTGCTGATGTTTTGGCACCTCATATGTTGCACTCTTTTAATTTGGCATTAGATGGATCTCCCTTTACTTCTCAAACTTTAGAAGCACACATAGCGCTTATACACAAACCTGGTAAGGACCCGTCTAGTTGTGCGAATTGCAAATTTTCAGCCTATCTCCTTATTAAATATAGACTTAACGTTATATGCTAAAATTCTAGCATTCCGACTAAAATTAACCCCTGCTCAAATTATTCACCCTGATCAGACAGGTTTTGTTTCAGGAAGAGAAGGGAAAGATAATACTTATAAGATACTTAATTCTATTGCTTATGCTAAGAAATGTAATTCCCCATTGGTATTACTTGGTACAGACGGTGTTCGATAGAGTCGTCTGGCCTTTTTTAGTTAAAGTATTGCAGAAATTCCACTTCCATAGCTTTTTTTAACCAAAATCGTAAGATATGCTCAAATTACATTTGGCATGGCTCCAGACATAGAATCTCATATAAAATACTGCAATTGCCAGTTGAAAAGGGAAGAATTGGATTTCCCTCATTATCCAAATATTATAAAGCCGTCCATCCTTGGTCGGATGGTAGATTGGTTCCGTAAACCACCACATAAAATTTGGGTTGACATAGAAGAACACTTAGTGCAGAGGTCTTTACGCCAACTACTTTTAGAAGATGATGTGAAGCACTCCTCGAATCTAGGTATTGGTTATCTGCCACAGACAACAATGTCAATATGGAAGGACTCTCAGATAAGGTCCTTATGTTTGACTCATCCCTCCCCACTTACTCAAATACGTGACTGTATACAGCTTCTCATCCAGGTTATCATATTCTACCTCCCTCTGTTAGGACCCTAGTGGTCTGAAACGCGTAAGCGTGGTCCCGGGATTTTTGTTTTATCTCTGTTTTTAAAAATGACCTAATAAAAATTGGAAGTTTTAAATATTCGAGTGCTGGATCTGCCTTTTCTACACACCATTTTTGTTATAACACTCCCTCTCCCTTGGCTTTATTGGATCAAGATGCTACTGCCAGCTACTGGAATATTCAGACCTCTATCGTGGTTCGAAGAAATTTTATTGCAATCCAGAACACCTAAAAAAAAAACTATTATCACATCTTAGTAAATGTATGGTTAGGTTGGAGGGAGGTGATGTGCCTTATTTTATGAGAGAGTGGGAAAGGGACCTAAATACCTCATTCTCCACAGCAGATATTATGAAGATATTTAAAGTTCCTAAATTCACATCCAGATGTATTAAAATTCAAGAAAAATAATATCTAGATGGTATCTCACTCCCGTTAGATTAAAACGAATGTATAGCACTTCACAAATTTATGCTGGAGATGCGGAAAAGGTGTTGGCTCCTTGTTACACATTTGGGGGGAGCGCCCATATCTCTTGCCTTTCTGGCAGCGGATCTTTCACCACATATATGCCAGACAAGTTTGCCAGTTTTTCCAAAGGTGGCCCTTCTTGCCCAAGTGCCTGCTGATGTTCCCAAGAAATCGCTTAAGTTGATACTTATTTTGCTAGCAGCAGCACGTTTTCTGATACCAATCAAGTGGAAGTCCATAGAGTCTCCCTCAGTAATGCATTGGTTACAAAAAGTGGATCAGATAGCTAGATTGGAAGAACTCTCACACTGGCAACTCAGAACGCATAACTCTTTTACCCGGATTTGGAGGAGCGGGCAAGATAACATACAGCAGGTATATAATCTAACTGCAGTGGTAGATGGATAAGTTATTCACTCCTGTGCTGTTCATTCTTATTAGAACACACTTATTTGTACATGAATACATAGAGAATTGTTCCACATTATAATTCCTCTTCCTCAGCCACCCCCTCCCCTCGCCCCCGTCCTAGTTCTGTGGTTCTTCGTTGGTGATGTAGATCTCCTCCCTATCTGTTTATTTTCTGTCAACAGTATTTGGGAAATTTACGTAGTGAAGCAACTTCGTACAGTATATGACTGTGTGATCTTCACTTAGAGTTGAAAGCTGTTAATTACTGTATTATATGCATATAATGCCGGGACACTAGGTCATATATCTTTGATCTCTATGTTTTGAATTGTTCGTTTATGTAACAAAATATATGCTTTGTCATTAACGCTACGTTCAGTTGTATACTGTACATTGTTTATTGTTCTGAAAACTAATAAAAAGATTTTTAAAAGAAAAAGAATATCAGCAAAAAGTTAATATATTTCAGTAATTCAACTCAAAAAGTGAAACTCCTATATTCTATAGATTTATTACACACAGAGTGCTCTATCTCCAGCATTTTTTTTCTTTTAAAGTTGATAATTATGGTAACAGTTAATGAAAACCCCAAATTTAGTGTCTAAGAAACTTAGAATATTATATAAGCACAATTTAAAAAGTATGTCCAGTATATGCCCCTCAATACTTGGTCGGGGCTCCTTTTGCATGAATTACTGCATCAATAGTAGCATGGAGGCGATCAGCCTGTGGCACTGCTGAGGTGTTATCAATGCGGCGTGGCATGGAGGCGATCAGCCTGTGGCACTGCTGAGGTGTTATCAATGCGGCGTGGCATGGAGGCGATCAGCCTGTGGCACTGCTGAGGTGTTATCAATGCGGCGTGGCATGGAGGCGATCAGCCTGTGGCACTGCTGAGGTGTTATCAATGCGGCGTGGCATGGAGGCGATCAGCCTGTGACACTGCTGAGGTGTTATCAATGTGGCGTGGCATGGAGGCGATCAGCCTGTGGCACTGCTGAGATGTTATAAATGTGGCGTGGCATGGAGGCGATCAGCCTGTGGCACTGCTGAGGTGTTATCAATGCGGCCTGTGGCACTGCTGAGGTGTTATCAATGTGGCGTGGCATGGAGGCAAACAGCCTGTGGCACTACTGAGGTGTTATCAATGCGGCGTGGCATGGAGGCGATCAGCCTGTGGCACTGCTGAGATGTTATCAATGCGGCGTGGCATGGAGGCGATCAGCCTGTGGCACTGTTGAGGTGTTATCAATGCGGCGTGGCATGGAGGCGATCAGCCTGTGGCAGTGCTGAGGTGTTATCAATGCGGCGTGGCATGGAGGCGATCAGCCTGTGGCACTGCTGAGGTGTTATCAATGCGGCGTGGCATGGAGGCGATCAGCCTGTGGCGCTGCTGAGGTGTTATCAATGCGGCGTGGCATGGAGGCGATCAGCCTGTGACACTGCTGAGGTGTTATCAATGCGGCGTGGCATGGAGGCGATCAGCCTGTGGCACTGCTGAGATGTTATCAATGTGGCGTGGCATGGAGGCGATCAGCCTGTGGCATTGCTGAGGTGTTATCAATGCGGTGTGGCATGGAGGCAATCAGCCTGTGGCACTGCTGAGGTGTTATCAATGTGGCGTGGCATGGAGGCAATCAGCCTGTGGCACTGCTGAGGTGTTATCAATGCGGTGTGGCATGGAGGCAATCAGCCTGTGGCACTGCTGAGGTGTTATCAATGCGGCATGGCATGGAGGCGATCAGCCTGTGACACTGCTGAGGTGTTATCAATGCGGCGTGGCATGGAGGCGATCAGCCTGTGGCACTGCTGAGGTGTTATCAATGCGGCGTGGCATGGAGGCGATCAGCCTGTGGCACTGCTGAGGTGTTATCAATGCGGCGTGGCATGGAGGCGATCAGCCTGTGGCACTGCTGAGATGTTATCAATGCGGCGTGGCATGGAGGCGATCAGCCTGTGGCACTGCTGAGGTGTTATCAATGCAGCGTGGCATGGAGGCGATCAGCCTGTGGCACTGCTGAGGTGTTATCAATGCGGCGTGGCATGAAGGCAATCAGCCTGTGGCACTGCTGAGGTGTTATCAATGCGGCGTGGCATGGAGGCGATCAGCCTGTGGCACTGCTGAGGTGTTATGGAAGCCCAGGTTGCTTTGATCGCAGCCTTCAGCTCATCTGCATTGTTGGGTCTGGTGTCTCATCTTCCTCTTGACAATACCCTATAGATTCTCTATAGGGTTTAGGTCAGGTGAGTTTGCTGGCCAATCAAGCTCAGTGATACTGTGTAATGAATCTATAGAATATATGAGTTTCACTTTTTGAATTGAATTACTGAAATAAATTAACTTTTTGATGATATTCTAATTCATTGAGAATGACTAGTATATCCCCTGGAACAAAATAAAGAAGAATCCTATTGAATGGCAGCAAGCAGAGATCTCGAAAACATTGAGGAATTGATACAGAAAGCATATTGAAAAATGTAAAAACTTATCATCATACAAAAAACAACAACATTTATTTGATGAAATTGAAATACCCCTTTAAGAAACTCCAAAACTGCTATATTATTTCGAGGGCGAGAAAATATATACTTACAAATAACTTCAGAAATCAGTAACAACTCTTACCCCAAGGGACTGTCACACACAAATACATCATCTTGTACAGACCTCATATGAACCAGACATTAATACAAATTGACTGCATATCGTTAATTATCGGGGGATGATAATGATTTTCCTACGTCTCCGGCAGAACAGGACACCAATCTGTTTTTGTGATGCTGCAGATGTTCTACGCTATAAAATGGTCACTGTTGACATCTTGCATTGGTAATGTCGCTAAGTAACCCACTTGCAATAACCTATGATGTTACTGTCTGGCATGGCTGGTAAAAGAATGAAAGGTCAATACTGAACTTCTCAACTCGCTGTGGCCCTCAGCTCACAGGAAAATGAACCGATGATATATATGGTATGATGTCCTCTCAATCGTCAAGCAGTTTATAGGGTTTTTTTTCTTCTAGGAGTTGTCCGGTTTAGAATTCTGAGTTTATGGAAAAGGGTCTCCAGTGCAGCAAAGAGCATTGCTTGCTCTGGAGAACCCAGTATGTATGTGCATTAAAGGGGTCCTCCGCTCTGGACAATATCTACTTGCTGGAAGGGTCCCTTGACAATAAACTGATCACAAAGGGTCCCCCTGCTGGGACCCCCAGAGATCAGCTGTAATCTGTGGGTAAACCTGACAGTAAGTTTTCTATTTCAATGCAGCGCCACCACAGGGGAAATATAACATTGCACCTTGCTCATTTAAATCAATGGGTTGTGTGTATGATGCTTCACAGAAAAAGGCTTCCAGGGTGAGAGAAACTCTTTGTAACTGCTCTATACTCTAGCTCATAGATGAAGATCCTGAACAGTGCCCCCCTCCCCTATTTTATATCATAATTCCCTAATAGGATATAGGATAATGCCGTCTACTCATAATTCCCTAATAGGATATAGGATAATGGGTCTTTATTAGACAACCCCTTTAAATAGACAGTCCATTGATTCCAATAGGAACTGTGTAATGCTTAATTTCCCCTGTGGTGGCGCTGCCCGTAGTAGGGGATTAAACACTTGTACTGAGTTCAGCTGATCACTAGAAGTTTCAGCAGCAGGACGCCGTGTGATCAAATTTACGTTGCGGGGACTTTTTTTTTTTTAATAAAAAAAGAGATTGGCAAAAGACATAGTGAACCCTTTAAGTGTTTTTTCAGTTTGCACGTATGGGCACCATTGTCACAATGAAGTAAAATAAAGCACAAAACTTCTGTAAAAACTTATTGTGGCCGATAGACATTTAGGGGTTCCCTTCTTATCTTTAATATACTTTAGATTTGTTTTTTTGCTAAGTGTTATTAATACAATTTAATTGCATTATGATTTAAAGCCTCACCATTGGTTGTAGTCCATGCTAAAAATTGTAAAAATAAACTCAATTTATCTTAAAATTCAACTGCTAAGCCCAGTATAACATTAAAATAAGAACATCTGTCAAAACTGCCTCCCCGGTTACCTCACCAACTAGAGGTAGGGGCACCTCCCAGTTTAAGATGCACTGATTTAAAGAAAATTAAAGGGATACTCCAAAGTTTTCGATTTTAATTTAAACTCCCTAAGGCCAGGATCAAACACACAGTTTTGATGCCGTTTTTGTTGTTTTGGCTCAGTTTTTTTGAGACAAAGCCAATAGTGGGACCAAAAGGAAGGAAAAGACTGATGTATCTAATTTATTTTGTGTCCATTCCTGTGTTTGGCTCTAAAAACTGAAAACCAAGCTTTTACCAAGCCCAAGATTGTGTACAAATGTGTTTGGACTGTTGCCTAGCAACAGGAGCTGCAGTCAGTGGGTGACTATGCTGGATTTCCATGCAATTTAGAGACCAGTGTAGTCACTTGCCAATTTATAGAAGAAATGGGTTATATAAAGGCCAGGGGAGTAATAGACCTGCAGGTGAGACTATCTGCTTTTTCTGGCTTTAGGCCTCATGACACGGCAGAGCTGTAGACACGCCATAGGTCATCCTCCCACAGAATATTTACAGGCGTATTTTAGAGCTTTAAATGCTCGTATTACGCTCCGAAATACACCCGCAAGCGCCTTCTTATTGATTTTTAAGTTGCTGAATTTAAAAATGCCTCGTAAAAATACGCTTTCTAAAAATTAAGTGCCATGTCACTTTTTGAATTGTTTTACTAGCTAATCTTTCCCATTTCCCAATAAGACGCCAAAAATTGCTTTGATAATTAGCTCCAAAAATGGCTGTATTTTAGAGGCTGTTTTTTCTTGAAATATTTCTCAAATTTTCAGCCTAAACATATGCCATGTAAACATGTCCATATGGTGCCCCCATATGGCACCATGTTATGGAGGTATTCTCCCTTAGAAGAATTATTTCTTAGTTAAAATTAAAGGACATCTCCTTTTACCACATAACTATGTATTCATGATACCCCAGAAAATATAGTTGAACGTTTCCGTATTGAAATGTGTATATATATATGAAATGTATACTGTTTTTATGCTTTTAGAGATGTCCCTTGAAGCCTTCTTCCAGTCACTGCTTTTTTGTACTTCCTAGTGGGTGGAGCTTTGGCTAAGGAATGACTGTATGTACCTGCCAAATGAAGCCTGGATCGGGGAAGAAAAGTGACAACCACATTTCAGGTCCAACACTACAAGTCTCACACTATTTTTTCCTATCAAATAAACGAAGTATAGTCTTTCACCTATCGATACTGACAAGGCTGCTCTACCTGCTGAGAAGACCTGTGTCCCGCACAGGTCGTCACATTTCAATTTGAGATGGAACACGGCTGTAAAATTGACCACGTAATAGAGAATGTTATAGTAGGACGTCTAAAGAAGTCTACAAAACCGCAGCCTCTCCGAAATGAGCAGTGACTGAAGACCAAGACATCTGCATTTCATCATAAACACCATAGCAACAACAATAAAACCGTACAATAATAAAGAATTCTTCTAGCACACTCCATCCAATGCGTGTACGTATGTGCGGCCTTGAGATAGGAACACGGACACTCATTAGAAGCATGGACGCTCGGTGAAGAGTGTGACTGTAATATTAATTTACTGATGTAATAGTGGGTGCGACTTCATGGCAAGTGACCTTCACATCAGAACTAACAAGGGAGCTCCGTCTCTCAACAAATAAAGCTTTCACCACCAGGAACATTGAGGTGACCAAACATCTCAACAGTCAAGGAACAGAACATGTTCTCAGAACACTGGCAGAAATGTTGGCTTATCCGTTATAAATGCACACTGAGCACATAAACAATGTAAATATCAGCAAAGGGGAACATAAAGGCCTCTCAAGAGCGTGGAACATTTCTGAGGAAAAAATATATCTATATAGGCAGCAGAGTTTATATTATTTATCCTTTACCTCTTTTGGGTTGCATTATTTGTGTTGAGATAATGTATACAGCCCTATGATATCTGAATGACAAACTCAAAACTGCTACATCTGAATATGTGTATACATATAACATGGTATACATTATCCCAAATACATGACATTTAACCCTATTATTACAGTCCTATATGTGATGTATTTGGAGAACACAGGCCTTGCCACTACTGGGGCACAACAAAGCCATGGTGTATAGTATAACGTTTTTGTGGCATGTTCTTCATCAACATATGCACCAATATTCTTAGAAATCCTTGTTGTCACAAAGCTAATGGCCTAAATGCTATAATGGAGACGAACTATAATCAGCTTAGGCCGACGGACAATGACAATACCCTGTACCAACCAAAATAAAACAACCAACTGCAACATTACTGTGCCCCAATAAAAGAAACATTTTGGGGTGATGCCGGACACTGCCCAGCATTACGGAGATACATTGATTTTCATTAATAATAGATAAATTCGATGTATGACAAACTCAGTAGAGAATCTGCATATCATGCATCTTATACAGATGTAGCAGAGCTGAATGTATCATTTAAGTGTTTTGTTTGTGCCTTGCGATAACCCATTGAGTTAAGATACAGCAATAGATTTACCCGCAGTCTTATGTAAGACCCCAGATAACACATCATACATGGGTAATGCCAGATGACATATTCAGCTTCACTACATATGTATATGTTACCTGCCACCATGACACATATGAGCACTGCTCTATCACGTAGCTGAGGCAGCTGCATGCAAGTTTACTTTCCCTGAATGTAAATTAGTTGAAGTGGCGGCATAAACATGTCAGGGATTTATGACACACTCCTGGCCTGGAGAAAGGGGCAGAGGACCACCATTCATTAACCCCTTTATCGCCGCATATTTACACATTGAAACAGGTAGATTGAAAATAAACAATATGCACTATTCCTAATGTCATCTTTAGACAATAGTAGATATTTTTTTTAGCTATATATAATGTATGCGTGGTAAACCGGTATGTAATATGGAATACTGGAATACGTAGTGGCTGAAGGTTCGCTTAATGCAGTGAGGAATCCTATAGTCTAGTCAGTCAATACAATGTTTCCATCCATTTATTTGTGGAACACAAGCATCAATAGCATGATAAGATACAATGCATCTGGTGATGATGAAAGCAATGCCCTACAGATGGTCAGACTAGCGGTGCAAAGCTGAACGCTGCAAGTCCCATCCTTCACCATGCTGCTGGGCACCTATACTAGGAATGATCCATAAAATGGGCATCCTCCATATTCACCATGATAAACACACATCATGCGGCTTTAATGGGACCCTGAACCAGCTACATGATTCATAGTAACAGTTCCAACACGATATTCAGTGATACTACCAGGAATAGTGCAATAGGTAAGGCTACATTCAGACGAGCGTTGGCAACCCCGGACGTGAAAAACTGTCATATTTCACGTTTGAGGTGCACCCGTGCGGGACGCGTTATCACGGATCTCTCATAGACTAGATGGACATGTTCTATTTTTCCATGGCGCCTTAACATGTTCCGTTGAAACAACGACTGTGTGAACAACCCCATTGAAATAAACGCTTCCGTGTGACGGCCGTTGTTTTAACGGCCGTCACGCGGGCGAGTTACACGCTCGTCTGAATGAGCCCTAAGGGTTGGCACAATTTCATTGGCATGTTTCAAAACTTTCCACCTTTAGGAATGACACTTGTATCATGAACCAGGTGTGATGTGAGTATGAACATAGTTTACACTGTGATATACAAAGCATCTGGAGGCAGAAGAACTGTCATAGGAGCCCGAGAAAAATGAATATGAAAAATGCCCTGGAGCCAAACGCCAGACAAATGTCACAATAAGAAGCATTTAACCCCTGCCACCAAACGACAAGGAGACAATTAACCCTTCAAAACCGACAACTGTCCCGGAATGCATACAGCCCTACATGCTGACTATCTCTATACTGCACAGCATGATTAACCCTTGCACTACAGCACCACTGCAATCACTTCACACAGCATAGAGTAAGAAGCATCTGCAACACCCCCCCCCCCTCCCCCCCATTCTATAGAATGATAGTGATGGTCTTACCTTGTTTGAGGCCATCTCACTGACAGAGTGCCTGGTTTGTAAGGTTTCCAGCTGGTCCAAGCACCAGTCCAGCTCCTCCAGGGTCTCGCTGGCCAGTTTTTGATAGGCCTCCTCTGCGAAGAGATAGGGGAAAGGATACTGAGTTTTCAAGCGTTTCACTGGGCTAACATCAAACTCCAGAGGGTCCATTGTGCCATACACTGCCATGCTCGCATGACCAGTGCTCATACATGAGGGATCCTTCATACTGTTACAAAAAACACTCTGGAAAGAAAAAAGTGCCAGTCACTGACAAGTGCCCTGTGAATGCAGTCCTGGGTCACAGATTGCACTAAGAAATCCCATTAGCCATAAAAGCCTGGAATGCGCCCTATGGTTATTCTCCTTCAGAGTGCTTATCTTCCAAGCAAAAGTCATAAAATGCCAATGTGCTCCTTAGGATCCCTGCCCTGCCTGCAGTGCCAAGGCTGCTGACTACACCATGCATCTGCTGGCAGGACTGATGGGTAGGTCTCCTGTGCTCTCCTCTGCAATATCCTGGAGCACAATGTTATCCATAATATGAATGAGGGAGTCCTTGTCAAAGGCTGCTGTGCCTTCAGATTGCCCAGACTTCAGTGTGGCATCCTGATCATCACCATCATCATCCAGCTAAGGGAGCCCTGCCGCTTCCTTTGAACCAAAACCAAAAGCTGCACTGAGTATATGGGGGGAGGAAGGGAAATCCTGGAGTGGAGCAGACAGCTGGATCCTAGCACTCACTGCAGAGAGCAGATCATACACTGTAGTGTATCAATACAGGCTACTGCTACTGCTGCTGCTGCTGCTAGGGGTGTGCACAGTGATCTCTATACAAGACACCGCTCTATGGAGAGGATCCAGCCAATGCCACATGACTATCACAACACACATAACTGGACCGTCACAATCTTCTGCCAGAAAGACGCCTGAAAATGGACCTCAAGAATCTAATCAGGAATTGGCAAATGATCCTACTGTATGTAACAAAACAAAGAAAAGTAACAATAACTACAATCTCAACAATAAGAATACTGGGAGTCATAGTCATGCCCACTTCAGTTATTTTCTTCAGGGTGCTATCCGTTGTTTTAATTGATGGCACCCTGACACATTCATTTCAATGGGGCCTTGCACACTCCCGTTGTTTTAAAGGAACCGTGTGGTCCTACTCCTCTCCGGTTTTGAGGGCACAGTCTCGGCCTTTTCATTGATTTGGTCCGTGAAACAACGGACTGCACACGGAAGCCATCCGTGTGCGGCCCGTGTTTCACGGAACCGTCATTAGCGGCCGTACAACGGGCGACGGAAGTGCAGCCTTAGGCCTGATTTACACGAGCGTGTGCGTTTTGCGCACGCAAAAAAACGCGCCGTTTTGAGTGCGCAAAATGCACTTGACAGCGGCGTGTATCATCAGTGTATGATGCGCGGCTGCGTGCTTTTCGCGCAGCCGCCATCATTATGACACTCCATTTGGATGTTTGTAAACAGAAAAGCACGTGGTGCTTTTCTGTTTACATTCAGAGTCTGACAGCTGTTGCGCGAATCACGCAGTTCGCACGGAAGTGCTTCCGTGCGACCTGCGTGGTTTTCACGCACCCATTGACTTCAATGGGTGCGTGATGCGCGAAAAACGGCGAAATATAGAACATGTCGTGAGTTATACGCAGCGGACTCACGCTGCGCAAAACTCACGGACTGTCTGCATGCCCCCATAGACTAATATAGGTGCGTACGACACGCGTGAAAAGCATGCGCGTCGCACGCGCGTATATTACGCTCGTGTAAATGATGCCTTACATTTATATATTTGCACTGAAATAAACAACCCAATGCTGATATAAAACAGTGCACTGGTAAGTACATCCCAAACAGTCAAGCGGGGCAGTGCACAGGGGGCCACAGACTCTTAGGCCTTATTCACATGAACATGTTATACGTCGTCACACGGACCTATGTGATTCAATGGGGCCGTTCACACGGCCATTGTTTCAACGGACCGTGTGAAGGGTCCATGAGAAAATAGGACATGTTCTATTTTTTCACGCATCCCTCTATAGACTCTAGTCAATGGAGGGATGCGTGATATCGCGTCCTGTAGCGCAGAGCACAAATGCACCTCGGACGTGAAAAACTGCAGTTTTTGCAACGCTCGTGTGAATCCGGCCTAGACAAATCCACCTTTAATTAAATGAAATGGGTTTTCTGTATTTTGTGTTTCGGTTCTTCACTAGATTCAAAATCTCTGTTTGCTGTCAGTGAACAGGAACATTGTTGTTTGCTTCTAGAGGTTTAGCAGAGTATTCCCAGCATATGATGTTATGCTATTTTGCTAAGATATGTAATACAATTATAATTAATGGAGGTCTGGCCTCTGGAACCTCCACCAATCCCAAGATTCTAAGGGAAAAATAATCTTTGTCCATTTCCTAGGATAGCGGTGCTCACAGATACCCACTGTACAGGGAAATGCAACACAGCTCCATTCAAGTGAATAGGGTTGTGCTGTAGTTCCCTGCACAGCGGGCAGTCAGAAAACTTTTAAAAAACTTTAAAGGAGCCGTAGTGTTTAGATAGCACTGCGGCCTCTTCATTCTGATGATCGGTGGGGTCTTGGCAATCGGATCCCCCATCAACAAATCACTTGGAAAAATCCGAAAACCGCTTTAAAACCTACAGACATACTTTTCACATATGAGGAGTTGTTACAATATATCTAGTCTAAGCAATCTTCTGCGAGCTAAAAACATCAGCAGTGCCTACACTGGATAGCTTTGCCACCTATGGGAGAATTTTAATTCGCTGTCAGTAAGCAACGTTAATAAAAATGTAAAATATTGAATCACAGAGTAGATTAGAACATTTTATTATACACCAGAGTCCAGGTCAAACTGCAACTTCTGCACCCCTGGTCACCATGCAGATTCTTTTCATCATTCACACACGCATAATATGAATATATAATAATAGATGTACTATAGAGCGCATGTATTAATATAGACGCTGGGTCCACATAGCGTGTTTTTGTTGCGTCTGGCTTTAAATTGAATGGGGTATTCCCAGAATCAAAACTTATCACCTATCCACAGGATAGATGAAAATTCTCTGATCACTGGGGGCCCCACCACAGGGACCTCCACTGATCGCAAGAACAGGGGGTTCCCAATCCTCAGATCTTCCTCACTGCACCCCCCTTCAGTGAGAAGGAGCTTGAATGGAGAGTCGAGCATACCCCCGCCCCTTTCACTGTCTATGAGGTTTCTGTCAGTCCCATAAACTTTGAATGGAGCGGCTGCACGCCTGCTCGACCACCGCTCCATTCAAGTTCCTCCTCACTGCAGCTGAGCAGTGAAGAGGAACAGGGGGTTCGGGACCACCTTTCTCCTGATCTGTGGGGGCCCTCAGAGATCAAGTTTTGATTCTGGTACAAGGCTGTGTGGTACTACCAGGGAAGGTAGCTGTGTGGCACTACCAGGGAGGGGGGCTGTGTGGCATTACCTGGGAGGAGAGGGCTGTGTGGCACTACCTGGGAGGGGGACTGTGTAGCACTGCCTGGGTGGGGGGGGGGCTGTGTGGCACTACCAGGGAGGGGGGCTGTGTGGCACTACCAGGGAGGGTAGCTGTGTGGCACTACCAGGGAGGGGGCTGTGTGGCACTGCCAGGGAGGGGGCTCTGTGGCACTACCTGGGAGGAGGGGGCTGTGTTGCACTACCTGGGAATGGGGATTGTGTGGCACTGTCTGGGTGGGGGGGCTGTGTGGCACTGCCAGGGAGGGGGCTGTGGCACTATCTTCAGAGGGCACTAAATTTATGGGGGTACAAACTGGGTGCCTAACTTCTATATGGGGCAAAAACCGGGCCTAATGTCTATATGGGGTCACAAAGTGACGTTTTATGCTATTTTACTGCAACCGTAAGTTCCCCCGCAAAGGGGCCCACTAAGTCTGTGTCGCCCAAGGGCCCACATAAACCTGGAGCCGGTCCTGTTTACAGCTTCAACACTTTGTAAAAACACATGGTTATTTAAAAAACACATGCATGGCACAGCTGAACCTCATTTACATAAATTGGAGCCCGCATGTTATGAAATGGGCCACTTTCAGGCTATGTTCACACGGGGTCTTTTGCCGAGTTTTTTGACGCGGAAACCGCGTCGCAAAACTCGGCAGAAACGGCCCGAGAACGCCTCCCATTGATTTCAATGGGAGGCGTCGGCGTCTTTTTCCCGCGAGCAGTAAAACTGCCTCGCGGGAAAAAGAAGCGACATGCCCTATCTTCGGGCGCTTCCGCCTCCGACCTCCCATTGACTTCAATGGGAGGCAGGAGAAAGCGTGTTTTCTGCCCGCGGCGCTCAATGGCCGCGGGCGAAAAACGGCGCGATCATTGCTATTCACACGGAGTATTTTGGGGGAGGAATATCTGCCTCAAAATTCCGTTTGGAGCTTTGAGGCAGATATTCCTCCCCCAAAATACTCCGTGTGAACATAGCCTCACACTGCAGTGTTTTGGTCAGTATTTTACATCAGTATTTGTAAAACCATGAGTAGAACATAGGCCAGGTTCACACGGGGTCTTTTGCCGAGTTTATTGACGCGGAAACCGCGTCGCAAAACTCGGCAGAAACGGCCCGAGAACGCCTCCCATTGATTTCAATGGGAGGCGTCGGCGTCTTTTTCCCGCGAGCAGTAAAACTGCCTCGCGGGAAAAAGAAGCGACATGCCCTATCTTCGGGCACTTCCGCGTCCGACCTCCCATTGACTTCAATGGGAGGCAGGAGAAAGCGTGTTTTCTGCCCGCGGCGCTCAATGGCCGCGGGCGAAAAACGGCGCGATCATTGCTATTCACACGGAGTATTTTGGGGGAGGAATATCTGCCTCAAAATTCCGTTTGGAGCTTTGAGGCAGATATTCCTCCCCCAAAATACTCCGTGTGAACATAGCCTTGAGAAAAGGCAGAATGTAAATATTTGCGTGTCTTCTATGTTTTGGACCCACTCCTGCTTTTGGTTTCCAAATACTGAAGCAAAATACTTCCGTGTGAAAGACGCTGTGATCTTGCGCTGGTGCATATGTACAACTGTTGTCAGCTGTCATACCTTTAGTTCACACTATAAGGCCTGATTCACACGAACGCTGCGCATCTTGGACGTGAAAAACTGCAGTTTTTCACGTCCAAGGTGCATCCGTGCTCAGCGCTGCGGGACGCGATGTGACGCATCCACCATAGTGGAGAGTCTATGGAGTGATGCGTGAAAAGAACGGACATGTCCTATTTTCGCACGGACCCTTGACACGATCCGTTGAAACAACGGCTGTGTGAACGGCCACATTGAATTACATAGGTCCCACGTACGTTTTTACATGTTCGTGTGAATCAGGCCTTAGGGTATGTTCACACGGCCTATTTTTAGCCGTTTTTCGGGCCGTAAACGCCCCGAAAAATGGCAATGCGGGGGCTAAACGCCTATAAACATCTGCCTATTGATTTCAATGGGAAAAATGGCATTCCGTTCCCACGGGGCGTTTTTTACGCGCCCATTTTTAAAAACAGCCGCGTAAAAAAACGCCTCGTAAAAAGAAGTGCATGTCACTTTTTGAGCCGTTTTTTGTTAAGCGTGTGAACATAGCCTTACAGATTATGTTCACATGCTTAACAAAAAACGGCTGAAAATACGGAGCTGTTTTCAAGTGAAAACACCTCTAGATTTTCAGCCGTTTTTTAAGCAACTAGTGTTTTTTACGGCCGTTTTTGGAGCTGTTTTCAGCATAACAGAGGCATGAAGAGCCAAAAAATAGACAAGACTTTCTTGAGAGACACTATTCATACTGTATGTTCTCAATGATCGAAAACAATTTATGTTACAGAAGACGTGCAGTATAAGATTAGAGGGAAGTGGCTGATTTTTACCAGAAACAGCGCCAATCTTGTCCATGGGGTGCGTTTGGCATTGCAGTTCAACCCCATTAATTTAAATGGGGCTGAGATGCAATAACAGACATAGCCAGTGGACAACAGCGGCGCTGTTTTTGGTAATAAGAATGATAATGTGAACAGATTCAACAATATCAACAGTAATGAAAGCAGAAATACATGTTAAAATGGTTGTCCCATCAGGACTGTCCCTGTCCAAACGGCCGAAAAATCGGAAGTAGGCTGCGAAAAAACCGCCCGCAAAATAGAAGTGCATGTCACTTCTTGAGCCAGTTTTGGAGCTGTTTTTCATTGACTCCATAGACGCGAAAAACGCGAGTTGCTCAAAAAGGCTATGTTCACACGGAGTATTTTGCAGGCAGAATTTCTGCCTCAAAATTCTGTTTGGAAGTTTGAGGCAGATTTTCCTCTCCCTGCACGCCGATTTTCGCCCGAAGATAGGGCATGTCGCTTCTTTCTCCCGCGAGCTGCTTTTACCGCTCGCGGGAGAAAACCGCCCCCGCCTCCCATTGAAATCGAAGGGAGGCATTTTCGGGCCGTTTTTGACGAGATTTTTGGTGCGGTTTCTGCGTCAAAAAACTCGTCAAAAAACTCAGTGTGAACTTAGCCAAAAGTCTGAAAATCAGGAGCAGTTTTCCCTTCAAAACAGCTCCGTATTTTCAGACGGTTTTTATTTTGTGTGTGTACATACCCTTAGTATTGTTTTTTTTGGGTTTTTTTAAGTAACAGTACTAGAAGGTAATTCATATGGATACATCCTGTACAAAATATTAACAGGACCTAACATTACCAAAGTTCAATAAAAATATGTATCTATCATCCCGCTAGTCAAGAGAAAACAGGTAAATTGGCGGGGTGGGGGGGGGGGGGGGCGAATCACATATTCTTGTCTATTCCTGACGTGTGTAGAACATTTAACGGCCACTTTTAAAACGGACTATTTCTGTCAAGCATAATCTTTTTACAAGCTGTAATAGTATTCGGGTACACGCTCACGTACGTCTTTTCATAACATTTGTGAGTAAAAATGACATTAATACACGACGTACAAGCGGCTCCATGTACACACTGTGCTGCTGTGATTTCCATAACAATTAGATGGAGATTTTCCTAGCGATGACTCAATGAGGGTAGTTGTCGGGGAGAAGCGGTACACTAGGTTACAGGGTACACAGCCACTTATCCTGTACTTACAAAGCAGCAAATTCAATTTATAACTTTCTACGTGTTTCTTAGAAATTCCCAATACATACGACTTATTCTGCATCTCAGTTTCCAGCAGCGATGAAAAGAAAGCTACATGTGCGTGGCTCTATCGTCATGCTGGCCTCCTTTTTACGCACGGACTTAGTAGGCCTATAGCTAATAAAACAAAATATTCTTCTTGAGCTTAAATTCTTCACCCTTTCCAAGATCTCTGCTTACCATAAGTGAATGGAAATATTGTATTTTACATCCAAAACCTGTACAGACCTACACAGCTGTGACTTCGCTACAGTTGTATCCAGTCCAGGTAAGCTGAAAACAATAGCAGCTCAAATACAGTTTCTCTGATGTGCTGATCATTTGTATCTGTGTAGGTAAAATGCATCATCAGTCTGTGCAGTTTAGCTTTAGAGAGGACTGACTAGACTGGATACAAGTGTAGCAAACTATCAGCTGTAAAAAATATTAGGTCTGGTCATCCTCTGGATGTAAACAAGAATGCTTAATCAACTCAACGACAACAATCAGAGATCTTGAAAATGATGACAAAGAAAGATTGCATAAAAATGGAAAAACCCTTTTAGGCTAGAGCTCCACATAAAGTTGTGAGAGAATTGTGTTACAATTGTGGTGGTGAAGCAACTTTACTAATTCTTTGAAAAGCTGCAAGTGTTTTTGCAACTATCCCAAAATTTTTGACACTGACGTAATTTTTTGCGATAAATGCAAAGTCGCTGGCAATCATTTTTCCCATAGAAAACAAGTGAAGTTGCATTACAATTGTTACTGTGGCACCCTAGACTTAAAGGGTGATTGCCATATTTCTATAATATGGCGTATTGCTTAAATCGTAGGGGGTCTGCCCGCTGAGACCCCTGCCGATCCTGAAAATGAAATTCAGGAATGGGGCTGTCCTGAACAGCGGCTAAGCGGGAGTGCTGCTATGCAGGGAAAAGCTTAGAAGAGGCTCCAGCTCTAAACCAGCACTGCAGCCCCTTCATATTCAAACAAGTCGAATTTCACATGGATTTCCATGTGGATTACGCACCGAAATCTGCGCTAAATCCGAACACAATCTGCAATTACAGCGAAAATCAGTCGTCATTTTGGAAACTGCTAAACAGACTTTTTAATAGCCACATGAAATGCAAGTAATGGTACAGTGTACTATGAATGGCACAGATTATAATAGGCATCAGTCCTAAGGAACAAAAACGTGGAAGCTCTGCCACCAAAACCACCATCCGTGGTCAGATTCTGGTAGGGGAACCCGATAAATGTTCCCCAAACCACCTTGCTTACTAAGATGTTAGTGTCATGTACGCACTGGGGCAGATTAACTATGCAAATTGAGTCAGAATTCTGCATTGGGCGTGGCCTAAAAGAAATGGGGCGTGGCTTAAAATAGGACACTTCGTGACAAATTTGCATTAACGTTTTGGCGCAATAAAACTGGTGTAAACTAAGTCAACCAAGAGTTGATATAAAAAATAGAAAAGTGTCTAACATGTCCTTCTAGATTGACCGAATTTATCATACAGCGGGCACAACTTCATAAATTTGGCGCATTTTCTGACTGCCTGGTCTATATTTACTCAGTCTAAAACCTACATATTATTAGTAACTCCGGCCTAATGAGGAAAATGTATCAAAACCGGTGCAAAGACAACGTGGAGCCTTTACCCATAGCATCCAATAAGGTTGGAGCTTTCCTTTAACGAATGAGAGGTTAGGGAGTTCCTTTGCACCAGTTTTGATAAATCTCCCCTCATGAGTAGTAATAACTATATGATTAAGTTATTGTAGACAACATGGCGTCACTTACTCAGTTCCACATCAGTGGGCTCACTATAGAAAAGAGAATAATCTTTCGAGATGCTAAGTTTAATTTTGCAAGTCATATTGTGACTACGTCAAGCAGTACAAATATATCTCATCACCTCTTAAATATCACGAAGACAAGTCCCGGCTATAATCACACACTGACCTCAGGATAAAAAACGCTTGCATAATGTATGATTCCAAATTGAGGAGCTATTTAAATAGACGGTGACACAAAATACATATCACAAGCTAAGATGAGCACCTGGAAATGGCTTAGACGTGATAGTCACTGATTTACTTGTCACTGTTACATATATGAAAAATAGATTTTACATATTATTTTTCTATTCCTCTGTGCATGTCCTAGTGTGTACAGATGTAGCAGAGCTGAATTTGTCAATAAAGCAGTACTAAGTTTGTCATTCGCCATAGCCCACCATGAGATCATAATGTGTTATCTGTAAGAATGATCATAAAAATACAACATAATGAATGTTTCTGTAGTCTGCACAGTATTTCACTTGTTAGAGTGCTCCAGAGCTGCTCTTCCTACTGTGACCATAGCTCAGAAATGTAGCTTCGTTTTCTGGTTATCCAGTCATGTCACATGGTCGCAAGGATGGACTTATTGAGAATCCACAATAGTTGAGGGAGGTGAGAGGAGGAATTACCTATAACTGAAGATATAATGGCTGCTTTGCAGGTGCTCTAGACATAGTCGGAACTAGACTTTCCTTCACTGGGGGCAGATTCAGTTCTCTGCCCACTTAGTACCCAGTTCCTGGGGCATATGTCCTGCTAGCCCCACCCTAGCTATAGCCGCTGTCTCTGAGGAAACCACTTGCCCTTGTTCAACGTTTTGTAGAAGACAGGGCAATATGGCTCAATAGTGGAGCCTATTTAAAACTGATAATAAAGTAAATAACTATACGCCATCACTTCAAAGCCCCTGCAGCGCCACCACAGGGGAAATTAAGCATTACATAGTCTACATTGAAAATCAATTGGCTGCCCATGAAAGACAAGCTGGATCCTTAATCTCTTCCCGCAAATGGACGCAGCTGAACATCCATTTTAGCGGTAGATTCCTACAAATGGGTGCCAGCTGTAATACACAGTCGACATCCTGCTACAACGGCTGAGATCAGAGTTAACTCCAATTTCGGTAGTTTAAACCCTACGATGCTGAGGTAAATATTGACAGCGACATACAGTTGACCGTGGGAGGTAGCTTTCTGTACCCCATCGCCTTTCCCGCAAGCAATCACGGGTTGATAATGGTCGATATGGCAACCGGACGTCTAACAGTTCTGTAAACCTAAAAACGGAGTCCGACACACCAAGGATTGATAAAAGTAACAAGTTTTATTAGAACAATTAGAAACAAGACAATTAAAAGTTAAAGATGATTGCCACAGTGTAAGAAGGATACCAGACAATGATGCATATGATGTTAAAGTTGTAATACACTAGGTAGCAAAGTGACACTGGAAAAATGAAAATTTACAATTGATCAATTAATAAATAATTAATTAATTAATTAGTTAGTAAGTGTGAGTATAGCCGCAATGCATTAAGGTCCTGCATCATACTTAATAAGTGAAGACCACAATCAAGTGGTACGTATTAATCATAACCAGATGCAGGAGTCCAGGTACACTAGCAACAGCAAATCACTCACACATATAAGAACACATATAGGTGTATACATGAACCATTAGCAAGAAAGGTCAAAAGTGAATATTAGCAAGAAAGGTCAAGAGTAAAGGCTCTGAAATAGAGCAGAACACCTTACCCATGTCACACTCAGCACTGTCTGGCATCAACCCCGACGCGCGTTTCAGCCCTCGAGCCTTCGTCTGGGGGTGACCTTTCTTGCTAATGGTTCATGTATACACCTATATGTGTTCTTATATGTGTGAGTGATTTGCTGTTGCTAGTGTACCTGGACTCCTGCATCTGGTTATGATTAATACGTACCACTTGATTGTGGTCTTCACTTATTAAGTATGATGCAGGACCTTAATGCATTGCGGCTATACTCACACTTACTAACTAATTAATTAATTAATTATTTATTAATTGATCAATTGTTAATTTTCATTTTTCCAGTGTCACTTTGCTACCTAGTGTATTACAACTTTAACATCATATGCATCATTGTCTGGTATCCTTCTTACACTGTGGCAATCATCTTTAACTTTTAATTGTCTTGTTTCTAATTGTTCTAATAAAACTTGTTACTTTTATCAATCCTTGGTGTGTCGGACTCCGTTTTTAGGTTTACAATTCATTTAGTGTGTATCCCCACCGATACTATCATGCTTATTTAGGGCCTATAAGTCCCGCCCCCCTCTTCTTTTCTTGTTCCCTCTAGAATATCTCATATTTATATATAGATACTTATTTCATGAATGATTAACCATTGGGGTTTGGCTGGCGTTGCTCCTTTGGTGCTCTCCATATAGGTATAGTAAGTCTAACAGTTCTGGTCTGCCATTTTTGGAAGCCTATTAGGCCCAGTCAAAGCCCCGTCAACAGAAAAATAAAAAAGTTATGACTCTAGGAACGCAAAGAAGAAAGATAATGGCCAAGACTTTTTTAAACGTCCATAAGTTTTTCGCCCAAAACCCCACATCATCATTTTTTAGACCCCACAGGTGGACCCCATAGATACAGCGGAAATGGCAATGTTTTGGAGTCTTGTGCTGCATGTGGGGCTAGTGAAGAAGCCAAAGATTAGACAAACTGGAGCGCAGATGTTTTGTACAATACCCTGATTTACCACATAGCCATGTCCCATGGCACAAAAAGCACGCTGTGCACATCATACTCATGGCATTGTATAACGACTACATGCTATCTCGATGTGCATGCCAGATGGTAACATTCCTTCAGTTTTAAGAGGTGATTATCAAGTCCCTTATATTTGGAAACCAGAAAGGGAAGGGCCCAAACACAACTTCCCCAAAACGTCATCATAAGCACATCCATAGATTAATAATTGTATTATTTATTTCTCTTATTATTATACACTGATGTACGCAGCACAGATTACATATGCCACCACATTATAAATTAAAATACCAGTAAAACCCCAAACAAAAACACTACTGATCAAAATCCGCACTTCAAAAGCCAAATGGCGGTCCTCCCAAACCTGGCAGTGTGCCAAAACAGCAGTTTACTTCCAAATATGGGGTATTACCATATTGGGGAGAAGCTACTTACCTATTTATGGGATGTACATCTCCAGTGGCACAAAATTTGGAATTTTCACTCTGCCACATCCATTGAACACTAATTTCTGAAAAACACCTGTGGCGTTAACATGGTCGCTACACCCCTAGATGAAGATCTTAAGGGATGTGGTTTTAAAGATAGGGTCACTTCTTTGGGAATACTTTATGATTTCAGCACAGGGTCCTTGCAATTGTGGGTAATGCTTTGTAACTCGCCAAATTAGGCCTCAAATCCGCATGGTGCTCTTTCAATCCTGAGCCCTGTCATAGGTCCATGTAAAAGATTTGGTCCACATGTAGGGTTGTTTTTAAAATCATAAAACACAGCATAATTAAAGAGAGATGTCTTTTACAGTGGCACAAGTTGGGCTCAACATATTGGGAACTGAAATGGCCTTCAGGGGTGTAGTTTTAAAATTGGAGTCAGTTTTTGGAGTTTTCCACTGTACTGGTAGCTCATGGCAATGCAGTATGGCGTCCCAAAACCAATTCAGTAAACTCTGCACTCCATAAACCAAATTGTGCTCCTTCCATAGTGCCCTGCCATGTGTCCAAATAACAGTTTGCAACCACATATTGGGTATTGCCAAACTCAGAAGATATTGTGTAACAAATGTTGGGGGACTTTTTCTCTCAATGTCCTTGTGAAAATGAAAAACACATGAACTAATACTACGTATTGTTTGGGATTCTGAGATTATTTTCAATTTTTACGGCCCAATTCTAATAAATTCTATGAAACCCCTGTGTCAAAATGCTTATTAGACCCCTAGATAAATTCCTCGTGGGGTGTAGTTTCCAAAATGGGGTCTTTTTTGGGGTGTTTCTAATGTTTAGGCACATCAAGGCCTCTTTAAACATGAAATGGTGCTTGGAAAACATCCTAATAAAAATGAGGCCACAAAATCCACCAGGTGCGCCTTCCTTTTTGAGTCCTGCATTTGAGTCAAGTAGCACACTAGGGCAACACGGGGGATATTTCTGAAAACTACAGAATCTGTGAAATAAATATTGAGTTGTGTTTCTCTGTTAACACTAGCTCTTGCTACGTTACTTAAAATTGAATATCAGCTTTTTAAATTGTGTGATTTATGAGGGGTTTCTTATCTATAAGTCCTTAAAGCCACTTCAGAATTGAAGTGGTGCCGAAAAATATGTTTTGCAAACTTTGTTGAAAATTTGCAAAACTGCTAGTAAACTTATAAGCCTTATAACGTCCTGCAAAAAAATTTAATTAAAAAAATTAAATGGATGCCTACATTAAGAAGACATGTGGTAAAACTTATGTATATATTAATTTGTGTGGTATCATTATTCTTTTTAGGAACAGATTTCAAATGTAGGAAAATGCTATTTTTTCCACATTTTCTTTACATTTGGTATTTTATTAAATTTTTATAAATAAAGACTAACTATACCGACCAAAATTTACAACTAGCATAAATGAAAATGTGTCACGAAAAAAACCCAATCTCAGAATCACTTGGATAAGTAAAAGCATTTCAAAGTTATCACCACATAAAGTTTCGTGTCAGATTTGAAAAATGGGGCTACGTCCCGAAGTCTAAAATAGGGCATTTTTATAAATGAGAAAACCCCTTTAGAGAACGTTCTCTGTCTTCAAAATTAGAACCTTTAGGGTACAAAGAATTATTCCAGATTTAAAGGGGCAGTATAGTATTTAGTATTATCATTCATGTAAAACATTCCTGTTCTGGGATGTGGCATGTAGAATTACTCAACTTAAGTGGGAATGGAAAAAAAGAAACTATTTTAATCCTCTCCATTGAATGTAAATGCTTACATTTGTACAGAAGAAAGAAGAATGAAGCCTGAGCATTGTCAGTCGGGCTTTATACCACCCTGTTAGCAAATACTGCACTTTGAATCCAAGCAGCAAAGCAGATGTAAGTGATGTCACTGGGGTATTTTTATGGATCCTCAGAGTTTCATGGGTGCGCAGATACAGGTCAGAGTCTTGTTTGAATAGATACATAAGCAATATCTGCTCCTGACAACATAACAATAACAGTATACAAAACTCCTATAATAGATGAGTTCAGCGGCCTGGACTTTATAACGGAGAGGTGTAAAATATGGATGTACATTGAAGACTGTCAGGACAGACGGAACATATTTCTAATTATACAGAAATATGTGCAATAAAATATAATCGGTCATCAATAAGATCTGCTATGCAATTTATTATTTATGTTGCCTTTCTGAAGCTAGATTACAAGCTCTTTGGACAACATTTTACAACAATTTCCAATTTAAATATCTACAAAAAATACAGAATTCTGCAAAAATTTTGCTTCATTTATGTTATATCAAAATTAAAGTTAAACCAAGTTCTTCTGCATTCAGATACAGATAAAAAATAAAAAATTCTGTATTTGCTAATTGAAACCTGCCAACTGAGTACCGCAGAAATCACTTGTTACCGCTGGGGGAACCTGAAAGAGGCCGCTGCAGGGCAACTGCAATATTACACAGCGCCCATTCAAGTGAATGAGAGACCATGTCTTAATGGTCATGTTGGGTTGGGAGCCGCACTTTAAAGCAGCTCTCCATTTTGGCTAATCGAATGGATCCTGAGCGATGTCCCTAATTTGGTATATGAAAAGGCTTGTCATAATAAGGTGCTTGCAAACACTATGGCCTTGTCATATTTTTTCTTTATTAGAGAAGCAGCTCTAGGAAATAGGAAATACTCCTAGATATGTAGCACGGTACAGCATGTAAAAGCCGCAATCATAGTTTTTACATGTATTTTTCAATTTCATGATTTGGCATGTACTAAAAACCACAAGGTTTTCAGTCACATTGTAAGTAACAGGTTTTTGTAAAATTCCCATTCTCTACAACAGCACATCTGGCCAGGCAGTAGCGCATAGCGGCAGCACGCGGACTCACTGGTTAGCGCTGTGGTCTTGCAGCACTGGTGTCCTGGGTTCTAATCCAACTATGTTGACATCTGCATGGAGTTGTATTTTCTCCCCTAATATGTGTGACTTTCATCTGGGTACTCAGGTTTACTCACACACTCCAAAAACATACTGATGGGTTAATTTGCATGCACGTGTATGTGTTTGAAATAGGGGATTTAGTTTGTGGGACCAGCTGGGGATAGGTAGTAATAAATTTTAATTTTTCTCTAAAGCTATTTGACACGTATGCCAGATCCATGGCGGAACATGTGAATAGAGCCTTACTCTCACAATGTTAAAAATGTTGAAGAATTAAAGGGACCAAGGGGGGTAAATGCCATGAAATAATAAAAGGAGCATAACTTACGTGTTAAATCCTCCATCATGTCAACACACATGACCGCTGCAGCCACTCAGAGGTCACGTGTGTCAATGTGACATTATTACTGCAGCACAGTAAACAGAGACCGGCGGGGAAAACTGGGGCGTGGGAGCGGCGTGGGATGTAACAGGTAACTTATGCTTCTTTTATAATTTCATGGCATATCCCTCCCGTTTTTGGTGAATCCGGACACCCTCTTCAAAGTATAAAGTATATTATAAATCTGCATAACTTTTCACTATACAATTATCAAAGGAGCTGCCCCATATGGGCAATACGATCTTAAAGAACAGCCTCCAGAGCGATGAGGGTGATTATGTAATACATAGTCGTGTCGAGTCCACCAGAGCGGGAGCATCTCTTCCTGACTAATACAAGGGGGTCATGAGCTGTGTACACCCCTCTATAATGTCCATATGAAACGGGGTTGTCCTGATGAGAAAACCACTTTCATCTCCATTTTATGGACAACCTATTTAACATTCTGAAAAATGCATTAGGCATCTGTTTGAGATTGACAGTTCACTGTTCATTTATGGTGTCATGATTTATCAAGGATGACCATAAAGTAAAGTATTTTAGCCACCAGAAACGGTATAGAATGAGAGTCTGGTGTTAGTCACTTGATGAGTGGTTGGTTAGAGGCAGCCAAGGAACCACATATATACAGGGTAACCTTTCCCAGGATCATATAGAAGCAAACAGCAGCTGGTCTGGTAGTTAACTCTGATATTTTGCATACGTGGTGAAATGTCCATGCGATGACAAACAGAATGAGTAAATCAGAATGAAGTCGAGAGTCATAAGGAAGCAGATGATACTATGGCGTATTGCAAAACGGTGATCCTACTTTCTTTTATAAAACGGTTACTCCTCTGTGGATCACTAGTCTATTATATGAGGTGTTAAGCATGAACTGCAGCTAAAAGGGCCTAACTGGAACCGGTCCTTATTTTAGAGTACCAGACAGCCACGTGTAGGGCAGTAAGATTATTGGACAATGGACAATGTCAGTTGGGCAGATACAGTACTCAATTATAGTCCATAGGACTATTTAGAATAAAGGCAGAGGTCAGGGCAGGCAGCAAATGGCAGTCTATAATGCGGCAGGAATAGTAACTCAAAAATCGGAGGGGTTGTCTCATGATGGCATATTGCTAGGATATTTTGTTTATGTCCGATGGGTTGGGGTCCATCTGCTGTGACTCCCCCAATTGACAAGTCCACTTGTGTCAGTTGGACATGATCAGGACAATATGCGGTTTTTGGGTATAAGCAATAAATGTTTTCATTCACTGACAAGAAAAAAATATAAATTAAAACACCCAATATATTAGAAAATTGCAGAATTTTTTATTTTACGTTAAATAAGCTTTATTTACATAAAACTGATAAAAATACTTTTTTAATGGATAAATATGGAATTGGAGGAATTAGGACATATAGATCAGTACTAGGAACTGCAGAATTAATACACAGTGCTTGCCAATATTCCTAAAATTCTGGCCATACCACCCATTCGGTTGAACCCTACCTAGAAGGTTACTTTCTATACCCTACCACCAACCGGAAATACAGATATGTCCTCCCGTAACGTATCTCTAAACCAAACATATCGCAAGATGTATGGCACAAGATGTTAAACAATCATGTAAAAACATATACCTCAGATGAATGCCTCTGACAGACGCCATCCGTCAGCCATCCGTCAGCCATCCATCGCCCATAGAATCCATGTTAAAAAAGTTTATGTTAACGTATACTTTTTTTACTGTAGGGTGCAAGATTGTATTGTATTGGTATCATGACAAATTGTATAACTAAACACAATTCAAGAAACGTTAAGGGTGGACACATCTGTATCTAAACTATCTTCAGTTTTATCAGCACTTCGAACCTTTCTAGGGTCAAAATATGGATTATTGTGCATAAACCTGGAGATTTTTCAGCTGTTTAGTAGTTTGCCTCATACCAAGGACATAACATTACAATTTATAAACTTCTGTACGCTAGTTTTCGGATGTTAAAAAGTCACAAATTATGGTGCACACCGTATGAAACACCAGTCTTAGTTTATTTGCTCCTAAATATTTATGAATCCTGAGTAGCTCATATTCGGTTTTCTATGTGTATATGAAGTTACAGTACACATGTAGGTTATGTTCACACTCTGCATTGGGGTGCATAACAAAAGCGGGAAAGTCATCAAGAAAAAAAAACAAAAAAACACAGCAAAACCTAAAATCACACCAAGTGTGAACTTGTCCTTATAAATAATTAACAAGAGAAATCTTGTAGAGCCTTCTGTGAATAGTGCTGGGCTAGGCCTTTCATTGGCATCAATTTATATTTTGTAGTATAGGTGTCAAGTACAGTCTTTCTTGGTTAATATGACCACGAGAGATAGGGCGGTATTAAAATTGCTACAAAATGTTTGACTCTAGTTTCCACCATAAATCTTTATGGGCATAATAAAGGCTCATGCAAGTGGGCAGAGTGCCGCTATGGTTCCGTACTAAGGGGCTGCATGACCTCCATGTAGTGCTGTACAGTCTATGTTGGATCCCATACATAAAGAGATTATCTTCCCTAGAAGCAATGTTTCATGGGGAGAATACCTCTGTAGATATATAGAGTCCGGTGGAGCATGCCACAATTTTTTGCACGGAATGATACTGAAAAAAATCTCTGTATGCCTATATATTAAATCAGAGGCATACGGAGGTTCATTAGATGCCTCATAAACCTCTATGGCACATAAAGGTATATAGAGTCCTGGAAAAACTGAGAATTCACAAAAATTTGTGTTTACGTCCCGCCGCAACATTTGGATACATCTTTTTCGTTTGTGCGCTGGAGAGTGAGTGTTGATGTCATCTCAAGATACATGCATGAAACTTGATATACCTGAAAATTAGTTAACTAGTAATCCTGAGTAGAGATTAAGAAAGAATCGGAAACAGATGCTATATGGGGTTTATCCAGATTAGGTAACTATGTCACATGAAAACACAGTATGTAAAGAACCTGCTCTCTATATCTCTCTGACTCTCTAAGAATCTCACAAAAGCTAATAAAGTGTTGATTATAGTGTCTTCTCTTACTTGCGGAGAAAGACATGAAGGCATATTTAACTATATTAAACCAGGAATGTCTAGTTTTTATTACGTCATATAAACCTACATACAACATTCATTGAAAGCATTCAATTTTAGTCAAGATTTAGACACCGGACTGAGATTACCATAGAACCCTAGAGTGATCAATGTTCAGTTTAGTAGATCCACAGGGGGTCCAAGTTATGCGGTTATAATACAGATACTAAAATGTGGCCCTATTATGGCTGCCTGAAACCAACCTTACTGTGAGTTTCCTCACGGTAAGGGAACTCAAGTTTTTTGAGCTCTATAAATTTTTGTAGAAACTGATGTGAAAAAGTATCCGATTGTTTCCAATGGGTAGAATTTTAACTAAAAGAAAACAAAAATGTCTGCTTTATGACGGATGTTTTTTTTGTCTGACAGAGAAAAATTGCATGTAACATTTCTCTGTCTGGTGGAACTGTGCCCATTGATATTAATAGAGGGACAGTTGGGAATGATCTTGGTGTGTCAGGATTAATTCCTTGCCTGGAAAGTGTGAACACAGCCTTAGATTTCCACATACTGCATACACAGTAAATGTGAACCCTTCATTTAGAGATGTCTTATCTAATGTAGGTAGCGTACAGAAACAAATTTTTCAGGGGCTATGCAGTTGGAGTCCATAAAATTACATAGAACAGTTATATGTACATGTGACTTTTGTGCAACTTTTTGTTTCCTGAATGCCGCTACAGTTTCTGCAATTTGCCTTTTTTCCCCCAACAATAAGATAAGAGTTGGTTAAAGTCACATTGCAAAAAAGCATTCTATGGAAAAAATAAACATAGAGGTTATTTTTTTTTCACACATTGAAGACCTGAGCATGGGTGGGATCTAGGCTACTAGACTCTGATACAGTAGTAGAAGTGCCTAACTTGTCAAGTTTCCGTCATGGTGCCTGCTAGTCTATTTCCACAGATCACCGTTCAGGTACAGTGCTGTCATCTCTTGGCCATAAATCTTGTAATCCCATCCTTAACACCTTTTGTCAATTTAACTGAGCATCACTTATCCTTAGATAATACAAGAAGCACAGAGCAAGGTATGCAATAATAATAAGTGAAAATGCTGATGTGACATCACTGGGATGGGACCGGTCTAGTTTAAAAAAGGATTTAGAAAAATGGCAGATGGTGGTAAGAGATGATAGACATTTTGGCCTCATATAGTTTTTGGGCAAGACTATGGATGAAGATATATACATAGAGAACTCTGATGATGTTCTTCTCCCCATACTTATTTAGTTTTTCAGCAGTGCTCATAAGAGTGGACACTATGCCCTATAGAGGTCAATGATCTCCATGTTGCTCTCCATTCTCTACTGTACCTCCGTCATTTTTTTATTTTTTTTTAAAACATGGATACGCTTTTTGCAGTAGAATGTTGGATGGCAGATTAGGGCAAAATACAATTAAAAAACCCTTTTTACTTAAACATACTTGGTTCAGGATACATAAAATGATCTCAGATACTGGCGCATTAATTCCTAAAAAAGCCAAGCACCGCAATTGCTACAATGGATATTTTTCCTTTAATGGTAAGCATTCATAATGGAGAATCATCAAGAGGGGAAATATGGGATATAGAGTTTTAGAATTAATTGTAAAGATTCGAGTTAGAATGGAAAAAGCTGATGAAAGCAAATCCTTATATAAGGAATACATGGGAACATTATCATGTTAAAAGGCAAATGTTCTGTCCTGGGATAGGCAGGCAGCAGTCAGAAATTCTTTTGATGCACAAAGGCCACAGATAATTGGCATAATTTCAAATGAGGCCACAGGAATTTGGACAGCAGATGATTTAGAGAACCAAATTATCAGGGTGGGGTACCTAGAAATCTGTACCATCTGTTGAGTGAGTATGGTGTCATTGCTTCAGTAGAGGACAGAAGTAAATTGACTAGATACGATGATGTAGGGTAAAATGTGCACAATATAGACTGGCCCATTCTGTGCAAAATTAGTTCAAAGTATACTCCACAGCATGCCATATTTTCCTCCATGTTGTGCTACTCTAGAGACATACAGTTAGGTACCGAATTATCTGGGCAGTGACACAAGTTTTGGCATTTTAGCTGTTTACCAAAAATATTGAATATACAGTTATATAATCAATATGGGTTTAAAGTGCAGACTCTCAGCTTTAATTTGAGGGTATTCACATCGTAATGTGAGGAAGGGTTTAGTTATTACAGCTCTTTAATATGTAGCTGACATTTTTCAAGGGACCAAAGGTAATTGGACAATTATCACAAAAGCTATTTAATGGGCTGCATGAGCTATTCCCTCGTTAATCCATCATCAATTAAGCAGGTAAAAGGTCTGGAGTTGATTCCAGGTGTGGCATTTACATTTGGAAGCTGTTTCTGGGAACCCACAACATGAGGTCAACGAAGCTCTCAATGCACGTGAAACAGACCATCGTTAGGCTGAAAAAAATGAAGAAATCTAACAGAGAGATAGCACAAATGTTAGGAGTGGCCAAATCAACAGAACCCCATTCACAACATCTACCCAAGTGAAGAACATTTTCCTTGGAAGTAGGTGTATCAGTATCTAAGTCTACCATAAAGGGAAGACATGAGAGCAAATACAGAGGGTTCACCACAAGGTGCAAACCATTAATCAGCCTCAAAAATAGAAAGGCCAGATTAGACTTTGCCAAACAACATCTAAAGAAGCCAGCTCGGTTCTGGCACTACATTCTTTCCACATATGAAACTAAGATCAACCTGTACCAGAATGATGGGAGGAAGGAAGTATGGAGAAGGCTTGGAACGGCTCATGATCCAAAGCACACCACAACCTCTGTAAAACATGGCATGGGCATGCATGGCTGCCAAAGGCACTGGGTCACTAGTGTTTATTGATGATGTGGTACATTCTTGAAAAAAAAGATCAGTGGTGATTTCGTGAACTCCAAAAGGCTTGGACATCCTCGGAAGACAACAGTGGTGGATGATCGCAGAATCCTTTCCATGGTGAAGAAAAACCCCCTCACAACAGCTACCCAAGTGAAGAACACTCTCCTGGAAGTAGGTGAATCAGTATCTAAGTCTTCCATAAAGAGAAGACTTCATGAGAGAAAATACAGAGGGTTCACCACAAGGTGCAAACGATTAATCAGCCTCAAAAATAGAAAGGACAGATTAGACTTTGCCAAACAAAATGGAAAGAAGCCAGCCCAGTTCTGGAACAGCATGAAACTCAGATCAACCTGTACCAGAATGATGGGAGGAAGAAAGTATAGAGAAGGCTTGGAACGGCTCATGATACAAAGCACACCACATCCTCTGTAAAACATGGTATAGGCAGTGTGATGGCATGGGCATGCATGGCTGCCAAAGGCACTGGGTCACTAGTGTTTATTGATGATGTGACTGAAGACAGTAGCAGCCAGGTGAATTCTGAAGTGTTCAGGGATATACTTTTTGCTCAGAGTCAACCAAATGCAGCAAGGTTGATTAGGCGTCGCTTCACAGTACAGATGGACAATGACCCAAAACATACTGCGAAAGCAAACCAGGTGTTTTTTAAGGCAAAGAAGTGGAATATTCTGCAATGACCAAGTCAATCACCAGATCTCAACCCGATCGAGCTGCATTTCACTTGCTTAAAGAGGCTCTGTCACCAGATTTTGCAACCCCTATCTGCTATTGCAGCAGATAGGCGCTGCAATGTAGATTACAGTAACATTTTTATTTTTAAAAAACGAGCATTTTTGGCCAAGTTATGACCATTTTTGTAGTTATGCAAATGAGGCTTGCAAAAATCCAAGTGGGTGTGTTTAAAAGTAAAAGTCCAAGTGGGCGTGTATTATGTGCGTACATCGGGGCGTTTTTAATACTTTTACTAGCTGGGCGCTGTGAAGAGAAGTAACATCCTCTTCTCTTCAGAACGCCCAGCTTCTGGCAGTGCAGACCTGTGACGTCACTCACAGGTCCTGCATCGTGACGGCCACATCGGCACCAGAGGCTACAGTTGATTCTGCAGCAGCATCAGCGTTTGCAGGTAAGTCGATCTTACCTGCAAACGCTGATGCTGCTGCAGAATCAACTGTAGCCTCTGGTGCCGATGTGGCCGTCACGATGCAGGACCTGTGAGTGACGTCACAGATCTGCACTGTCAGAAGCTGGGCGTTCTGAAGAGAAGAGGATGTTACTTCTCTTCACAGCGCCCAGCTAGTAAAAGTATTAAAAACGCCCCGATGTACGCACATAATACACGCCCACTTGGACTTTTACTTTTAAACACACCCACTTGGATTTTTGCAAGCCTCATTTGCATAACTACAAAAATGGTCATAACTTGGCCAAAAATGCTCGTTTTTTAAAAATAAAAACGTTACTGTAATCTACATTGCAGCGCCTATCTGCTGCAATAGCAGATAGGGGTTGCAAAATCTGGTGACAGAGCCTCTTTAAGACAAAACTTAAGGCAGAAAGACCCACAAACAAGCAATAACTAAAGAGAGCTGCAGTAAAGGCCTGGCAAAGCATCACAAAGGAGGAACCCAGCGTTTGGGGATGTCCATGGGTTCCAGGCTTCAGGCAGTCATTGCCTGCAAAGGATTCTCTACAAAGTATTAAAGATTAAACATTTTATTTATGGTAATGTTAATTTGTCCAATTACTTTTGAGCCCCTGAAATGAGGAGGCTGTGTAGAAAAATGGTTGCAATTCCAAAACGTTTCACAGGATATTTTTGTTCAACCCCTCAAATTAAACCTGAAAGTCTACACTTCAATTGCATCTCAGTTGTTTCATTTCAAATCCAATGTGGTGGCAAAATTATGAAGATTGTGTCACTGTCCAAATAATTCCGGACCAAACTGTATTACATATTTGGTCAGTATGGCCTTTCATGAGCATTTGTGGATCCACAGTAGAAAAACAAGTGACTCTGACAGTTAAGTAGGAACCTAAAGGGGTTGTCCAGGTTTGAGGTGTTTTTTATACTGGTCACCTATACACAGGATAGGTCATCAGTAGATGATCGGTGGGGGTACGACAACCGGACCCTGCACCAATCATCTGTCAGCTGGCGCCGGAAGCCATGAAGGTGTCACTGCCAGAAGCAGAGGGTTGGACCACTGTATAGCCGCCAACCTGGACAAACTCTATAATAATGTGAATTAAAAAATGAACATTGATAGGAATAGTAAGCTGCATATGTCTTTCAGATACTAGAGTAATAGATTCTCATTAATCAGAAGTTAGGAACGTTCCCAGAGTGCAAGCATTACGTTGTAAGCCACCAATTGCGCAAATGGCCCTAAACCAGATCTCACTTATGCGACCAGTGAGTGAGATCTTAGATTTTAATAATCTTGGCATCATTGCCTGGGGAATCCTAGCACCAGCCTGGTGTCTTCTTACAGTTCTCCTCTTTAAGCAGCTTACGTATATAGTGGCCTTTCTGCAGATATTGACTTTCATAATGTCATAACCCACTACAGCTTCCCAGTTAGATTCAAGAAATTGTAGAACATAGGGTTTTTAGTAGCTACACTGATGTTGTCTCTTTTGTAAACAGAATTTCCTGAGCTTGACTGCCCATAGCCTTAAAGGGGTTGTCTGGTTTAGAAAACCCATTTTTGAATACCCTATTAGCAAATTCAGAGCCAATAGCCAGAGCAGAGAGCCATTTAGAGACCGTCTGTCAGTCTGGAGGATGTGACATGTCAGAGCATTATATGGACAACCTATTGATTTCAATGGAAACTTTATAATACTTCATTTCCCCCACAAATTACAGCTGATCATGGGGGTTCCAGCTGCGGCGTGCCCTATGATGAACTTAAAGGGATTGTCCAAAGCAGATAAAACATTTCATAAATGTATTTATACAGTTGGCATATTGATGTAAATCCTGCATTATCCCTTGATGATATAGCACCAAATAGCAATATACAGAAATTGTATTCATTTACATAGCTCTGTGCAACATGAAAGCCTATAGTCTAATTCATCTACAATAGACAACATGTACAACATACAAGTAATTCATCTGAAAATATTTTTGGATTTTAAACAGAAAATCAAGAAATCCTGGGGAAATTATACAGATCTCTAGCTCAGAAGCTTATGATTAAATTAGACCAATATGTTCCTATACAAGAATAGTGCCGCCAAGAGCACTCTCTTATTTTATCCCAAATTCCATCAAAGTATAAAACTATTTCCATAAAAATATATTCTTTAGGAATTACAGATCACTCTTCTTTCTTCAGAATAGGGAAATATTTTGAACAATGGAGATGAAGTCCTGAAAAGTCCTCAGTTACAACCATTAAGAAAATACATACACTTTCATGTGTAATGTGGTATAATTTTCCTGAGCACCTCTGTATCTGTCATATGTTGTAGGACTATAGGATCTCTCATGCGTTATAACATCGCCCAGTGGCCGAGAACTTCCAGATAAACACAAAACAGGCTACCTGAAGAGCTTTCATGTATTTCGTTACTACTTCAACTCCAATTAAGCATCCTTAGTCTTTCTATCAAAGATCATAAACTTATCAACCACTTTTCGAAGCTGCCCGTAAACATTGAAAAGATGTCAATCACCAAACAAAGCCATACTAAAGGCTAGGATTAAACATGTCAAAAGAATCGAGCACCTTCCTTCCAAGCTTAGGAACAATATACCTCAGTTCAATAAGCGCTACTTGCTCCTAGACTTTTTTACATTTTGGTTGTAAGGGGCCTTTTCACTAGTTTATAGACAACCACCAACCCCTCATCCATTCCCCAATTTTAATCTGTATGACTGTTTTTCTATTGTATCTTTCCATCCCATTTGTTAAACATATGCATTTGCGATCCAATGTTGTTTATGCTGCTTATAATTGAATATCATTTTTTCTTCTACGTATGCTATAGTTCCTCACTAGCCAACACTTCACTGGGCATCTGTTTATATATTCTTTCATGTAATCTTTTTTATTTTTGTAGTTCTCTTATTGTATATCTTGTTTATGATCTCATGTACCACCGTTCTAAATTTCATGGACTGGAGAACATTGATGACCATTGTGCGGGTGTCTTACTTTTACATTATTTCTCTCCTGAGAAGGTATTGACATTTTGTGGTTTGATGCATGTGCTTACCCTTCATATTGTAACCCAACAGAATAGTCAAGGGAAAAAGTATTAGGATGTGTTGTCCAACTCTACAATGAACTGTCAGTCAACAGATGAAGCCCAGTAGAACTGACCGTATGAATGCATGGTTGTGCGTGAGTAAATAAACACAGATGCGGCACCCGAACTCTCAGCAGACCAAAGTCTGACTACTAGTAGTCGCAATTATTTTAAAAAGTGATACATTTCAGTTTCCGGTTGAACAAACTTTATTTTCTAAAGTTATAGATCCTCTTAATGTGTAGTCTATGCATGCAGTGATCTGCACTATTTTGGTATGTTAAATACCTGGACTCATTACTACCTGCTCGTTGATAAATACATAAATTTTTATACCGTAAAATATATTTTTATTTTTAGTACAACTGTGTATACATGTAAAGTTTTGATTTGTAATAACATACAGTGGGGGAGATTTATCGATACCAGCGCACCATTTTATATAAACGATGCAGCGGTCTCCCTCGGTAGAGCACGCAACTGATTTATCAACAGGTTGGACCTGCCGTGGCTTTTCGATGCTTTTTGAAACAGCAAAGTTGTGCCAAATCTTGATAAATGAGCCGCACACAGTGAGCCCAGCTCAGTTTTCCAACACATGTGCACATGCCAGGAAAAGTGGCGCTGCGGGTTCATAACTATGATGTTTGGAATGAACTAGCGCAATACATTGATAAGGAGTTTCATTCAAGGTATATCTCTAGCTTGGTTTTTAAGTCTAGGACTCCTTTAGAAGTGAGAATGAGGAAAGAGAAAGTTTCACCATAATATACAAGAAGTTTGTGGGTGCATTAAATATTGATTTTGACTATATCTTAAGCTCTATTGGTTAACCAAAATGGTAAAGCGAGGTCACGTTTCAGAAGTTTTGTTAAAAAGTGAATTCATGCAGGTAGAAGGAGCTGACATGCAAGTCTGTTGGAGTTCCTTATTGGTCCCAAATGGGACCTCAGACATAACATACACGTAAATTTCCACCCCTCCGATCCCTTATTTAATGTGTTCAGACGCACCTAGCTTCTCTTTAATAGGCCCTGAAATAAAATCGTCTACCTGTTGACAGATATCCAAAGAAATAATATCCTAGTGGGTGACCAGGCATGATAAAGTACATGTGATGACACTTTCCAGTTTGTGCATAGCCCAGAGCTCATGTTCACGTTAAGCTGCCACAGTAAAAGGGCATCACATGTTTCTTGGTTTAGTGTTTTCCCATCTGATTGACAACCGGACTAGCTGCCTGTAAAGTTTCGAGATCACTTGCAGTCACATACTTGTAATACTGTTATAACAACATGCAAACTGCTCAGGTTGGGGCCATTCTTGCTGGTGCCATACTGTGCCTTGTTGGACATTGTCTGAGCTAGCCAGATAATTATATTGTTCTTCTTTTCCATTGCCTGAGGATCTAATATTCTGTGCGGTTAAACCTTTACATTAGACTGCTAAGACGAGCATAAGTCATAGAAGGGAGCGGTTTGCTTGTATGACGTAGGTAGCTGATACATGTCAAAACATAATACTATAGATGGACATAAAAACCACAAAACTGCTCAACCTAAACCTATATACGTCAAGAGGGACAACTGTAGATTTTTCCTTAACCCTTTACTTCTTTAAGTAGGCTAAAGTCAATAAGTACAACTGATATGAAGGTGACAAGCCATTTAATAGCCTGCAAATACTTAAATGTCCAATTTCCTGCAAAGCTGATAAGATTGTGTTACTTCACGGGTTTTACCTGACAATAATAAGGGTCTATACCAGAATACATGGCCAAAGTCACAATAAAATGATTAATATTCTAAGGTAAGACGCAAGCCATTTCAATAGTTCCCAAGCTAAAGGGATCTCCAAAAACTTTCCCCAACCAGGAATTTTCTCACTAAAGTTCAACAACCTGTGAAGCGAATTGGTACATAGCGAGGAAAGCAGGTGACACTTGTGGCCATTATCCAGCATTGTGACTAGGATTTTTTTTTATTAAACTGAACAGAAAAACTGGTTTTGTAAGTCAAGATTTATTTCGTATTCACCACATGTATTCACACAACATTTCGGCTTACACAAGAGCCTTTGCCAAGCCATTTCGAAGGCTCTGGAGTGAGCCAACAAATGACGTGAACATATGTGGTAAAAAAAAAAGCAATAGTTTTTAATAGTGGACTCTATGTGCTGTTGCCTTTTACTTTTTTCTAAGATTTACTTCCAATGAACTGTGCCCGGGCCACCTATAAACATTTTTTTATAATGACTTAGGTATGACCACATATTGCAGCTTAGGCTTCTCAATATATACATACAGTACAAGCATAAAAACATTTTGTAAAAGTAATAAAGATAAGCTGAAACGAAAGGTGTCTTTTATCAGGAAATTTACATTGAGGTAATCGAGAACCATAAGTTATTTGAAGACGTAAGTTGTTTGTCTCATGTTCTTGAGTTCACGTAAGTAAACTGATTTCTTATCACCTTGCACGAAAGGTCAAACTCCACGTTATTCTGAACACAACTCTTATATTTGACTTCACATGACTTTCTGTTAATCAATCTTTCCTCTATATACATAATTCATGTTGCCACACACTGAATTTACGCTTCAGAAATAGTATTTAAAGGGCTATATAGTGCAGCTCTCACCTAAAGCTTGTAGGACCATTGCAGGAATGAAGGAAGAATATACAGAACATATGGATATGGTGTTCACTAATCTTTGTAGGTGTAACTAGTCACATAGGTATATACATTCATGCAGTGTAGAAGTTGCCCATGATATAGAAAACTTGTAGAATCCTCTGGATAAGGCTCTATTCACACTCCCGTTTTTTAAATTTCCATTAGCGGTTTCTGTATCTTTAATAGCAAGAATAGTGCAGTCTGCAGATATCTTCTTGCCCACAAAAATATCAGAACCCCAATGGAAACCTGACAGATCCCAATATAAGTCAATAGGATATGTCAGGATTTGCTGGGATCGTTTGAAAATGAATCCCACATAACTGTCATGACATGACTCTAATGTGAACAGAGCCATGGAGCTTAAAAAATGACAGCTACTCTGAGCCTCACATGTTTATAATTCCCCGGCCTACACGAAGATGTAGAGCATTGGACTGCCTCTTCCCAGGCTATGAATTGCTTGAGTGTGTATTATTTCTGCAATGCTCACAATCCTAACTATTGATCCCATAAAAAATGATCTACTGTAATGTAGCATTGCTGTATGGGCACTGAATGCTTCCTTACAATCTCTACAGGTGGGGCTACAATGTTAAAGTGAATGAGCGGATTGGGTACTTTAGTTAAAGAGCTGCATCTTTAAAGGTGAATATCTCCCTAAAGGTAGACATTATTGTGTATACACAAATTCGGCCGCTTCCGATCTCCACAGACAACAAGGTTTTGTTGCAAAAAATTATAAATAATATCAGGCAACTACTGACATGCATCTGGACATACATAATTCAAAAACCAACCTTGATATTCAGATATGTCATAGATACATTTCAGAAGATTACATTGGTAAAATCAGCATTTTAAGCAAACTGCTATGGATCTGAATGGCTATTGCTTAGAATGTTGTTTCAAATTTTAGGCAAATTTTGGACTCGATATAGAGCATTTAATTAGTAAAATATCACAGACAGTCATCTACTCACATGCATCTATGGCATATCAGAAGATCATTGTAATTGGACTTCCCCATTCAGTGTCACTGATAGAATTGTTGGGTTTACCTTCCTAGGCCCCATGCACACGACCGTGCCCGTAATTGACGGTCCGTAATTATGGGCACGGACAGTTATCTGCATTTTTAGGCAGTGCTACCATTATTAAGTATGAGAGCACGGTCTGTAAAATAAACAAATAGGACATGTCCTATTTTTTACGGAAGCTTTCTATGGCCCCGACACCTTCAGATAAATATACGGAAAGGTGTCTGTGCGCCATAGAAATGAATGGGACAATATTTTGATCCGCAATTACGGTCCCGTAATTACGTACCAAAAATACGGTTGCGTGCATGAGGCCTTCGTCAAGCTTTTTACATAGTAAGGCCTCGTGCAGACGGCCGTGCCCGTAATCACGATACGTGATTATGGGCATAAAGTAAGGGAGCACGGTCCGTAAAAAGCAAAAGATAGGACATGTCCTATCTTTTGCGTAGGCTTTCTACGGCCCGGACACCTTCCCGCAAATATACTGGTAGTGTCCGTAGTCAATAGAAATGAATGGGTACGTAATTATGGGAAAAATCTACGGTGGTGTGCATGGAGCCTAACATAGGTTTAGAATAGACACAAGTCCATCAAGTGCAACCTTTTTTAGGTCAATTATACATCATTCAAATTATTTATAACCCTTAATGCCATTCGTTAGTAAATGAACATCTAGCCCTTTTTTAAATGCTGATATAGTATCTGCCATAACTACCTTTTGGGGTAGGACATTCCATAGTTTAGCTTCTCTACCATTATGAATCCTTTCTTATATTGATGTCTGAATCGCCTTTCCTCCACATACAATAAATGTCCCCTGGTCCTTAATACAGTTCTTGGAATGAATAAGCTATGTGCCAGTTCTAAGTATTGATCATACATTTGCTTCTACAGATGTAGCCAAGTTTATCTTTACTCTGATAAATTGCTGCATTGATATCACACAACAAAAGCCATTGAAAAGCCATTGAAAAAGTTAAGTTAAAGTTTCTTGACACTGTGTATTTAATGTGTTAAAAGTCAAGATAAAGATGACTACATCTGTACATGTTAATAAGCTCACCTCTGATGCATCTTTTTTTCAAATCTGAACAAGCCCCATTTTCAGCCTCTCATTGTAAGACCCTCTGTAGCTCTCCTACATTCTTTTAACAATGTTGAGCTCAAAACTAAATGCCATATTTGAGATGTGGTCTTACAAGGGATTTATAGAGAGGCAATATTACATTGGGATCTTTGGTTTTTATTTATTTTTTTACACCCTAAAATCGTACTTGCTTTTGCAGCTGCTGATTGACATTGAGTAGCGCTGCTGATCTCACTTGTAACCAGTATACCTAGGTCCTTCTCTTTTTTTGTTATCCTCAATTTTATTCTATTTAATGTATACACAGTAATACTATTACTGTGGCTTAGGTACATTACTTTCTATTATCAACCTTACATTTCATTCCACCCTCTTGCCCATGCTGCCGGCTTATCAAGGAGTTGCTGTAATATTTTACTATCAAGCTTTAAGTATCCTACAAAGTTCTACACTTTACATTCAATTCCATCCACAAGGTCATTAATAAAGAGATGAAAAAGAATTATGCCTAACACCGATCCTTGTGGTACCTCGCTGCTGACAACAAACTTCTGTTCCAATAGTTGGAGAAGCCATAAACTAACTGTACTTAGGACAATGAGTTATCTGCAATAATTTCTTATATTTTATTATAATTCCTTATATTTTATTAAGGAAATTAAGTTTAAATTCTATTTTGCAGCCACTGAAGTTATGAGATAATTTTGTATAATTTCCTAATCTATATATAGATTTCAAGAGTATTTTTTTTTTTTCAGTTGTAGATATATACAGTAAATGAGTTCACCATATAGTTCATTTCAGCGTGCTGGGTTTTTGGCGGTAACCTTAATTATGGACATGAAATGATTAGTTTAAAGAGGCTCTTTCACCAGATTTTGCAACCCCTATCTGCTATTGCAGCAGATCGGCGCTGCAATGTAGATTACAGTAACGTTTTTATTTTTAAAAAACGAGCATTTTTGGCCAAGTTATGACCATTTTTGTAGTTATGCAAATGAGGCTTGCAAAAGTCCAAGTGGGTGTGTTTAAAAGTAAAAGTCCTAGTGGGCGTGTATTATGTGTGTACATCGGGGTGTTTTTAATACTTTTACTAGCTGGGCGTTCTGATGAGAAGTATCATCCACTTCTCTTCAGAACGCCCAGCTTCTGCCAGATCACGCTGTGACGTCACTCACAGGTCCTGCATCGTGTCAGACGAGCGAGGACACATCGGCACCAGAGGCTTCAGTTGATTCTGCAGCAGCATCGGCATTAGCAGGTAAGTCGATGTAGCTACTTACCTGCAAACGCTGATGCTGCTGCAGAATCAACTGTAGCCTCTGGTGCCGGTGTCCTCGCTCGTCTGACACGATGCAGGACCTGTGAGTGACGACACAGCGTGATCTCTCGAGAACACGGCTGTGTCTGCACTGCCAGAAGCTGGGCGTTCTGAAGAGAAGTGGATGATACTTCTCATCAGAACGCCCAGCTAGTAAAAGTATTAAAAACGCCCCGATGTACGCACATAATACACGCCCACTAGGACTTTTACTTTTAAACACGCCCAGTTGTACTTTTGCAAGCCTCATTTGCTTAACTACAAAAATGGTCATAACTTGGCCAAAAATGCTCGTTTTTTAAAAATAAAAACGTTACTGTAATCTACATTGCAGCGCCTATCTGCTGCAATAGCAGATAGGGGTTGCAAAATCTGGTGACAGAGCCTCTTTAAAGGAAGAATCTGCATACATATACTGTATATCATTGTACATTGGACTATCAGAGATTAATAGCATACGCATACCCTTCCCGCTCTAAATAGTCAAATCAGAGCGGATGCAATATCACTATCTGCACCTTCAGTGCAATTGACAATAGAAGGACATGACATACCATCCAACAAAACATCCAAACGCCAAACTATTTTCATACTCATGTCGGATAGAAACAACAGGTCTACAAATATGTGACAAGCCCTGTTTTACCACAGGACATCACACTGATGATTATACTGTACATTCCTCCTGAAATTATATTGATGAGTTGAGCGGGATCATCTATCTAGTGTAGGAGGAAAGTTCACTATGTATTAGAAGAAATAGGTCAGCAGATTGTTTTTGCAGCTTAAAGACATTGGATGAAGACATTACATTACAGTAGCCTATATAATACGTGGCAACTGTAGAATAGGATCAACTTTGAAAACATGTATGTAGCTTTACTTTATCTTACTTTAGCAACATTTTTAAAAAGTTGGGTTTCTATATATAGTTGGAGAGGTCATCACTCCTTAGGCTTGTCCAGTTTTCATACTGTTAGGTTGTGTGACAATTACATAGGGGGGGGGGGGGATTGTAAGGGTCATGGAAAGTGTTTGTTTAGGGAAACCAGTCCCTCTGTCCTATGTATCAAAACCCGGCACCATAATGTGGGACCCATTTTGATCTTTGCTCTGGAGTCCCTTCTATTCTTTGTACGCCACCGGCAATGGGGTACAATATCCAACTGTAACCTACACAGACTTATTCCTTAGAACATGCTGCCTTCAAAATCTTAACATTTCTAATAATTCACCCAAAGAAAGGTCAGTTTATGTCAACATGAGATACAATGAATTTTTTAACACACCAATGTAAGTAGTGCTAGAAAGCAAACTTCGCCGAATACACTGGAATGGAATCATGCCTCTGTTAATAACCATTATGGAAATGCGGCAGTCATTATTTATTGTCCTTTGTTAATCGCAGATATTTGTGAGAGGTGTAGTCTCACCTGCAGGCACTTGATGCCAGCGTATTATAAACAGTGAGGAATGGTGTAAAATAGGGGAAAGGTAATTGTTTTCACAGTTCTTACTAATCCATCCAAACTGTGTGAAGTCTTCATGTGAGAGTAATTTTTTCCTCTTGGTAACATTACTATGTAAAACAAAATATGTATATTTATGAAAGAGAAGGAAAATTGCCCCTTGTTTCACTGCCCTTGAGCAGATGCAGTAAAGCAAATGACCGATGCCTTACAATTTTCATGTAAGATATTGGTTATTTGTCTAAAGGCAGAGAAAGTCCGGAGGTCCGAATATCTAGACTTTACCTGCAATGGGAGGATTAGCCCAAGCCATAGTGGGAAAAACATTATCTTGTCGACCTATCTACTCTGTCCTGTACTGAACTCTCTTCTCCACCACTTAGGACCGGCGGCTGGGGACCATAAGGAGCAGTAGTGGTTGTGGTGAGTTAGTAATTTGTCCTACAAGAAATTCTGTGGTATGGAAGTCAAAAACTCCAAGTGCGTGGAGATGTAGCCTGCATTGTAATGGGATACGTCCATCAAGAAGAGTTGAAACTAAAATATAATGTAAGGGATAATGCATGCCTCCGCAAAAGTGGTCTTGAGTATGGACTAGCGCCCCTTACATAATAGTGCACTTAAACTGCCGTCTGTTGCTGTGCAAGTGAACAGTTAATACGCCAGTACAGCTAACTGGACATTTTTGTCATGTTACATTATGTGTTGTGCTCAATATGGTTTAACATACTTTTGTTTGCAGGTCTCTGTGCCTTTAAACGTTATTGAGATGTTTACTCAGGCAGGCACGATGGGATGGCGAGGTCTCTTGCCATATTTCAGGATGCAGTAGTGTGGTGCCGCACGGGCTAGTATGGAGCTAGTATGGAGCTAGACTATATAGGAGCGTTGTCGCACCTCTTGGTCAGAGTGCTGAGTGTATATTGGAAAATGTACAGAGACAGAGAGCCTGTCAGGTGCAAGAGAAGTAGTGCACGGGACTGACAGTCTGGGAGGAGGTCTGAGAGAGTATTGTGCCCCGTCAGCCTTCGACGCTGAATAGGCAGTGACTGTGTATCCTTCTGAGTAGTTTCGGACCGCTTATAGCGTTTTGACCCTGAATCGGGCTGCTGTTTTACTTGAGTCCACCGAGGGGAGTGCTCGGTGACCAGAGGAGGCACTGTGTATCCTGCAAGTGCTTTTAGACAACTTTCAGAATGTATCCTCTACCAATGGTGGAAAAGAGTGTAGTCGTCCCTGCCTGCAAGTTGACCATAGACTAGAAACTGTGACGGCCAAGTTAAGTGCCCACTGGAGATTGTAACCCCCAAGCTGTGTGCCACTATTTGTAACCACCCAGCTGTATACAGACTAGAGACTGTAACTGCTAAGTACCATACCACGGTTTGTAACCACTACACTACCACTGTTGCATTGAACTGTACTGTGTTCCCATTACTGCGTCATCCTCAGACTGGGTCCTGTGTCAGGGTCAAGGGCAACACACACTAAAAACTGATCCTCTTCCATGAATGGGGTTTTGCCAAACCATGTGCACTTTATATATATTAAAGTGTAGCTAAAAGTTTGACAAACTTCTGACATTTGATTGGTGGGGGTTCGAGCCCTGAGACCCCCAACACTCGTTAGAACGAAGCAGCTGAGGTCTCATGTGAGCGCTCAGCGACTTCGTGTCTAATCGGCTATATCCGGAAATAAATGTATGGGTGTACGGACTCAATAGAAAGTCTATGAGCCCATACTCCGATACATCAGCTTTCCGGAAAAAGCCGAACAGACACAAATTGGGTGAGCGCCCACACGAGCGCTTCAGCAGCTTCGTTCTAGCGATTGGTGGGGGTCTCAGTGCTCGGACCCCCACCTATCCAAACTTCTGACATGTCACTATGACATGTCAGACATTTGTCAAACGTTTAGCTACACTTTAAACTTTTGTTGTGTATTTTTTATGTGAATTCCCAACTAATCTGCCACGTGGGGTTGTGGCCAAAAGAGCTACAGACAAAGGGTTCACACTCAACAAACTCTATGAATGTTACAAAAATAATACAGTGGGCATGTGCCATTGATCCTGGAATTAGATAACGTACTCTCTCTAGTGACTACTATAGAGCGAGATTACAGCAATTACAGCTGTGGATCACTTTATAGCAAACAAAGGCTCCGCCGAGGTTGTAATGGCAATGGGTGGCACCACAATTGTATTATGACTACGTGCCACCAGCGTTTGTACGTCAACAACTAGCATATAGTGGCTTCCATATAGGAGCTAGTTATTGTTTGATGCTGTCATACATTAGGATAACATCAAACACTACACATTTTCAATTGTTCTATTTCCAAACAACCTGATGTTCACAGGAATATTCTGGGCTTGGGTAATATCAGATTACAGCTCTGTTCTGGCATGTGTACAATATACTGTAGCTGCTATTGTAAACACCAGACAGCATGTACTATGGGGATGGTCTGCAAGCACGTACCACACCATATTGCTCCCTTCTTCTGAGAGAATAGGAAATACATGTCAAGACAGCCATGCAGCCTGTAAACAAAGGCACATCTGATGTATTACAGAAACAGGATTTACAGAAGGAAGCGTAAACCATCTGCACTCAGACGCCAAGCACGGCCGCACTGTCCTGACTCCATCACAGCAGTTGCAGTAAAACTTGGTACAATAAGCCAAGATATGAAGTACTTGTTTCCAGCTAACATTCCAGGCGCATTGTACTTATTATTTTTTGGGGGGATATAAAAGAAGAAATCAAAGCATAAAAGTAATAAATAATTGTATTTTATTGAGTGTAGCAGCACATGTGAGCCACCCATGAAGAGGCGTTCTTTAGTTCACATTAATACACACAAAATACAGCAAATTGGATTAAAGCGGTTTTCCCATAACAGAAAGTAATGGAATATGGCGAGGATAATCCATGACTTTTGGATCATGAAGGCCGGTGGCGCTGCTGTGCAGGAAAAAGCTTTAAAGTGGCGGCAACGCTAAACCAGCGCTGGGGCCCCTTCAATATCAGGATTGGTGGCAACTGCCCAGTGGCGTAACTACCGCTGTAGCAGCCAGAGTGGGGCCCATGCCGGGGGCACTGCATTCAAAAGTATCTGCGTCCTTAGGGCGCAGATATTGTACACTATGCCATAGGCCACAGGCCATATTCGGTCTGCAGCCTATCAGGCGCAGGGTCAGGATCCCTGCGCAAACTGGCGTGATGACATCTACGCAAGTATCCCGTCATTGAGGAGCTGCTCTGTTCGTCAGAGGAACGGGGCCTAGGTAAGTATAATTTTTTTCTGTTTGGGGGCGATATATCGTACTATATACAAGGGAGGTGGGAGAGCTATCTACAAGGGTGGGCTGTATAGCACTGTCTACAGGGGGGCTGTATAGCACTGTCTACAGGGGGGCTGTATAGCATTGTCTATAGGGGGCTGTATAGCACTGTCTACAGGGGGGCTGTATAGCAGTCTACAGGGGGGCTGTATAGCACTGTCTATAGGGGGCTGTATAGCACTGTCTACAGGGGGGCTGTATAGCACTGTCTACAGGGGGGCTGTATAGCACGGTCTATAGGGGGCTGTATAACACTGTCTACAGGGGGGCTGTATAACACTGTCTACAGGGGGGCTGTATAGCACTGTCTACAGGGGGGGCTGTGTAGCGCTGTCAACAGGGAGGCTGTATAGCACTGTCTACAGGGGGGCTGTATAGCACTGTCTACAGGGCGGGCTGTATAACACTGTCTACAGGGGGGGCTGTATAGCGCTGTCAACAGGGGGGCTGTGTAGCGCTGTCTACAGGTGGTCTGTATGGCACTGTCAACAGGGGACTGTATAGCACTGTCTACAGGGGGCTGTATAACACTGTCTACAGGGGGGCTGTATAACACTGTCAACAGGGGGGCTGTATACACACTGTCTACGGGGGGGGCTGTATAGCAGTGTCTACAGGGGGGCTGTATAGCACTGTCTACAGGGGGGGCTGTATAGCACTGTCTACAGGGGGCCTTGTATATCACTGTCTACATGGGGGCTGTACAGCACTGTCTACAGGGGGGGCTATATAGCGCTGTCTACAAGGGGGGTCCATATAGCACCCTCTACAGGGGGGCGCTGTATAGCACTGTCTACAGGGGGGGCTGTATAGCACTGTCTACAGGGGGGCTATATAGCGCTGTCTACAGGGGGGCTGTATGGCACTGTCTACACTGAGGGGCTGTATAGAACGGTCTACAAGGGGTGCTGTATAGATCTGTCTACAGGGGGCGGTCTGTATAGAACTATCTACAGGGGGGCTGTATAGCACTGTCCACATGGGGCTGTATAGCACTGTTTACAGGGGAGGGCTGTATAGCACTGTCTACAGGGACGGCAGTATAGCACTGTCTACAGGGAGAAGTATGGCACAATCTACAGGGGGGGCTGTATGGCACAATCTACAGGGGGGGGCTGTATGGCACAATCTACAGGAGGTGGCTGTATAGCACTGTCTACAGGGGGGCTATATAGCGCTGTCTACAGGGGGGGCTGTATAGCACTGTCTACAGGGGGGCTATATAGCGCTGTCTACAGGGGGGCTGTATGGCACTGTCTACACTGCGGGGCTGTATAGAACGGTCTACAAGGGGGGCTGTATAGATCTGTCTACAGGGGGCGGTCTGTATAGGACTATCTACAGGGGGGCTGTATAGCACAGTCCACATGGGGCTGTATAGCACTGTTTACAGGGAAGGGCTGTATAGCACTGTCTACAGGGACGGCTGTATAGCATTGTCTACAGGAAGAAGTATGGCACAATCTACAGGGGGGGCTGTATGGCACAATCTACAGGGGGGGGGCTGTATGGCACAATCTATAGGGGGCACTATCTACAAAGGGGGGCTATGTGTGGCACCCAGGGGATGGGGTCCCAGTCAAAAGTTTTCTATGATGCCCAGTGTTTCCTAGTTACGCCCCTGCTCCTACCAATCAGAAAGAGATGGCACATCCTAGCAATATGCCATCACTTTCTGTGATGGGAAAACCCCTAGATGAGAATCTCATTCACATGTAGAAAAAAAAAATCTGCCTGCATTTCAGGCCATGCATCATTCTCAGATACCCAGCATGCTCTATTCTGATGCAGATTTTTCCTGGATGTTGCAGTAGATTTCAGCAACTCGTTGTAAGAGGTAAAATCTGTATCAAAATCTGAATGTTAATGCAAATTTTTCCAAGATTCCACTGCAGACTTAGTGTGAACGTACCCTTAGGCCTCATGCAGACGGCAGAGCTGTGTGCACAGAGCCTGTACAGAAGCACCTGGTGTCCCTGCAGTGCCGCACTATTAAGCCGTAGGTGCTCTCTCTGCCTGTGTACAGTCCCTATGTATGGTATCATATTACAATGGTTGTAAGGGAGAATATCTCCATAACATGGCATCTGATGGAACATGCCACGATTTTTTCTCTGCACAGGCATGTGGAATCAACCAGATAAATCTCTGTATGAAAATCAGAGACATACAGAAGTACAATAGGACCCTATAGACATCTATAGGTAAAGTGGTACAGCTCCGTAGAACTCAAAGGTTGTACGGAGGCCTAAAATGATTATAAGCCCATAAAGAGAACATGTCAGATCATCAGATCATATATCACTAGGATCAGCACTATTGTGTTAATATGCAAAGAAACCACAAATGTTCTATATATTTAAAAGTACGATATGAACAAACATACACAACCCAATGCCTTTTAAACTGAAATTATTTTTTTAGGAACACAAATAAAGAAGCCAAAATATTCCTTTAGATCTTTGTTTTTCTTTGTATTCAGGCTAGGTGGACCTTAAATAAAAAGATATCACTTATTCACACCAAAATGTTCCTTTAACCCCTTCAGGACTGAGCCTGGTTTGGCCTTCAGGACGAAGCCGATTTTTCAAATCTGACATGTGTCACTTTATGTGGTAATAACTCCGGAATGCTTTTACCTATCCAAGCGATTCTGAGATTTTTTTCTCGTGACACATTGTACTTTATGTTAGTGAAAAAATTTGGTTGATAAATTCAATATTTATTTGTAAAAAACACCAAGATTTGGAGAAAATTTGCAAAAAATTAGCATTTTTCTCAATTTAAATGTATCTGCTTGTAAAACAGATAGTAATACCACACAAAATACTTACTAGTTAACATCACCCATATGTCTACTTTATGTTGGCATCGTTTTTTGAACATTCTTTTATTTTTCTAGGACGTTACAAGACTTAGAACTTTAGCGGCAATTTCTCATATTTTCAAGAAAATTTCAAAAGGCGATTTTTACAAGGACCAGTTCAGTTCTGAAGTGGCTTTGAGGGCCTTATATATTAGAAAGTCCCCATAAATCACCCCATTTTGAAAACTGCACCCCTCAAAGTATTCAAAACAGCATTCCGAAAGTGTATTAACCCTTTAGGCGTTTCACGGGAATTAAAGCAAAGTAGAGGTGAAAGTCACAAATTTCATTTTTTTTTTACAAAATTCATTTGTAATAAAAAAAAAATTATACCGCAGAAGGTTTTACCCGAGAAATGTAACTTATTATTTATTGCCCAGATTCTGCAGTTTTTAGAAATACCCCACATGTGGCCCTAGTGCAGTCATGGACTGAAACACAAGCCCCAGAAGCAAAGGAGCAACTAGTGGATTTTGGGGCCTCCTTTTTTTTAGCAAATATTTTAGGTACCATGTCAGATTTGAAGAGGTCTTGTGGGGCCAAAACAATAAAGACCCCCAAAAGTGACCTCATTTTCGAAACTACACCCCTCAGGGAAGTTATCTAGGGGTATAATTAGCATTTTGAACCCACAGTTTTTTTGCTAAATTTATTTGAATTAGTTTGTGAAGATGAAAATCTACTTTTCTTCTGAAAAAGCGTAGAATTTTTTTATTTTTTCAAGGAATAAAAGAGAAAAAACACCCCAACATATGTAAAGCAATTTCTCCTGATTATAGCAATACCCCATATGTGGTAATAAACTTCTGTTTGGACCCACAGCAGGACTCAGAAGGGAAGGAGCACCATTTGGATTTTGAAATTCTGATTTTGCTGGTATAGTTTTCAGTGCCATGTCGCGTTTGAATTGCACTGGAGGGAACAAAATAGTGGAAACCCCCGGAAAGTGACCCCATTTTGTCAACTACACTCATCAAGGAATTTTTCTAGGGGCAAAGTTAGCATTTTGACCCCACGGTTGTTTTGCTGAATGCATTAGAATTATTCTGTAAAGGTAAAAATCTACTTTTTTTCTGAAAAAAGGTAGCCATTTTTAATTTTTACAAGGAATAAAGGAGAAAAAGCACCCCAACATTTGTAAAACAATTTCTCCCGATTACGGAAATATGCCATATGTGGTAATAAACTGCTGTTTGGACCCACAGCAAGGCTTAGAAGGGAAGGAGCGCTATTTGGCTTTTGGAGCTCAAATTTAGCTGAAATGGTTTTTGGGTGCATTGTCGCATTTGCAAAGCCCCTGAGAGGCCAAAACAGTGGAAACCCCCCAAAAGTGAAAATTACACCACTTAAAGAATCTATCTAGGGATATAGTGGGCATTTAGATCACCCACAAGTCTTTTGCAGGATTTATTAGAATTAGGCCATGAAAATGAATATCAACATTTCTTCCACTAAAATGTTGCATTTTTTTTCAATTTTACAAAGGATAAAGGGGGAAAAAGCTGCCCAATATTTGTAAAGCAATTTCTCCCGAGTACGGCAATACCCCACGTGTGGTCATAAATGGTTTTTCATTAGAAAGTAATTAACCCTTTCTGGACTGATCCATTTTTTTTCTTTTCCTTTTTCGTTTTTTCCTCCCCGCGTTCCAAGAGCCACAACTTTTTTATTTTTTAGTCAATAGAGCGGTATGAGGGCTTATTTATTGAGGGACGAGCGTTCGTTTTTATTGGTACCATTTTTTGGTACATACAACTTTTTGAGCACTTTTTATTACATTTTTAGGTAGAGCGAAGGTGACCAAAAAAACAGCGATTTTGCAATTTTAAATTCTTTATTTTTCACGTGAGACGCTCCATACATCACCCCCCACACTACGACATGCTATGTTGTGGTGCGCGAAGGGGTTAATGCGCAGCGCATGGTGCGGAGTGAAAATTACAATTTTCCACTCATATGCCATTTTAGTGCACTATATGTTATGCCCAGTTTGTGCCACTGAAGACAAATACCTCATAAAATATTAACCGGGTTCTCCCGGGTATGGTGATGCCATATCTGTGGACGTAAACTGGTGTTTGGGCACGATGCAGGGCTCAGAAGGGAGGGACGCCATTTGGCTTTTGGGGCGCAGATGTAGCTTGGTAGTAGTTCTGTTTGGGGTTTTACTGGTGTTTCAGTTTATAATGTGGGGGCATATGTTATCTGTGCGGGGTACATCAGGGTACATGTTATCTGTGCGGAGAACATCAGGGTACATGTTATCTGTGCGGGGTACATCAGGGTATAATAAGAGGGTATAATAATGCAGTAAATAAATAATAATCCGCAGATATGTGGCAGGTGTCGCACTTATAAATGGCGCCCGATCTTATCTGCTTTTGGAGCACTCTGCACATTTTGCATCGCCATATTCTGAGAGCCAGAACGGTTTTATTTTTTCTCCACCGGAGTCGTGTGAGGGTTTATTCGTTGCAGGACAATCTGTAGTTTTCATTGGTACCATTTTGGGGTACCAGAAATTTTTTTGATCACGTTTTATTCTATTCTTTGGCAAGCAAGGTGACCAAAAACGATCAATTCTGACAATGTTTTTTATTCTTTTTTTTATGGTGTTCACCCTGGGCTATAAATGACCATTATACTTTATTCTGCGGGTCGATACGATCACGGCGATACCATCTGTATATAATTTTTTTATGTTTTGCAGCGTTTGTGCAATAAAATCACTTATTTATAAAATAAATAATTTTTTGTTTCACCATATTCTGAGAGCCATAACGTTTTTATTTTTCAGTCAAAAAAGCTTGTTTTTTGCGGGACGGGATGTAGTTTGTATTGGTACCATTTTGGCGTACATGCGACTTTTTGATCACTTTTTATTGTATATTTTGGGAGAGTTGGTAACCAAAAAATTGTGATTCGGGCACTGTTTTTCGTTTATTTTTTTTTGCGGTGTTCACCGTGCGGGAAAAATAATATTACAGTTTTATAGTTGGGGTCGTTACGAACGCGGCAATACCAAATATGTGTACTTTTTTTAACGTGTTCATTTTTTTCCTATAATAAAAGAATTATTATAGGAAAAAAAGCATTCTTTGTTTATGTCACTTCTAACTTTTATTTTTACACTTTTTAAAAACATTTTTATTATCTTTTTTTTACTTGTCCCACTAGGGGACACTTAGACTTGCAGCTCTGATCGCTGCTAGAACACATTACACTACACACGTAGTGTAATGTGTTCTAACTGTCATTGTGACGTATCTGTCACACTGACAGGAAGCATCGGAGGACCGGCCGGAGGCTGATCCTCCGAGGCTTCCGTACATGGCAACCCGGAGGTCATTGTCTGGCCTCTGGTTGCCATGATAAGGATCGCCAGCCCCCGCAAATACATGTGGGGGGCTGCCGATCCGCTGTAAACCTCTTCGATGTGGTGATCGCAATCGACCACCGCATCGAAGGGGTTAATTGCCGATTTCAGCGGCGACAGGCCGCTGATCGGCAACGGGGAGAGCAGGGCTGACACCCTGCACAGTTAACCGCCGCTGCGGTGTAGTGCCGCGCGGCGGTTAACTGTTAAAGCGCGGACGTAACTGCACGCCCAGGTGCGCGAAGTTACTGCTCACCTGGACGTACAGTTACGCCAAGGTGCGGGAAGGGGTTAAGAACACTCTGGTGTTCAACCCCATTATGTTGACATAACACTATCGGCTGGAGTTTATTTAAAATGCACTTGACACTATAATTCCATTTCCAGCCTCCTCACTTACCCATACACATATCAGTGACTTTGTAGATACTGGGGGGTGAAATTGTGCCAGAGAACACTAAACTGCTTTAGGACAGGATCACACATGCAGATTTTGATGCAGTTTTTGGCTCCATTTTGTTTTAGCCAAACACAAAAGAAAGGAGATGCAACAGTCTTTCCTTTATAAGTTTCCTTTCTATTGGCTCCTCTTCTGGTTTTGGCTAAAAAAAAACCTGAGCCAAAAATGGCATCAAAAACTGCATCAAAACTGTGATCCTGGCCTTAAGTCAGAGATAGCTTCACAAAGTTGGAATCATACATGTCGTTTTTGATGCAGTTTTTAGGCCAGGATAACACATGCAGCTTTCATGCAGTTTTTGGTTCAATTTATAGCTCAGGTTTCTTTTAAGCAAAACACAGTGGGCACAAAAAGGATATGCATCAGTCTTATCTTTATACCAGTGGCGTAGCTATAGGGGTCGCAGTTGGGACCGGGCCCCTAAGTCTGGGGGGCCCACGAGCCCCCGTTGCCATACAGCATGCTTGTTAAATAAATTGTCTGTGCCGTGAAGCCGGCACTTCCTGGTTACGGTCACATGATACACTTAGTGTACCATGTGACCGTGTTGTCACGTGACACGTCTTCCAGCCAGTGCAGTGGAAGAGTCGGTGCAGAGGACTCCAGGTGAGCTGCAGAGTCTGTATTGTAATATATTGTGTTGTGTTGTCTTGTATTGTAATGTATTGTGTTGTGTTGTCTTGTAATGTAATGTATTGTGTTGCCTTGTAATGTAATGTATTGTGTTGTGTTGTGTTGTAATGTGCTGTATTGTGCTGTTTGCGGTAGAGGGGGAGCCCGGTAAATTACAGCCCCCCCTCCTCTCTCCACCACAAACTGCACAATACAACACAATACATTACAAACTGTGGGTCGCGTCCCCCTGGGTGGGGCATGTGAAGACCTCCGGGGGGGTCACGAGTCTCTCACTGAGGTCCCGATTCCATTCAATGCTGGAGCAAGGAGCTGACGTCTCCATGCTCTAGCATTCACTGTGCCCTGAGCGGCTCGACGCAGGCAGGCGGGATGTAGCGACATCATCGCGCCTGTCTGTGCCGAGTCACTCATAGCACACACCGGAGGAGGCTAAGGAACGGGGATAGGTAAGTAATTATGCTCTTTTTCTATTATGCACATATGGGGGCGTTATACTGTATGGGGGGGCTGATATGGGTGGGGGCATTATACTGCATGGGGGCCTGTTATGGCATGGGGGCTGATAAGATGGGGGGGGGGGGCGTTATACTGCATGGGGGCTGATATGGGGGAATTATACTGTATGGGGGGCTGATATGGGGGGCATTATACTGTATTGGGAGCTGATATGGGGGCATTATACTATATGGGAGCTCATATGGAGGCATTATACTGTATGGGAGCTGATATGGGGGCATTATACTGTATGGGGGCTGATATGGGGGGCATTATACTGTATGGGGGCTGATATGGAGGCGCATTATACTGTATGGGGGGCTGATATGGAGGGGCATTATACTGTATTGGGAGCTGATATGGGGGCATTATACTGTATGGGGAGCTGATATGGGGCATTATACTGTATTGGGAGCTGATATGGGGGCATTATACTGTATGGGGAGCTGATATGGAGGCATTATACTGTATGGGAGCTGATATGGAGGGGCATTATACTGTATGAGGGGCTGATATGGAGGGGCATTATACTGTATGGGGAGCTGATATGGGGGCATTATACTGTATGGGGAGCTGATATGGGGGCATTATACTGTATGGGAGCTCATATGGAGGCATTATACTGTATGGGAGCTGATATGGGGGCATTATACTGTATGGGGGCTGATATGGGGGGCATTATACTGTATGGGGGCTGATATGGGGGGCATTATACTGTATGGGGGCTGATATGGGGGCATTATACTGTATGGGGGGGCTGATATGGGGGGCAATATACTGTATGGGGAGCTGATATGGAGGGGCATTATACTGTATGGGGAGCTCATATGGAGGGGCATTATACTGTATGGGGAGCTCATATGGGGGACATTATACTGTATGGGGAGCATTATACTGTATGGAGGGTATTTTACTGTATGGGGGCAGCTATGTGGGGCATTATACTGTGGGGACTGATATGGGGAGCATTATACGGTATGGGGCTGTTATTGGGGGCATTATACTGTATGTGGCATTATACTGTGTGGGGGCAGCTATGGGAGCATTATACTGTGTAGGGACATTATACTATGGGGGCTGTTTGGCAAGGCATCTGGGCATAGGCGCGCGCAGGGGTCTGATGATGGAGGGGTAGGGGGGCCCAAGCTGAATTCTTGCACCCGGGCCCATGAGCCTTTAGCTATGCCCCTGCTTTATACCATTCCTTCTTTTTGGATCCACTTTTGGCCTTGGCTCACAACACTGAGCCAAAAACTGCACCAAAACTGCATCAAAACGGTGTGTGTGTGATCCTGGCCTTAGAAAGTGTAGTTCTTGACGCAGTTTTCGAGCCATAGCCAGAACTGGATCTCCTCCCTTTTATATCCACTCCTATGTTTGGCTCAAAAAAACTGCCAGTAGAACTACATGTGTGAATCCAGCCTTAGGGCTTGTCCAGATGTAATGGAATTGCTTCAGAAAATTTCTGCAGCAATTCTGATGAAACTAGCAGACATTCCGCTGCGGAAAAGACAAACCATTTCCTGCGTTTTTTACTGCAGACAACGGTGCATATTTTGCTGCAGTTTTCGCAATACTAGGAGATGGTGACATCACCTCTGAAAAACGCAGCAATTCAGTCCATTTTCTACAGCAGGAATTGACATGCTGAGGTCCGAAAAATATGCACCGCAGGTCCATTTCTGGTCGGAATTAATACGCACCGTGTGGATGAGATTTGTTAAACCTCACCCACTTTGCTGCTACTGTATTCTGCTGCGTATTTTCTGCCCGCAATCCCGGATGGCAAATACGCAGCAATTCCGCTACGTGTGGACAAGCTCTTACTATGTGATAACTTTTTAAAACTTAATTTTTTAAAGAGCAAGTGTACAAAATAGTTTTTATCCTTACGACTAATTGTTTGGTTTAAGAGGCAATTGATTATTTTGAACTGATCATATGCAGATAAAAACAAATCTGTATTTTTGTTCTGAAAATGTATTACATCTATGATGAGCATCTTATGTATTATGCTGGGTTCACACTGAGTTTTTTGCAGGTGTAAAATCTGCCTCAAAATTCTGTTTGGAAGTTTGAGGCAGATTTTCCTCTGCCTGCACACCGATTTTCGTGGCGTTTTTCGCTGAGTTCATTGAGCGCCGTGGGCATAAAACGCAGTGAAATACGCTTTCACTGCCACCCATTGATGTCAATGGGAGGTCAGAGGCGCAATCTCGCGAAGATAGGGCATGTCCCTTCTTTTTACCGCGAGGCGGTTTTACCGCTCGCAGGAGAAAATCGCCCCGCCTCCCATTGAAATCAATAGGAGGCATTTTCGGCCGTTTTTTGGCGAGTTTTGCGGAGTGGTTTCCGCGCCAAAAAACTTGTCAAAAAACTCTGTGTGAACCCAGCCTTATTGTCATTGAGTTTATTTATTCTTTGCACTTTCTGCTCGTAAAATAACCTGCAATTACCTGCACTAATCTGACAAATCACAGGCTTCGTTACACCAACTTGTGCCAAATGTGACATTTCCCAAGAAACCATTTCAAGTCCTCATGTTTGATGGGACATGAAACACCACCTGTAATAATATACCTGTGTGTCACAACGCAGACCTGCAGCCTTAAAGTGACATGAAACAAAACAAAATGTTCTTTACATGTAATACATAGCGTTCATGCCTGTCAGTTATGTCACGTAACTTACATACGAATCAGATTTAATTTGTATAACATTCAACCATGTCAGAAAGACTAGAAGAAAGAAGCAAAATCAAGTTTGTTTTTGTTTTTCCACATCTGGTACACTTCAAGGTATATGAATCTTTAGTTAACAACCTATAAGCAAAATAGAGTGTGGACACTTCCTGACTGTGGCAGGTGCATGCCTTCACTCAGGGGTATAGCCAGCGGGCACTGGAGGGCGTGTGTGCCAGCATCTGGAAGCTATAGTGGGGCACCAACAAGACACTCTGCCTTGGCTGGCCTAATACTTCCGCCAACATGTATAATCGATATTAGACTATTCAATTCTGCACTTCTGTTTATAACACACATCACAACACTGTGACAGATTTGCCATACGACAAATCCAAACAACGTACAACGGAATCCACTGATTTATAATTGGGCCCATTGGGGTTCTTTTGAAGATTTCATTGTGTAAACAGTAAGAACAGAACTACATGCTACGCTATACTTGCTGTCAACTCCAGACCGAAGGGCAAAGGACAGGTGTAAACATAGCATTAAAGATATATTACACCGCGTTCCAAATTATTCTGCAAATGTTATTTTTAGCTGATTTTCCTAAATAGTCGATGCAAATGACAGTCAGTATAATCTTCAAGCCATCAACCGTTGGAGTATAATGCAAATTTTATTGAACAAATCTCCTAATGATAACAGATTTTTTTATTAGAAGTAAAAAACTCAAAATGCACTGTTTCAAATTATTATGCACAACAGAGATCAAAACATTTTAAAGGTTGTAAAGAGAACTAAAATGGTAATTTGTTGGATTTGCAGCATCAGGAGGTCATATTTACAGAAATAAAAAGCTCTTTCAATCAAAAAAAACTTAACAGGCCAAGTTACATGTCAACATAGGACCGCTTCTTTGATATCACCTTCACAATTCTTGCATCAATTGAATTTGTGAGTATTTGGACAGTTTCTGCTTGAATATCTTTGCAGGATGTCAGAATAGCCTCCCAGAGCTTCTGTTTTCATGTGAACTGCCTCCCACCCTCATAGATATTTTGCTTGAGGATGCTCCAAAGGTTCTCAATAGGGTTGAGGTCAGGGGAACATGGGGGCCACAACAGGAGTTTCTCTCCTTTTATGCCCATAGCGGCCAATGACACAGAGGTATTCTTTGCAGCATGAGATGGTGCATTGTCATGCATGAAGATAATTTTGCTACGGAAGGCACGGTTCTTCTTTTTGTACCAGTGGTCAGTCATAAATTCTACTTACTTTGCAGAGGTCATTTTCACACCGTCAGGGACCCTAAAGGGGCCTACCAGCTCTCTCCCCATGATTCCAGCCCAACACATGACTCCGCCACCTCCTTGCTGAAGTCGCAGCCTTGTTGGGACATGGTGGCCATTCACCATCCATCCACTACTCCATCCATCTGGACCATCAAGGGTTGCACGGCACTCATCAGTAAACAACACGGTTTGAAAATTAGTCTTCATGTATTTCTGAGCCCACTGCAACCGTTTCTGCTTGTGAGCATTGTTTAGGGGTGGCCGAATAATAGCTTTATGCACACTTGCAAACCTCTGGAGGATCCTACACCTTGAGGTTCGCGGGACTCCAGAGGCACCAGCAGCTTCAAATACCTGTTTGCTGCTTTGCAATGGCATTTTAGCAGCTGCTCTCCTAGTCCTATTAATTTGTCTGGCAGAAACCTTCCTCATTATGCCTTTATCTGAACTAATCCGTCTGTGCTCTGAATCAGCCACAAATCTTTCAGTACGATGATCACGCCTAAGTTTTCTTGAAATACCCAATGTTTTCATACCTTGTCCAAGGTATTGCGCTATTTCACGCTTTTCGGCAGCAGAGAGATCCTTTTTCTTTCCCATATTGCTTGAAACCTGTGGCCTGCTTAATAATGTCCTTCTTAAGTAGTTTTCCTTTGATTGGGCACACCTGGCAAACTAATTATCACAGGTGTCTGAGATTGATTACAAGGATCCAAAGAGCCCTAAGGCTGGGTTCACACGACCTGTTTTCAGACGTAAACGAGGCGTATTATGCCTCGTTTTACGTCTGAAAATAGGGCTACAATACGTCGGCAAATATCTGCCCATTCATTTGAATGGGTTTGCCGACGTACTGTGCAGACAACCCGTCATTTACGCGTCGTCGTTTGACAGCTGTCAAACGACGACGCGTGAAAATACAGCCTCGTCAAAAGAAGTGCAGGACACTTCTTTCAGACGTAATTTGAGCCATACTTCATTGAACTCAATGAAGCACAGCTCAAAATTTACGGCTGTCAGAGAAGCCTCGCAAAATGCGAGGAGGAGCATTTACGGCTGAAACGAGGCAGCTGTTTTCTCCTGAAAACAGTCTGTCATTTCAGCCGTAAAAGCCTGCTATCGTGCCCTTAGACACAATACCATCCATGAGTTTAATTGAAAAACTAATAATTAAACGTTTATGACACTTAAATCCAATGTGCATAATAATTTGGAACACGGTGTATATATATTCCTAAGAAAGAAGGTTTGATATAACTTTTCTTCAAAGTATACTTCAAGGTTCCACATGTATAATGTTTCGTAGCAGTCAAGAAATTGGTAGAGAACAAATTGGTGGCTCGGTGGGTAGCACTGATGCATTTATAGACCTTGGCTAAGGATGTGACGTATAGAGATTTTATTCTCTTGAAAAGGTCCATGGGTGCCTAACCAGGAAATGTATGGGGGAGGTTAAAATTGTGTTGGTATAGAAGCTAGGAGCAGTGGCGTAACTACCGCTGTAGCAGCCATAGCGGCTGCTACGGGGCCCATGGCATGAGGGGGCCCTTGCCGCCTGCCAGCAAGGCCCCCCTATGGCCGGAGGTTCCGCGAGCAGCCTCTATGGCTGCTACAGTGCGACGCCACTGAACACAACGGCAGAGCAGGGAGGTATCTCCGGACTCTGCCATTAAGGGGTTGTCTCACAAAAGATATGTATCCCCTATCCACAGGATAGGGGATACATGTGTAATCACTGGGACCCCCAGCGATAAGGAGAATGTGGGACCGAAAGTCCCCCGAAGTTCTCCATGAGAAACCTTGGACTTTCGGGGTCTGTGTCTGCAGCTCCGTAGAAATGAATGGAGCACTGGTCGCGGCTTGTGCACATGCGTGACCAGTGCTCCTTTAATTTGTATTCAGCTGCCAGATGCAGACCCCGGTAGTCTGAGGTTTCTCATGGAGAACTTCGGGGGACTTTCGTTCCCACGTTCTCCTTATCGCTGGAGGTCCCAGCGATAACAGATGTATATAGGGGATACATGTCTTTTGTGGGACAGACCATAGGCTACAGGCCATTTTTTTTTTTTTTGGGGGGGGGGGGTTGGGGCTGTATGACGTTATCTACAGGGGGGCTGTATGGTGTTATCCACAGGGGGGGCTGTGTGGCGTTATCTACAGGGGGGCTGTATGGTGCTATATACAGGGGGCTGTATTCTGCTATATACAGGGGGGCTGTATGCTGCTATATACAGGGGGCTGTATGGCACTATGTACAGGGAGGGGGCTGTGTGGAGCTATATACAGGGGGGCTGTATGGCACTATATACAGGGAGGGGGCTGTATGGCATTCTCTAGAGGGGAGCTGTATGGCACTATATACAGGGAGGGGGCTGTATAGTGCTATATACAGGGGGCTGTATGGCACTATATACATGGAGGGGGCTGTATGGTGCTATCTACAGGGAGGCTGTATGGCGCTATCTACAGGGGGCTGTATGCGCTATATACAGGGGGCTGTATGGTGCTATATACAGGGGCTGTATGGCGCCATATACAGGGGGGGCCGTATGGTGCTATATACAGGGGAGCTGTACAGTGCTATATACAGGGGTCTGTATGGCGCTATCTATAGGGGGGCTGTATGCGCTATAGACAGCAGAGCTGTGTGCACAGAGCCTGTACAGAGGCACCTGGTGTCCCTGCAGTGCCGCTGTATGCGCTATATGGTGCTAAATACAGGGGTCTGTGTCTGGTGCTATCTACAGGGGGGCTGTATGGCGCTATCTACAGGGGAGCTGTATGCTCTATAGACGGCAGAGCTGTGTGCACAGAGCCTGTACAGAGTCACCTGGTGCCCCAACAGTGCCGCTGTATGCACTATATGGTGCTATATACAGGGGTCTGTGTATGGTGCTATCTACAGGGGGGCTGTATGGTGCTATCTACAGAGGGCACTGTGTGGCGGAATCTACAGGGAGGAACTATCTACAGGGGCGGGTGGGTTGTGTGGCACCCAGGGGAGGGGGGCCCTTAGTCAAAAGTTTGCTATGGGGCCCAGTCTTTCCTCGAAGGATGAAATACGTTGGGTGCTGGAGCTGCAGAATAGGACTTCCATGATGGCTGATAGTGGTTTAACCCCTGTAAACACTGGACCTACCTCTCTGTTATTTAGATGGTGAGTGATATGTTCTCACCTTCTCCAGGTGGATTGGCATACATTCTTAAAACAAACTGTTGAATTATTGTTGTATTAAAAGAAAATTGCTGATTTACGGTTAGAATACTACCTATTTAAATTCATATAACAAAATGCATTCTGGGTCTATTGTGTGTGGTGGATGTGGAGTAAATATGTATGCTGTTTGCAGGTCTTCATGACTTCATGATGAATATTCAGGTAGTGTTGTGCCCGTGTTCTCCCACTGGTTATAGGCGCTAATATCAGTGACAATATTTGATTCTATTGTTGCCTAGTATATTAGTGCTATATAAATAAATAATAGGTGATAAATGCAGAAACCTCTGGCAGTAACCCGCATGAGGTTCCCGTATTCTTACTAAAGGACCAGAGCCCATGAGCCATGTGTTTCAGAAGCTCTTGTGCTGCATGGTCTCTGCAGAGCTTCCATAAAACAAGGCGAGTGATCTCAGCCTGACAGTCGTAACCAGGATTTACACTTCACTTATTCCATGGCCTCAAGATGCACTTTCCTGCCACTGACAAAAATCTACAAGCATTTATAAATCACTTTACAGTGGCTGTAGCCACCTAAACAATGTCTGTCAATATTTCATCCCAAATTAAAGCCACTCCAGAGCATGGCAGCAGCCGGTCAGCACATGAGAGTATTAGAATAAATAGCTTGCAATGCTTCAAAGATTCCCTTTAATTTAACTAGGAGCAAAAACATCTTTAATATATTGTTTTTGTTTTTCTTGGCTGTAATGTGAAATTTCCCAGGTTTGCTACATGAAAATTCCCAGATTACATGACGATGTGTCATTAAACTCAAAGGCGCAAGGCCATATTGAAGGGTGATGGTCCAGGACATTTGCAGGAGAGATATTCATCCCTGTAAATAGCGCCAAAGATGGTCTGCATTACATGACTGGGTAGCAACCCATTCAGGGACAACTTCATGAATGGGGACTGGAGAAGGGTTGGATGGGTTTTGATTGGGCTTTTGTCCCTCAACTTAGTGTTGAGGAACAGCAGAAGTTGCTAAGGCATAACTTGATTTTGAGAGATTAGTCCTAAATAGTTCTTAGTTCAGCAAGATGTGTATTTCCATTGTCACGTTTTAACCTTTTACCATCAACTTAGAATTTTAATTGATGGCCTTTTTAATGGATTTAATGCAACCAAGGCAACAGGGGATTGTTGAAGGGCAGTCCCACCATAGCGGAAAACAGGAGGATTTATTTCTGAATTGCGATTGCCAAATTTAACAGAAGAGTCCAAAAATCTGATGTAGAAAAGACATTAGATATCTGAGGTAGCAAAAGGGACCAAATATCTTAGGAAGCAAAAGGGACAAAACATAGCAGGAGGGACAATATAACTGAGGTAGCTGGAGGGACCATGTATCTGTGGTAGCAAAAGTTACCATATATCTAGAGTGGCTGGAGGGACCTTGAATCTGAGGTAGCGGAAGGTACCCTATATCTGAAGTAGAAGGAGGGAACATACTACATGTAGAAAAGAAGGTTTGATATGATATCTGAGGTGGCAGGAGGGACCATATATTTGAGGTAGCAGGATGGACCATATACCACATGTAGGAAAGAAGGTTTGATATATCTGAGGTAGCAGGAGGGACCATATATTTTAGGTAGCAGGATGGACCATACCAGTGGCTGCTACGGGGCCCGCGGCATGAGGGGGCCCGTGTCGCCCGCCAGCACGGGCCCCCACCATGGCCGGAGGCTCCGCTAGCAGCCGCTATGGCTGCTACAGCGCGACGCCACTGAACACTACGGCAGAGCAGGGAGGTATCTCCCCGCTCTGCCATTAAACAAAAGACATGTATCCCCTATCCACAGGATAGGGGATATATGTGTGATCGCTGGCATTGATAGGGAGAACGGGGGACCGAAAGTTACCTACAGGGGGGGCTGTATGGCGTTACCTACAGGGGGGGCTGTATGACGTTACCTACAGGGGGGCTGTATAGCGTTACCTACAGGGGGGGCTGTATAGCGTTACCTACAGGGGGGGCTGTATAGCGTTACCTACAGGGGGGGCTGTATAGCGTTACCTACAGGGGGGGCTATATAGCATTACCTACAGGAGGGCTGTATAGCGTTACCTACAGGGGGGCTGTATAGCGTTACCTACAAGGGGGCTGTATAGCGTTACTTACAGGGGGGCTGTATAGCGTTATCTATAGGGGGGCTATATGGCGTTATCTACAGAGGGGGCTGTATGGCGTTATCTACAGAGGGGGCTGTATGGCATTATCTACAGGGGGGTCTGTATGGCGTTCTCTACAGTGGGGGCTGTATGGTGTTATCTACAAGGGGGGGTTGTGTGACACACAGGGGAGGGGGGGCCCCAGTCAAAAGTTTGCTATGGGGCCCAGTCTTTCCTAGTTACGCCCCTGGACCATGCTATAAGTTGGAAAGAAGGTTTGATATATCTGAGGTAACAGGAGAGACCATACTATATGTAGGAAAGAAGGTTTGATATATCTGAGGTAGCAGGAGGGACTATACTATGTGTAGGAAAGAAGGTTTGATATATCTGAGGTAGCAGGAGGGACTATACTATGTGTAGGAAAGAAGGTTTGATATGATATCTGAGGTAGTAGGATGGACCATATATTTGAGGTAGCAGGAGGGACTATACTTTATATAGGAAAGAAGGTTTGATAGGGTATTTGAGGTAGCACAAGGGACCATACTGTATATTTGAGATAGCAGCAGGGACTGTATATTTTGGTAGCAAAAGGGACCAAATTTAATGATTTAACGAAGCAGAAAAGAGTCATATTGAGATTTTCACCAGTCTTTATTTGGGTACAATCACTTATTGAGTTGTATCTAGCTAGATTCGGGTACCACATAGTTGTCTCAATTGATAAAACACTTTTGCAGCTCATTTCGTTATTATTTCTTCTTAACTTTAACTAAGTAAGGATGAGTTTTGGTGAAGAGGAGAGAAACAGTTTTGTGATACATCTTTGATATAACAGGAAAAGACCTTGTTATGTCTGTCTTCTCCTTCCCAGAAGTCCTGACAACCGCAGCCTGTGTGCCAGAAAATTGGTCTTCATAAATGGCCATGTGAAAGTCTAATTCTAATGGCTTGAGGCAGTTGCATTCTTCCAGCACTGAGCAGATCATTCCTGCAATGAACTTCCTATAAAGTTTTCAGAAAAGGCATAAGTATTCAGTTAAGATATCAAAGACCAGCGCAGGTCCTCAGTGATACATTACAAAATAAACACTCACAATTGGAGTTTCATGTTTGATAGACTACATTTACTATCTTTTCATTTTTGTACATACCTCATGTTCACATATTCAAGTAACTATTCAAGTACTTTAAGTGGCTCTTATACATAGCTGTGATTATGTGTAATCCACTGCCTCATCAATCATTGTACTTTCCATTGCCTTGTTCTTCCTTAGTTAGATATGGGATGAGTAGTCTTGTCCTATTATAGGCAGGATTTTTATATCCCAAGAATATAAGTCATCATGCATCTTTAAATATATTGAATAATATCATTTAGGCCCCATTCACACGAGCGTGAATCATGTCCGTGTGCTGTGCATGGAAACAACGCACAACACACGGACCCATTGATTTCAATGGGGCCATTCACACATGCGTGATTTTTCACGCAGCGAGAGTCCGCTGCGTGAAACATACTGCATGTCCTATATTGGTGCGTTATCACACACCTACGCGCCCAATGAAGTCAATGGGTGTGTGAAAACCATGCACCGCACACGCATGCACATGCGTGTTCGGTGCGTGATTTACGCATCAATTCAGTTGAAAATAAGAAAAAAAAAAGATGTGCTTTGCGAATGCGTGAATAACACAAGCCACTCGCAAAACACACTGATGCATAACGCCACACACACGGACCTGATTCACGTGCGTTTTTCAGACACGCTCGTGTGCATGAGGCCTTATTCAGAAGTCTAATGTATGCTGAATGCCTACAAAATGGCAAAAATAAGGCATACAAATTTAACAATTAAAAAAAGTATTGAAAAATAATATTAAATTACTGGGATTACTGGCTTTATTTATGGAAATAGGAGATTTCATATTCCCCTATCAGGAGGATAGCTTGGAATCCACTTACAGAATACAGTTGATGCCCTTAGATGGCATGTAGCATAAGAAGCCATTCTGATGCCATTCATCATAACGTATGATGCACCTTCCCTAGTTTAGCAGCAATAGCACTGCTAGGATGAAATAGTGATATCTTACATCTACAGCCGGCTGGCAGCATCATTGGTGCAGCAAGGGCTCTATGCAATGCTACAACAGTAGCACACTTGGGAAACATGGACCATTGAGGCAGGGCTATAGAATTCCATCATGTTACAGCTACGTGCATAGCAGTAACTTTCTGCGATCTTGTAAGTTCTGATGATTGTACTGCAGACTAAGCAACCATTGACAGCCATTATATCTCTCAAAGGGTTGCTTTCTCTGTCACCTGGTCACTAAGACGATCCTCCTCATCCCCCCTCTCAGTTCTCACCAGCAGGCAATCATAGATAAAGAACCTTCCTCCTCTAACCATATCACTTTCACTGTGCTTAGACATGCCTAATTGAATCCATGCCTGTAGACTGTGAAACATGATGTGGTATTAGTGCCCAAATGTTTATTTGTCCATCAGGGATTACTGAAGGTTACTGGGAAGTAATGCTCATTGGTGATAGCAGAGGTGGAGGAAGTAGCTAGCTTCTCCTCCTACTTCAATAGACAAGAGTGGCTGGGACTAAGCTTTAAAAAAATTGTGGTCTAGGTTTACATATTGAGTTTTTTCGCATACCATATGACCAAAAATAACCAATCCTAGCAATAATATCTAAGTGCAAATCTGTCTTACAGTACTAAAACAATCCCCATATTCTTATCATCATTGTCATTATCCTCAGGAAAATAATGATCAGATCAGAATCCAATGACCTTTTAATTTAATTTCCTCTATTCATAATTTTCAACAGGTCATCCTCTACATGTGATGTAACCACAAGAAAAAAGAATGAAGTTGACGTATATAAAAAAAAATACAAATAACAATCTACAGAATTTCACGGCTATAGAAGATCTACTGGATGTCAAAGTTTGCCAGCAGCCACTTAAGGTCTTTTCTCATTATCCTGGGTGATATAATATATCATGTCAGCATTTACGCAGTCTGATACTTGTGGTTTTTGCAGCTGACCACATAAATGGAGACTGTAATTACAAACAGGGTCATAATCCGGCGTCCATAGATCAAGATGTTGAACACCTGGGTGATCTGAACCTGGAAAACTGTGTTTGCTCATCACATCTGTATACATTTTCCATGTATGTGGTTCCTTTTATGTTAACATCTACATGTGCCACAATAATTGCAATGTTGATAATTGATATAGCTGTGACCAGTGGCGTAACTACCGCGGTAGCAGCCGTAGCAGCTGCTACGGGGCCCACGGCTTGAGGGGGCCCATGCCGCCAGCCGACATGCCCCCCATATGCCCGTAGGCGCCGCTAGCACCGGAGGGGGCCCCAATGCTAGCGACAGCCAAATACATGCATTAGCGCTGAATGGCCTGACCATTCAGCACCTTATAATGACACTGATTGGCTAGTGGCGCGATTACATCATCGCGCCGCTTCCGTGCTTGAAAGGCGCTGATTGACGGGGCAAGTAGTTCTTCCCCGCCAATCAGCGTCATTGAATGACGCGCCGTTCAGCTCCAGCAGACCTGCTCAGAAGAGAGCAGGTCTGCATTGCCAGCGGACAGCGTGGGAACAGGATCATGTTAGTATGTAAAGCTTTTTCTTATAAAAATGTGAGTGGCATTATCTATAGTGGGGGCTCTATCTACAGGGGGGGTCGTCTATATATGTGGGGCACTATATAGAGGGGGGGGGTCTATATGTCGGGATGTGGAGCACTAGCTACAGGAATGGGGTCTGTATGTGGGGATGTGGGGCACAATGTATGGGGGGGGGTCTATATGTGGGGATGTGGGCCACTATATACAGGGAGGTCTATATGTGGGGATGTGGGCCACTATATACAGGGGGTCTATATTTGGGCCACTATATACAGGGGTGGTCTATATGTGGGCCACTATATACAGGAGGGTCTATATGTGGGGATGTGGGCCACTATCTACACGGGGGTCTATATGTGGAGATGTGGGCCACTATATACAGGGGGGTCTGTATGTGGGCCACTATCTACAGGGGGGTCTATATGTGGGGATGTGGGCCACTATCTATGGGGGGTCTATATGTGGGGATGTGGGTCACTATATACAGGGGGTCTATATGTGGGCCTCGATCTACAGGGGGGGTCTATATGTGGGGATGTGGGGCACTATCTACAGGGGGTCTATATGTGGGGCACTATATACAGGGGGAGCTATATGTGAGACACTATACAGGGGTGGGCTATATGTAGAGCACTATCTATAGGGGAGATATTTTTAGGGCACTTTCTATAGGGGTGGGCTATATGTGGGACACTATATACAGGCATGGGTTACCTGTGGGGCACTAGCTGCAGGGTGGCTATATGTAGGGCACTGTTTACAGGGGTGGGCTACATGTGGGACACTATATACAGGGGGAGCTATATGTGAGACTATATACAGAGGTGGGCTATATGTGGAGCACTAGCTATGAGGGAAGCTATACGTAGGGCAGCACGGTGGCTCAGTGGTTAGCACTATTGCCTTGCAGCTCTGGAGTCCATATGTGGGCTGTATCTACAGAGGGCTGTATGTGAGACACTATCTACAGGAGCTTCTATGTAGGTCACTATCTACAGAGGCTCTATGGGGGTCACTATCTACAGGGGGCTATGGGGGCACTATCTACAGGGGGCACGGTGTGTGTGTGTGTGTGTGTGTGTGTGTGTGTGTCTGTGTGTGTGTGTGTGTGTGTGTGTGTGACAGTGTATGGTACTATTATAATCAGGCACAAAGTGTATGGCGCTATTAAAGTTAGAGGTGCAGTGTATGGCGCTTTATTATATTTAGAGGTGTTGAGAATTTTAACTTCATTTATAGGTGCAGAAATGTTTTAAAACTGAGAAGCTGAAGACATCTGAGCGGAAAACTGCAGAAATGGGTCATGGCCGGTAGAAATCCATCATAGATGTCTGGATCGGAGGGAGAAGAAAATAACTAAAATATGAGACGTCACCGGTGAGTCACTTAATATAAATGCTTATTCTGCCTCTAATCAGCACTGTAGTCACTGTATGATCTGCAGCGAGATGATGGTGGTGTGATTAGGATCTGGTTTTTTTTCTTCGTGAAACAGCATCTCCCAGCATATCCTCACCATTGTTCGGACCATGCTGGGAGCTGTAGTATTACGCTGTACAAACCTATATGGCAGGGGTTGCACTAAATTGAGATGTATTTGTTCTGGTGTTGTATATATGTACTAATCTTGGTTCTGATGCTGTATGTACGTACTGAGCTTGATTCTGGTGCTGTATATACATATGAGATTGTTTTGGTGCAGTATATATGTAATGAGTTTGGTTCTGGGGAAGTATATATGTACTGAGGTTGGTTCTGGTGCTGTTTTTATGTACTGAGGTTGGTTCTGGTGCTGTATATATGTATGGGCTTGGATCGAGTGCTGTATATATGTATGGGCTTGGTTCTAGTGCTGTATTTATGTACTGATCTTGGTTGTGGTACTGTATGTATGTACGGAGCTTTGTTCTGGTGCTGCATATATGTCAGAGGTTGGTTCTAGTGCTGTATTTATGTACTGAGCTTGGTTGTGGTACTGTATATATGTCAGAGCTTGGTTCTGGATCTGTAATTATATAGGATATATTTATAATAACAAAATTGCAGGGCAAATGGAATTGTTCTCAATTCATTGTATATTTCATGGGAACCTGTCTGGTAGTTTTAACCCCTTGACCGCCACCATGCGGTAATACATGACCTGTCAATATTACCAAACATTCCCTTGTATGTTTTTTTCAGATGCAGCAAAATCCTTAAAATCCACTTTTAAAACAACGCACACTATATGCTAATTACTCATTAGAGGGTCATGGGGCTGTGCCGCTATCCTGAAGAGTCACATAGTCCTGCCTCCAAACCCACCTTTCATTGTTTGAGTGACATTTCCCTGACTGATACAACTTTCTTGGATGCACCATTGCCTTGTGGCACTATACACAAGGGGGGGGGGGCTGTGTGGCCCTATACACAAAGGGGGCTGTGTGGCACTATACACAAGGGGGAGCAGTATGGCAATATACACATGGGGGAGCTGTGTGGCACTATACACATGGGGAACTGTATGGCACTATTTACAAGGGGGAGGGTTGTGGCTCTATCTACAGGGGGCTGAGTGTGGCGCAAATCTACAGGGGTCTGTGTGTGGCACTATCTGCTAAGGGGAGGGCTGTACTGCACTTTCTACTAAGGGGGGCTGTGTGGCACTATATATAAGGGAGGGGAGCTGTGTGGCACTATATACAGTGGGAGCTGTATAGCGCTATATACAGTGGGGGCTTTAAGGCGATATCTACAGGGGGGCTGTATGGCACTATCTAAAAGGGGGAGGTGGTGGTGCTATCTACAAATGGGGTGTGACACTGTCTATAGGCGGGGCTATATAGCACTGTCTACAGGGGTGCTGTATGGCACATTCTACAGGGGGCACTATTTATAAGGGGGCTGCTTGTGGCACCCGGGGGGGGGGGCCCGGTCAAGAGTTTGCTATGGGGCCCGGTCTTTCCTAGTTATGCCCCTTGCTGTGATGCTGTCAATTGAGACCATAGTTTCTCAACCTGTACCCTTTGCGGTATGCACCACCCATCTAGTGGTTATGTGTGGAGACTCCAGGCCATGCTTCTTTCACAGACTTCTTCCTTCTCCTACTGTTGGCTACCACCTATTATGGGAGTGATATTACTTACATGCTCTATTATGGGGTACTGTTTCAGCATGCCTATGTTATCTTGGCTTTGTAGCAAGTTATGGAATCAGGCTCTGTTATGGAGACTTTGCCACAGGCTGACTCTATTATGGAAACACCGTTGCAAGCTGGGCCTGTTATAAGGAGACCGTTTTCCACTCTGGTTCTGTGACTGGCCTTGTGGTGGACACTGTAATGAACAAAATGTGATTGGCTCTGGTAAAGGGGCAAAGTGGCTGACTTTTAGGTGAGCACTGAGACTGGCTCTAATATGGTGGCACTCAAACAATTGCAAAGACCTGAACCACATATTTATTTCTCTCATGACCTTCCAAGTAGAAAAAAAAAATCTGAACTTTCTAACATAGTGTTATATGATATTACCATTGCTAGAAAAACTCTGATTGGAATCATTACAAGCAGAAGTGTTCCAATAATGTAGCAAGAGGTTACGAGAAGTTAAAAATGTTCCATCTGCAGATTACAGGCTGCCATAAACAGTGCCCTGAATTCTGTAGATAGATTTAGCAGGTAAATCAGAGGAATGTGAATTCTCAGCCCTACATTAGTATAGTGACGTTTATGCAATTCCCTAATATAAAGGCGATGTTTTACCAAAGGAGCGCATGCACTCTGAAACCATCCAACCACTTTCCAGCGCGTACACGGAATACGAATACCGAATGTGGTGTCTTGGGTCAAGTTGGTAAAATTCTATTTCTGAGAAAGCTGTGTGACAACCAATATGGTGACCATCAGCTGTCACAAGGGTTGCCAGCCAGACTCCTGAAAATCAAACTTGCTTAGTATTGTAGGGATGAATCCTTCGGCCCCATGTCACTGCATCATTTAATAATCAGGACCCTAGAGAAGATGGGTGACAACCCCCGTGTGAGCTGTAACAGCAGTTATCTTGCCTAACATCATTTCTTAGTTATATCTGTTTCTTGGAAATCTGGGTGGAAACCAATATCTTCTGAGCAATATAGTGATGTATCCCATATAATGGGATAACAGTGGCCATTCAGGACTCTAAAAAAGCTTGATGACAACCACTACGTGAGTTGTATGGCTTAGCAGCCCTATATATGTCAATCAGCTTTCCAAACGAAGAAAGAGCTAAGCTTTTTAAGAACTTCTAGTATATTTACTAGCGAACAATAATAGAATGATGTGTGAAAACAGATCTAATACTCCATTCATCTTCTACAGATTTGGCAGTGATATGCTTTTTAGAAATCTTGCATAGCAAAATAAAAAATACTGAAATATTCAGACGCGCCGCCGATGCCAAGACTCAGCATAGTATTTAAACAGATGACACTTTTCCGAATCTCCTGTTTCATTATGCGGTGATGTGGATTTATGTTGTCAGGATGGATGCATGTTATTGCTACTGTCACCACTGCTCAACAAGGGTTCAGCATTCCATGGAACTGACCGAGTTCTCTATTTCATCGTATCTATGGTAACGTGGCTGCAGATGAAAAAAAATGGCCGCGTCACAGCCCTGATTCCTTGAGTAAAGTGTTGCAATGGTTCTTTGTCCTGTGTTTCCATTCACATGGGTAAGGGGATATGGCGTCTCGGCTGCAACTAAAAGCTGGATGAACTTTAGAAAACAAAAATAGCTCATCCAGTCACCTCAGGTGATTTTGCGTAACTGGCAAATAGGGTTGGTGTTCCGTGAGGGATGCAGACTTTCCACCATGCATGGTAACACAAGCGCCACCCAACCTTCCAAACACACATACTAAAAACGTAATTAATAAATAAAGACCAAGAGACAATGCAGATGGAATAAAATGGCCGCGGTATTTATTAAGGGGTTACATAATAAATAGAATAAATAAATACCAAATATTTTAATAAATATTAAAAACCAATAAATATTATACCAATAATTCATGACCTTGTCCACCCATAAACTGGGCGACTAACCCCCTACTAACAAGGTACCGCGACAATAAAAGCGAGGGGGGGGCGGGGAGATGATGTTCCTCTTCTTCATCCAACTCGGACGGGCAGCAGACCACTCCAAAACCTGGGAATATATATTCAAAATTCCCGCCTTTTTACCAAAGGGAACCAATGAAAACACCAGATTTTCCCGCCACATAGGAATTTTCCAGAACCTTTGCGTGCCAAGACCAAGTGGGTGGGGCACCACTGACCTGAACTTGACCTCATACAGGTAAGTACCAAATAAAAATAGGGGAAAAAGAGGGTTAAACCAAATGACCTTTAATTAATGACCATAAAAGGAATTGAAGGAAAACAGGAGGAAAAAAAAGGGGGGTGGCGCCGTGTCACCATGAGGGGCTACGCTGTAAACAGGCTAATAGCCCCTATTCATGTGCTGTCTAGGCTTATCATGCCTACATGAGTCCTTCTAAATTCCAAACTATCTCGCAAAAGAATAGTAGACGGAAATTTCTTGTGAATCCAACAAAGCAAATCAGAGTTTTGTGCCGTTTTTGTAACCTTTGAGGATCGCAGCTCATATTGCGGAATTGCATTAATAGCAATTCCCTCGAATATTTATAAAACCTAAATTCACTGGTAGTAGAGATTTGGGTGACGGCCCTATATTCTCTCAGTGGAAATAACAGAGGGGCTGTGGTGATGCCCATGAACTCTTGGGCACTGCCTTATTGCTCAATGGTCAGTTGGACCAATTCCTGTGAAACACCACAAGCTTGTTTACGCATAGGTGGCAGCTAGGAAAGGGCCTGATACTTGATTAAAAATATTGGGGTAATTGAGAATACGGTTTATTGCCTTTTTTGTCCATAAAGAAAGACAACGATTAAATAGACAATGGTTGTTGGACCGACACCATCCTTCAGTACTTTCGCCCTCTTTGAATTTCCTGCCTGCCACATGCATGCCTCAAAACACCACATGCATGCCTCAAAAAACAATAGATGCTCTAAAATAAAAATAAAGACACACTTCAGAAGATAATTTTATGCAAATCTTTCCTAATTTTTCCATATTAATCAAATTAATGTTACTTTTTTATATAATTACATGTTATACATTTTTCCAATATACTTTCTGTATTAATTCTGTTCGTGGTCATGTATTGGACACACAGGGTCCGTATCCTTGAGTCAATGTATGGCGCCTCTACGAGTCACAGTATTAACCAGAGAATGGTATGAACTATGTAGCATGCTATAATTTTTTTTTATTGTTTTTTTTTTTTTTCATTTATAATTTTTTTGTGGATTCTCTCAGAATTACAAATTTGGAGATGCACAGAGGTACAGTATGTTCCTATAGAATTTTATGGGCACTGTATTATGAATATGTACCACATGGATACATAACATGTTCATGAGCTCTTATACTGAGTATACAAAGAATGCTAGTTGAGAAGTTAAGAACTACACCACTCACACCAGAAAACGAATGAAAAATGTATTTTATCCCATAAAATGTACCTAAACATGTTTTCAAAGAGAACCATGGTACTTAACCCCCCCCCCCCCATTCTATTACCGATTGTGAGCAGCTATTTCAGAAAAAGCATCTTCCTCTACGTTTAGACATTAGGTAAAATAAAACACACACTAAACAAATCGCTAAAAGATTGCAAACCTGCCAAAACGTAACAGCTAAATCTATCGGCATCCAGCCCCCACACTGAGAGCGATCCATAATCAAACACAGGGCAGTGATGTTTACAGAGAGGGACTTTCCATTCACGCCCTGGAAAATGATTCACAGCTGAATATACCGGACTGATTTTAGATGAATTTCTACCCTAAATATTGCCTTCTCATCGTGTTCTCTTCACTGAATTTCCCAGTCTGTCACCTTCATTTACTCTAAGCTCCACTAAAAGGCGGTATGCTTTATTATTTATTGGTTCCCATATTTAGCTTTGTCCTATTTTATACTAAAATTATAATATAATTTTATATTTTTATTTTACAACCCAGTTTTTTCAGAGTAAGCGTCTAATTGTGCAGTGATATGGGGATGTAAATAGCAGTTTCTTGGTTATACAATTCTTGTTTCTGGAAATTACTGTATGGATAACCTGTCAAGTTATGAAGTAATAGGGGAACTTGGAATGTATATCCATATAAAACGTGACATATTTGCCATTCAGGAGTATAAGAAAGCCTCAGGGTCGGACTGCCCCAACAGAGAACCAGAGGATCCTCAGATGGACCCAGTGTCTAACATAATAATGGGCCTTAAAGGTCCAGCAGAAGACAACCTGATTGGAGCTTTTGGAAACCAATCACTTGCCACTACTATCTATTTCTTCTGGGATGATTCACAAATTACCTATTAGACCTTATTGATGATATGTCCTGTGGTAATATCAAGGACTATGATGAAATAGAAAGTGGAAATTTAAATGTTGTAGCATCCATGGATGCAGACCTCCGGGATTACTCACCCCCAGCGGCCACAGCCATGAATCTGTGAGCGCTGGCCCACATCTCCTCTCCAGGAGACGCTAGCGCTCACTTCCGCTGTGTCCCAGTGGGTTGCGCATGCTCGTGCCCGGCCTTAAAGGGCCAGCGCACGCACATGGGAATCATCAATTAGCCCATGATCACCCTGGACTATAAGAAGGGCCCTGCCCCTTTGCTCATTGCCTAAGCGTTGTTAGTATTCCCATGTCAGTCTTGCAAATGGTCCCTTAATGTTATCCTGTTCCCGTTGTTACCCGTGCCCTGCTACCTGTATCCCGTGCTGTCCTTGTTCCTAAGCCTGTTAGTCTATGGAGTCCTGTCCTGCTGTACCTGTTGTCATCCGCCACGTCTGACGCAACCTACTGCACCTGTTGTCATCCGCCATTTCTGGCGCAACCTGCTGCTCCTGCTGTCATCTGCCACGTCTGGTGCAACCTGTTGCACCTACTATTATCTGTGACAGAGCCCTTGCCACCATCTGGACTATTTCAGGTACCCTGGTGCTACAAACTCGTATAGACTTTTGCATAGACTGTGACTTGGTCAGCTGCCTCTCCACTACAGTGGAGCGGTCTAGTGGGTCCACATACCCCTAGACAGTGACACATGTTCTATATAGATGGAGGGTGGGCCCTGAGAATCATCTCCTCTGGTGGGCCCAAGGAATCCCAGTCCGACGCTGGAAAGCCTTATGAGTTATCGCTGTTTCCCAGAAACAGGGCAACATTTTATTGTAGAGGATTTGCTCTTTAATGCTAGCAACACTAAAGACTGTATCGTATGTGAACATTTCTGGAGCCTAGTATTGGGAAGAGGCTTGCAGTTTGGAACTCGCCAACATACATTGCTATCCTTTAGGGTCAATGCACAATTGTTGTATATCTGGGCCCTGTACAGCAACACACAAAGTCCATATAGTTCATTAATATGGACCTGTAGGCTCTCCGTGTGCTGCCATTGGTGCTGCTGTGAGAGTATTCTCAAGAGTTGCCTTCTTAAGGTATATTACCATGTAGCGTGAACATAGCGGAATATCCGTCCTGATTTTCTGAGTGGAGATTCTTCTGCGTTTTCACAACCATTGAAATTCTGTTCAGAATGTCAATTTCCGACTGCTTTTTCTGCAGGTTTTATACGCAGCGTGTGGATAAGATTTGGTTAATCTCATACACTTTGAAGCTACTGTAAACACAGGATGGAAAATCCATACGGAAATTCTGCTGTGTTTACGCTACGTGGGAACATAGTTTTAATACGTCAAGACAAGCCACAATTTTTGAATTTAGAGATACTGCGCAAATCTGCATTTGAAAAACTGGACAGTGGTACATTTGACCAAATCACCATCTCAACTTTGTAGAGTTCCTTTGATTAAGAAAAATAACTAAAACCAATATGATTTTATTACATTTATGCCCAGCACCCACACAGGAAAAAGCGCTAGAAATATTTGACACTAAGGTCTGGTGACTGTGACCACTAATCCTCCAGCTAGGCCCAGATTTCAAAAATATATATTGGAAATGTATGTATCCTGAAAAAAGAAAAATGTCCAGCAAAATTTCTTTAAGGCCTTATTCAGACAGGTGTATTGTGCTTTTGTTTAACTATCTGTATTCCAGATGTAATACCCTGCGCGTCTACTGAGCTGAACTTACAGCACCATAGAGATTCAGTTCAGTAGAACTGCAAGGGGTTCAGATGCTACATCCAGAGTACAGATAGTTCAACAAAGGTACAATAAACATGTCTGAATAAGGGCATGTTCAGACGTGGCGGATATCACAGCGGACATGCCACAGATTGCATTGCAAAGGTTGAAATCTACAGTGAAATTCCGCTGGTCCTCCGCAACAGAATGTGCATGCTGCAGTGAAAATTCTGCGTCGCAGCCTAAATTCCGCACTGTTATTTTCCACAACGTCTGACCTAAACTACCTAAAAATGTATAGAAACCAATTAAAAAAAAGGCTGCTGCAGATTTCCACGGCGGACTGTCAACAGCGATTCTGCCACGTCTGAATGTGCCCTAAGGCCTAAGACTGTAGCAAAATGAATATCTTCCTTGCACAATGGGGTTAATGCTACCAGATTAGCTATAATGGCTAATGACTGTATTATATTGGTTTGATGGAGCAGATTTTCCACCAGTCCCTAATGTTTGTTTTGTCACCCCCCACAGTCTGGATTATTTTTGATGTATTTGTCTTTATCTGTATTTTTGGTTCTTGTACATCATTTTGGTTATAGTATCACGTATCGTAGTCATACAAAGAGCTGCTGTCTTTTAGGTCGATCTTTGTACTCTATCCCTCTCCCTGAATTTCAATGTAGAGGGACCCATATATACAAGCGAACAGAAAAAAAAGAGAAGAGTTCAGCTGCAGCGAGTGTTCTCATTTCCCCTCCCCACAGTAAGCTTTTTTTTTTTTTTTTCCAAAGCAATGCAATTGCTTGGTGTGGTTTTAAGAGCAGGAGTGCCATTCTCACAAATGATGACTCTGCTGACGTCAATGGCATTCTTATCATGCTTAGTGCGACATCAGAAACCAGCCCTCAGAGGCTACTCTTGTTCACAGGAGCACGGCTCATACTAAGCTGCGGACTGGAGCCGGAGCTCAGGAATCAATCAGCAAAGCTGCCCTCTAAAAAGCGGCAAAAACCTGATATCCCTCCTTTATATATAACTGGACTGCACCGTATATCGCTGTATGTGCAGGTCCTTTATAAAAATGTCTGCGTCCCCCTATAAATTGTGAAATCGTATATAAGAACGCAGCCCCGGATTCCCAGTAGATTGTCTGCAGTACATTCGGTGCTCGGTGACTGCTAAACATGTTACATGAATACACCGCTGGCGTTCAATGTGTTATTGTATATGACAAACATCATGGAGAACGCTGGGGCCTATGGAATCTCCTGCATCGGGTCACTGAGTGAAGAGCAAACTTTGCTAATTGTTTTCTTTGTTCATTTTTTATTTTTTGGGAGCCGATTCCAGTCACAGAACTTGGTATCGCTGAGCCTGATGCTGTTTATTTAAGTAGTATACTTTATAGAAAAACAGAAAGTTATCTCTTTTGTAGTATATTGTTAAAATTTATGACAATTTTAACCCCTTCCCGCCACAGTCATTTTTCAGATTTTCATTTGAATTTTTTCCTCACCACCTTCCAAAAGCCATAACTTTTTTATTTTTCCGTCGCTATATATAGTCCTATGAGGGCCTGATTTTTTCGGGACGAGTTGTAGTTTTTCATGGCACCATTTATTGTACCATATAATGTTAGGAAATGGGAAACAAAATATTTGTGAGGTAGAAAATGAAAAAAACAGTGATTCCTTCAAAGTTTTATGCGCTTCTTTTTACGGCATTCACCGTGCAATTAAAACGACATGTTGACTTTATTCTACGGGTCAATACAATTATGGCGATACTCAGTTAAAAACACTATAAAAACTGCATGTTACGTATTGATAATGCTGGCGTTTTCAGTAGCATTTTTTGATGCAGTTTAATTTGCCAGAAAATCTCTCTCAGGTATGTGTGAAGGAGGCCAAAAGGCAATCTGCTGTCAGCTAAATACATCAGTAGCACAGTTCGCTGTCCTGATAGTTTGTTACAATGTATCAGTGTAGATAAAATGTTTCAGGCTGTCTATGTCACAGAACGATTTCTAGACTTGTTGAAATTGTAACAAACTGTTATCTGTGGAAAATATAAGGTCTTTGAGGGTGGATTCACACATTGCAGATTTTGGTGCAGAAATTTCTGCTACTGAAAATCAGTTCTAATCACCTGTAAGGCTGAGTTCCCATGGGTTGGATACGCTGCGTAAAAGCACGCAACGTATCAACCCTGTGCGCCGCAAGGAATTCCGGGCGAAAAACCGCACCAAACTGTGGTGCAGTTTTTCGCCCGGAATGTCTGCTGCGGAAAACTGCAGCATTCAGCTGGCCTACAGCCGGCCTCTTAAGCTGACGTTTCATCCCAGGAGACTACTGCAGTCTGCAATTGGCTGCAGCAGCGGTCACATGGGATGAAGCGTCATCCCAGGAGGCAGGCCCTCTGACATCATCCAGGCCGGCCTCCTGGGATGATGTTTCATCCCATGTGTCCACCGCTACAGCCTGTGATTGGAAACATCATCCCAGTAGGCCGGCCTGGACGAAGAAACAGATTCGTGGATAAGGATTTTCGCTGCCCATCCGCCGCAAAAAAACACAACATCTGCTATTTGTTGTGGGTTTTACCTCCTCATTGTATTCAATGGGGAAAACCCGCAACAAATACGCAGCGTTTACGCAAATACAACTGACATGCTTCGAATTAAAAAACCGCACCGCATGTCAATTTCTGTGCGTTTTTTCCACTCAGTATTTATGCAGCGTATGGATGAGATTTGTTCTCTCTCATCCACTTTGCTGCTACTGTGTTATGCTGCGGATTTTCCACAACGAAATCCCAAATATTTACGCAACTTGTGAACTGACCCAAATGGAACAGATGACTTAGACATTTCTGCAACAAAATCTGCCGCATATGAATCTGCCCAAAAGGTTTCAGCCTCCGGATGTAAATAATAATGTTTCCATTCACTGACAACGAACAGATGTAGTAAATGAAAGGAATTTAAATTCAAAAATTATAAACTATGTGATATAATTTCACTATACAATATTAAGGGGTCATTTACATAAGATCAGAAAACACCATTAACCTAAAATACAACTATTATGTGTGAATAGAGACTACTGCACCAACTCGCAGCGCATGAACTATAATTTAGCCCTGACCCTGTGGAGCAGATGCCTGTTCCCACAAGGTGTTCCTTATGCACGGGGCTCTTGAGTTTAATGGAAAATCCATCCTTGTCTTTCCTTTTAAAGGGAGTCTGTCAGCTGTTTTCACACCCCAAACCGCTGATATCACTTGTTAGGTACAGTGGAAAGTAGTAGCAAAATATCTATATTGATGATTTTAGTTCTTGCATAACTGTAAAAAAGGTGAAAGGGACACACTCTGTAATGACGGGGGTGGGGAGACAGACAAGTGAGCCCTAATCTACCCACCACTCAGTCCCTAACTACTTGCAACGACCCGCCCTAGGCGACGGGGTACAACTGGGCGACGGTCCCTACGCTCAATAAGTGCACGACAGACAAACAGACAAGGGTACACAGAGCTAGGGGGAGAAAGGGGCAGTTGCCCACGGCAAAACCGTGAGCAACAAGAGAAGTGAACAAGCCGAGTCAAACCAGGAGAGTACGAGGTGCCAAACGCAGAGCAGAAGAGTAGTAAACAAGCCGAGTCAAACCAGGAGTGTACGAGGTACCAAACGCAGAGCAGGAGAGTAGTCAGCAAGCCGGGGTCAATATGAAGCAAGGACAATGGTACAAGAAGCTGCAACAGGGCCAGGAAACCAAACGAGGAGAATCACAAGCAAAGGATGAACAGGAAAGGCAGGTATAAATAGACAGAGGGCGGGAGCTAGCTCCATCTGGCCAGGCTGTGATAGGTTCTCCCACTCCTAAGCCTGCCACCCTGAGTGGTGGAAGATGGAGTCAGTCTCACAGACATAGAAGCAGGTGCAGACTGATTATCTATGGGCGTTAACCCTGAAGCTGTGCCTGGCAGATCCTTTACACACTCCCTATAAAATATATGTGCACAGATAGTACTGCCTCCTTGTCACTCCGTGTAAATTATGTAGCCGCAAATAGTACTGCCTCCCTGTCTATCCCAGTAAATGATATACAGTTAGGTCCAGAATTATTTGCACAGTGACACAAGTTTTGGCAATTTAGCTGTTTGCCATAAATATTGAATATACAGTTATATAATCAGTATGGGCTTAAAGTGCAGACTCTCAGCTTTAATATGAGGGTATTCTCATCCTAATTTGAGGAAGGGTTTAGGAATTACAGCTCTTTAATTTGTAGCTGCCTCGATTTCCAAGGGACCAAAAGTAATTGGACAATTATCTCAAAAGATATTTAATGGGCTGCATGAGCTATTCCCTCGTTAATCCATCATCAATTAAGCAGGTAAAAGGCCTGGAGTTGATTCCATTTGGGGCATTTGCATTTGGAAGCTGTTGCTGTGAACCCACAACATGAGGTCAAAGGAGCTCTCAATACAAGTGAAACAGACCATCGTTAGGCTGAAAAAAATGAAGAAATCCATCAGAGAGATAGCACAAATGTTAGGAGTGGCCAAATCAACAGGTTGACACATTCTTGAAAAAAAAGCGCAGTGGTGATTTCGTGAACTCCAAAAGGCCTGGACATCCTCGGAAGACAACAGTGGTGGATGATCGCAGAAACCTTTCCATGGTGAAGAAAAACCCATTCACAACATCTACCCAAGTGAAGAACACTCTCCTGGAAGTAGGTGTATCACTATCTAAGTCTACCATAAAGAGAAGACTTCATGAGAGAAAATACAGAGGGTTCACCACAAGGTGCAAACCATTAATCAGCCTCAAAAATAGAAAGGCCAGATTAGACTTTGACAAACAACATGGAAAGAAGCCAGCCCAGTTCTGGAACAGCATTCTTTGGACAGATGAAAATAAGATCAACCTGCACCAGAATGATGGGAGGAAGAAAGTATGGAGAAGGCTTGGAACGGCTCATGATCCACATCCTCTGTAAAACATGGCGGAGGCAGTGTGATGGCATGGGCGGCTGCCAAAGGCACTGGGTCACTAGTGTTTATTGATGATGTGACTGAAGACAGAAGCAGCCGGGTGAATTCTGAAGTGTTCAGGGATTTACTTTCTGCTCAGATTCAACCAAATGCAGCAAGGTTGATTGGACGTCGCTTCGCAGTACAGATGGACAATGACCCAAAACATACTGAGAAAGCAACCCAGGAGTTTTTTAAGGCAAAGAAGTGGAATATTATGCAATGACCAAGTCAATCACCAGATCTCAACCTGATCGAGCTGCATTTCACTTGCTTAAGACAAAACAAGGCAGAAAGACCCACAAACAAGCAACAACTGAAGACGCTGCAGTAAAGGCCGGGCAAAGCATCACAAAGGAGGAAACCCAGCGTTTGGTGATGTCCATGGGTTCTAGACTTCAGGCAGTCATTGCCTGCAAAGGATTCTCCACAAAGTATTAAAAAACAACATTTTATTTATGGTAATGTTAATTTGTACAATTACTTTTGAGCCCCTGAAATGAGGAGGCTGCGTAGAAAAATGGCTGCAATTCCTAAACATTTCACAGGATATTTTTGTACAACCCCTTGAACTAAACCTGAAAGTCTACAATTCAATTGCATCTCAGTTGTTTCATTTCAAATCCAATGTGGTGGCATGCAGAGCCCAAATCATGAAGATTGTGTCACTGTCCAAATATTTCTGGACCTAACTGTAGGCACAGATATTACTGCCTCTCTGTCTCTCTGTAAATTGTGTAGCCACAGTACAGCGTCCCTGACGACCTCAGTAAATGATATAGGCACAGACAGTACTGCCTCCCTGTAAATGATGTGGGTACATATATTACTGCCTCCCTGTTTCTCTGTGTATGATGTAGGTACAGATAATACTGCTTCCTTGTCTCCCCCAGTAATACATCCCTGTAAATGATGTAGGAACATAGAGTAATGTCCCTTTTCTCTCTGTAATTTATTTAGATACAGATAGTACTGCCTCCCTGTCTCTGTAAATGATAAATGTACATATAGTACTACCTTCTTGTCTCTCTTGACTGGATACAATTGTAGAAAATAATCTACTGTGATCAGCGATCACTCATTCATGCAATGAAAGTTGCAGGGAGGTTGTGAGAGTCATGTCTGAGGATGTGACTTTAGCGCTAATCTCGTTGCGCAAAATGTCCCTGCTCCAATAGAAGTAAATGAGAAACGCTGTGCAACAGCTCTTCCACCACATTACCTTATACTGAGTGCGATTGTTACATAATTGTAGCACGTCACACACAGGTACAGCTTTATTAAATGGGTATTCAGACAATTCACATTTATCGCTTATCTATCGGATATGCCATTAATATCTGATAGGTGTGGGGTCAGAGCACTCGTCCGTTTCCATCATTCTTTTAGAATTTAATGGCGATTGTTGCCAGCAGCACAATGAGAATCACAGGAACCCACGCTCTCCCAATAGGTGAGTGTCCAAGCAATGGGACACCCACCCATCAGACATTTTTAGCATAACCTACAGAAATGCCCTAAATGTCAATCATTGGACTACCCCTTTTAAAGTGGCATGTAAAGCTCATCTCAGTGAATTTCTATGTAAAATTGTCTTCATTGACTGACAGCAAACAGAGATCTTGAAAAAGAAGTATATGAGAAAGATGCATAACTTTTCGCTATATATTAATTAGGATTCATTTACATAACACTGGCTACCTGAGAGTAATAGAGGTCAGTGTAACTCCCGAAAAAAGTGCATTCTATCTCAGATCAGAAACTGTATTCACCGTTGTGTTTCATTCTGATGACATTGAGTATTTGGACACAGCAGGGTTAAAAATAACTGGACTTTCCAGTGGTGTCATCAGCAGATCAGACACTATCATTGGACGTTTCAGTTGCCAAGAAAGGCTGCAGCAAGTGGTCCTGCACCTGATACCCCCAGTATAAATGTCATTGAGAGGGTGGTCACAAGTATGCTACCCCGACTATAAAGTCCATATGCCCTAATGGGGCCTGATAGGACAACCCTTTAAATGAAATTGAAAATTATTCAAAATTCTTTTCTGGTATTTTTTAATGCAAAATAAATAATCCGAATGACAGGTGAACAAAGTAGTAAACACATGGCGTGTGGCAATATGCATAAATGTATATACAGTGTGCTTGGTATTTCTTCTTATTCTCTGTGCATCGTGTATACGTGTATATCTGCTGCTGGAGAAAACATGAATAGGCAAAGCATTTGTAACAGCGCCCGCTGCTCAATCAAAAGGGACAAGGGCGCTGCTGCCTGCCAATCATCAATACAAGGCAAGCTCTGTGATTGGTTGTTGCTACTGTGCTTCCCTGTGATGTCATTAAATCATGTGACTTCTATAATAACAGCACAGGATGAGGACAAATGCTTTGTAATACAATGCAGAATGTCACGTTACAATTCACATTACAGGAGCGTAACAAATAAAAATAAAGCGGTGATACTATTTAAAAGCAGCATGTAGTGCAATGTGCACCAATCTGCGGATGACGCAAATACAACCTGGGGTTCAATGGTTTCTATTTTTCGAATAAGTATTTTCAGTATTGGGCTGGATTGACACACAGCGTTTTGCTGCGTTTTTGGTGGCGTTTTTAATGGTGTTTTTTCCCGGCCTTGTTTGTTGCATTTTTTAGTGATGTTACATTAAAGTCTACTGTATAGTAAAATATAAAATGCACTACACACAACTGTGTTTTGGTTTGTGGTGTTTTTGAGGCAATTTTGTGGTCAGTGGCATTTTCTCCAAACGCAGCACGCTCTGGGTATGGTGTTTTTCAGGCGTTTTTCCCCTTCTCTTTAGGATTTCAAAAATGCCAGACAAAAAGCATGTACCAAATGACACCAAATGAAAAACGTCACTAAAAACACCTTAAAAAATGCATGTTACATTTCAAGGCCTCCTTCACACACAGAATTTTTCTGGCAATTTAAACTTAATAAAAAAAACACTTCGAAAAATGCTAGCGTTATTGGGGCATGGAATCAGAAACGCAGTGCTTCTGCTGTTTCGTTGTAGTCATTAGTGGGGGTCTCAGTGCACAAACCCACACTGATCAAAACTTCTGACTATGTCAAAGGTTTTTTATGGGGCAGAAATGGGTGCATTATGCTATATAGGGGCATTATGCTGTATGGGGGAATATGTTTTGGCATTATACTGTATGGGGGCATCTGTGTGGGCATTATACTGCATGGGGGCATCTGTGTGGACATTATACTGTATGGGGGCATTTGTGTTGGCTTCATACTGTATGGGTTCATCTATGGGGCATTATACTGGCAGCTAGAGAGCATTATACTGTGTGGGGACAGCTATTTGGCATTATACTGTGTGGGAGGAACTATGGGAGCATGATACTGTTTGGGCTGAACCGGGTGTGCATGAGCAGGGAATGAGCAGGATTAGAGGCGTGGCTAAAAAAGAAAACATTTGCATACTGTTTAGGGGCAGCTATGGGGGGCATTATACAGTATGGGGAAGCTATGAGGGGCATTATACTGTATGGGGCTGCTATGGGGGAATTATACTGTATGGGGGCATTTATGGGGGGCATTATACTCTATGGGGTCTGCTATGCGTGCATTATACTGTGTGGGGCAGCTATGGGGGCATTATACTGTATGGGGAGCATTATACTGTGTGGGGGGCAGCTATGGGAGCATTATACTGTGGGGCAGCTACATGGAGCATTATACTGTATGGGGCAGCAATGGGTGAATTATACTGTATGGGGCAGTTATGGGGAGCATTATACTGTATGGGGGCAGCTACAGGGATTATTATACTGTATGGGGGCAGCTATGGGGGCATTATACTATGTGGGGCGGCTATGGGGGGCATTATACTGTGGGGGCTGTTGGACAAGGTGGCTGGGTATAGGCACGGCAGGGGTCTTGTGGTGTTGGGGAGGGGTAGGGGGCCCAAGCTGAATTCTTGCACCAGGGCCCATGAGCCTTTAGCTATGCCCCTTCGCTTGCAGCTGATCAGCTGGGGTGCCGATAGTTGTAACCCCACCAATCCGATATTGATGGCCTTTGACAACCCTTTTTAATGTTTATATGTCCATAAATGATGTGTAACACAGTCTAGAGTCTCCTATGGATCTTTTAGCATTATGAGTGCTGCATCTTTATTCCATGACTTATTACATTGTATTAGCCCAGAGCCCCCACCATAAGGTTTTATGTTTTTGTTTTTTTGTTTTTAACAATCTAAACATAACAAAGATCAATGAGGGATCAATAGAAGTAAATATAGCAGGGAGCCTGGGACATGAAAGATCCCCTTATGAGTACTGGGTCTAGTTTCCCATATTTAAAGTGTAAATAGACTTTTAAAATACTTTTGACATGTCATAAGTTTTGATCGTGGGGGTCCAAGCACTGAGACCCCCACTGATCGATAAAAAGTAGTGGCAGAAGCCCGCGGATGATCACTGCGCCATTTCGTTTATGATCGGTTCTCCTCGGACCGTTGTACGGGCTCAATAGTAAGTCTTTCAGTCAGCACACCACTCGCTCGGCTTTCCGAGGAAAGCTTATCAGAAACGGAGTGCTTCTGCCGTTTCGTTTTAGTGATTAGTGGGGGTCTCAGTGCACAAACCCACACTGATCAAAACTTCTGACTATGTCAAAGGTTTTTTAAAAGTTTAGTTACCCTTTAATAAAATGATATTCTCCTTTAAATTATGATGAGGAGCAATAAAGAGGAGCATTGTCTTAACTGAGTAGTATTATATTCTTTTTGGTTACATATCCAAATTCATCCTGAGAGGAACTAGCCTTTAGGAAAGCAAATCACAGGTAGCACATTTGAACCTTCTTTAGGTTAATAATATATGCGACAAATCTTTGCATCAGCAACAAGCTGCAGTCTACACTTCACAGTCTGAAGGAGTTAACCACTAAAGAATCCCGGATGATGGGACTTATGCCGGGTGACTCACAGAGCTGTGTAACTGATTACGTTTAATTTAATGATAATCATACGAGTTCACCAGGGAAAAGATGTATTGATTGGAACTCAAACACACTTTTAATTTTTATTATGTATTCATGGATGAGATGCCAGTAAAAGTAGATGGAGGAAATTCATTAAAATTCATAATTCGGCCCAATGTGTGATCTCATCGCTGCTTGGATGGTAACAGAAACAAATAAACATAAATGACCTGGTTGTAATAGTTGTATGTCCTACTGTAGGGGGTAGTTCTGTCATCAATGTCATGTTTAATGGATTAGAAATTGATTATTTTTAACTATAATGACAATAACTGGAATAAGAAGTTCAATGGAGAACCTGCAGAGGCAGATACTCCTGGGCCCAATGCAAGTCTGTAACAGGGACCCCAAACTATCACACTTCTGGTCTCATCATATGGGGCAGAGGGACCTTTTGGGCACCCTTAGTGTAAGTCCAAACGGAGCGCTGCGGTGCCACGACGTGGCGAACAACCACGACAGCCCCATGTTCGGCATGGCTGTCAAATAGCCTGTTAATGACCACTCGTTATTGCGGGTAAAATGGCCCTTTACCTGAAAAATTGTGCGGCCATAAAGGGTGTATTAGTTAGCCGGGTCAGGGCCGCTCGGTTTGAACTTACCCCTAGGCTACCGGGCGGAGGTGTGGCTACAACCTCAGCAACCGCTATAGTTACGCCCCTGGGGCCAAGCCTTAGTAAAGTAATTTGCAATTTGAAGTGGCTGCTTTTAAAGTTCACCATTGGGCATCTCACCCAACTATCCCAACTCCTGAACACTAGATCTGCCTATTTCTGCAGTGATATTTACTAGTATTTGCCATTGCTTATATAATGCCAACATATTTCACAGCGCTCTACATCTTATTTCCCTATCTCAGACACACATAACACTTTGACCAGTATTATAGGAAGCCAATTAACTCATGCGTATGTTTTTGGAGCCACACAGGGAGAACATGCGGATGTTGCCCTTGGTTGAATTCAAACCCAAAATCCCAATGCTAACCCCTGAGCCACCATGCTGTCCATATCCCCAGTCTCATACTGCTGCAAGACAATTCAGTTATGAACGTATATCAGGAAGCTGGGAAAAAAAAGGTGGCAACCCCAGTGTGACCTGTGAAGGTGACCATATTAGTTGTCACACAGCTTTCACAGAAATAACTGAATATAATACTTTTACTGAAGACTTTTTGATTTATGGTAAATACAATTAAAAGTTGGGAACTCCAAATAAAGTATCCTGCTTTTAGGCCTGTTGCACACACACTTTAGGCCCCATGCACACGAACGTAAAAACACCCATAATCACGGGCCGTAATTACGGCCCGTAATCACGGGTCCTTAGACTTCTATTGGCCATGGGTACCTCCCCGTATGCTTATGGGAAGGTGCCCGTGCCGTTGAAAAATATAGAACATGTCCTATTTTAGGCCGTAATTACTGCACGGGCAGGCCCATAGAAGTCTATGGGGCTCCCGTAATTACGGGTGGCTACGTGTGTGCACCCGTAATTATGGGAGCATTGCTAGGCGACGTAAGTGGATAGTCACTGTCCAGGGTGCTGAAGGAGTTAAACGATCGGCAGTAACTCTTTCAGCACCCTGGACAGTGACTTCCGATCACAATATAGATCAACCTGTAAAAAAAAAAAAAGACATTTATGCTTATCCAGAACTCTTTGCTTCTTCCTCCAGTCCGGCCTCCTGGGATGACGTTTCAGCCCATGTGACCGCTGCAGCCAATCACAGGCCAATCACAGGCTGCAGCGGTCACATGGACTGCCGCGTCACCCAGGGAGGTCGGGCTGGATGTGTAGAGAGGGACGCGTCACCAAGACAACGGCCGGGTAAGTATGAATTTCTTTTACTTTTACTGCGGAAAGGGCTGTCCCTTCTCTCTAGCCTGCACTGATAGAGAGAAGGGGCTGCCGATTAGTACAGTGCAATTTTGCAGCGAAAACGTGCCCGTAAATACGGGTGGAATACTGGTGACACCAGACCCGTATTTACGGGCACGGGTCCGTAAATACTGGTGCAATACGTGTGACCAAGGACACGTATTTCCGCCAGTATTTACGGAAGGAAAAAAATACGTTCGTGTGCATGAGGCCTTATTTTCTGCATTTTTTTGGGTTTGAAAAAACAAACCTGCACTGTTTGAAATGCGTTTCATATTTGCATATTGACTTACAGCAAACATCTGCCTGCAGCGTTTTTTAAAAAAATGTTTATAAAAATGCCCTGAAAAACATTGCAAAAACACAGCATTTTTCCTATAAAAAAAAACGGGTGTGTGTGTGTGTGTGGTGTGTGTGTGTAAGGCCCCTGACCTGCGATTTTTTTGGGGTGGCATTTTTCAATTTGCAAATCATGTGATTCAAAGATCAGGTATTTGAAAGATTCCTCTTTTAAATACCATGCAACACCTGATTTGAGTGTTATTGGAAGGAAAGTGGACCCTGTTAGCATGTTGGCGGATCAACGGATTTTAAAAAAGTTTAGGAAAATAAGTATGTGTCCTGAACCTACAGGCAGCACGGTGGCTCAGTGGTTAGCACTATTGCCTTGCAGCGCTGGGGTCCTGGGTTCAAATCCAACCAAGGACAACATCTGCATGGAGTTTGTATGTTCTCCCTGTGTTTGCGTGGGTTTCCCCCAGGTACTCCGGTTTCCTCCCACACCCCAAAAACATACCCATAGGGAGTTTGGATTGTGAGCCCCAATGGGGACAGTAAAAGTGGACCTCTGTACAGCACTGCATAATATGTCAGCGCTATATAAGTAACTGAAATAATAATAATAACATCCTCTGTTCACCTGCTCAACGTAGTACATTCAGTTTAAGTGTTTGAAAGATAAATACAGAAGGTCTTTCTTGTTTTACTTAATGAAAGCCTTTGAGGTATTTAGGATGTGACTTTATTCTTTTTTAATTGTTTACAACTTTTTTAATGATACTTAATGTATTATAATGTATGTATTGTGTTATACGTCAAATGTTTTGTGGTTGTATAATTGTTTTTGTGAAGCAATGTAATGCCTAATTAATTTCCCTTCGGGGATCAATAAAGTCTATCTTATCTTATCTTGTCTAAAAAAAAATGCCCCAAAAAAACGCTATTAAAAAAATGCAACAAACAATGACATGCGATATTTTAAACAGGCAAAAAAAGCAAACAATGGAGGTCTACGGGAGAAAAATTGCACTAACTGGCTGAAAAAAAACAGCAAACCAAACCTATGCTGTTATTGCACTGACCTAAAAAACGCTAGACAAAAGAAAAAAACGGCCAATGATTTGTCCACTGACTTACGGCAAACACCTGGCCACAGTGTTTTTTGAAAAAGAAAGAAAAAAACATTGAAAACGCCAGGAAAATCATATAAAAAATGTTGTATGTGAAGGCACCCTTCGAAGAAGATTTTAGGGTGTTGTGCGCTAATAATGAAGAAGCCATATGCAGGTAATGTGAACAGTCACTGAGCACAATACATGCAGCTTAATCTCTATTTATTCGCTCACTGCCTTCTGACGTACAGACATATGATATACCAAACTAGATTGAATGTGATGTGATCATAACCTGTTAATAACCTAGCGTATTAGTCGCTGGGATCCAATTTAAGGTCAGTCCGTAAAGAATGCCATGTTATGTAACAAGGATTATTGCTGGGTAATTCGCATTCTCATTCCTTAAGTATCCAGGTTTTTTTTTTTACTTTTTAGCGACAGCTGTAACAGTTCTTATTGGCTTTGCTTAAGCGGCAACCAGCCCTTGCTCCAAATACTTTATCCTACAGCGTCGATCATACGTCGCACTGACGTGGGCATTATCTAGAGTGTGTAGAGGTTTTCTAGTAATAATAAAAACACCACCCACTAGGGATTTCTAGAAGTATGTAATGGTATCATGAGACAGCATAGCCCTGAGCCCCAACAATAGTGAACAGTTGTAGTTGTTCTACTTTTTAAGGGCATGTTCACACTATGCGGATTAGCTGCAGAATTTCAGAACAGATTTTCTGTGCGGAAATTCTGCAGCGTTTTTGCAAGAGAAATTTGCATGCTGCAGATTGAGAATTTGCACCGCAAGTAAATATATGTATTACTTTTCTGCAGATTTTTTACGCAGCGTGTGGATGAGATTTGTTGAAATCTCATCCACTTTGCTGCTACTGTATTACGCTGCGGATTTTCCGCAATTAAACCTGTTGCGGAAGGTCCGCACTTATCCGCCCTGTGTGGACACACCCTAAGGGTGAGCTCACACGTAGCGTAAGGGCACATTCAGACGTGGCGGAATTGCTGTGGAATTCCGCTGCGTACAGTCCGCAGTGGAATTCTCCAGCAGACGTTTTTTACATTTGTTGCAATACATTTTTAGGCAAGTTAGTTCAGATGTTGCGGAAAACTCCGCTGCGGACCATAGGCTACGGTGCAGAATTTTCAGTCCGCAGCATGCACTGTCTGTTGCGGAGAAGAAGCGGAATTTCACTGCGGATTTCATCCTTTGCAATGCAAAAACTGAAATCGGTGGCAAGTCCGCTGTGATATCTGCAACGTCTGAATTACCTGTCAAATATGCAAATGTTGGTGCAGATTCGTTGTGTAATTTCCCCAAATCTGCACCAACATTTGCAGCGGAAAAATTCCGCCACGTCTGATCGTGCCCTAAATACGGCAGATTTTCCACAACTGATTTTGTTGTGGAAAATCCGCAGCATAATACAGTAGCTGAAAAGTCACACTATGTAAATGAGAAGCGGAAAAAACGCTCAGAAATTGACCTGCGGTGCGGTTTCTTTAAACGCAGCATGTCAATTGTATTTGTGTAATCTCTGCTTTTTTGTTGCGGGTTTTCCCCCATTGAATTCAATGGGGAGGTGAAACTCATAGCAAATAGCAGAGGTTGTGATTTTTGTTGCGGAAAAGCTGCCAATCACAGGCTGCAGCAGTCACATGGGATAAAATGTAAAAGTATGCGTGTTTTTTTTCTTCCTCTACTGTTTTACATAGCAGACTTTCCAGCTAAAAAACTGCACAACAATTTGGTGAGTTTTTTTCGGACGGAATTCCCTGCGGCCGCCAGGGCGGATACGCTCTGTACCTTAACGTAGTGTATCTGCCCTGTGTGAACGTATCCCTAATGTTACAAAAAGCAGATTTTTTTGCTTTACGCCTCATGCACACGACCGTTACCATTTTTCATGGACCCTATTCACCCGCTAAAGTGAATGGGTCCGTGAAGACTATCGAGTGCCACTCGGATGCCATAAAAACTGCCCGAGTGGCTCAACGGTCGTGTGCAAGAGACCTTGGTTTTGCATCAGTCAACAGTGATAGGAGCCAATATCCTTTTTAATAGAAGGTCATGCTAGGGCCACTCTGACATCTGGGGACCAGTGCCAAGAATCACAATAACATCCCGTTTCCAAATAATGGCACACACAACTTTCTTCTTCAATCATTCTCTAAGGTCCTTATGGCAAAAAACAACAACATTCAAATAAGGTAAGAAACGATGTTCAACAAATGCGTAGGAAGCCATGTTTAGTAAAACAATTACTGAAACATATTTAGTAGAAGAACATCTACAACTAATTTACCATGCTACGTAAATTATAGTAAATCTGTCGGTCCACAGGAAGCCACACCCCCGCCCGCTTAACCTTAAAGTGGATCTGTCACTAGTTTATCAATTCCCTATCTCCTAACTAATCTAATAGGTGCTATGATGCTGATAACTACAGTGTAATTTGTTTTTCAAAAACGTTTATTTGCAGTTATGAGAATTTTTCTAAATATGTAAATGTGGCTCTAATAGCCAAATAGGCGGTGACTCTTTCCTTTCACTCTGGGCGGTGTAATGTTTTCTGTATGACGCTGTCCAATCAGCGTACAGCTTCTCACCCTTCCCTGCCCAGCAACACAGTATGATCATATAGTATACAGCTTCCATTCCCGACTGGTGATATCTCCGGTTATTTCACAGCTAGAACTACGATCATGGTGCCATATGATTAGAATTCTATCTTTTATATGCCACCAGAATTCAAAGGCGGATGTATGGCTATTTGAAGTGATCCCACTTCCCTCCAGCCTCAGTCTCTCACACTGTGTGAAGCAGCTTCATGCTGATAGGACAGAGTCAGAGGCTGTGAGGGAGCTCCACCTCAGGAGAATCGCTGCTGTTGACACCAACTTGTCAAATATAGCCACATTTGTATATTTAGAAAAAAGCCCATAACGTTCAAAATAAAACATTTTGGGACACAATTTTCACTAGCATTATCAGTGTGACAGCGCCTATTATATTAGCTAGGAGATAGGGCATTACTAAAGTGACAGTATTCAACTTCCATTCCTGACTGTGTATTTAACTGGTGATATCTCCGGTTATTTCACAGCTAGAACTGCGATCCTGATGCCATATGGAAGATTAGAATCTCCTCTTTCATATGACACCAGAACCACGGTTGCTCCACCTCAGGAGAATTTCTGCTGTTACCCCCCACTTGTCTAATAAAGGCTCATTTGTGTATTTAGAAAAAAGCTCATAACTTTTAAAATAATAAACTTTTTTGGGACACAATTTTCACTAGCATTATCAGTGTCACAGTGCCTATCAGATTAGCTAGGAGATAGGGCATTACTAAGCTAGTGACAGATCCGGTTTAACCACTTTTCTCGAAACTTTTGAATAGTGGCAAGAGAACTGTAAAACAGCAAAAAATATAAATTGCTAATTTTTATCGCCACAAATGTATTTATGGAAATACTATAGTTCATTTAATCTATCCCATAGAGCTCCAAATCTGTTGTTCCTTCTACACCAGGGCTTCTCAATCTTTTTCTACTGGGGCCTCACCAACCGAGATCAAAGTCCATGCCAAAATGAAACATTTTGCTCAATTCACTCATTATTTTCATTTGTATTAAAATAAACCCAAAAATTGCCCCATTTAATCCCCTGAGGACACTGCTTTTGTGGCAAAACATGTCGGGGGGGCTATGATGTTTTTAATATCAATGTTAGGCTAGCACTTTCACTGCAATCCAATCGTTAAATAAGCGGATAGTCCAGCAGTCTGCAGCTGCTGACCTAAGCAGTTACATTCAGTCACCACAAATATCCATTTATATGCTACAGCAACGTACTCTGACCTGATTCGTTGTGCTAGCCTACCCTGGCTATTTTTATTTACCTTATATGTTGTACATCTTTTCTTGGACATTTTAAACTTACAGTATTAAAAGTTATATTTTATTTTTTTCATTATTTGAGTAGTTGGGAACTAGGGTTTCATTGTGCCTCAGGCATATTTAGTTTTTTTATTTGTATATATATGTACTGAGCTTGATTCTGGTTCTGTATTTATGTACTGAACTTTGTTCTGTTGCTGTATATATGTACTGAGCTTGGTTCTGGTGTTGTATTTATGTACTGATCTTGGTTCTGGTGCTGTATTTATGTACTGATCTTGGTTCTGGTGTTGTATATATGTACTGAGCTTGGTTCTGGTGCTGTATATATGTACTGAGGTTGGTTTTGGTGTTGTATATATGTTCTAAGCCTTGTTCTGGTGTTGTACATATGTACTGAGATTGGTTCTGGTGCTGTATATATGTACTGAGCTTAGTTCTGGTATTGTATTTATGTACTGAGCTTGTTCCTGGTACCATATGTGTGCATTAGCCGGGAGATTTGTCGTGGCTTTCCTTCGCACGCCGCATTGTCCTCCACCCTTCTGACAGTGCACAGCCTCACTAAATGGGCTGAGCATGCTAAGGATATTGAATGTGCGCATATAGGGCTGTACGTAATGGGTGAGTGTAATATAATGTGTTGGAAGGTAGGTATCTACAATTATGTAATTATATACATAGTGCGGAAATCCACACTAAAACATTCTGGACAGGGAATTTCCATATTTAGGGTCCACTTTAATATAGGATGTACTAGCTTTTATACCCGGCATTGCTCGGGAGGTTGACTTACGGTATAGATAGAGTAAAAGCTCACTATTTAAATACCCAATTACGTCTTGTAAGGCCCCATGCAAACGACCATAGAATTCGTTCGTAATTACGAACCCATTCACTTCTATTGCCCATGGACACCTTCCTATATATTTACAAGAAGGTGTCCGTGCCGTAGAAAGGCTCCGCATAAGATAGGACATGTCCTGTTTTTGCTTTAAAGTTAACTTATGTGCTTCTTCCTCCAGTCCGGCCTCCCGGGATGACGTTTCATCCCATGTGACCGCTGCAGCCAATCACAGGCCAATCACAGGCTGCAGCGGTCACATGGACTGCCGCGTCATCCAGGGAGGTCGGACTGGATGTCAAGAGGGACACATCACCAAGACAACGGTACATATGAACTTCTTTTACTTTCAATCGCTGCGGAAACTCTGCCCGAAAGGGCTGCCCCTTCTCTCTTTCCAGCACAGATAGAGAGAAGGGGCTGCCGATTAGTGCAGAGAAAACGGGTCCGTAAGTACGGGTGGAATACTGGTGACACCGGACCCAATGTTATTGGAAGCACCATTAAATATCCTTAAAACTATGATCACATGATCCAAAAAAAATGTATTCCCTTTAGGAAATAAAAGTCCTAAGCCAGTGCTCCTAGACTAAACTATGAAGTGGTGGATGAGGGGCAGGAACTTCTGATTCATGCCCATTTTGCATAATTTTTCCTCGCTCCTCATCTTTACAATTAGTCCCTCCATCGCTCATTGCTTCTCCATGCATTTTAGTCCCTCAATCGCTCATTCATTCTCCATGCATTTTAGTCCCTCAATTATACGAGACAGGACAACTGTCCTGCCTCTGTGTAAACCCGCTGTGGCCAACATCGCAGTGCGGCTGTGTTGGGCAATTCAGCGAGGAATGATGTACGTTGCAGCCAATTATGGGCTGCCACTTCATCAATAGGGGCGGAGCCTGTCAGTGCAATCCGTTACCTGGGCAAAGCGTGTCCAATCCAAAATAGCTATTCCCTGATTTTAAACCAATGAAAAATCCGGCTTCAAACAAACTTTCGAAAATATATATAAGATTTGGAATATCGTAATATTAGAATATTAGATGTCTTTTTCCACAAAACAGGGAACCTGTTATTAAAAATTTGAATCCCACCCCTGCTGGTGATATACTATGCTAAATAAATTTAGACTCCAGATGAATTGCAAAAATAATCCAAACGCCAGACCAGACCCCTAATTAAATTCAGACCTCAGACTATACCTAAAAACAACTTCAGACCCCAGACTATAACTCAAAATAAATTTAGACCCCACACTAAACCTTATCTATTGGATCAATTTAATAGATAACGACTGGCGCTGGGCCTTCTTGAGTCCGCGGGCCTTATTGCAGTCGGCTGCTAAGGCGGTAGTTACGCCTCTGATGATATGACCTGTGTGTATAACGATAACACCATAGCTTATGATACAAATCAAAGTAAACATGTACATGTTCTGTAGAGAGTGAGGCAGGGTCCTCAGAATGGTTTCCCCTGCAGTCTGAGACTGACATCATTCAGGAGAAGGAGTTTCATGAATGCTGCAATTCAGCTGGAGATCCACAGGTTGTCTAACCGGTAATATACGGCTATGTATGCCGTCTCTCAATGTCAGTGTAAACACCTCAAGTATTCACACAGAAATCTTTCTCTGAGGATATTATTGTGTCATAAAGGAGACCATATGTTATCTTACAATAGTCACACGTAACTCATTATGCCTCGAGGCGCATCTACTTGGAATTATACTGAATTACAGTGAACAATTACACACAACGGGTCTTATAGACTGAGGGAATGTAAAACAAATAGATATGTCATTTTATTATTTTTATGTGATCTCAAGTTTGATGATCAAAAAAGATCATGGTTAGTGCCGCTTGGACCACATACGGCTGTTATGCATTGGACTTTATAACCTCACATTAAAAATAAATTGTGATATATTCCTGTATGATCTCTAAAACCAGACAGAAATTATTATGGAGCCCACACACAATACCTGGAAACATGTTAAAATGATTATTTAGGTAGTTAAAGAGGCTCTGTCACCAGATTTTGCAGCCCCTATCTGCTATTGCAGCAGATAGGCGCTGCAATGTAGATTACAGTAACGTTTTTATTTTTAAAAAACGAGCATTTTTGGCCAAGTTATGACCATTTTTGTAGTTATGCAAATGAGGCTTGCAAAAGTCCAAGTGGGCGTGTTTAAAAGTAAAAGTCCAAGTGGGCGTGTATTATGTGCGTACATCGGGGCGTTTTTAATACTTTTACTAGCTGGGCGCTCTGAAGAGAAGTATCATCCACTTCTCTTCAGACCGCCCAGCTTCTGGCAGTGCAGATCTGTGACGTCACTCACAGGTCCTGCATCGTGTCGGCCACATCGGCACCAGAGGCTACAGTTGATTCTGCAGCAGTATCAGCGTTTGCAGGTAAGTCGATCTTACCTGCAAACGCTGATGCTGCTGCAGAATCAACTGTAGCCTCTGGTGCCGACACGATGCAGGACCTGTGAGTGACATCACAGATCTGCACGGTCAGAAGCTGGGCGTTCTGAAGAGAAGTGGATGATACTTCTCTTCAGAGCGCCCAGCTAGTAAAAGTATTAAAAACGCCCCGATGTACGCACACAATACACGCCCACTTGGACTTTTACTTTTAAACACACCCACTTGGACTTTTGCAAGCCTCATTTGCATAACTACAAAAATGGTCATAACTTGGCCAAAAATGCTAGTTTTTTAAAAATAAAAACGTTACTGTAATCTACATTGCAGCGCCGATCTGCTGCAATAGCAGATAGGGGTTGCAAAATCTGGTGACAGAGCCTCTTTAAACCCTTCACGCCGCCAATATGTAGATTCACATCCTAGCTGCATAGGCCCGTGGAGCCAGGTCGTGAATCTACAGTCCTCTGCTTGTGCCGGAATAGCGCTGAGGAGATCGCTCTGACACTGGCAGTGTAAATATCCCTGGCTCCCCGCAACCTGCTCTCTGATAGCCGAACCAATTGGTTCGGCTTTTGAGCATGTGATCACCATGATTAACGAATCATGGTGATCTCTGAAAAAGTTTGTTTGTGAAACTTTTCCTGCTTGTCATGTCCTCTCATCCTCCTTCTCTGTCACAGGTGTTAGAGAGAGAAGGAGAAATTACAAAGTATATAGAAAGTATATACTTTTTATTCCCTGTGCCCTTTAGGCAGGGGCGTAACTAGGAAAGACTGGGCCCCATAGCAAACTTTTGACTGGGGCCCCCCCTCCCCTGGGTGTCACACAACCCCCCCTCTTGTAGATAGTGCCTTTTTTACAGCCCCCCCTGTAGATAACGCCATACAGCCCCCCCTCTGTAGATAGCGCCATACATCCCCCTGTAGAGTACGCCATACAGCCCCCCTGTAGATAACACCATACAGCCCCCCTGCAGAGAACGCCATACAGCCCCCCTGCAGAGAACGCCATACAGCCCCCCTGTAGAGAACGCCATACAGCCCCCCCTGTAGAGAACGCCATACAGCCCCCTGTAGATAACGCCATACAGCCCCCCTCTGTAGATAGCGCCATACATCCCCCTGTAGAGTACGCCATACAACCCCCCTGTAGATAACGCCATACAGCCCCCCTGTAGATAACGCCATACAGCCCCCCTGCAGAGAACGCCATACAGCCCCCCCTGTAGAGAACGCCATACAGCCCCCCCCTGTAGAGAACGCCATACAGCCCCCTCTGTAGAGAACGCCATACAGCTCCCCCCCTGTAGAGAACGCCATACAGCTCCCCCCCTGTAGGGAACGCCATACAGCCACCCCCCCCCCTGTAGGGAACGCCATACAGCGTCCCCCCCTGTAGGGAACGCCATACAGCGTCCCCCCTCCCAACAAAAATGCGACCTACAGTGTGTCCTACAAAATACATGTATCCCCTCTCCACAGGATCTCCACAGGATAGGGGATACATGTGTGATCGTTGGCAGCGATAGGGAGAACGGGGGACTGAAAGTCCCCTGAACTTCTCCATGACTAACCTCTGACTTCCGGCGTCTGCGCAGCTCAATAAAAATGAAAGGAGCGCTGGTCACGCATGCGCACAAGCACGACCGGCGCTCCATTCATTTCTATGGAGCTGCCGACACAGACCCCGGAAGTCCGAGGTTTGTGATGGAGAACGTCAGGGGACTTTCAGTCCCCCGTTCTCCCTATCAATGCCAGCGATCACACATGTATCCCCTATCCTGTGGAGATCCTGTGGAGAGGGGATACATGTCTTTTGCTCTATTTTGCGCCTTCAGGACCAGACACCGTTTAGCCATTTTTAGCACGTGTTAGTTAAATGGCTATAACTTTTTTATTTGTTGGGCTAACAACGTGATTTTTGCGACGTTTTTTCCGTAGACAATGCAGGTTTCATTTTTTATCGTTTTTATACACACCATTTTTGCTATTGTAGAATTTTTATTCATAAAGTTTGAAAATAATAGTAAAAAAATAAGCTTTTTTACGTTTGAGCTATTTGTTTTTGGTAATAACATAGTTTTACCCTAAAATAGACCTTTTATTTGTGATCGCCATTGTCTACCGTAAATTTTTATATATTACATGTCTATATTAGGGTAATTGAGTGTGGGCCAGCGTTACAACAATGTTTGACGGGGGGGAACGGTTTTTTTTTTGGGGTGGGTATTTTATGTGTATTTATTATTTACATTTTTTTTTTGCACTTTACTTTATTATTTTTTTATTACTATGGTCTGTCCCTCAAAGGTCAAAGAAGACCTTTGGGGAACTTTATATATTTTTTTTCTTTCTTTTACACCATGTTTTTCCACTGTAACTGGAGCTGCACAGCAGCCCCAGTTACAGGGGAAATCAGCCCTCTCATAGTGACGATTGTCACTAATAGGGCTGTGCTGGGTCTAGTAAGACCCAGCAGCAGTCTGCCACTAACGGCACCCGGCGATCATGTGACCAGTCACATGATCACCGGGAGGAATAGAGACAGCGCCGCTGCTGCTGTCTCTATTCCTGTACACAGCGCGCATTGAGCGCTGTGTACAAGTGATCAGAGAAGACAGAAGCAGTGAAAGCTGCTTCTATCTTCTCCTCAGGGTCCCCGGCAGTCACTGACAGCCGGAGACCCGACATTCAGCTGCCCGATCGCGCGGGCAGCAAGTTAAAACTCGAGCCGTAGAAAGTCTATGGCTCGGGTTTTAAGGACCCTGACCGCTGGCCGTAAAAATACAGTCAGCGGTCGGGAACCAGTTAATGGCAGAGCGGGGAGATACCTCCCTGCTCTGCCGTAGTGTTCAGTGGCGTCCCGATGTAGCAGCCATAGCGGCTGCTAGCGGAACCTCCGGCCATGGTGGGGGCCCGTGCCGGCTGGCGACACGGGCCCCCTCATGCCGCGGGCCCCGTAGCAGCCGCTACTGCTGCTACGGCGGTAGTTACGCCACTGCCTTTAGGGTATGTTCACACGCTGTGTTTTCAGGAGTATTTCGGTGCATCTGAAGGCTTACAAACATCTGCCCATTGAATTCAATGGGAAAAACAGCGTTTTAAAAACGGCTCAAAAAAACGCCTAAGAAAAGTTTTTAGCTTTAAAAACGGCTGAAAATCAGAGGCTGTCTTCTCTGAATAATATTCAGCCGTTTTTGACTCAGCATGTGAACATACCCTTAGTGTTAGAATAGGTGGGCAGGAATAGTAGCTAAGGCTCTGCTCACGCCCGCGTTCGCGTGTTCCGTTGTTCTGCTCCGTCAGAGGAGCGGAACAAATGAACAACGGAACCAAGTGTTCCATTGCACAACGGACACCGCCGTTGCCGACTTCAATAGGTTCCGTCAGCTTTCTGTCAGGGTGTCCGTGATTTTATCGGACACAATAGCGCAGGATGCTGAGCTATTTTCTCCAGTAAACTTCGGTAAACTCTGCCGGATCTGCGACGGGGGCCCCTAACAGAGCCTCCGACCCAGATGTGAACAGAGCCTTAGTTAGCTAAAAAGAAAACTCAAAAAAACTGTAAAGTTATCCAAAATAGTTCAAAAGTTATAACTGTGTAGAAGAATGTATGCCAAAACGCTAAATTTAGGCCTGGTCATTGAGGCATCGATGACCCTTGGTCCTGAAAGGGTTAATATATAATCAGAGAAGAACAACCTTTGGCTATCTTACTATGGCGGAACTGTAAGCCACATATTCATGCGCTAGTTCACAAATAATATGCTCTATCTGTATAACATTATATTATTAGGACTCTTACCTTTATCTATGATGATAAATCTGGGTTCAAAAATATACAAAAATCAACTAGATTTTTATGTTTATTGTATTTCATCTGGGCATTGGACTCAAATGGGATGGACCTAAAGGCAAATGTGTTTCCTCGATTAAATCTGAAGCAATCACAAGACAATGCCAGGTGGCTCAGTGGTTAGCACTTGTGCCCTGCATCACTGAGGATTGCCAATGGCTCAGTGGTTAGCACTTGTGCCTTGCAGCACTGAGGACTGCCAGGTGGCTCAGTGGTTAGCTCTTGTGCCCTGCATCACTGGGGATTGCCAGGTGGCTCAGTGGTTAGCACTTTTGTCCTGCAGCACAGAGGATTGCCAGGTGGCTCAGTGGTTAGCACTTGTGTCCTGCAGCACTGAGGATTGCCAGGTGGCTCAGTGGTTAGCACTTGTGTCCTGCAGCACTGAGGATTGCCAGGTGGCTCAGTGGTTAGAGCTTGTGACCTGCAGCACTGAGGATTGCCAGGTGGCTCAGAGGTTAGCACTTGTGTCCTGCAGCACTAAGGATTGCCAGGTGGCTCAGCGGTTAGCACTTGTGTCCTGCAGCACTGAGGATTGAATGCAACCAAGGAGAACATCTGCATTTGTGTGTTTTCCCGTGTTTGTGCGGGTTTACCCCTTACTAATAAGATCTCTGTCTTCCTATGAATTTTGCCCAACTTATGTGGATGAAATAGAGAAATTACATTGTGAGCCCAATTCGAGATAGGGACTAATATGAGTCATAATTATCTCTGTACAGGGCTGCGGAATATGTTGTCGCTATATAAGCAACAGGAAATAAATGCCAGTCTCGGTTGACATCTTTAGACAAAAATATGCCAATTATGTCAGGGCTACATTATGATATTACCATATGACTTTTTATTGTTCTGGCAGCATCACAAACTTTCTATGCCACTAGTGACGGGATGAACCTCAATTTTTTGGGTTCTTGGTAATCTACTACATGATGAGCTGATGCAATATTGTCATATGTCGCCTTGTAGCCCCTGAGTCACGGACATAAGTACAATGAGGGAAGATCTCTCCTTTCCAGTTACTGTACCTTCTAATCTGCTCAAGGTGGGGGCCCCCTATGTTTCAGGGTGTATCATTGAAGAACAAAACTTCTAATAAAGATCTTCTGTACTCATTGATCTTGCAAGGATTCATGGGTGACTCATATCTGTAAGGCGGGATTCACACGACCGGGTCGTTCCCGAGCCCGAGTGTCGGCCGGTAAAATCGGCCATTTTGCCCGGCCGGTTTGCATTAAGTTTTGCATCCGTGCCGGGCCGGGCAGATCCGGACAGTGACATCAGCGGCAACTCCTGAAGGGGAATCCCCATGTGTTCGGGGATTCCGCTTCAGGAGTTTCCCCTGATGTCACTGCCCAGATATGGACAGAGACATCAAGCGCTCTGTCCAGGAGCGGAATCCCCGAAAACACGGGGATTCCGCTCCTTCAAGGAGCTAAAGTGCGGCTAGCACATAGCAGAGCGGGGAGATACCTCCCCACTCTGCTATAGTGGCGTCGCTACAGTAGTAGCAGCCGCAGCAGCAGCTGCAGCTGCTAGCGGCGCCATCGAAGGTGTCGCCGGGCCAGGGTGCTTTTCAATCAGGGGAAGGGAGCCAGCGCAGCGCTCCCTTCCACCTGCTGTACACCCTGGCCCTGCCACACAGTGTACAGCGATGCCATTCGTCAGAACGGCATCAACTCCTCCTCCTCACTCTGCGCTGTGAGGAGGAGGAGATAGAGCGCAAGCTCCGGAAAACCCGGCCATCACTCGGGACACATCCCGGTGATGGCCGTGTATTACCCGGCCCCATAGACTTCTATGGGAGCTGGGCGGCCGGGTACCCGGGCGAAGATAGAGCATGTCCGTCAAAAAGTTGGTCGTGTGAATAGCCCCATTAGGGGTCTATTATTCCTAATGCAGCCGGGTGCCGGCCGATTTATGAACGGCCGGCACCCGGCCGGGAAACCCTGCCGTGTGAATGAGGCCTAAGTAGTATGAGGTACAAGCTTACTAGGCCTGTCGATTATTAGGAATAGTGTGCAACATGCTATTCAATTACTTACGGTAATGTATATATATTTTTATTTTTGTATTTTGCAGTATCTAGTCTTAGCTACATAGGACACATAAGCAGAAATTCTCAACTTGTATTTTGTTACCATAAATCCTACTCCATCTGTGTACTCTTATATTTTCTTGTGCACCGTGGTAACTCATTGAGCGAACATAATGCAATAGATTTACCTTAGTCCTATGGAAAACTACAGATAACACAAGGTGGTGTAACAATGACAAACCGGGCTCTGCTACTTCAGCATAAGCATGTAACATATAGTGATGTAGCCAACAAGAACATAGAACAGGCAGGAGATAATAAACCTCTATGGAATATTTGTTTTCTGTCGCTGTATCAATAAGCATGTTTTTTATTTTTATTTTTTTGGGGTCCCTGCTGCATCCTGAATGATTAACTGAGATATGTAAGTGATTTTTCCACAGAGAAAAGCTGTAACTCCAGAGATCTGGTTGGGACGCTCTTCTCTGATGTCACCAGCTAAACGTTGCTAGGTGATAGGGAGCGAACCTGATCTGCGTGTTTATATATTGTCACATTCATGCAGAACAGCTGAAAATGCAGTAATGTCAAATTCATATAGAATTCAGCATCAGGCCGCGAGACACCCATAAAACAGAGCCCCTATAGCACAAAGGACTTATTATTATGGACCATAGCAGATGTAATCAGGGTTGACGTGGCATATTTCATATAAAATGACAACATTTGGAGATTGTAAGAGATTGATTTTTAAACCCAATACTAAGTATAAGGGTATACTTTATATGATCTGTAGGAGTATAAAGGACACTGGTCATTTATATAGCACCAACATATTCCACAGCACTGTACAGAGACACTGTACATCTGTTTCTATCCCCAATGGCCTCACAATAGAAATCTATGCCATACTTACACACCGATAGAGCAGCGGCATATGGCGCACAATACACTTGTAACAGCCATACCCCCTGCATTACTATTGAATCCGAACTTAGATCACCATAGAACCCTATGGGAATCTAAGTTCTGTTCAGTACAACAGTGGGTGGAAGGTAAAATGCGGCTGTGTGAAACCGGCCTTATGGCAATTTAGCCAAATATTCTAAGCACTACGTCACTCGGACCTTGCACCGATCAGCTGTTGTGGCTGCCTCTGGAAGCTCTGCAGGGGTCGGTGCCGGAAGCAGACTACTGTATAGCGGATGTGTTGCAGTCTACAGTTCTGCTCCTATTCAAGTGAATAGGAGCAGAGCTGCAGTAACCCAGCACGGCCACTATATTGCAACCGGAGCCTTCTGGCCCAAACCAGGGCAACCCCTTCAAATAGACTGAACAGCAGCACAAGACAATAGCCATCCACATATGGACGTCACTGTGTCAGTTACTGCAGTGCAGAGGTCCGCTGCCCCTTCAAATTGTAGGGGTCCCATACATTTAATGGCATATTTTAAAATATCACCTTGAAACACAATTTTACATTTTGTAAACATAATTTACTTAAAGGGGTTATCCGGGGGCCAAAAATAGCTTTGCAATAATATATTGATGTGAAACAAAGTAACTGACTAATGTACTTTAATATAAATTCTGTAATAAATGGTGCAGTTCAAACCTCATGAATTATTCAGGAAGTGCTGGAGCTTTTCTAATAGTGATGACGCTCCGACATGGCCCCACGTGACTGAGATAAGTACGGCGCTGCTAAGCTGCTATGGCCTGAGGAAGATGCCGGTGCGGCATTGAAACGCGTAGCCTTGATTAATAAACATCATCAAATTATAGCAACTGTATCATTATTGAGTAGCAGCGCCGTACTTATTCCAGTTTTTCATGAATTGCATATTACCTTACACGGTGGCCAGCAGGCCTGACCGTTTTGGATTTCGGCAGCAGCACTCACTGCTATTCATCTGTTCAACGTGATTGATCTACCTTCCTGTGGTAAGCATCCACTTGTCATTCACTGGCTGTCATTTCTGGGCTTACTCACACTATGTGGCACCGTGTTTTTTCTTTGCATTTATATTCCACGTGACTGAGGGCTTTCTTCATGTGTTGCTCGTGAACCAGACCGCAAGGTGCTGTGACATTGCCTAGTCCGTGAGTCCCGAGCATGGCATCAGCTAGCGCTTTGCTCGGGACTCCAGCACTGCTCCTGCCGTCCATATTTGGTCAAGTCAGCGGTTTCCTATTGCTGGAGTTCCCGAGCAAAGCATCAGCTGCTCTGCCTGGGGACCAGTGGCGTAACTATAGGGGTCACAGCGGTCGCAATTGCGACCGAGCCCCGAAGCCAGGGGGGCCCGCGGCCCCACGCACATCAATGAAACGTTACTATAGTAACCGGGGCCTATATAATAAACGACACGGGCCCCCGTTACTATAGTAACTGACAGTACTTACATTCCTCCTACCGTAGCGCAGTGGTGGTCCTGACGTCACAACATCCCAACCCTGGATGGAGTCAGGACCTCTACTGCAGCCGAAGAGGAGGATATGTTTAATATTACTGTCTGCTGGATCGGGGTCCGACTCCCGGGACCCCCGACAATCAGCTGTTTTGAAGGGGGTGCAGCGCTCGTACGAGCGCTACTTCCTCTTCATTCCGGTCACTGGACACGGACGTGGCAGCGATTCACAGTGTGAGCAAGTGAGGAAAATTAAGGGAACGCAGCGCTTGTACGAGCGCTGTATCCCCTTCAAAACAGCTGATTGGCAGGGGTCCCGGGTGTCGGACCCCGACCCATCAGCTATTGATGGGCCATCAATGTTTAGCGACTGGACAACCCCTTTTAAGCCTACCATGTGATAGGCTTAGATACAGGGCCACAGCAGACAGTAATCTTATACTATATAAGATTACTGTCTGCTGGACCCTGTATCTAAGCCTACTTTAGACTTAGATACAGGGTCCAACAAACCGTATCACACATGCACTTGGGCCCTGTATCTAAGCCTACCATATGTGTTAGACTCTGTTTACATCACCGTTGCCCTTCCGTTGAGGGGTTCCGTCTGAGGTTTCTGTCGGGTAACGCCTCAACAAACCTCAGCTTCTGTTTCCCTCACCATTGATCTCCATGGTGATGGAAACATTGCTAAAGGGTTCCGTTTGTCACCGTTGTGACAGGGTTCCGTTGTTCTTGACAAAACCAATAGCGCAGTCGACATATGTAGACAGTGACAATGATGTTGGCAGAAGTGCTGTAGTCCCCAGGCACAGCATTAGCTGATGCTCTGCTCGGGAACTCCAGCGATAGGAAAACCCTGAATTTACCAAATATGGATGTCGGGGGCAGTGCTGGAGTCCCGAGCAAAGCGCTAGCTGATTACAATAGGCAATAGGCAATGTGACAGCCCCTTGCAGTCATGTTCACAAACAGCACATGAACCAAGTCACATGGGGCCATGTCGGAGCGTCATCATTATTAGAAAAGCTCCAGCACTTCCGGTAACAATTCACGAGGCTTGAGCTGCACCATTTAATACAGAATTTTAAATTAAAGTATATTAGTAAGTTACTTCGTTTCACATAAATATATTATTGAAATGCAATTTTTGGCCCCCGGATAACCCCTTTAAATAGGATCTGTCACTTTAGTAATGCCCTATCTCCTAGCTAATATAATAGGCGCTGTCACACTGATAATGCTAGTGAAAATTGTGTCCCAAAATGTTTTATTTTGAACGTTATGGGCTTTTTTCTAAATATACAAATGTGGCTATATTTGACAAGTGGGTGTCAACAGCAGCGATTCTCCTGAGGTGGAGCTCCCTCACAGCCTCTGACTCTGTCCTATCAGCATGAAGCTGCTTCACACAGTGTGAGAGACTGAGGCTGGAGGGAAGGGGGATCACTTCAAATAGCCATACATCCGCCTTTGAATTCTGGTGGCATATAAAAGATAGAATTCTAATCTTTCATATGACACCAGGATCACAGTTCTAGCTGTGAAATAACCGGAGATATCACCAGTTAAATACACATTCGGGAATGGAAGCTGTATACTATATGATCACGCTGTGTTGCTGGGCAGGGAAGGGTGAGAAGCTGTACGCTGATTGAACAGCGTCATATAGAAAACATTACACCGCCCAGAGTGAAAGGAAAGAGTCACCGCCTATTTGGCTATTAGAGACACATTTACATATTTAGAAAAATTCTCATAACTGCAAATAATAAAAGTTTTTGGAAAAAAAAAATCACACTGTAGACATCAGAATCATAGTGCCTATTAGATTAGTTAGGAGATAGGGAATTAATAAACTAGTGACTGATCCTCTTTAAACAGTTGAGTAACTTTGTAAATAAATTGTATTTAACTTGTACTGATCCTGAGTTTCATCCTGTAGAGAGCTGTATTCCTGGTTCTGCAGGCTTTAGACCTAAAGTCTCCCAGCATTCCTTTGCTTATGCATAGAGCTTGCTGTAGTGATTTGCATTCTGTTGAGTGTAGATTTTACCCTGGGCTTCGTACAGTAATCGGCTATTGACTATTTCCAATAACAATTATAAATGCAGCTCTGGGGTCTAATGCAGACTTTAATGTAGTGTATTTGCAAAGTTACTCAACTTTTTAATGATGTTCCGGAGGATTATGACTTGTTCCTTTTATAAGTCATTTAGGCAGGTGAATACATAGACAAAAGAAGCAAAAATATAAATGGGATGCTTCTTTTAATCTTAAAGAGGCTCTGTCACCAGATTTTGCAACCCCTATCTGCTATTGCAGCAGATAGGCGCTGCAATGTAGATTACAGGAACGTTTTTATTTTTAAAAAACGAGCATTTTTGGCCAAGTTATGACCATTTTTGTAGTTATGCAAATGAGGCTTGCAAAAGTCCAAGTGGGTGTGTTTAAAAGTAAAAGTCCAAGTGGGCGTGTATTATGTGCGTACATCGGGGCGTTTTTAATACTTTCACTAGCTGGGCATTCTGATGAGAAGTATCATCCTCTTCTCTTCAGAACGCCCAGCTTCTGACAGTGCAGATCTGTGACGTCACTCACAGGTCCTGCATCGTGACGGCCACATCGGCACCAGAGGCTACAGTTGATTCTGCAGCAGCATCAGCGTTTGCAGGTAAGTCGATCTTACCTGCAAACGCTGATGCTGCTGCAGAATCAACTGTAGCCTCTGGTGCCGATGTGGCCGTCACGATGCAGGACCTGTGAGTGACGTCACAGATCTGCACCGTCAGAAGCTGGGCGTTCTGAAGAGAAGAGGATGTTACTTCTCATCAGAATGCCCAGCTAGTGAAAGTATTAAAAACGCCCCGATGTACGCACATAATACACACCCACTTGGACTTTTACTTTTAAACACACCCACTTGGACTTTTGCAAGCCTCATTTGCATAACTACAAAAATGGTCATAACTTGGCCAAAAATGCTCGTTTTTTAAAAATAAAAACGTTACTGTAATCTACATTGCAGCGCCTATCTGCTGCAATAGCAGATAGGGGTTGCAAAATCTGGTGACAGAGCCTCTTTAATTCATGCCCCCACAATCTATCCTGAGATAGTAGGGCGTCCTTTTACTCCAGGTTTTCTGTACACCACCAGGAAAATTTTCATCTGGCACAGCAGTCAGTGTGTTTATGGGAGACTTGCCTGCTCTGCCAGGAGTCATAGGGAACTTTCCTTTTTCGGGAAACTCCCAAATAATCCGAGAGGGTTCTCAATTATTATTGGTAGGAAACTAACTGCTTCCATGGTTTACACTCCCTCGAATTCGGATAATAATGCGGGACAATCACTGAAAATTTGAATTTGTTTATTTTATTGATTTATTGCACCAACATATTCTGTTATCACTCTTTGTCCCCATTGGGGCTAATAATCTAAATTCCACATTCCCTATGTTTTTGAATTTTGAGCACCCAAAGGAAACCCACACAAACGCAGGGAGAACATATGTTGCCCTCTGTCAGATTCGAACCCAGGACTCCAGGGCAATAGTTGATGGAAAAAGCTACAAATTACTACTCATCCTCATTACCATTAAAATAAACCTTTGGCATTAGCTCCGGGTAGTAAAAGAAAATGGCTTTTCTGAAGAACATATTAAAGTTGAAGGGGTTGCCCAGGACCCCATCGCTATTAGAATAAGAGTGGGAACCTACTAAATGAAAAAATAGGTTACAATCCGCTGTGGTCACTAGTGTGGCGGGAGGTGGACAATGGCAGAAGACAGCAGAATTTTAAAGTAAACTACATTAGCAAGTAACTTTTTTTTTACATTCCTTACAGGGTCTTGCCCTTATTTTTGTCTCCTGGCATGCCATAGTTCTAGTGATCATATCTAAAATATAGTATAGTATATAAGTAAATCTTTTACTTATCTTGTTAAATGTTACGATTCACAACCAAAGTGAAATACAATTTTTTGTCTTCCCCTTGGAATATTAACACCATTTATCGACAAGCCACAGACATTCATATGACCAACTTAGATATCTAAATATGAAACTCTTTATCGGAGCTCCCACAATGCACTACTCAGGGTAACAGGAAACCTACAGGATTTAGATTTAGATATGTAATTAGGAGACAAATCTGTTGAGTTTTGGGAGTTGTTGTACAAAAGTGGAGTCTTCCTTTAAGACTTGCAACCAACCAAAGTCCAGGTTTATTTTTGTCTGTGTTACTTAGGAAATGTTAAACTCTAGTTGCTACAGGCTACAAGAAAACTTTTTCTCTTGGCTTAGTGGATGGTCTGGACATAGAGGATTCTGTGCTAGATGAAAAGTGTCTTGTGGGAACGTTTTTATTACTTAGCATATCAGGGGCGTAACTATGAAAGACTGGGCCCCATAGCAAACTTTTGACTGGGGCCCCCCCTCCCCTGGGTGTCACACAACCCCCCCTCTTGTAGATAGTGCCTTTTTTACAGCCCCCCCTGTAGATAACGCCATACAGCCCCCCCTCTGTAGATAGCGCCATACATCCCCCTGTAGAGTACGCCATACAGCCCCCCTGTAGATAACACCATACAGCCCCCCTGCAGAGAACGCCATACAGCCCCCCTGCAGAGAACGCCATACAGCCCCCCTGTAGAGAACGCCATACAGCCCCCCCTGTAGAGAACGCCATACAGCCCCCTGTAGATAACGCCATACAGCCCCCCTCTGTAGATAGCGCCATACATCCCCCTGTAGAGTACGCCATACAACCCCCCTGTAGATAACGCCATACAGCCCCCCTGTAGATAACGCCATACAGCCCCCCTGCAGAGAACGCCATACAGCCCCCCCTGTAGAGAACGCCATACAGCCCCCCCCTGTAGAGAACGCCATACAGCCCCCTCTGTAGAGAACGCCATACAGCTCCCCCCCTGTAGAGAACGCCATACAGCTCCCCCCCTGTAGGGAACGCCATACAGCCACCCCCCCCCCTGTAGGGAACGCCATACAGCGTCCCCCCCTGTAGGGAACGCCATACAGCGTCCCCCCTCCCAACAAAAATGCGACCTACAGTGTGTCCTACAAAATACATGTATCCCCTCTCCACAGGATCTCCACAGGATAGGGGATACATGTGTGATCGTTGGCAGCGATAGGGAGAACGGGGGACTGAAAGTCCCCTGAACTTCTCCATGACTAACCTCTGACTTCCGGCGTCTGCGCAGCTCAATAAAAATGAAAGGAGCGCTGGTCACGCATGCGCACAAGCACGACCGGCGCTCCATTCATTTCTATGGAGCTGCCGACACAGACCCCGGAAGTCCGAGGTTTGTGATGGAGAACGTCAGGGGACTTTCAGTCCCCCGTTCTCCCTATCAATGCCAGCGATCACACATGTATCCCCTATCCTGTGGAGATCCTGTGGAGAGGGGATACATGTCTTTTGCTCTATTTTGCGCCTTCAGGACCAGACACCGTTTAGCCATTTTTAGCACGTGTTAGTTAAATGGCTATAACTTTTTTATTTGTTGGGCTAACAACGTGATTTTTGCGACGTTTTTTCCGTAGACAATGCAGGTTTCATTTTTTATCGTTTTTATACACACCATTTTTGCTATTGTAGAATTTTTATTCATAAAGTTTGAAAATAATAGTAAAAAAATAAGCTTTTTTACGTTTGAGCTATTTGTTTTTGGTAATAACATAGTTTTACCCTAAAATAGACCTTTTATTTGTGATCGCCATTGTCTACCGTAAATTTTTATATATTACATGTCTATATTAGGGTAATTGAGTGTGGGCCAGCGTTACAACAATGTTTGACGGGGGGGAACGTTTTTTTTTTTGGGGTGGGTATTTTATGTGTATTTATTATTTACATTTTTTTTTTGCACTTTACTTTATTATTTTTTTATTACTATGGTCTGTCCCTCAAAGGTCAAAGAAGACCTTTGGGGAACTTTATATATTTTTTTTCTTTCTTTTACACCATGTTTTTCCACTGTAACTGGAGCTGCACAGCAGCCCCAGTTACAGGGGAAATCAGCCCTCTCATAGTGACGATTGTCACTAATAGGGCTGTGCTGGGTCTAGTAAGACCCAGCAGCAGTCTGCCACTAACGGCACCCGGCGATCATGTGACCAGTCACATGATCACCGGGAGGAATAGAGACAGCGCCGCTGCTGCTGTCTCTATTCCTGTACACAGCGCGCATTGAGCGCTGTGTACAAGTGATCAGAGAAGACAGAAGCAGTGAAAGCTGCTTCTATCTTCTCCTCAGGGTCCCCAGCAGTCACTGACAGCCGGAGACCCGACATTCAGCTGCCCGATCGCGCGGGCAGCAAGTTAAAACTCGAGCCGTAGAAAGTCTATGGCTCGGGTTTTAAGGACCCTGACCGCTGGCCGTAAAAATACAGTCAGCGGTCGGGAACCAGTTAATGGCAGAGCGGGGAGATACCTCCCTGCTCTGCCGTAGTGTTCAGTGGCGTCCCGATGTAGCAGCCATAGCGGCTGCTAGCGGAACCTCCGGCCATGGTGGGGGCCCGTGCCGGCTGGCGACACGGGCCCCCTCATGCCGCGGGCCCCGTAGCAGCCGCTACTGCTGCTACGGCGGTAGTTACGCCACTGTAGCATATGTTATGTGTGCCTGGTCTAACCCCCTTTTTCATTTGGACATATACTGTATGTACAGATGTAGCCATCTTTATCTTGACTTTTCTTTCAAATATATTTTTATTTGTTTTTTCTTGTTCAATAACATATAAAATGATAGTTTTGTTTGTTTAAAGATCTTCAAAGTGTTAGTATGTCTACAAACGCACACCAACACAGAGTAAAACATATTAAACATTTCACATCATAGGCAGCCAGAAAACATTTCAAATCAAAACGTAACATTTTAGTACATGAATACCTCAACTAAATACCATAAATAGGATATTGGCGCGTGTGAAGGTAAGTGTGTCTCGATTTTAGACTGAACTCAGTATAAAGGGCTAGTAGAAGATCCGATTTAGTTCTCATCTTATGATAATGTAAGATGTAAATTGGTCGTTATAAACAAGTTGAAAGGAATTAATACAAATCAAGCAGAGAGCCTGCCAAATAGTTGTGGATCTTAGAGAAAGGAGAGCCAAGCAGACCAGGTTCTTTTGTATTTGCCTACATTTCTTTGCGCAACATGGGACAATTCCTCCAATCTAGAGATCTGTGCCACTTTATTCAACCACTGAGGGATTGGAGGTGTATCCTCCTTCCTCCAGTACGGTGGGATCATGGCTTTGGCCATTGTAAGCATATGTAACCATAAGGCTGGGTTCACACAACCTATTTTCAGACGTAAACTAGGCGTATTATGCCTCGTTTTACGTCTGAAAATAGAGCTACAATACGTCGGCAAACCTCTGCCCATTCATTTGAATGGGTTTGCCGACGTACTGTGCAGACAACCTGTCATTTACGCGTCGTCGTTTGACAGCTGTCAAACGATGACGCGTAAAAATACAGCCTCGTCAAAAGAAGTGCAGGACACTTCTTTCAGACGTAATTTGAGCCGTTCTTCATTGAACTCAATGAAGCACAGTTCAAAATTTACGGCTGTCAGAGAAGCCTCGCAAAATGCGAGGAGGAGCATTTACGTCTGAAACGAGGCAGCTGTTTTCTCCTGAAAACAGTCTGTCTTTTCAGACGTAAAAGCCTGCTATCGTGTGCACATAGCCTAAGACTCTATTAAATGAGTTTGGGAGACGTGGGTATAGATTTAACAACACAATTCTTGAGGGTTAACGGAGGAGCTTGTGGACAGATGGATGACATTATTTTCTCAACTTTGCACCAGAAAGGTTTAATAAGGTGACAATCCCACCAAAGGTGAGTATATGTACCCGTGTGTGACGCCTTCAGCAAGTCTGGGGGATGTTGTTGTCATATTTGTGGGTTTTATACCATCTGCTCACTAGTTTATAACTCGTTTCCTGTATCTCAACACATCTAGAGGGGCCAAAGCAACCCTTGAATATGTGCGATATGTCAGAGGGGCTAAACTCAGCATCTAATCCTTTCTCCCAGGCCCTAATGTACGGCAAATGAGTAAGGCCTGTCTGTAGGATAGGAGTTTTGTATAAGGTTGTGTCACTGTCATCAATTGTTCAAACCACGTGAGATCTCTTAGGAAAGAGTCTGGCTTCAAGAGCTTCTTAAAGTTCAATAATATTTGTGAGTAATGTAGGTGATTAACCCCTTAAGGACACAACCAATGTTTTCAAATCTGACGTGTGTCACTTTATGTGGTAATAACTTTGGAATGCTTTTATGTATCCAAGTGATTCTGAGACTGTTTTCTCGTGACACATTGTACTTTATATTAGTGGTAAAATTTGGTCAATATATTCAGTGTTTATTTGGGAAAAACACCAAAATTCAGAGAAAATGTGCAAAAATTAGCATTATTCGAAATTTAAATGTATTTGCTTGTAGGACAGAAAGGTATTCCACACAAAATACTAGTTACTAGTTAACATTTCCCATATGTCTACTTTATGTTGGCATCGTTTTTTAAAACTCCATTTATTTTTCTAGGACTTTACAAGGCTTATAACTTTAGCAGCAATTTCTCACATTTTCAAGAAAATTTCAATAGCCTATTTTTTTCAGAGACCGGCTCATATCTGAAGTGGCTTTGAGGGTCTTATATAATAGAAAGTCCCTATAAATCACCCCATTTTAAAAAACTTGCACCCCTCAAAACAGCATTCAGTATTCAAAACAGCGTTCAGAAAGTTCCTTAACCCCTTAGGCGTTTCACAGGAATTAAAGTAGAGGTGAAATTTACCATTTTAATTTTTTTTGACAGAATTCATTTGTAATACATTTTTTTCTGTAACACAGAAGGTTTTACCAGAGAAACACAATTCAATATTTATTGCCCAGATTCTGAAGTTTTTAGAAATATCTCACATGTGGCGCTAGTGTGCTACTGGACTGTAGCACAGGACTCAGAAGCAAAGGAGCACCTAGTAGATTTTGGGGCCTCCTTTTTTTTTTAATATATATTTTAGGCACCATGTCAGGTTTGAAGAGGTCGTGTGGTGCCAAAACAGTGGAAACCCCCCAAAAGTGACCCCATTTTGGAAACTACACCCCTCAAGGAATTTATCTAGGGGTAGAGTTAGCATTTTCACCCCACAGGTTTTTTGCTAAACTTAATAGTCTGTAAAAATGAAAATGTACTTTTTTTCTGAAAAAAGACAGAAATTTTTAAAAGGAATAAAGGAGAAAAAGCACCCCAAAATTTGTAAAGCAATTTCTCCCGATTACGCAAATACCCCATATGTGGTAATAAACTGCTGTTTGGACCCACGGCAGAGCTCAGAAGGAAAGTAGCACCGTTTGGATTTTGGAGCTCAGATTTTGTGGAAATGGTTTTCAGTGCCATGTTGTATTTGCAACGCTCTGGAGGGACCAAAACAGTGGAAACCCCCCAAAAGTGACCACATTTTGGAAACTACACCCTACAAGGAATATTTCTCAGGGTATAGTTAGCATTTTGACTCCACAGGTTTTTTTGCAGAATTTATTGAAATTGAAAATCTAATTTTTTTTCTAATAAAATGTAGTTTTAGCTCTTATTTTTTCATTTTCACAATAGATAAAGGAGAAAAAGCACCCCAACATCTGTAAAGCAAACTCTTCTGAGCACAGATATACTCCATATGTGTTAATAAAAGGCTGTTTGGACACACGGCAGGGCTTAGAAGGGAAGGAGCACCATTTGACTTTTGGATCTCAAGCGTTGCTGGAATTGTTTGCGGTGCCAAAACAGTGCAAACCCCTAAAGGAATTTATCTAGCGGTATAGTGTATTTTGACCCCACTGTTTATTTTGCTGAATTTATTGGAATTAGGCAGTGAAAATTAAAATCTAAATATTTTCCACTAAAAGGTTGAATTTTTATCACTTTTGCAAGGAATAAATGAGAAAAAACACCCAAACACTTGTAAAGCAATTTTTCCCGAGTACAGCAATACCCCATATGTGGTAATAAACTGCTGTTTGGACACACTGCAGGGCTCAGAATGGCAGGAACACTACTTGGCATGCAGATTTTGCTTGATTGGTTTTCGGGGGCAATGTTACATTTGAAGAGACCCTGAAGTACTATTACAGTAGAAACCCATAAGAAGTGACTTCATTTTGCAAACTATACCCCTCAGGGTATTCATCTAGGGGTGTAGTGAGCATTTTGATCCCACAGGTGTTTCATAGATTTTGTTAGAATTAGGCAGTGATAATGAAAAATAATTAAAACATTTGCTCCCAATTTTTAATTTAACAAGGGGTAATAGGAGAAAAAAAAACACCACACAATTTGTTACCCAATTTCTCCCAAGTACGGCAATATGTGTGGCCCTAAACTGCTGTTTGGGCACATGGCAGAGCTAAAAATGGAAGGAGCGCCATTTGGCTTTTAGGGCGTATTGTGACATTTTAGTGCACAATATGTTAAGCCCAGTTCGTGCCACAGAAGACAAATACCTCAAACTGTTAAGCGGGTTCTCCTGGGTATGGCGATGCCATATATGTGGACGTAAACTGCTGTTTGGGTATGCTGTAGGGTTCAGAAGGGAGGGAGCAACATTTGGCTTTTGGAGCGCAGATTTTGCTTGGTAGCTGTTCTGTTTGGGGTTTTACTGGTATTTCAGTTTATTATGTGGGGGCATATGTAGGCTGTGAGGAGTACATCAGGGGTATATGTAAGCTGTGCAGAGTACATCAGGGTATAATAATGCGGTAAATAAATAATAATCCGGAGATGTGGGGCCAGTGTCGCACTGATAAATGGCGCCCAATCTTATCCGCTTTTGGAACACTCTGCACATTTTGCGTCGCTATATTCTGAGCGCCAGAACTTTTTTTTCTTCCCCCTCAGATCTGTGTGAGTGCTTATTTGCTGCTGGACAATCTGTAGTTTTAATTGGTACCATTTTGGGGTACATGCTATTTTTTGATCACTTTTTATTAAATTTTTTGGCAAGCAAATAAGCGTAAATTTGTTTACGGAGTTTACCGTGCGCTATAAATGACATATTTACTTTATTCTGCGGGTCGATATGTTTACAACGATACCATATGTATGTTTTTTTGTTGTTTTGCAGCGTCTGCACAATAAAATCACTTTTGTTTCAAATCATTAATTGTTGCTAGATAGATAGATAGATAAATAGATAGATAAATAGATAGATAGATAGATAGATAGATAGATAGATAGATAGATAGATCAATCGATAGATACACTACCGTTCAAAAGTTTAGGGCGACTTAGAAATTTCCTTATTTTTGAAAGAAAAGCACAGTTTTTTTCAATGAAGATAACATTAAATTAATCAGAAATACACTCTATACATTGTTAATGTGCTAAATGACTATTCTAGCTGCAAACGTCTGGTTTTTAATGCAATATCTACATAGGTGTATAGAGGCCCATTTCCAGCAACCATCACTCCAGTGTTCTAATGGTACATTGTGTTTGCTTAGGCTGGGTTCACACGACCTATTTTCAGACGTAAACGAGGCGTATTATGCCTCGTTTTACGTCTGAAAATAGGGCTGCAATACGTCGGCAAACATCTGCCCATTCATTTGAATGGGTTTGCCGACGTACTGTGCAGACAACCTGTCATTTACGCGTCGTCGTTTGACAGCTGTCAAACGACGACGCGTAAATGGACTGCCTCGGCAAAGAAGTGCAGGGCACTTCTTTGCCACGTAATTTGAGCTGTTCTTCATTGAAATCAATGAAGCACAGCTCAAGATTTACGAGTGTCTCAGAGCGTCTCAGACGCCTCGTAAATTACGAGGAGGAGCATTTACGTGTGAAACGAGGCAGCTGTTAACAGTCTGTCTTTTCACACGTAAATGCCTCTCATCGTGTGAACATACCCTAACTGTGTTAGAAGGCTAATGGATGATTAGAAAACACTTGAAAACCCTTGTGCAATTATGTTAGCACCGCTGTAAACAGTTTTGCTGTTTAGAGGAGCTATAAAACTGACCTGCCTTTGAGCTAGTTGAGAATCTGGAGCATTACATTTGTGGGTTCGATTAAACTCTCAAAATGGCTAGAAAAAGAGAGCTTTCATGTGAAACTCGACAGTCTATCCTTGTTCTTAGAAATGAAGGCTATTCCATACGAGAAATTGCCAAGAAACTGAAGATTTCCTACAACGGTGTGTACTACTCCCTTCAGAGGACAGCACACACAGGCTCTAACCAGAGTAGAAAGAGAAGTGGGAGGCCCCGCTGCACAACTGAGCAACAAGACAAGTACATTAGAGTCTCTAGTTTGAGAAATAGACGCCTCACAGGTCCTCAACTGGCAGCTTCATTAAATAGTACTCGCAAAACGCCAGTGTCAACGTCTACAGTGAAGAGGCGACTCCGGGATGCTGGCCTTCAGGGTAGAGTGGCAAAGAAAAAGCCATATCTGAGACTGGCTAATAAAAGGAAAAGATTAATATGGGCAAAAGCACACAGACATTGGACAGAGGAAGATTGGAACAAAGTGTTATGGACAGACAAATCGAAGTTTGAGGTGTTTGGATCACACAGAAGAACATTTGTGAGACGCAGAACAACTGAAAAGATGCTGGAAGAGTGCCTGACGCCATCTGTCAAGCATGGTGGAGGTAATGTGATGGTCTGGGGTTACTTTGGTGCTGGTAAAGTGGGAGATTTGTACAAGGTAAAAGGGATTTTGAATAAGGAAGGCTATCACTCCATTTTGCAATGCTATGCCATACCCTGTGGACAGCGCTTGATTGGAGCCAATTTCATCCTACAACAGGACAATTACCCAAAGCACACCTCCAAATTATGCAAGAACTATTTAGGGAAGAAGCAGGCAGCTGGTATTCTATCTGTAATGGAGTGGCCAGCGCAGTCACCAGATCTCAACCCCATAGAGCTGTTGTGGGAGCAGTTTGACCGTATGGTACGCAAGAAGTGCCCATCAAGCCAATCTAACTTGTGGGAGGGGCTTCTGGAAGCATGGGGTGAAATTTCTCCCGATTACCTCAGCAAATTAACAGCTAGAATGCCAAAGGTCAGCAATGCTGTAATTACTGAAAATGGAGCATTCTTTGACGAAAGCAAAGTCGAAAGGAGAAAATTATTATTTCAAATAAAAATCATTATTTCTAACCTTGTCAATGTCTTGACTATATTTTCTAGTCATTTTGCAACTCATTTGATAAATATAAGTGTGAGTTTTCATGGAAAACACAAAATTGTCTGGGTGACCCAAACTTTTGAATGGTAGTGTAGATATGAGAGAGATATTAGAGGGAGAGAGATATGAGATAGATAGATAGATAGATAGATAGATAGATAGATAGATAGATAGATAGATAGATAGATAGATAGATAGATAGATAGATAGATAGATAGATAGATAGATAGATATGAGATAGATAGATAGATAGATAGATAGATAGATAGATAGATAGATAGATAGATAGATAGATAGATAGATAGATAGATAGATAGATAGATAGATATGAGATAGATAGATAGATAGATAGATAGATAGATAGATAGATAGATAGATAGATAGATAGATAGATAGATAGATAATTTATTCCCAAAGGGAAATTGGTTTACAGTTGTAACTCCCATTTACAGTACATATTGTACAAAACAATACAACATACAATGACGTCATATAATAAATAGATAATAAAAAAGCATTATGACACACTATAAAGACATGTTATAAAGTGCATTAGCCTTTGGCATAAAAGATATTTTAAATCGTTCTTTACTACATCGAAATTGTAGCAATCGATCTACTAAAACAGCTTTGTGTATCGATTAAAATATTATGTAACGGATGCAACTCCTCTACTTTAATTGCACTAATCTTCCTTAATAACCTTTTATTTAATACCTCCTCAAATAAAGGCACCTCACTGACCATGATCGCTTTTCCCTTTTTGATCTCCTTACTTAATTTATTATTTTCCGCTTCTCTGATATTACCTCCCCAACAAACAGCACCATAAAATATAACGCTAGCGACCACAGAGTTATAAAACATTAATATCATTTTATCACGCACATTAAACGAGCGCAAATTACTTAAAAAATACAACCGTCTCATTGCCTTTTTGTACATCTTTTCTGTATTCTCGATCCAATCCAAATTCTGGTCCAAATATATACCGAAATATTTGTATGATCTGACTCTCTCCACTTCCTGATTTAGAATGGACACCGGCACCACTGTCTCTTTTTTAAATCAATAATCATTTCTTTTGTTTTCCCAATATTTAATTCCAACCAATTATCCACACTCCATTTAACAAATTCAGATATCACATCCCTATATTATTTATCACAGTCTCCCTTTACTGCCCCCATAATTACGGAATCATCAGAGAATTTCTGCAGAAGACAACTTCCAGTATTGTACCTAAAATCTGCCGTATATAGCGCAAATAAAAACGGCGATAAAACAGTTCCCTGTGGTGCTCCAATATCACTTATTTCTATCCTCGATGTACATTCCCCACTACGCACACATTGGGGACGCCCCCTTAAATAATAAAATATCCAATTATCTGAGAGCCATAACTTTTTTATTTTTCCATCTTGTTTTTTGCGGGACAGGCTGTGGTTTTTAATGGTATAATTTTGAGTGAAAACCAAGAGTCCAGGGTAGCAGTAATTTGAAAGCCCAAGTATTTAATAGAGGTGGTAGACCAAGAAAATTGAGATACTGATTGAGCTTTTAGTATCATCTGGCAAGGACACGTGATTTTAAGCGCTTTAGATTTAGCTTGATTAATCCTAAAATGTGATAGTTCATGAAAAAAGTCAAATATGTCTGATAATATAGGAAAGGATTTGTCAGGATTCGAAGTGATTATAAGAAGATAATCTGCAAAAGCAGCAGTGGAATGGATATGATCTCTTACTTTTTATGCCCTGTATGAATGGCTTTTGTCTGATATGTTGAATTAACGTTTCGATAGTGAGGATAAATAAGAGGGGAGACAAGGGGCACCCCTGTCTGGTCCCATTAGAGATATTAAAATAGGGAGACAGAGCTCTGTTAACCCGGATTTGTGCCGAAGGGCAGGTATATAGAGCTATGATCTGAGCGATAGCTGTATCTAGAATTCCAAATTTTTTCAGTGCTGATTTCATAAATTGCCAGTCAACCCTATCAAATGCTTTTTCAGCATCGGTGGATAGAAAGGCCATCGGTATATGTTTTTACTTAGCACACTGTATAAGAATTCTCAGGTTATTGTCTTTGCCCTCTCTACGGGATATAAATCCTACATGTTCTTGATGGATTAGCTCAGGTAGTAGGGGTTTAAGTCTATTAGCTAATAGCTTAGCATAAAGCTTAATGTCTACATTTAATAGGGAAATCGTTCTATAGCTACTACATTCCGCATCACCCCTACCTTCTTTGGGTAGAATGGATATGTGTGCCTGTAAAGATTCTTTAGGGAACCTCGTAGAGTGTAGAAGGGAGTTAAATGTGTTCAGCATCTGGGGTAGAAGGATATCTTTAAAAGTTTTGTAGTATATAAATTGTAAACCATCTGGACCGGGGCTTTTCCCTGTGGGAGTATCTTTCAGGGCTGTTTTCAATTGTGAAAGAGTAAATGGTTTAGAAAGGAGTTCCTGTTGGGGACTCGTGAGAGAAGGCAATTGCAAATCCTGCAGAAAAGCTTCAATGTTCAATTTCCTCTTAGACGTGTCCTCGCCAGACTCTCGGCTCCTAATATTGTAGAGTAGTTCGTAATACTTCTTAAATAACGTGGCAATGTTCGTTGATTCTGTGAGTATATCACCCCCGTTTGTACGGATGCACTTAATGTACGTTTGTTCCTGTCTCTTTTTAGCCATTGTAGCCATCAGTTTCGATCCCCTATTTCCATGAATATACATTTTGTGCTATGTAGATAAGCTTTGGCTGCTTTAAGGTTCAACAGCTTCCTCAGATGCTCTCTATGAACATTAGATTCCTGTTGAACCTCAATCACCAATGATTTTTATGAGAACCTTCTAATTGTAGGATCTTGTTCGTAATATCGTCAATTTCTTTTTTGTGCAATGTTTTAACATAAGAGACTAGAAATACGAACTCACCCCTTACCACGGCTTTGTGTGATTCCCATACTATAGACATTGGAGTCTGGCCGTTATCTTTTTCTTGGAAATAATTAGAAAGAGCAGCTGCTACACGTTTCTTATGTCTATCATTATTAAGAAGGAGTTCATTTGAATCTCCAGTTATATGGCTTCTGAGGCAGTGATTGAATGTTAATTTCTAGGAAAACTGGGGAATGATCAGAGATTGTGATATGACCAATATCGGTAGAGGCTACCGAAGGCAGGTGTTGAGACAAAACCAATAAATAATCGAGTCTTTGGTAGGACTGATGTGGAGCAGAGTATTAGGTGTAATCCTTGGTGGTTGGAAAGAATGCTCTCCAAATATCTCAAGTGTAATTCAGATACAATTTTGTGAAGAGATTTAGACTTCTAAATGACTGTTGCGAGGATCCTGTGGAGGAATACAATAGGGGTTCAAGAGTAATGTTAAAGTCGCCTCCTATAACACATATACCAGACTGAAAGATTTGTAATTGTTTCAGTGTTTCAAATAGCCTGGGTACCTGCTGAGTATTAGGGGACGCCTACAGTCCAGCTATTGTAACCAGAGTATTTGCGATTGTCCCTTTTAAAAATAGGAACCTGCTTTCCGTATCACTCAGTTGTGAGATCAAAGTAAAGGGAACAGATTTTTTAAAGGCAATTGTAACCCCTCTTATCTTAGATGAGTGGTGGTGTGAATGGTACCATTTAGAAAAGTATCCATTGGGCAAATTAAGAAGTTTGCGTTGAGCAAAATGCGTTTCTTGCAGAATCGCTCTCTCTCTGTGTTGAGATTTGAGAGTCTGAAAAACTCTGGACCGCTTTGTGGGTGAGTTCATTCCCTTTACATTCCAAGAGGCAACATGTACATTAGCCAAAAAATATAAATAGAATAACGATACAATTAACAGAAGAAGCAAACAATTAAATTAAGAAACAGGAGGAACACAAGCCAGGTACCAGAGTTAATGAACTCTAGGTAAATGGTTGTTTTGAGAGTTAGTGCCTAGCTATCGGAAACTATTAGGGGAAGAAATAGATAATATGCACTGTGCTCAGAAGCTAATATGTGAGCAGTAAGAACTTATAGAAATGGCATGAGTTATCAATCGCATAGACAGTATGAGTGTTACCAAATATAAATATCATGTCACTGTATTCTCAGGAAACAATATCTCAGGTCTGTCTACTTAACATAACAGTGGTTAAAAGAATTATCACATGAAGTGTATCAAAAGATTACTCGCCATTAACTCCATTAGGGAGGCAAGGGCCTCTCATGTGGTCATTCAACCTGGCTGGTAAGTCTCTTGCCAGAGGAACAGTCCCTGGTAGAAATGCATGGTACTGCATCAGGAAGGCCAGGAAATTTAGCAACATCAGTTATCAATAGCCAGGAGAGAGGTTTATTTGGATCTAGACCCAGATCATTGTATATGGGTAGAAGGTCTTCCGGCCGTTTAATGATCTTGAGAGAGCCCTTGAGGACAAATGATAGACCAAATGGAAAGAGCCAACGTTGAGAAATAGCTTTGTTTCTAAGAACGTCCGTGACAGGTTTAAGCTGTCTGCGTTTGTTGAGAGTAACTGGTGATAAATCTTGAAAGATAGAAATCTGTTATCCATCATGAGTTAGGTCCTGAAGTTCTCTAGACTACCTAAGAATAGCATCACGATGTGTAGAATTGAGAATCCTGCAAATTATGTCACGCGGCGTGTCTCCTTCTTGAGGTTTCAGTCTTAATGCCCTATGAGACCTCTCAATTGTCACAGAAGAGACATGTTCTGTGTTGTGTAGAGCCCTCAGGATGGCATAGGTAGTATCCATAAACTCTGCGGCAGGGACAGATTCCTGAACTACCCCCAAGCGGAGATTATTCCTCCTTCCCTTATTGTCCTGGTTTTTGACATAGGTTAGAAGGCTATTCAGATGGGTTTGGCAGGTTTGGAAAGCTTCATTTGTGGCTTTCCCATGGTCAAGGAGTGAAATCTGGGTGTCCTCTAGGTTTTCCACCCTGCCATAAAGTTGTCTCATTTCATGTTTAATATCCTTCAATTTCTTTACTACTGGTTTGAGAGCATTTTCAATAATTTTCTGCATGGTGTGTTGTGATAGGTGAATAGACGATTTAGACGGGCATCTTCTTAACCTGAGCTGTCCCCGTAGAAGTCCATATTTTCTGATACTGGAGTCGGGGCGGGTGCAGATTTGGCAGGGACTCTCTTGGTAGATGGGGATTTGTGCTTAAGGAACTTATCCATGTCAGATTGCAATTTCTTCTGTTATTTGGGAGTACTCCATCCCTCCTGTTTGCCAACTTTCACCATGGCGGACAATTTGTGTAACTGCTACTGGTACGTAAGACGACGAGCACAGTGATGATGCTGATAGTGTTAATGCGGAAAGCATAAGTGCCCTTTCTCTTTCTATGTAGCAGTTTAGGCTATGGCCATTACAGGAAGTCCGATAATATGCCAAAAAAATTGGGCCTATGGCCCCAAATGTATTTTAGCTGGCAGCTAATATGGGTAGTTTTGTCCAAATTATGTGGAGGTGTAAGCCAGATTATAGAATGCAATGTGGAAACATTCAGAAAAAATTAGAGCCGTGCACTCAGCAGGAAAATAAATACAGTTCAGCTTAAGGTTTGTCAGCGGTTTTAAGTACTAAGTACGCCACAAGCACCTTTAGTAAGTATTATTGTTTATACCTCAGGTGAAAGTTCTTGGGTACCGACACTCCTTGCCAGGCAGTAGTGTATGCCAATAGTATTTGTAGAAGGAGAGGGCAAGCACAAGGAGAGTCATTTGTTCCAATGAAGAGGTCGTAACGTATGGTAAATGGTAGGCCCTGTCACATCATTATGTGTAAAAACAAAGATGGTAGTTATAGCATGTAGAGCGCTCCTTCTAGGCCTCCATAACCATCAGTGCGCAGTCTATTTTCCTACCGTTGCCCACCCTGAAGGATGGGCTTAGGAATAAGGTCCTCCAGTCAGGAAGGAGGGATCAGAAGGTGTTCTGCGGACAGTAGAAATTCCAACCGCTGATTGTGAGTAGGTCTGGAAGTGACCCCCTGAAGTGTGCATGTGAGGTAGGGGACCCGCTACTGTGATGGCTGTATGTTACAGCAAGCATACAGGTGGGAGTGTATTTGTACAGGAGGGATTGCTATTGGTCACCTGTGTTTCCAAGGCTTTCGTAGTGATGTCCTACGACTCCCTAACCTCCAGTGGGCTGATCTGCAAGCCAAGGGCTGTATATCTCTGTCATCCGCTCTGCCAGAAGTGCGGCCCGCGTACTTCCGTTAAGTAATTTAGCCCGGGGATGCGGTTCTTCGTCTAGGACAGAAGCCTTCAATGTCTCCAAAACAGGCCAAAACAGGGTAAATATGCTCCCTGGGGAGGCGGGAGTATAAGAGGGTATAATGCTGGTTTTGTATTAGCCTCATAAGGGAGGATGGGCAGAGATTTATATTGGTTGCAGCGGAGCTCCCCAGATCAGCGTCTTCTCCCTTCCGCATCCGGTCACGCCCCCTTTATCTTGACTTTTAACGCATTAAATACAAAGTTGCAAGATCCTTTATATTAACTTTTTTAATGACTTTTCAATGGCTTTTGTTGTGTGATATCACGCTGCAGCAAGTTATCAGAGTCAAGATCTGACAAACTTGCTTTCCGTTGAGGGGATCCGTCAGCTTCCCGGAGGAACGGAACCCTGACTGAGACAAACGGAAACCATAGGTTTCCGTTTGCATCACCATTGATTTCGATGGTGACGGATCCGGTGCCAATAGTTCCCATTTGTCTCCGTTGTGCAAGGGTTCCATCGTTTTGACGGAATCAATACCGACTACTATCAATAGTTGACTACACTATTTATTCCGTCATAACTACGGAACCCTTGCACAACTGAGACAAACTGAAACCATTGGCACTGGATCCGTCACTATTGAAATCAATGGTGATTTAAACCTATGGTTTCCGTTTGATTCAGTCAGGGACCTGTCCTGATGGAAAGCTCCGACGGAACATGAGAACGGGGTCCTGATGCAGATGTGAACGAAGCCTAACCCCTTTGGTGCCGTGCTCAGTGGTCGCTTTTAATACAGTGACTAACCAGGGCCTAACAAAGGCCCCAAGGGCCGTCCTGAAACAGTGGCTATTAGGGAATACGTTAGGCATTTCCTAAAAGATGTCTATATATATTATTATGTAAAGACATAATGTACTGGTATATAGAGACATGGCACTACATTCAGTGGCGGATCATCATTAGGGCGGTTTGGGCGGCCGCCCGGGGCCCAAGGCTCCCAGGGGGCCCATGGCCACCCGAACCCCCTCATGCCCGGTGGCGTTGCTAGCACCGGAGTGAGCCCCGGTGCCAGGACCGCATGAGGCGAGATGAGCTTCTCTCCTACTTAGCAGCCGTGGTCTGTGCTGCGATCTCTCCCTCTACTGCTTTAGAAACTCCCCCTCCAGCCCCCCTTCCCTGCTCTACACATCTCTCCTCCTGCTACGAGCAGTCGGGACATGGGGAGGGGAGACTGTCGGCGGGCTCTGTGTCGTGCTGTGAGCAGGAGAAGAGCTGCAGTGAAGGCTCCCACCACATCAACCTGCTGAACGCCCTTCACAAATATCCTACATAAAAGGTAAGTGCATGTGTGTTTAAAATGTGTACTTTATATGTGTATAATGTGCATATTCATGTGTGTTTACAATGTGTACTTTATATGCGTATAATGTGTTTACAATGTGTACTTTATATGGGTATAATGTGCATACTCATGTGTCTCTGATGTGTACATGTGTGTGTATGTATGTATGTATGTATGTATATAGTGTGTGTGTATGTGTGTGTATATATACACTACCATTCAAAAGTTTAGGGTCACTTAGAAATGTCCTTATTTTTGAAAGAAAAGCACAGTTTTTTTCAATGAAGATAACATTAAATTAATCAGAAATACACTCTATACATTGTTAGGGTATGTTCACACGCTGAGCCAAAAACGTCTGAAAATACAGAGCTGTTTTCAAGGGAAAACAGCACCTGATTTTCAGAACGTTTATTGAGCAACTCACGTTTTTCGCGGCGTTTTTCGCGCCATTTTCGCGCCGTTTTTTCGGCGTTTTTGGAGCTGTTTTCAATAGAGTCTATGAGAAAACAGCTCCAAAAACGTCCAAAGAAGTGTCCTGCACTTCTTTTGACGAGGCTGTATTTTTACGCGTCGTCGTTTGACAGCTGTCAAACGACGACTTGTAAATTACAGGTCGTCTGCACAGTACGTCGGCAAACCCATTCAAATGAATGGGCAGATGTTTGCCGACGTATTGTAGCCCTATTTTCAGACGTAAAACGAGGCATAATACGCCTCGTTTACGTCTGAAAATAGGTCGTGTGAACCCAGCCTTAATGTGCTAAATGACTATTCTAGCTGCCAACGTCTGGTTTTTAATGCAATATCTACATAGGTGTATAGAGGCCCATTTCCAGCAACCATCACTCAAGTGTTCTAATGGTACATTGTGTTTGCTAACTGTGTTAGAAGGCTAATGGATGATTAGAAAACACTTGAAAACCCTTGTGAAATTATGTTAGCACCGCTGTAAACAGTTTTGCTGTTTAGAGGAGCTATAAAACTGACCTTCCTTTGAGCTAGTTGAGAATATGGAGCATTACATGTGTGGGTTCGATTAAACTCTCCAAATGGCTAGAAAAAGAGAGCTTTCATGTGAACCTCGACAGTCTATTCTTGTTCTTAGAAATGAAGGCTGTTCCATGCGAGAAATTGCCAAGAAACTGAAGATTTCCTACAACCTTGTGTACTACTCCCTTCAGAGGACAGCACAAACAGGCTCTAACCAGAGAAGAAAGAGAAGTGGGAGGCCCCGCTGCACAACTGAGCAACAAGACAGGTACATTAGAGTCTCTAGTTTGAGAAATAGACGCCTCACAGGTCCTCAACTGGCAGCTTCATTAAATAGTACCCGCAAAACGTTAGTGTCAACGTCTACAGTGAAGAGGCGACTCCAGGATGCTGGCCTTCAGGGCAGAGTGGCAAAGAAAAAGCCATATATGAGATTGGCTAATAAAAGGAAAAGATTAATATGGGCAAAAGCACACAGACATTGGACAGAGGAAGATTGGAAAAAAGTGTTATGGACAGACCAATCGAAGTTTGAGGTGTTTGGATCACACAGAAGAACATTTGTGAGATGCAGAACAACTGAAAAGATGCTGGAAAAGTGCCTGACGCCATCTGTCAAGCATGGTGGAGGTAATGTGATGGTCTGGGGTTACTTTGGTGCTGGTAAAGTGGGAGATTTGTATAAGGTAAAAGGGATTTTGAATAAGGAAGGCTATCACTCCATTTTGCAATGCCATGCCATACCCTGTGGACAGCGCTTGATTGGAGCCAATTTCATCCTACAACAGGACAATGACCCAAATCACACCTCCAAATTATGCAAGAACTATTTAGGGAAGAAGCAGGCAGCTGGTATTCTATCTGTAATGGAGTGGCCAGCGCAGTCACCAGATCTCAACCCCATAGAGCTGTTGTGGGAGCAGCTTGACCGTATGGTACGCAAGAAGTGCCCATCAAGCCAATCCAACTTGTGGGAGGGGCTTCTGGAAGTATGGGGTGAAATTTCTCCCGATTACCTCAGCAAATTAACAGCTAGAATGCCAAAGGTCTGCAATGCTGTAATTGCTGCAAATGGAGCATTCTTTGCCGAAAGCAAAGTTTGAAGGAGAAAATTATTATTTGAAATAAAAATCATTATTTCTAACCTTGTCAATGTCTTGACTATATTTTCTAGTCATTTTGTAACTCATTTGATAAATCTAAGTGTGAGTTTCCATGGAAAACACAAAATTGTTTGGGTTACCCCAAACTTTTGAACGGTAGTATATATAGTGTGCGTGTGTGTGTGTGTGTATATATATATATATATATATATATATATATATATATATATATATATATATATAGTGTGTGTGTATATGTGTATATAGTGTGTGTGTGTGTGTGTATGTATATATATATATATATATATATATATATATTTCTGCAGCAATTCCGCAGAGACTAGCAGAAATTACGCTGCAGAAAAAAAGCACCATTTCCTGCATTTTTGCTGCAGAAAATGTTGCGTATTTTGCTGCGTTTTTCTCAATGTTGGGGGATGGTGACGTCTTCTATAAAAAAGCGCAGCAATTCAGTCACTTTCCGCAGCAGGATTTGACATGCTGCAGTACGAGAAATACGCACCGCAGGACAAAATGTCTGGTCGGAATTTTTATGCAGCGTCTGGATGAGATTTGTTAAATCTCACTCACTTTGCCGCTACTGTATTCTGCGTATTTTCCGGGCGGAAAATACGCAGCAATTCCGTTAAGTGTGGACAAGCCCTAGTACCGTAGCGGCAGAGTAGGTTAGATGTGAACAATTCTCATCACACGCTGCGTAAATGATAAGTGGGGAAAAAAAGCTCAGAAATTGACCTGCGGTGCAGTTTTTTATTCCGCAGCATGTCAATTGTATTTGCGTAAATGCTGCTCATTTGTTTCAGGTTTTCCCCAGGTAAAACACGCAACAAATAACAGATGTTATGTAAAAACGCAATTTAGAAAAAATAAAAATCTTATACTTGCCCAGAATTCTGTTTCTTGGTCTGGGCCAGCCTCCTGGGATGGCGTTTCACCCCATGTGACCGCTGCAGCCAATCACAGACTGCAGAAGTTATATGGGATAAAATGTCATCCCAGAGCTGCAGTGTAGCGACGCTGTGTAGCACTATATATAAGGAAGGGAGCGCTGTGTGGCGCTATATACAAGGGGGAGTGCTGTGTGGTGCTATCTATAGAGGGCTGTGTGGCTCTATCTATAGGGGGCTGTGTGGCTCTATCTATAGGAGGCTGTGTGGCTCTATCTATAGGGGTCTGTGTGGCTCTATCTATAGGGGGCTTTGTGATGCTATCTATAGGGGGCTGTGTGACGCTCTCTACAGGGTGTTGTGTTTTTGGCGCTCTCTACAGGTGTGTGTGTGTGTGTGTGTGTGTGGCGCTATCTACAGGGTGTGTGTGTGTGTCGCTGTCTACATGGGGGGGTTGGCGCTATCTACAGGGGGCACTGTATGTGGTGCTTTACTTTACAGTGTGTGACACAATTATATTCAGGGGCGCAGTGCATGGTGATATTATATTTAAGGGCTGCAGAAATGGGTCATGGCCAGGAGAAGTCGTCATGAGCTCTGGACCGGATGGAGAAGAAAAGAGGAAAAAAAACTACTAGTATCTGAGACGTCGTCACCTGTGAGTCACTGGATTTGTAGAGAATCTGTCCCCTCTCCTGACATGTTTATACTATAGGAAATCCTTGTATTCCACATAACGTCTTTGTGCAGTCCAGGACTGATAGAGAAATTGGTGTTACCAATCCCCTTGTCAGGAGGATGTGTGATACTGTCAGTATGTAGGGACACAGCCCTCTGACAAGTGGAATCGTAACACCCATTTGTTAATGCTTGTGCAAAAATGTAGTGTTAGCAATAGTTACAGCGCGGCAGGGTGGGGTGGTGAAGGGGGGCCCAAGTTTGGGTAACAGCCCAGGGCCCATGGTCTTCTTAATCCGCCACTGACTACATTAAAGCTAAAAAATACAGATTAAATTGCTAAAATTCCTTACTGAGATAAAAAAAAGTTTCAAATAAAAAATGAATGGACACAACTAAACAAAATGACATGTATTCTTTATTAAATAAATAGCATATTTGTTATCCCCATAACTGTAACAAACCATGCGATAAAGTTAACGTATTATTTATGGTCATCGATAAAAAATAAAAAGGGTCGGTTTTGCATCTGATATGCATTCCACCATGAATATAAAATACATTTCTGCTGTTTTTTAAAGAGTTTATCCAGGATTTCAAAACTGATGGTCTATCCTTAGAATAGGTCATCAATATTAGATTGGTGGGGGTCCGACTTCCACGCTGCTCTAAATCCTAATCGCACAAGCCTGGCATAAAAATATCATCCAAGTACATTATACAATAACAACAATTAGCTATAAGTAGCCTGTACCAGATATATAGAACCTCTTGATAACCGCATTTCAAAACAGAATTACAGTCTTTGTAGGTGACAACCGACGTCACGACGTCCTACACAAATTTGTAGGCCTTTAACCGGTTAAGGACTAGGCTGTTTTACAGCTAAATGACCAGAGCAAATTTCACAATTTTGCTATGCGCTTCTTTAGATGACTATAACTCAGCAGGTGAATAAAGTTCATCTATGAATTTTACACTCTTTTTAAAGGACAGATAGGGCTTTGTTTTAGTGGCATTTGTCAGTATACATCATTTTTATTTTTTTCTCTAAAGTGGGCAAAATTGGAAAAAAAATGCAAGAATTTAGCAATTGCGCCAGTTTATGCTAGCATTTTTCACACACGGTATGGACCACGGACAAAATTAATCTC